>NC_090451.1:319103708-320303708 GCF_031143425.1 Pleurodeles waltl | reverse complement strand
CAGAGATTCACTGTTGCACACTGCAATTAGAACTGTGGTTGCACTTATCATGCCCAAGAAAGACAAACAAGGACATTAATTATATCACATATCACTATCCTGCATGCATAGGGTTGAACTAAAAGGAACAAAAACAATCCAAGAAATACAAATGTCCACTCTGGGTTCAAACAGCTAGGGTGGCACAGTTTGGTTTGGTTCCACTGTGTGTGTGAAAAACCCTTCAAAAAGCAAATTCCTCAAACCTGAAACACTGTAATGAATGACACAATTTAAATCCAAGAGTTATGCTATTAGAGAAAGAAAAATCACATAAATGCTCTTTTAAAATGTCACTGTCACTTTTTGTAGTACTTGAGTTCAAGCACATTTCCTGAAGCACATTTAGGCAAGTAACTACAATAATAATGTAGAATGTTCAGAAATGCATTTGTCTCTTTAAGATAAGCACTCTGCCAAAATATGAGGTCTGAAATACACCAGCTGTTTTAAGAAAGCGCGGCGCTCAAAGAACAAACTCCCTGGAGAATACTAGTAACTTAGCTGCAGTCTTTTCCGGAGGAATGCCTGGTGTCAACTGGTACAGGAATGAAGAAAAGAATTGCCTCAAAAGTCCTGAATACGAGGATGACAGCAGAGGCTGGACTGCCAAGTCAGGTGATGAGATAAGGAAGCAAAACAAAGTCAAGCAGGGAGGCATGCTTCACTCTGCTATTTATAGCCAATCAGGAAAGCAGTTGAGTTTCCATATGTGGATGAGTCATCACACCCAATTAGAAGCACATGTCTACACCTGCTCACATTAGCAAACAAACATTGGTAAAACAAGCATGGATAAAACCAATTGTGTAACACAGCACATTATGTTTACTTAGAAACATGAAGGATTAACCAAGAACAGAGATATGATTTAACCATAACCCCTGGGGATGCTGACAGATAACGCAGGAGGCACCTTGGGGATTCCTGACAGAGTAAAGCTTAAATGGTAGGTGTCAAAATGTGAATAAAACAATGAAAGGATGAATGGATAATTGCTTGGATGAAGAAAAAAGCTCTTCTGGAGAGGGGCATGCTCATCTACTTCGCTTGATTGTTTTTCAGAGCTATGGTTCAACATGGGGGTATTTTAATGTTTTGACTACTCCCTTCAGTAACTGTATTTGTTAAGCAAGGCAGAAATGTATCCAACTCATCATCATTCATCACCTCCATCCCTGCCCATGACATTTCGCCACCCATCACAAAAATAAAATCCTTAAATCTAATGGTTTATATGTAGCCGACAAAGACAGTGATCCTTCCACCTCAAAATTCATGTGAAAAGTGATCAGGAGATGGACAAAGCACTGAGATGAGCCTGCTGGACAGAAACAGGAAGTTGGATTCTCTGGAGCGCTTCCTTCCTGTTTAAATAAAAAATAAAAAAAGGCTTTTTGCACTAAAAAAACAACTTGAACGGTCTGTTAGAGTAGAATATCCACTCAAAAACAACTTTTTGAGTAGATTTAGCTGCTTCTCGAGTAGAGAATCTGCTCAAGGTGCAGACAAGGTCACTCACGGTCGTTCTCGCTCTCCAGCAGCACGAAAAAGGAGCAGTCATAGCCAGAAGCCACGCTAACAGGTGTGAAATCTCGCGCACAATCGCAAGTGGGCAAAAAGTATGGTGGCGCTCGCCAGCGCTCGCCAAAACAAGTATCACTCACGCAAAAAAAATAATTTTTCCATGTGCCAGATTGCAGAATTTATCAAGCACTCTGTGTTACGTGCATAGTGTGGAGTTTCCAAATTCTGTACACTCCACGAGTGGAGTGCATTTTTCCACCCAGACCTAACCTCATCTCACATTACGCACTTAGTGAGTCTTGAACCTTAGGATCACAAACCCCCCCACTTATAGCAGACACAACATCACAAAATAAATGGAATGCCTACTTGCTTTGACAGAGTGTGACCACATTAATAAAGCAGTCACATGTTACAAGCCAATACTGTAAGACCATTAAACCAAATAGGAATGATAGCTACATTTAACTGCATTCATGATAATGTTAACATTGTATTTGTTCATCAACAATATCATCAATATAGTACTTGAATTAATGACACATGGCTTAGTGTTTTATATGCCAAAATTAGACTGCCACTGCCTTCATAGGATCCCCCATCAGGGGTCCCGCACTCCAGAGGTGAAAAGCAAAAACTCCAGTTTTGAAGAACTTAAATTCAATTCAAACCTCTGCCGGGTCATATTTTATGATGCCAGGAAACTCTGTTTTCCCAGCACATTCCTGGAGTGCTGCAACAGATCCTATTGCACACGCAACTCATTGGTGAAACATTGTTGGTGCCTCATCATTGGGCCACCAAAAGCAGACAAATATGTATATTAAGTCCCCCACCGAACATTATGGGGCACTCCTTGTCTCTTTCATGAATATTATATTACTTCCTGTTCCTTGACTGTGGTGGAGGTAAGGTGGTTTTTACTCACAATTCTCTATTATTTTTGTGTGATTCCTTGGTCCTACCTAGGGCACCCACAAATGGCAAGATCATCAGGGCCCATGAGGAGAACCCCAAGGCTCCTGTGGCCTCAGCCAGCTCATCACACTGGGCAGGAACCAGTATCACATTGTTAGGCTCACATTCTCGCTGACCACAAGAAGGAACCAGCTTTTTTTTCTCCTTCCTGCACTAACAAAGGGTGGGAAGCTAAGAGCAGGGCGTGCATCTCCCTAGATATGGGCAGGTGGATGGATAAGCACCATACAGACCCTCCTCTGTGACCTTCTGTTTCTTTTTCTCAGGACAAAGAGTCCCTGGCACATCTTTGCATCAGGTGCGACGACATGGGGCTCATAAGACCAACACATGCCCCCTTCCCTAAATAATTAAATAAAGGAATTGTGCATGGATCAATGGGCCCTGGCCCAACTCCTGTGTACTTTAGATAATTCTCAGTGGAAATCTATGGGCTAGTTTTCTACTTTTTAAATCCTTCAAAGACAGCTTTAGATAAACATATCTCTGGCCCAGTAGGGCTAAATGTGATGATCTTTGGCTTGTTTTGCTCATGTTTGCTAGGGCTGGCCATCTGCTTCATGTCTCCAGGCACTTGAAGGAGTGCTTTTCATGGGAGACTGGATATTATAGAACTTCCATTGCCAGATCTGTCTGCTGCTTAGCTCCTGGGGCTCGTCTCCTGCTGGTGAGAGCCTCTTATGCAGCTTTTTTGCAACCAACAAGAAAAGCACCCTTCTTGCTACACTCCATATGTCCTAGAACCTCCTGGTTTCTTGAAATGCACAAGTCCATTGGTGGAGTTTAGAACTAGTCCTCAGATGTCCAACAGGAGCTATCCAGTGGTACACAGATGGTCCATTCCCCAACTATCCATCATACCTCAGAGAGATCTAGAAGGCCAGCACTACTGACCCTGAAGAAACCCGTCAGCAGGCACTTCTGTCTATCCTTGCAGTCGTTCAAAACATCAGATTGCTTCTCCTTCTAACTGGGATTCCTCTCACCATCGTTGTTCCAAAGTCTTCTCAATTCGTTGTCCCTTCTGAAGAGTCTATTCAGTTGGGATGGAACGTTTTAGGGGCCTGGCACCCCTGGACAATATTAGGATGTCATGCAAAAAGAAAACAAGAGGGGCAAAAAAGGGGGTGAGTTATACTGTCCAGAGCATCAATCTACCAAGGTAAATCTAATCTACAAACCAAGATGCACTTTTACGAACCTCAAGGTTCCACTCTACATATTAGGGAGGGAGTATCTGGTCCTCACAAGCAGTAGCTTTTTAGGAACAATAGCCCTCAGTCACGATTAGGTGACATGCTTCATCATCAGGCCATGCTCCTCATCAGGTCGGCACTGCCATGCCTGAGGAGCCCTTCTCTAGGGCTCTTTCCTGGAGATATTTTTAGAGAAGTTTCAGGTGATGAATAGGTGTGTGAGGAACCGGAACAAGTATGCTAAAATTGACTATGGGTGTCAAGAAGACAATCTTTACCGCAACCTGTCACTAATGCTAAGATTAAATACAGAAAACCTATGTAGTCTCAGAGATCCAGTGGTGATTCATCAGGATCTTACATTTCATTCCTAATCCAATCTAAGAGAGTAAGAATGCTCTTTGTCGACTAGATATTTGAAACCTAGAACCTCCTAATGGGATAATGCTCATCAATATGCAGGGACCTGGGTGAAAGAGACATAGTAGAACAGTAAATAGATATACACAAAGCTGTAAATGCATGTTTCACCCTTGGAACAAGTATGTTGTGTGTATGTGAACACCGCGAGCCATACTTGTGCTCTTAGTCGGGTGTGTGGTTTGTATCAAGACATGCATGAAAACACTGCAAATCATGCCTCACAGAGTCACTCTTCCACTCTTAGATTCAGGTATTTAGCTGCAGGCACCTTGGGGGTCACTTGGAGGATAGCTGTTCCTCCAGGAAAATAATAAGCATTGGATCTTTCAGGTTTGTCTTGGTTCATTTGCTAATGGAACATCTTTCACCAACAATAGGGAAGCATATAGCTACTCAGTGCAGCTGAAGGCATGAGAGTATCAAGACCCCTCAATTACGAAACCTCATGCTAAACTTGAGACTGTGTTAGTGACATACTGCTTAAGCAAATAGCTTCCACTGGAAGCAACGTAAATCTAAACAATATCATTTTAAAGTCCAAGGCTTGTCTATAATTGATAATGACTCCAAAGGACAGTACCTGCCAGCTTGGTTATTTCGTAAATATGGTACCACTAGGCATGTGCTTTAACTGCCTCGTATCAATGAATGTGATTCATGGAAAATGTACTATCTACCCACAAAAAAACAAAATAGTATCAATGTTTGATGTGCTCCATGTCTGACATCAGGGAATGTCACAGTACAAAGCCCAGCAGCTGTCACTAGCCTTGGTGTGTTGGGCCTTACTAAGTAGCGTTAGTTGGCTGTACTGTGACTTTATCGTCTCGGGCATACACTGAAATTTTGGCCATAACCTCATTGTGGTTAAAGTAGGTAACATCATTGAGAACTTGCCCCCATTTTGACAGACCCCGCCCGTCACACTAGAAAACAAACCTACTGAATGCCGGAGAGTCATATTTGGAGACCTCCTAGTAAGAAGCCATTTTTATATACATATTTATCAGCCTGAATGTCAGATGGTGCTGTCTTTTGTTGATTTGATATTGTGATTGCACCCCCGAGAGTTCCCCGGAAAAATAAAAAGAATGCGTGGGCTCAAATCAACCCTGGAATAGCCAATTAAGAACCCCTCCTTACTAGAAACATCAGGTGGTGGGCGTATACCATCAGAAAGAGTCAGTACTCACTTTTCCCTGGGATAAAGAGGTCAATTTGACCTGCTCACTCTTCCTGCTCCACTGAATAAATATGGAGCAGGAGAGTGCCGGTCCTAAGCCCTGTGGAGTGGAGGGAAAGAGGCCTATCCTAGAGACAGAGAAAGGACTCCGAAAAATGGGTCTAAAATGGCAGCCGTACTTAAATGGAGTGACGGATAGACCATGGCTGGATTCCTCTGTACACTTCGGTGTAAATAGCCTATCCAAGGAGTGAGGAAAAATAAATATAGTTAACAGGTGGCCTGTATAATGCTATTAGCCAACAGGTCTGCAATCTGAAATTATGATTGTCTGTACGAAACTCAGAGACTGTGTCTGATAGGGGGAAATGAAATAGGCATGCACAATATCAGTGGTAGTACCATGGCCATCTTCAAGTGAATGAGGTGATGGTATCTATAGCTAGTATTACAGGCACAATTTGTGATTCTGTGATGAGGTACTCAGTTGTGGCAAACCTCCCTGTAGTAAGACGTGGACCAAAAGAGTATTCAGGGCTGATTCTGAATCACGTCAACCAGCTCAGGAGCATAGCAAGGGATACAAAACCTGAGTTACACGTCATTTCCATAATTCCAACCACAGGATTTCATCATTTATGTGGGTCAGCAGTCTGAAGACCCACCATTGTTCCTTTAGTCATTAGGGGTGTGGCCTTTATGAAGTGGGTACTGAATTTTGTAGTGCTCTAATGGCATCTAATCATACTCCGATGTTCATTGACACAGATTTTCATTATCCTGGTAGTCATTCCTACATATAAGAGCCTGCACATCACTTAGGGCCAGATTTATGAAAAGTTGCTGTACATTACATGTAGCACCACTTTTCTTGCGGCCCCTTGCGTCCCCCGCTACCGCCACCATGTGTGTGCCATATTTAAAATACAGCACACCATGGTGCAGGGTAGGGGGCAATAGTATCAAAATTTCTCACGCTATTCAGGGTTAATGCCAAAATTTGGGTGCTAACCTTGAACAGTACATAGGGGCCCATTGTAAACAATGGTGTGCCCCTTTTAACTTCTGCTCTGTGCAGGCTTTAAAAGTGCCTGAAAAAATGACACAAAGAAATCTCTTAGATTTCTTTGCACCATTTTTTCAGCCTCCCTAACAGGGGAATGCCTCCTTTGCATACATTATGCCTGACGCAGGCATAATGTAGTACAAATGGTTGCAAACTGGCGCAATGCACACATTGTGCCACTTTGTAAATATGGCCCTGGGAAAAGGCCACTTTAACGCTGACTTAGCTTAAAAAAAAATTATGCTAAGGCGGCACTAAAGTGGCACTAGGTACCTCTTAAATCAGGGTCTTAATGAGATAGATACAGTCCTTGATGTGGCAATTTGTGTGTTTGTTAAGCTGCGAGGTCCCTTACTCTCCTAAGACTACTGTTGTAGTGTCCATTAAGACATTGCAATGGTCGCAAGGATGGTGGCCCTTCATTGGTGGCAGAAACCTGTTAGTCACTAGTCGTAATACTGGTTGATTTCACATGTCTAGTGTGTACTAGCAAATCTTTGATATTCTTGGTTCTTTTGAAGGCAAAAAACTGACATTCTGAGGTTTCAGCACTTGTCAGAATAGACCACCTCTTATTAATGATTTTCTTCAGCTGAATGATTTTCTTCAGCTGGTTGGAAAGGGGCATGAACGTGGTGACACAAGTTAGTCTTGTCATCAACAAGGAGTTCCTTTGAGTGTGCCGTGCACTCTTCTTAACCAGGTTGATCACACTTGATGCGTAATGTTGAGTGCTCAGCTTCTGGCTCAATGCAGTGGGTGCTCCACCTGCTGTAGACCTCCAGGGTCCGCACGTACTTGGCGATGGCACACCACAATCCCTTCTTTTGATGGACACTGACCTGCAGAGGCAATGCAGATAGGAGGACAACATTACACATACCATACAGCCTGTCACACATATGGCCCACCAATCCTGTTTCCATCACCATTGGCACACACACACATCGTCCGGCGCCCACCATGTACACCACCACCAGACATCCCCCCTGATGACACAATGCTTGCACACACATCCCCATGCATCCTTTCCACATAAATTGTGCCCAGGGTGTACTCACCTGTTGGTCTGGAGGCCCATACAGAAGTCCATACTGGGGTAGGATCCCATCCACCAGTCACTCAAACTCCTTTGAAGTGAAGGCAGGGGCCCTTTCTCCATTCACACAGGCCATGGTAGGATCCCCACACAGGTCACAGCAGCACATCCAGTGTAGTTGTCGTCCTGTGGAAAGTCAGGAAACAAGTGAGGATTTGTATAGAAAATGGTGGTCATGTCTGCGGCGGTGTACACCGTCACCACCTGCCCTAATCCCCATTGGCCACTGTACTACATAGAGCCCCACATTAGCCAGTGAGGAATTGTATGGCGGTGCAAGACCGCCTTCCTCCAAGACGTCCTACGTCAGAAGAGTTACCTCACTTCCACCTGTCCCAAGACACAAGACAGGCGGTCGCCATTTCATGGTGGTGGACAACGATCAGCTGCTTCATTGCCTAAAATAGCACATAGATTGCCATTCCCACTGTCCCATCACATTGATGTTGTATGTACATTGAAGTGGTGGTTCCATTGTTCAAATTGTGACAGCCTACTCACTCTTTTGTCCCTTAGATAGCTACCGCTGCGGATGAATAGGAGGAGGAGACAAACCCCCGTGTGCAGACAACTTGTGGACTTGGCTACGCTGGAGGACAGACACATTATACTCACCTATAGACTGACAGGGCCACAATCACAGAGCTGTGTGCCCAATTGGAACCTGTCCTGATATCAGCCATCCGTCATCCCACTGGGATCCCCCCTCTTGTGCAAGTGCTATCAGTGCTCCATTTCCTCACAGCTGGTTCTTTCCAAGTGACAGTGGGCTTGGCAGCAGGAATGTCACGGCCAATGGTCTCAATCGTGTTGGCAACGGTTCGGTCTGCCCTGGTGAAGCACATGTGCAGCTACATTGTTTTCCCCCAGGTGGAAGATTTGGCCACTGTTAAGGTAGGATTCTATGCAATGGCGCATATCCCCAATACTATGAGGGCGATTGACTGTACAAATATTGCGTTTGTCCACCCCCAGAATGAACAGGTGTACAGGAATCGGAAGAGTTTCAGTTCAATGAATTTGCAAATGGTGTGACTGGTGGACCAGTAAATTTCCCACGTCACTGCCAAGTATCCTGGGTCGATGCATGACACCTTTGTCCTGAGGAATAGCAGCATCCCAAATGTGATGGCCCTACTACAGAGGCACAGGGTGTGGCTAATAGGTGACCCAGAGTCCCCAATCACTGTATGTCAGTGTATTCCTTCAGGTGTTATCCCCATAGGATTGTGTAAGGCTACATTTTGTCCCTCACTATTTGCAGGCGACTCTGGCTACCCAAACCTATTGTAGCTCCTGACCCCTGTGAAGAATGCCAGCACAGGGGCTGAGAATTGTTATAAGGAGGCACATGGGCGAACCAGAAGAATAATTGAAAGGACCTTCGGCCTCCTGAAGGCCAGGTTTAGATGCCTCCATCTGACAGGTGGATCCCTGTGCTACTCACCCGGGAAGGTCTGCCACATAGTAGTGGCATGCTGCATGTTGCACAACCTGGCCCTCAGACAATAAGTGCCTTTTCTGCAGGAGGAAGAGACTGGAGATGCCCCTGTGGCAGCAGTAGACCCTGAGGACAGTGAGGATGAGGAGGCAGAGAATGAGGATGTGGACAACAGAACATCAATTATATGTCAATACTTCCAATGACACACAGGTGACACAGTGGAACTGATCATTGCTCTAAACATTGATTTCATCTGTGTGACTGTGGCATGATAGCATTAGCTTCCTTTGCATTTAAATTCACTGTCACCTATGGCTATCCATTTAACAGATGTTGGTGATATGACAAGTGTCCTGACGTGATTACTACAGACAGTTACAGGTCACTTATTGTATGCTATCACAGTGTCCATATAATTTGCACCAGATGTGCTTGTTCCCCTAAATACACATTCTCAACACATAAAATACTATCAGTCAAGTAGTGTTCAAGGGTGTTTATTGTAGTGCTATAAAATTGAGGGTGAAGTGCAATGAATGGGGCGATATTAGAGGAAAGTTCAGGGTATTGTTTCAGTCTGTTTGTAGCACAGGTGCAGTGTCCAAGGGGCCATGGTAGGGGAGCAAAGGCAGTTCAAAGTGGACAAGGTGACAGGGTGGGACATAGGGGGGACAATCAGGAGAGTCTCATTTCCTGGCGGTGGTCTTGGTCTTGGCAAGTGTCTCTGGCTTCTGTCTGAGTTGCAGGGAACATTTGCGGGGTGGTTTACCTTCCGCAGGGGGAGGGGTGCTGGTGGCCTGTGGGTCCTGTAGCAGAGCCTCCTGCCCGCTAGCTGCAGCGGAGGTTGTGGTCTGGTCAATAGCCTGGCTACTGGTAGGGGCCCGCTGGTGTGCTGTTGATTCCCTCATGATGTGGTTCATGTCTGCCAGCACCCCTGCTATGGAGTTCATGGTGGTGTTGAGAGCCTGCAAGTCCTCCCTGATCTCCAGATGGGGTTGCTCTTACAGCTGCTTGTTCTCCTGCATGTTGTCAAGGATCTGGCCCATCGTGTCCTGGGATTGTTGGTAGCCCCCCAGGATCTTGAAGAGTGCCTCCTGGAGAGTCGTTCCCTGGGCCTGTCCTCCTCTAGGCGCACAGCGGTCCTCCCAGTGTGCCTGTTGCCCTGTGCCTCAGTCCCCTGAATGATGTGCCCACTGCCACTGACCCCAGGACCCTGATTGTCTTGGGTGTGAGTTGTGGACTGGGGTCCTTGCACAGGTGGGCACACTGCTGATTGACATGTCCTGGGGACAGAGGTGTGGGGACACTGGGTGGGTGCTGTGGTGTTGGATACTGATGGTGGAGGCTCTGTGGTGGACTGTGAGTGGGATGGGGTGACCAACTGTCCAGTGGTCCCTAATGGGCCAGGTTTTTTATCTATATCCTGAAGTCCAGAGTTACTGTCATCACTGGGGACATAGGTGGTCATTACAACCCTGGCGGTCGGTGTTAAAGCGGCGGTAAAACCGCCAACAGGCCGGCGGTAAAAAATTAGCAATTACGACCCTGGCGGAAACCGCCAACAAAGACAGCCACTTTAACACTCCGACCGCCACGGCGGTACAAACAAACAGCTTGGCAGTCACCGCCAACAGACAGGCGGGAGACAATGTACCACCCACACTATTATGACAGGCCAATACGCCACCTTTTCCAGGGCGGATTCACCAGGGATAAAAACACGGTGGAAACAGGAATCCCGAAGGAAAAACGCTCACCTCTACACACTCCACGAGGAACGAGGACGCCATGGACCCGAAACTCCAAATTCTCCCGGCAATAGTCTTCCTGCTCCTCTACAAGAAGCACGAATGTCGGTGGCGAAGACCACAGTGAGTACTGCACCTACGACACAGGGGAGGTAAAAAACAGTGACACACACATGCAAAACACCCCCACCCCCACCTTCACCCACTACAACACACACACACTAATGCATATCAATACATCACAGTTAAACCCCCAAACCCCCTGGAAGAATGCAAAGACAATAGAAAATGAGCATAATCATTCTAATATATTAAAAGCAAGTAGGCAGAAATATAAATATACACCATGTACATAATATATACCAAGCATAGTAGTCCAGGTAGTTCTGTAAGAAAGTCTGTGGAACACTGGGACCACACGGTATGGGAGAGGCCCACACAAGATCCCCGACCATGATGGAGAGAACACTGCAGGGGCATCAGACAGCAACTAAACAGGCACCTCAGGGGGAGGGAAGGGGGGTCACCTCAACCGCTTGAGTGCACGATGCCAAATCCACAAGGGGGCCACATGCCCACTGTTCAATCCTGGGGACTGCAAAGCCACAGTCTCTCAAGTCTCTACAATGGCTGGTTTGCCCACTGTTCAATCCTGTGGAGTGCAAAGCCACAGTCTCTCAAGTCTTTACAGTGGGTGGTTTGCCCACTGTTCAATCCTGGGGAGTGCAAAGCCACAGTCTCTCAAGTCTCTACCAGGAGCACGAACGCCGGTGGCGAAGACCACGGTAAGTACTGCACCTACGACACAGGGGAGGGGGGAGGGAAAAAACAGTGACACACACACGCAAAACACCCCCACCCCCACCCTCACCCACTACAACACACACACACACTAATGCATATCAATACATCACAGTTACACCCCCCAAACCCCCTGGAAGAATGCAAAGACAATAGAAAATGAGTGTAACCATTGTAATATATTAAAAGCAAGTAGGCAGAAATATAAATATACACCATGTACATAATATATACCAATCATAATAGTCCAGGTAGTGCTGTAAGAAAGTCAGTGGAACACTGGGACCACACGGTATGGGCGAGGCCCACACAAGATCCCCAACCATGACAGAGAGAACACTGCAGAGGCATCAGACAGCAACTAAACAGGCACCTCAGGGGGAGGAAAGGGGGGGCACCTCAACCGCTTGAGTGCACGACGCCAAATCCACTAGGGGGCCACTGTTCAATCCTGGGGAGTGCAAAGACACAGACTCTCAAGTCTCTACAGTGGGTGGGTTGCCCACTGTTCAATCCTGGGGAGTGCAAAGCCATAGTCTCTCAAGTCTCTACAGTGGGTGGTTTGCCCACTGTTCAATCCTGGGGAGTGCAAAACCACAGTCTCTCAAGTCTCTACAGTGAGTGGTTTGCCCACTGTTCAAACATGGGGAGTGCAAAGCCACAGTCTCTCAAGTCTCTACTGTGGATGGTTTGCCCACTGTTCAATCCTGGGGAGTGCAAAGCCACAGTCTCTCAAGTCTCTACAGTGGGTGGCCGGCCCACTGTCAATCCTGGGGAGTGCAAAGCCACAGTCTCTCAAGTGGATAACAGTCTCCACTGCTTCTGGAGGGGGCTTTGTGCCCAGAGTGCTTCATCCTGCTAAGGACAGAGGGAGTGGATGTATCTCTCCACTTGTTCTTCAGGGGGCTTTGTGCCCAGAGTGCTTCATCCTGCTAAGGACAGAGAGAGTGGATGCCTTTCTCCACTGGTTCTGGATGGGGCTTTGTGCCCAGAGTGCTTCATCCTGCCAAGGACTGAGGTAGTGGATGTATCTCTCCACTGGTTCTGGAGGGGGCTTTGTGCCCAGAGTGCTTCATCCTGCCAAGGACAGAGGGAGTAAATGTATCTCTCCACTGGTTCTGGAGGGGGCTTTGTGCCCAGAGTGCTTCATCCTGCCAAGGACTGAGGTAGTGGATGTATCTCTCCACTGGTTCTGGAGGGGGCTTGGTGCCCAGAGTGCTTCATCCTGCCAAGGACTGAGGTAGTGGATGTATCTCTGCACTGGTTCTGGAGGGGGCTTTGTGCCCAGAGTGCTTCATCCTGCTAAGGACTGAGGTAGCGGATGCCTTTCTCCACTGGTTCTGGAGGAGGCATGGTGCCCAGAGTGCATCATTCACCCCGTGACGGACTCAGTTGCGTCAGTGCCCTTGCCGCTCATGGGCCAGCGGTGCTTGAGATGGCGGTGCCCTGTTCAGCGGTGCTTGAGATGGCGGTGCCCTGTTCAGCAGTGCTTGAGATGGCGGTCTCCATTGCAGGGTCTCAGCTGCTGGGGGTCCTTCATGGCCCAGCGGGGTTTTTGCTGGCGGTCCTTCATGGCCCAGCGGGGCATTTGCTGGTGGTCCTTCATGGCCCAGCAGGGCTTTTGCTGGTGGCCCTTCATGTCCCAGCAGGACTTTTGCTGCCGGTCCTTCATGGCCCAGCGGGGCTTTTGCTGGCGGTCATTCATGGCCCAGCGGGGCATTTGCTGGCGGTCCTTCATGGCCCAGCAGGGCTTTTGCTGGCGGTCCTTCATGGCCCAGCGGGGCTTTTGCTGGCGGTTCCTCATGGCCCGGCGGGGCTAGTGCTGGCGGTCCTTCATGGCCCAGCAGGGCTAGTGTTGGTGGTGGCCTCCTGGGCAGGTGGGCTGGCGGTGGCCTCCTGGGCATCGGGGATGATGGTGGTCTTATCCGCCGTGCTGCTCTTCCCAGACTTGCCGGTTTTCTTGTGGCCCTTCCCCACCTTGGAAGGTGTCACAGCTGACTCCACACTCCCACCTGTACCCCCTGGGAGCAGCTTTAGTGGCTGGAGTCTCCCCCTCTCCCGCCAGGCACTGGCCAACTTCTGATGCTTCACAGATGGGGGACTGTCTGTGCTGTGGCTCTGTGCCCCACTGGCTGCCCTGGTGGCCGGTGCACTCCAAATTCCGGTGACTACAGGCACCACTGGTCCCGGAGATGTTGTGGCTGAGGTGCTAGTTCGGGACCTATGAGATGGACGGGGTGGGGGAGGTGTGTGAAAGGGGTCACGGTTGGACAGGAAAAGTTTTTGGGAAACACTGGGACGGGTAGCTGGAGGGGGTTTGGGAGTGGAGGAAGAGGTGGTGGTTGTAGGAAGTGTACGTTTGATGACTTTGGGTGAAGGTGCATGCGCTGGAGGCTGTCGTGAGGTGGATGGCTGTTGGGTGGGTGTGTGCCTGCGTTTGTGTATCTTGGGAGGGGGCGTCACAGACACACTGGGAGAGGACACAGGGGACGTGTGAATGGTAGTGGGTGTGGTGACTGCACGTAAGCGGGGTGTGGTGGTGGGTGTGCTGCAGAGGGACGTAGTGGCTGTAGAGGTAGTGCATGCAGGTGTGAGTGTAGACGAGACTGGGAGGGAGGAGGGAGACGAGGAGGAGGGGGACACAGTGGAGGCAGTGGATGTTGGTGTGTCTGCATGTGTGTGATGCTTGCGTGAAGGCCTGTGGGATGTGTGGTGCTTATGTTTGCCTGAGCTTCCCTTGGGTGTTGACGTGTGTGCATGTTGGTCTGTAGGTGTGCTTGGGATAGGCTGAGGTACAGGGAATTGGGTTGGGGTGGAGGAAGTTGGAGGGGGGAGGCTAGAGACAGCGACAATGGCTGCCATCAGTGCTGAGGCCAGAGTCTGAAAAGCTCGCTGAAGGGCTGCCTGACCAGAATGAATGCCCTCCAGGAATGCATTGGTTTGTTGCAACTGCCTTTCTACACCCTGGATGGCATTAAAGATGGTGGACTGCCCAACAGTGAGGGACCTGAGGAGGTCAATGGCCTCCTCACTGAGGGCAGCAGGGGTGACTGGGGCAGGGCCTGAGGTGCCTGGGGCAAAGGTGATGCCCACCCTCCTGGGTGAGCGGGCACGGGGCAAAGTCTGAGGGGCTGCTGGGAGTGCGGTGCTGGTAGGGGGGGTGGCAGCTGTACCTGTAGATGCGGGGGGCACAGATGTTCCCGCCACCACAAGGGAGCTCCCATCAGAGGACGAGTCAGTGTCGCTGGGGTCAGCTCCTGTCCCAGCTGTGGAGCTCCCCTCACCCTCCGTCCCACTGGTGAATTCAGACTCCGTAATGTTGCCCTCCAGGGCCATGTGGGATGCAGCTCCCTCGTGCTCCGGTGCCACTGCTCCTCAGCCTGATGAAGCTAATGCACACAAGAACAGGGAGACCACAAAAAGGGGGGGAAGACAGAAGAAAGGCATGTTGAGTGCATGCATTACCGCTACCGTTGGCGGACACAACAGACACAGGAGCCCCCTGCACTACGCCGCGCTCTTGGGCTCCACTGTTCAATTCCTGGGAAATGGCCTACAAGGCTATGGACGACATCTGCACACATAGATGACACAGGGGCATGACTAGGTGTACTTGGCACTCTACAAAGGTGGAGTGGGGTGCCACATGGCCTGCCTTACGGAGGGGCCTTGCCTACGGAACTCGCCCTGGCCTAGGGAAACCCACAGCCCACCTCCCCCACCCAGACCCCTCCACTGCACGCAAAGTCAGCAAAATGAGAGTGTACTTACCCCTTGTGGCTGCTGTGATGCCCTCAAGCGCCCATCACACTCCGGGTAGGCCACCGCCAGGATCCTGAACATCAATGGGGGTCATGGTGGGACGGGCACCCCTTCCACGTTGGGATGCCATCCCCAGCTGAGCCTCCGCCCTCTTCTTGCTCCAACAGCGAATGTCCTCCCATCTTTTACGGCAGTGGGTGCTCCGTCTGTGGTAGACCCCCAGGCTCCGGACGTCCTTGGCAATGGCACGCCAAATATCTTTTTTCTGGTGGGCGCTGACCTGCATGAAATGTACAGGGGAAAAAGAGTAGTTATTACCAACTGCACCGTCAAGTGATTGGCCCCCATCCCTACCCTTGCCATGTGGCACATGCACTCACAGTTGTTTCATGCACGCCGCACTCTCCCCCTTTCCTTCTTACATCCAGCCCTCTCCACACAGGCATAGCCCATACAACATGCTCCCTGTGTACTTACCAGTTTGTCTGGAGGACCGTAGAGTAGCGTGTACTGGGGAGGACCCAATCCACGAGCTTCTCCAACTCCTCCGATGTGAAGGCAGGGGCCCTTTCCCCAGACACTCAAGCCATTGTCTCTACCAGGCAGAGGTCACAGCAGCACTTGTCGTGTAGGTCCTCTCCTGTCGAAGATCAGGTATCGAGTGATTGAACAGATAGAAAATGGCAGTCACGTCTGCGGCGGTGAGTACCGTCACCGCCGGCGTACATCGCCATTGGCTCCTGGGACCCATAAGGTCCAATGTTAACCAATGCAGCATTGCTCCGCGGTCTTCGACCGCCTACTGCAACGGTGTACAACACCAGCGCAGTTAACTCACATCCCATTGTCCCACTTTAGAGGTCAGGCAGCCGCCATTTCAGGGGCCCACATGGCTTCATTTCCAACTGCCTCACACATACCTAGGCCTAGACTCAACACACATACAGGCCACCTTTTGTGTATGATTGGTGTTCTGGGTAAACTGTGGGTACGTACCTCTGTGTTGTATGACTCTGTGCTCGCTGTTGTCCTTCATAGGCACCGTCCGCTGGGACATGTGAGGAGATGGCAGCATCCTCCGGTGTACCGACTGTTGGTGGACCTGTTGACAATGGAGGAGCGACATGTTATTATCACATACAGGCTTGACCGTGCCACAATCCAGGAACTGTGTACCCAGTTGGAGCCAGACCTGATGTCAGCAATCCGCCATCCCACAGGAATCCCCCCTCAAGTGCAGGTGCTGTCAGTGCTCCATTTCCTTGCAAGTGGGTCTTTTCAAACAACAGTGGCTATAGCATCAGGGATGTCCCAGCCTATGTTTTCCAACGTATTGTCCACAGTGTTGTCTGCCCTTCTGAAACACATGCGGAGATACATCGTTTTCCCTCAGGTGGAGGATTTGCCCTCAGTGAAAGGGGATTTCTATGCCCTGGGACATATCCCCAACATTATAGGTGCCATTGATGGGACACATGTGGCTTTGGTCCCCCCCCACAGGAGTGAACAGGTGTACAGAAACCGGAAGAGTTATCATTCTATGAATGTACAGATGGTATGTTTGGCAGACCAGTACATCTCCCATGTGAATGGCAAGTTCCCTGGCTCAGTGCATGATGCCTACATCCTGCGGAATAGCAGCATCCCTTATGTGATGGGTCAACTCCAGAGGCACCGTGTGTGGCTATTGGGTGAGCACCTGGAGGCAAGTCAGTGGGAATGGTTGTCTGGGTCTGGGCATATCCCTCAAGGTTAGTGCGTGTCAAACAGCTGTTCCTCACCATTTGCAGGTGACTCTGGTTACCCCAACCTGTCATGGCTACTGACCCCAGTGAGGAATCCCAGGACAAGGGCAGAGGAACGCTACAATGAGGCCCATGGGCGAACTAGGAGGGTGATCGAGCGGACCTTCGGCCTCCTGAAGGCCAGGTTCCGGTGCCTCCATATGACAGGTGGATCCCTATTCTACTCACCAAAGAAGGTGTGCCAGATCATTGTGGCCTGCTGTATGCTTCATAACTTGGCATTGCGATGACAGGTGCCTTTTCTGCAGGAGGATGGTCCAGATGGCGGTGTTGTTGCAGCTGTGAAGCCTGTGGACAGTGAAGACGAGGAAGCAGAGGAAGAAGACATGAACAACAGGGACTCAGTGATCCAGCAATATTTCCAGTGAGACACAGGTAAGAGTACAGACCTGCCTACTACATGTACTTTAACACTACTGCCTCTCTACTGTCTGTCGTTTTCACCCAGTGTATGGTCACTGAGTTGTCACTTTCCCTTATGATTTCACAGATGTGGGTCCCACTGTGTGACATCTGCTTAGATTCCTCATGGACTAGAGCTGTGTTACATAGGTATGTTGACATTACAATTGAAAGAGCATTTTGTCATCGTAATTGCTAATACACTATTTCGAAATCACAGACAGACTCCAGATTGTTTTGTGCTTTAAGTGTGTTTATTTAAGTGCTCAATATTGGAGGGGGTAGTGAAATTATGAGGGGTGATGGTGGAGGAATGTCCATGGCAGAGTCCAGTCTATTAGTCTCACAGTTGTATTGCCCAAATGGGCATAGGAAGTGGAGCTGGGGCAGTTTAAGGATGGACAGGGTGACAAAGTGGGACAGTAGGATGACAATCAGGGTGGTCTCATTTCTTGGTGGGGGTCTTGGCATCGTGCTCTGTCTTTGTCCTGGATCTCAGGGACCGTTTGCGGGGTGGTTCTCCCTCTGCAGATGATGGGGTGCTGGTGTGGTGGTCCTGTGGCGGGGCGTCCTGTCCACTAGCGCCGGCGGAGGTGGTGGGCAGTTCATCGTCCATGCTAGTGTCAGGGGCCCCTTGTAGTGCCACAGTGTCCCTGCTGGTGTTGAGTACTTCCTTCAGCACCCCTACGATGGTGCCCAGGGTGGAGCTGATGGTTCTGAGTTCCTCCCTGAAACCCATATACTGTTCCTCCTGCAGGCGCTGGGTCTCCTGAAACTTGGCCAGTACCGTTGCCATCGTCTCCTGGGAGTGGTGGTAGGCTCCCATGATGGAGGAGAGGGCCTCGTGGAGAGTGGGTTCCCTTGGCCTGTCTGCCCCCTGTCGCACAGCAGCCCTCCCAGTTCCCCTGTGTTCCTGGGCCTCCGTCCCCTGGACCGTGTGCCCACTACCACTGCCCCCAGGTCCCTGTTGTTGTTGGGGTGGTGGGTTATCCTGGGTTCCCTGTAGTGGTGGACACACAGCTGATTGATGTGTCCTGGGGACGGAGGTATGGGCCCGCTGGGTGGGTGCTGTGCTGGTCTTTCCAGGGGGGGAAGGTCTGAGGTGGCCTGTGACTGGGTGAGGGGAACCAACTGTCCCGAGGTCCCCAATGGGCCGGGCTGGTCATCGAGATTCAGTTGGACAGAGCTGCTGTCATCACTGTGGGCCTCTTCTGTTGTTGGTGTGGACATGTGTGGACCCTCCTGTCCAGTGATGTTGGGTAGGGGTCCTGCAGTGGTATAAAAGGATGGTTATTACATCTGTGTGTGTCATGGTGTGCAATGGGTGGGTGACTGTGTACCCCAGTGCTTGCATTCCTGTGTGGGACCTTGTGTGATGATGGTTTAGGTGGTTTTATGGGTATGTGCAGTGGGCATGCTTTAGTGATGGGTGTCCATGCTTTGTTGTTGCATGCAGGGCTTGGTGATGGGATGGGTGGTTTGTGATGTTGGGACATATGTGAGGAGTTGGGGTGCTGGGGGTGAGGGTGGGGGTACGTGATAGCATGCAGGTAGGGTGGGGGATGTAATAATTAGGATTTGTCTTACCAGAATCCTTTCCTCCACCCAATCCTGTGATGCCCTCAGGATGCAGAATCGCCAAGACCTGCTCCTCCCATGTTGTTAGTTGTGGGGGAGGAGGTGGGGGTCCGCCGCCAGTCCGCTGAACCGCCTGGTGGTGTCTTGAGACAACGGAACGCACCTTCCCCCGTAGGTCGTTCCACCTCTTCCTGATGTCCTCCCGATTTCTTGGGCGCTGTCCCACTGCGTTGACCCTGTCCACTATTCTTCGCCATAGCTTCATCTTCCTTGCAATTGAGGTGTGCTGCACCTGTGCTCCGAATAGCTGTGGCTCTACCTGGACGATTTCCTCCACCATGACCCTGAGCTCCCCCTCCGATAACCTGGGGTGGCTTTGCCGTGCCATGGGGTGGTGTAGGTGATATGTGGGGTGGAGTGTGTGGTGATAAGTGTGCTGATATGTAGTGGTGTTGTGTGAGGTGCGTGGAAGTTCTGTGGGTGATGGTGTTGTGTGCCTGTGGATGCTGTTGTTCTTGCTGATGCTGTCTTTCTCTGGCCTTCTTTTGGAATTTTTGGTTGTGGGGTTTGTGGGTGATGTGGGTGATGTGGGTGTGTGTTTTATATTGTAATGGGTGTGTGGGAGTGGTGTGTGTATGTGTATCAGGTGTGTGTATTTCAAATTGTCCAATGTGGTAGTGTTTTGTATGTGTGTGTGTATTTTGAGCGCAGCGGTGTGTACCGCCAATGGAATACCGCAGTTGAAAGACCGCTGCGTGGATTCGTGTGTCGTGATAGTGTGGCCGTATTCCTGTTGGCGTGACAGTGGAGGTTTTGTTTTTGCCAGTTTATCACTGACCTTTGGTGTGGCGGACTTGTGTGGGTGTCTGAATTTTGGCGGATTCCGAAATGTGAGTCATAATAGCTGTGGCGGATATCCGCGGCCGCAGCGGTGTGTTGGCGGTCTTCTGCATGGCGGTAAGCGGCTCTTACCGCCAATGTTGTACTGACCGCCATAATCTGTTGAGGGACTGGTTAGTCGTGGCACCTTCTCTCTGCTGACATTGGCTGGGGAACCTGTGGGGATGTAAGTGATGTATTATGCTTCATGCCTGTGACATATTGTACATCCCTAGCTTCCCCGCTATCGTTGCTGTTGCCCTGCCACCTTGGTTTGTGTATGTTGATGTATTGTGGGATTGTTAGTTCCTCTATGCTGTGCATGCTTTAGTGATGGGTGCCCGTACAGGGCTGGGAGGGCTGTCCATGCATTAGTACTGCATGGAGGGCTGGGCATTGGGGTAAGTCATATGTGCAGGTGCAGTGTGTGGGATGGAGTGGAATGATGGGAGTGAGGGGCTGTGATGGCATGCAGGTATGGGGGTGATAAGTAGTAATTACTGACTCACCAGTGTCAAGTCCTCCAGGAAACTTCAGTGAGTCCCTCAGGATGCAGCATTGCCAAGACTTGCTCCTCCCATGCTGTGAGCTGTGGGAGAGGAGGCGGAGGTCCACCGCCAGTCCTCTAGATGGCGAGCTGGTGCCTTGCTGCTATCGAGCGTACCTTCCCGGTAGGTCGTTCCACCTCTTCCTGATGTCGTCCCTTCTTCTTGAATGCTGTCCACAGCGTTCACCCTGTCTGCAATTCTCCGCCATAGCTCTGTCTTCCTTGCAATTGATATTTGCTGTAGCTGTGCTCCAAACAGCTGTGGCTCTACCCTGACTATTTCCTCCACCATGGCCCTCAACTCTTCCTTTGTGCGACAGGGGTACCTTTGTGGGGACATGAGTGTTGTGTGGTGTGTGTAAGTGTGTGGGTGTTGGGTACTATGGTTTGGTGTGCATGAGAGATGGGTGTATGTGGTGTGTGTGTCTAGTTGTCGCACTGGTCTTGGTGTCAGTCTGGTGGCAATGATATGTATTCATAAAGGGTTGTGGGTGATGTGGGTGTGTGTTTTATAGTGCTGTGGGTGGGTGGGTGTGGTGTGTGTATGAGTGTCAGGTATGTGTTTTTGGTAATGGCCAGTGTTGTGCTGTTTAGTATTTGATTGTCCATTCTGAGCGCACCTGTGTGCACCGCCAATGGTTTACCGCCGTTGAATGTCTGCCGTGGTGATTCGTGGGTCAAAATGTAGTAGCGTTGTTTTGTTGGCGTAACGGTATGGGTGTTGGTGCCGCTACATTAGCACTGACCTTTGGTCTGGCGGATTTTGTATGTGGCAGTATTCTGTCGGATTGGTGTGTGTGTATCATAATATGGCAAACTGATATTCACCAGAGCGGTGGTATGTAGGTGGCCATCACCGTGGCGGTAAGTGGCATTTATCACCAATGTCATAATGAGGACCTAAGTCTTCTTCTATGGAACTCTGTCTCAGCTCCTGGTTACCATCTGTAGTTTCTCTGTTTCCCATTGTACATTTACTTCTTTCTCTGTTCCTCCCTCTCCCTCTCCCTCTCCCTGAATGCTATATCATCTATCCATCCCTGTTCCAAGCCTCCTGCACAGTAGTTTGGTACAATCCAAAATGGTGTCAAATTGTCTGTGGAAATGTCTGCCCTGAGAGCCTCAAATCCATTCCTTGATGTCACAGCTGCCTGATCCCTTCCCATCAAAACCTCAAAGGCTAACCCACTCCATGTTTTAGCTGCAGAGCTCTGGCCCTCCTCCTTTGTTTCAGTGGGCCTGGGTTATCCCAGCCCAGGTGCAGTGTGACAAGCGAATTAACATTAGCGTTGTACCCACCCCTTTCTTTCCCAGGAGCTGGGTCAATCAATGTTATCTGCTCTATTTTAGGAGCAGCCATAGATACCTCTGCTAGGCAGCAGAATAATTAAATTTACCTGGTGAAGGGAAATAAAGACCTAAATTATTATTATAAGTTGATCCAGGGACATATGACAAACCTTTTTCTATTTTTGTTTCTTTTAAATTAAGTTTTTCTGGGCACATTGTTGTTATGCGGTTCCTACTTTGGTACTAGGCCTGGATGTTTATGGTGGCACCACTGCAGAGTGTGGAAGACAGAGTGCAACCCACGCTGTTAGTTGCTGTTGGCCTAACTCCTGGCTGGCTCACAGTGCCTCACCCAAACCTCCAAACATTTTGGGGGTAAAGGTAATCAAGGCAACCTGGCCAAGACACTCCATCTCCCCAGGGAAGCCACATGAACAGATTGTCCCCCTTTGGCTCAGTTATTTATAAATGTCAAGTAAGATACAACGATACAAGATGAGCTTTTCAAATATTTATTGAAACAGTCACTATCTAGTGTGAAAAGCATACTGGCAACACAAGTTAACATATTGTGTACTGCATGTAAAGCCTTGGACAAAGAGTATTGATTATATGTAGTGCAAAGGCTGATTAAATGAGCAGCATGTTTGTTTCCTTCCTAGAATGAAGCAGCTGATAAAATGTGTAAAAGCCATTGTTAAAAAGCAGTCTTAACTTGTGAAAATTGTGAATAAGACACAAACCGTAAAAATAAGCTACAAAATGAATGCCCAACTTGGATACTAAAAAGGTCCTTTCAAAATTGTATAATACAATGCAAAGTCTTTACATTATCAGATATTGCAAAACTTCTTCATATAAATACAATGAGAGTGTGTTCCATACTTTCACATTCAAAAAGAGATATTGGGGGTTATTATGAGTTTGGCAGTCTCAGGACTGCCATGTTGACAGTGGCAGTCGTTCCGCCAATGGGCTGGCAGTGAAGACCGCCAAATTATGACCATTGTGGTCACACCAACAGAACACAAACAACCGCAGGTACCGCCAGTGTGGACATGCCGCCACAGATTGTAGTAGGCACCTTCAGGCCAGTGGGGACCATGTTCCTGCCAGACATATTACGAGGCTGCACACCGCCAAAGTTTCTGCCGCGGTTGCAGCACCATGAAAACCCTGTCGGAAACCAACTCTTTAAAAGGAAAAATTCACCTTCTGTAACACATACCTGACTGGAGATGCCATTGAACCTGAACTGGAAGTCTTCCTACTGCTCCTGTTTGCACAACAACTCCAGAACCACTGATGAAGATACCAACCGTAAATACACACACCTAACTCACACTGAAGGGACAGCCCACACTACGCACATGCACACAACATACACATTCAGGATGGCTTGGGAGGGTAACACACACACACACACACATAACAACACACCTGTGTGCACATACACACATGCAAACCCATACTACACACATGCACACCTATACTGCACACACCATGGCCAACACACACGTGCCATACACACACCAACCCGCAGACACAACACTGGCATTGCCCAACACAACCATTCACAACAGTACTGATAAACACAACAACAACACAAATGTGACTACACAGACTCTTTGCCAAGGAATGTCATAGCATACCTCCACAGAACAACACATACAAATAACAACACGTAACAACACCAGACAACTGAGAAACACGATCACAGTGCAATACAACAAAGCATTTGTCACAACACACTAACAGCACACACAACGCATATGACATAGTCATCACCACACACATGTACGCACACACAACAACCGCTCAAGGGCACACAACACCACCATTACTCATCTCTACAAAAGCAATACACAATTTAGCTACATACATGCATGTAACAAACACAATCATATCCTACACACATTACACAGCAGTCACAGTGGGACAAATGGCAGGGCCACACTCACACATGCAGCCCAGGCACAACAGCTGGAACACCCAACACACATATCAACACACACAAACTAAAGCTCACAAACACCAAACTGCCATGCTGAAGGAAAAGCAGGAAGAGTATGTCAACAATGAATCCAACAACATGTTGGTGCAGATGTATTTACAAATTATAACATATAAAATGAAAACTATGTACAAATAAAAGGCCAATGCCCAGTCCAAAGTGCCAAAGGCACGAATGGCACCATACAGTACCCCAACGTGACTCCGGACTGCAAAATGACCTCCACTTGGTAGGGACAAAAAGGTGGCAGGGATTAGGGGTTGGGGTGGCAAGGGGGTTTGGGCTTGGGTTTGGGAGTGGGGTCCTTGGGCTTGGGTTTGGGAGGGGGTCCTTGCGCCTGGGCTTGGGAGGTATAGACGTCTTGTCAGGGGGAGGGGCATGGACACTAGCAGGGTGGCAGGATAGGACTTGGAGGTGGAAGGGCTGGACTTGGGGAGGGAGGAAGAACGCTTGGGGGTATCACATGTTGGGAGAGGAGTAGGGAACAAGAAAACTCTGTGAGGATTTTTTTTTTTTTACACATGGGGCAGTCATGGCAAAAAGGTTTGGGAGTGGAGGCAGAAGGTGTGGTTGTAAGACGTGTCGGTTTGGATGTCTTGGGTGCAAGTGTGTGCGTGGAATGCTTGTGGGTTCTGGGTGTCTGTTGGTTGGGTGAGTGCGGGCATTTAGGTGTCTTGGGAGAAGGTGGGAAGAGGTGCTGGGAGATGCCATGTTGGATGGGTAACTGTCTCTTGGGGTGGTGTCTGCAGGTATGGTAGATGTGCTGCATGTGGAGGTGTCAATGGTCGTTGTGGTGGGTGCGGATGTGGTTACTGGGGTGGATGTCTGCGGGTCTGATATTGTGGTGACTGTAGGTGGGACAGGTGTTGTGTCTGGATCTGTGAATGATGGTGGGGAGCTGCAGGGCAGGTGTCAGTTGTTGTGTCTGTGAAGGAGGGGTTGGTGTGGAGTCTCTGTATGTAGTGGATGTTGCTGTCTCTGCAGGTGGGTGTCGTTTGTGGGCATGACAGTGGTGGGTCTCGTTGTGCTTGTCAGTGGTACCCTTGTCTGTTGAGGCGGATGCATGCCTGTATGTATGTGTGCTTTAGATGGGTTTGGGGAGAAGGATTTGGGATTGGGTAGAGGTAGGTGGAGGTGGAGGAGGGATGGTAGACAAAGGGAAACTGGCTGCCGTCAGTGAGGAGGCCAGAGCCTAAAAGGATCTCTGGAGGCCAGCCAGGGCACCGTGAATGCCCTCCAGGATGCATTGCTCTGTTGGAGTTCAGCTGCCAGTCCCTGGAAGGCATTCACAATGGTGGACTGACCCACAGAGATGGACCTCAGGAGGTCAATAGACTCCTCACTGAGGGCAGCATGGCTGACTGGGACAGGGACAGAGGTGCTTGCGGTGAAGGAGATACCTACCATCCTGAGTGAGAAGCAACAGAGATGGCGTTGCTAATAAGGGGGGCAGACAAAAATGGTGCTGGGGTGGTCCCAGATGGGTCTGCCACTGCCAGGGAGTGTCCACTGAAGGAGGATTCTGAAAAAGAGGCGGTAGATCCGGTCTCCCCGTGGCACTCCCACACCCTCGATGCCACTGGGTCCCTCATTCTGGCTGGCTCCAGCTTTCTGGGTCCTGTGGGCTGCTCCTTCTCCTTCTCCTGACAATGCTGATGCACACAAATAGAGAAACGGAGAAAGAAAGAGAGAGAAAGGGCAATAATGGATTAACATATTGCTCTCATACACACTGTTTAACAATCACATCTGTGACAATACGTATCCTGGCTAGGCCATCGCAGGTGCCAATATACATTACCTACATCATGTTACAACATGTTCATACTACCCACCCCTGTATTGCAACCGTCACACCTACATCAATATTTAAGTTGGACAGCACAACTTGAGTCATCCACATGATTACTACCAATGCCTTTTCTGCTGGCACAGCATGCCCTGGATGCAGTATCAATTGTTTGACGGAATACACATCATACCTCTCCATGCCCCTATCACCCATTATGTCCAGCTGACTGAACAAAACACTACTGGCCACTACCGTAACAACTCATGATCAGACCATGCCCTCCGTAATATATCCATAACATTGAAGACAACTCCACTCACAGACCACACAGCAACTGCCTGCTACATTACATGCCAGACCAAACACTCTTTACAGTGATGCCACTATGGAAATAAACACTGATTTGTCCATTACAAGTCAGACACCCAAACAGTTGACATCTGATGTCTATAATAAAAGTCTGTGGTATAGCCATTTGAATAGTCTGACCGAATCATAGACCCAGATCAGCAGATACCAAACACATATATCACAACTGATCATACTGCTAAGTGCATCTACAATGTCCCATACATCACATATGATCCATCCATACTCAATCACTGAGTGCAGTGTCACACCAGATGTACTCCAGGAACACACATATAACATTATGGTCCACTTACAATGCAACCACACATGCAGTCATACCTGTCAGACTGTGCAACGTGGCAACACCACTCTCAAACCCCATTCCAGAAATGCCAATACCTGTCACAGAGGCCAGACAATGCACAACTCAAAAGGTAAATCTTGTGATGCCTTAGGCACACATGGACCAACACCACTGCCTGCACACCATGTACACATCCCGCTGCTGCATGAGCTAGCGAGAGGAGTCTAAATGCAATTTTAGATTCACATCTACATGCCAGGTGACATACAATAGGCCAACTTCGCCTAAGCTGCCACTTCAGCTTGTCCAAGGCAAGCAGAAAAGTCCCAGCCCATCAGATGTGCCCCCAACTTACCACTAAGACATGAGGTAGGCAGTAAATTTGCAATGTAGCATACCAATTGCTAACCCATTGTCATCTACCCCATATACATACCATGGTGACATGTACGAGACCTGTCAAGCCACTTACCACCTGTAGTACCATTCCATTGGTTTAACAGTAACATCCGCACAAGTATTGCACCTAGGAATGCACAATGTCTGCAACTAGACCTCATCGATTGTACATGTATCAGTAATTCAATTTGCCTAACTTCACATACCCTACAGTCAGCAGATCACCTAAATATGACAGTACACCTATCAAATCAATGATACAGTCCCATGAAGACCATTTCTGTAGTGGAACTGTAATGGCAGCCCCACAATCAGTCAATATCATTACCAGTAAATTATGTATTCAGTCTCTGTGATAAAACTAGAGTCACAAAGTAGCATATACAGGTATCCTATACAAATGGGGGTGGACTGACACCTCAGAGCCACATATACAGATGGATGGAGCTTGTCATACTCATTGCTTAGGATGATACTAATAATAACATCCATTGCATAGGCATCATGGTCTCACACATGTGGCTATGAACTTTGACCACCTCCACAATCCAGACATGGAGAGGTTTAGTAATGGGACATTGTACATCCACTTATAGTAAAGCATGCCAACATATTTACTATCTATACTCAGCCAGGGTACATGATACCCATTTCCAAGAGACGATACACAGGATGTCATTACAACAATGTCACTTTGCCGAAAGTGAGGCACATTATCCCTATTAAGGACAGCAACTACCAGGATTCAGTCAGTGTTCACCCCCTTGTGGCTGCTGTGCTGCCCTCAAATGCCCACCCACCTCAGGGGAGGACACTGCCATGATATGGGCCATTAGGGGTTCAGGGTCCAACGGGCACCCCTCCCTCGTTGTGAAGACATCCCTAGCTAGTCTCAGGTCCTCCCATCACTTTATGCAGTGGGTGGTCTGCCGGCTGTGGACCCCAAGGGTCTGCACTTGCTTGGGGATGGCAAAGCAGATCCCTTTCCGATGGACGTTCACCTGCATGGATGACACAGACAGAAGGAGAAAGTCAGGTACACATGCCCCATACCAACAGCAGTGGACAATACACATCTGACTACCAAGTTCCCACACTTGCCCATCCTCTCGGCGCACACAGCTCAATTCCATGCCTCCTGCATGCAGGTACTCCCTCCCCAGTACACTTACCCCTTACACCATCACACGCACCTCTATCGCACATGACTATGGCATTAGGCTCACCTGTTCCTCTGGTGCCCAATACAACTGTCCATACAGAGGTAGGACCCCATCCACAAGCTTCACCAGCTCTTCTGTGGTGAAGGCTAAGCCCCTATCACCTGCAAGACATGGCGTGATGGATCCTAGAAAGACGTGGCATGATGGCTCCCAGAGACAGGACACAGAAGCTCAGCTAGTGGAGGTCCTACTTGCAAGTGTGTCAGGACACAAGTGAACAAGGTGGCAGAAAATGTCGGTCACGTTCATCGCGTACAGGACCGTCACCACCAGTTGTGATTGCCATTGGCCCTGATCCCCCATAGGCAGCAATGTTATCCAATGAGAAGTTGCACAGCAGTTGCCACCGCCTACCATCCTGACAGCATATGCCGGAAGGCTTAGGTCACTTCCAACTGTCCTGTGCAACAGGCCACCCCGATACCATTTTGTGCACATATCATGCTTTTCCGTCCCTAAATAAGTGTGTAATAAACATTTATGTGCAAACTGTGGAGTAGGCCTATGTTGTGTCATCATAGTTTAGCGCATATATGTGACATGCATGTCACTGTGATGCTTCAGCTTGCCTATTAACAGTATATGTCAGCAGTGCAATGCATTTCTACAGTTTTAAGTGTGTGAGATGATGACATGTTCTGCTTACATGTTTGAAGTACTAATCACTTAGTACATGTTCTACTCTATCTATTGCCTGCCATACGCACTCCCTATGCCATCCCTCCACAGTACAAGCCCTGTCAGTGCTACACTTTTTGCCACTGGGTCCATTCAGAATACAGTGGGCTTGTCAGCAGGGATGTCACAGCCCATGTTCAGTCTTGTGTTGAAGGATGTACTGAGTGATTTATTGAAACACCTCAACAGCTACATCAGGATCCTCCAGCGCGGAGATTTTGCCTATGTGAAGGCAGACTTCTATAATATGGGACACACCCCTCATGTGATAGGGGTCATAGATGGCACCCATGTAGTCTTGGTCCCTCCTAGTGCCAATGAACAGGTGTACAGGAACCGTAAGAACTACCAATCGATCAATGTTCAGCTGGTGTGTCTGGCAGACCAGTGCATCACACAGGTGACAGCCAAGTTTCCAGGATCTGTGCATGACTCCTACATTCTGAGGAACATCAATGTCCCACACATGATGGCACAACTTCTCACATATATGTATACATTTGGATGTGTGTCTCTGTTATGGCACCTGTCCTCACAATCTTCCCTGTGGCTGTGCCTTTATTGTGACAGCTCATACATTTATACACACAGGTGACTCTGGCTATCCTAACCTTCCCTGGGTGTTGACACCAGTGAGGTACCCTGCCACGGAAGGGTTAGTCCATTTCAATGAGGCCCACAGCAGGATGAAGTGTGTAATTGAAAACACATTTGGCCTTCTAAAAGCCAGGTTCAGGTGCCTGGACGTCTCTGGAGGTGCCCTTCTCTCCACTTCCCAAAAGGTATACCAGATTATAGATGCCTGCTGCATGCTCCACAATCTTGCCCTGAGACATCAGATACCATTGCTAGCTGATGCTGACGAGGCAGCTGGACCAGTGGCTGGTGATGCAGACATGTAAAGTGATGAGGAAGCAGATGAAGATGGTGAAGCTGACTCTAGGACTGTGCTCATCAATCAGTTCTTCCAGTGACGTACATGTATGCTGACTGTGTATGAGCAAGTGATGTATATCCACATTGATGTGGACAATGGTCCCCCTGATTAGTTTTATCAGTGGTGCTGTAATGTGGTCCTGTCCCTATGTGTGTGATGGTAGAGATGATTGCTTGAATGTGATGTGCAGAGTTTACATGTATCATATCTTACATGTGTACTCACTGCAGGTGGCTAGATTCACTTCTCCTGTGGATAGACCTGTGTTGAGCTATGTGTCCTGCATTCTTCTACCTCATGGCATTCCACCCACTGACTGTGCCATGTAAATCAATGCCTCTGCTACCTATGGCTTGAGGCATTCATGCTCATTAGCCATTGGTAACTGTATGCAGAATAGTGTTTAGCACATGACAGATGGCAGTTACAGTGAATTCTCATGTATTTCCTGTGACTGGGGATGTAGAAATATCTTCTGTTTTGCTTCGGTAGCAATCTACACTGGGCTGGACAACCATGTACTGCATATCTGCTTTGAGTGGCACCATCCCTTCTATCCTGGTGTAGCTCTGTGTCATGGTCTCTTTTGCAGGTTGGATGACTGAATTTACTATAGTGTGTGCCTGGACTAGTGAGTACCTTACATCTGCCCTGGGAGATATCTGCTGTACTGTGTCTCCTGCAGGGGATAGCTACCTCTGCTGTCCATGTTGGTGTAAGAGGCCATACCCACACCACAGTTGTCTGACTAAACATTTGTACATGTTCAAATAAAGACACATATGCTGTTGCTGTGATCAATAGTGTTTATTGGGCATAGAGGGGTAATATGAAGAATCAATGAGAAATACAGTGACGAACAGGTGATGAGTGGGGTAAATGTAGTTGTAATCATCAGAATAGGTGGCACAGCTGTAGATTGCACAGGTCGGGTATCCAAGAGCCATGGGAAAAAGGAATAATGTAATTGAACTGTCAACCGGTGTCTCGGTGGCACACAAGGGCAAACAATCAGGAGAGGTTCACTTCCTGGCACTGGTATTGGTCTTGGCATCAACTCCAGCTGGATGTCTGGATGGACGTCCATGTTTGCGGGGGGTTCATCAGCTACAGTGGGGAGGGGCTGCCAGAGGCCTGTGGTTCCCCTGGCAGGGCCTCCATTCAACTTGCTGCGGCAGATGTTGAAGGCTCAGATGTGATGTGACTAGTGGAAAGGGCCTCCTGGTGAGTGGTGGAAACCCGCAGGGTGGTGTTGAGGTTCCTGATCACCTCTACAATGGAGGCAATGGTGGCATTGTGGGCCTGCCACTGCTGTATGACCTCCTGGTGGTATTCCTTCTGCAGCCTTTGGTCTGCCCCAAACATGGTAATGATCTGACCCACCATGTCCTGGGATTGTTGGTATGCTCCCAGGACTTGGGAGATGGTTTGCTGGTCAGTTGACTCCCTTGGGAGCCCCAGCCTCTGGCCCACAGGTTCCCTCCCACACCCCCTGCCCTCATGTGCCTGTGCCCCTTGCACGATGTGCCCACTCCCAGTGTCACTAGGACCTTCCTTGTCTTGGGTGTTAGGGGTCGACTCAGGTCCCTGTACTGTGGGGTACACTATTGCTAGAACTGTCCTTGGGACACAGGTTTGGGGAAATAGGGTTGGCTGTGCTGTTGATGCCACATGGTGGGGGGGTTGATGTGGGTAGGGTGAAGCAGGGAGTGGTGGACTGACCAGCTGTCCCAGATGGGCCAGGTAAGTCATCACTGTTCATTCATCCAGAGGTGTTTTCTTCGCTGTGGCCTTCATCTTGAGGAGGGCTGGCTGTCTCTGGCATCCTCTCCATTGTGGCAGTGGCATGGATACCTGTGGATGGAGTGGAGAGTTACATGGTGAACGTGTAATTGGTTATCTCTTTGTATGATGCATACAGTGGCTTGACAAAATTCCCAGCAATGGCAATGACAGATGCATCACTGCAACCATTGTTTGTGGATAGTGGATTGTGACTTGTGTACCATGCTCCATTGAGGATAGGTGTCAATCAGGCTAGGTAACTTTTGGTGGATGAGTGGGTTAAGGTTCTGTGTGATGGTTTACATGACAGGTGTGCCTGTTTGCTTGTGGTAAATCTGGTGTTCTAGATGTGAGTCAGGATGGATGTACATTGCAGCACGGTGTCCAAGTGGGAGGGGGGTATGTGTGAATGCATGGCAACTTGCATTGTCTGTGCAATTGGTGCATGGGGTTTACCTTCTAACTCTCTGGCTCATGCTCAGTCTATTTCATGGTTGTAGAGCTGGATAAGTAGTCATAAGGTGTGGTGACAGTGCTGTGGCTGTGTTTGGCCTTGTTTGACATTGTGTAGTGCCATTGTATTCCTTTCATTGCCTTGAAGTGGTCCTCAGTTGAAGCATCTAGTTGGTGTAGTTAGTGCAATAGTCATACATGCAAGAGATGTGCTGTGGAGTGGACGTAGCAGGTTTTGTTGTAGATGGAACTATTCATTGTGGGAGGCATAGTGATTGCTATTCGCAGTGTTAACCGTGCACGTGCCAGGGACTGCGTGGGAATTGGGGCTGGGTGGTGCTGTGGCATGCAGAAGAGGGGCATTAGGTGTTTTTAGGTGGAAGGTGCAGTGGGAGATAGATTTATTTAGGGAGTGTTTGGGTGGTTCGGAAGCCTGCTGGACAGGATAAATGTGTGCCATGGGAGTGGTATTTACTTATCAGAGTCTATTCCTTTAGGTATTCCAGTCAGGCCTCTGGGTGCAGGATGTTCAAGACTTTCTCTCCCATGATGCGAAGTCTGAGGGAGGAGGTGGGGGCTCACCACAAGTCTTCTGCACAGCAATTTGGTGTTGTGATGTAATGGAACACACCTTCCCCGTAGGTCGTTCCACTTCTTCCTGATGTCCTCCCTTGTGTGTGGATGGTTGCCTACTGATTTGATCCTGTCGAAAATTCTCTGACTTCATTTTCCTGGCAATTGAGGTTTGCTGGACCTGTGCTCCAAACAGTTGTGGCTCTACCCTGACAATTTATTTGACCATGACCCTCAACTCATCGTCCATGAAGTGTGGGCGCTTTTGCAGAACATGGTGGTGGTTGTGTTGAGGGGGGTGGGTGTTGTGTGTACAAGGGTAGAGTGAAGGGTGCTTGGTGGGGTGGGGGAGTTTAGTTGTATGTGATGGTAGGTTGTGATGTTTGTGTGTATTCATTATGTGTGAATTGTGTTGTTCGTGCAGTTGTATGGTGTGTGCATAGTGAGATGTGTATGTGTGCCTAAAATGAAAAGGTGGTGTGTGTTGATTTTTGTCTGCTCTCGGTGTATGCGATTGTTGTTTTGGTAGCAAAGTATTTGTGGGTTGTGTGGGGGTGTGTTTTATAGTGCAATGGGTAGGTGTGTCTGCTGTGTGTATATGTGTCAGATGTGGGTTTTCAACTGGCCAATGTGGTGGTGTATTCTGTCTGAGGTGAGTTTGAGTGCACAACAGTTCACACTGCCAATGGTTTTCTGCCATGGTAATACCACTGTGCTGATTTGTGGGTCATAATCTGATGGGTGGTAAATTGTCAAGCTGGCAGTGCTGGTGGTGGAACCCCCTCTAGCCCACCCACCTGTGTCCTAGCGGTGTTGGATTTGTGGCTGTTTAGTGGCGGTCTCCAGTGTGTGACTCTTAATACGGTGGTCGAATGACCACCAACATGGCGGTCTTTTGGCAGCCGTCACCGCGGCGATCTTCCAAAAAGACCGCCAAAGTTGTAATGAAGCCCATAATGTTTTGCTGAGCAGGAAAATCGCAAAGTCCAGTCTTCAAGTAGGGTTATAACGCACAAACAGTGGTACAGAGGGGTCAAGGGGGTTACCCTGCATTTTACCACAGTTGTCTTTTTGCAGGTAGCATAATAATATACTATGACATCCCGGCGAATACAATAGGACAGTATCAGAGTCACACTTCTCCATGTTTGTGGCACTGAGCGCAGAACCAGCAGAGTTACAGCCTATTGCAAGATTCCACAGTACAACTGAGCATGCACTCCCTGAACACATCTTAATATATTCTTGGCTCACCTGTACTTTACTGCAGATGTGCATCTGGACTAAAGCAGGTGAGTATTGTCTCTGACAATGACCTGGAACTCAATTAGGAGTGTGTCACACCCCCGCAATAAGATACTCTTACAAAGTCTACAGACCTTCACTTCTCAGAGCCCGGCTCTCTGCTTCAGCCCACTGCATCAACACACAGTTCCACTCAATAGTGCTAGGTACACTGCATACCTCTGATGTGTTTAGAGCAGTTATCATGTGACCTGTTTGAGCTATGTCACTATCTTGAACCAATAGTGGAACAGTGAAGGGCAGAACGAAAACATGTGTATCATATGTGCTTCTGTAGTTCTGCAACAGAGATAGCAGGTGTTTGCTCCTGGAAAGAAGAGGTTGACTTTGGCAGGCGCTAAGTAGGACCTATGCAGGACAATGAACTGTTTAAATTTAAGCTTGGCATTCCTAGATACGACTAATTGATAGGCCAATATCCTTTTCCATTGTTTCAAATGGAGCTCCCTATTTACCTTGTCTCCCGTCTGTCACGGAGTGTAGCAAGGGGGACATGTGCCTGTTCCCCTTAAGATTTAGCTAACCAACTAATGAGCCTTCATTCATTGCCCATGGAGCGAAAGTACAGTGTTAGAGTTTGTGTTTATGGCTCTTGTGAACAATGTCCTAATGGATCTAAGGGTATATGTCAGGTCAGTGAACTCTAAGAATTGATCTCTTTGTATATTTGTTTGTTTCATGTTTTCTTCAAATACGGAAGTTGGCCATCATGGAAGAGGTTGCCTATTGTTTGAATGCTCATTGCATTCCAATGTGCTAGGTCTAGGAGTGGCAGGGGGTCTGTGTTCCCAGAAATACCCCGTACAGTGATAGCCAGGGCATATGCAATAGTCTTTGCTGTTAAGCGCAAGCTGCGGCAAAAGCACAAGAATGATATGCACACTAGAAGTGAATTTGGGGAAGTTTCTCCGGCTGGTGAGCAGAAGATTAGAAGGAGCTCCAATAGACACCAAGGGGCCTCTGTTGTGGCTATGTCAACAAGCTGGTTGCCTGCCAACCAACAGGATAACCATTGCAGTTGGGTTGCAAGATAATAGTATTCAAGGTTCAGGACTCCCAGGTCCCCTTTGTCCATTAGGAGCTGCAATTTTGGCAGTGCTACTTTATGGAATTCATTGTACCAGATAATTTCCCCGAGGGACATATTTAGTACATGAAAACATTTCTCCTGACGATGTAGTGGAAGATTAACAAACTAGTAAAACAAGCAGGGACTATGACAAATCTGCAGAGTGCACTGCAACCCACCACTGATATTGGTGATGTCTAAAAGGCAACTTGGCTATGGAGTGCTGTCACTGGTCTTATGACATTGCCATCGAGCAAGACTTGCTCTTGGGGATAGATGTTAATCCCCAAATATCAGAATCAGGTACACTGACATTGTAGTATTTTGTTATTAATGTTCAAGTGGGTCTTTGGGGGAGTATGGGAAATAAACATGATTTTCATCATTTCATTTTCAGCCCTGAAACCTCTGCAAAGGTGCAGAGCATCACAGCTATACTACCAGGAACTACAGCAACATCCCTGAAATCTACCAACATGTTTCTGGCATATTAGGATACCACATTTGTCCTGTCACCGGGAGTCAAGGAATGCCGGAGTCCTCACCATCTCATTACATATTGATAGCCAGTTTGTTGGAAAATGGGTTATTGGTAAGGGCAGGTAGGTACCTACACTTAGCAATATGCCACTAACCTCCACTTAGGTCCAGTTAGGTCTCAGTAAATTAAACCCAGCTAAACCCTTGGTAGCTTGGCAACGAGCGACAAGGCTTAACTTAGGAGACAGACTGTAAAGCATTCAAATATCACAAAACAGTAATTCAATAAAACACAGGAAACAGTTTAAAAATCCCAAACCAATTTATAAAAATAGATTATATATTTATCTTTAAAATGACACAAAAACGAATAAAATCGGATAAGGGGAACCGGAGATATGAATTTTTAAAGAATTATTGTTTTCTAGCGCCTAGAAACAAAAATCGCAAATCGGGTCATCTGGTTGCACCTCGACCGGAGCAAAGTCAACGTTTAAGGCCGACTGTGATGAAGCCGAGCGCGGCTACAGCCCGCGGGAGGCCCCGGTCAAAAGTTTACCTTCGGACTTAGTCGTTTTTCTGAAGATTTTCTTCAGCGGGATGAACCTGCCAATCAAATCTGACCTCCTGGAACCCTTCTCCGGGTACGCGTCGCGGGAGCCCTCGGTGGAGATTTTTACCTTCGGACTTAGTTGTTTTTTCGAGGTGAAAATCCTTCAACCGGGGCAAACCTGGAACTTGATCCAATGTCCTTGGAGCCCTCCTCGGATACACTAGCTGGGAGGTCCCGGTCAACTTCCTACGTTCGGACTTGGTCCCTTTTTTTGGAGATATACTTCACTGGGTCGATACTGCAAGTCAAGTCGCGGTTGAGGTATGCTGGCTAGGGTTGCCGCGGCGGGTCGGTCCCCCTATGGAGCTTTTTTTCAAAAGTTCTCCAATCTTCTTCAAACTTCTGTATCTTCTCCCAGATGTTCCTTTAAGGTTCTTTTGGGGTCCACAGCTCACCCCAATACTCCCACCTGGCACAAACTCCTTTTTGGCCACTGGACAGTGGTCAGCTGATTGATTTCTTCAGGAGTTGGCGCAGGGGACTCTGGTTAGCAATTTTTCACCTGTAACAAACAGGGAGTCCCTCCTTGAACACAGTTGAAGTGAGGCAAAGTCCTTCTTGTGGTGAAGCCCAAGTGTACAGCTGGTGCAGTCCTTCAGAGTGCAGGGTCCAGGTGCAGGCCAGGGGTCCAGCGGGGCAGTCCTTCTTCTCCTTTGGTTCTTCCTTGTTGGAATCTGATGGGGATCTGAGGTGTGGGTGCAGGTCTGCCAGTTTTATCCTTTCTCCTGGGTGAAAAACAGGGGGGTCCTGGTTCTCCAATCAGGTGCAGGGTCCTTCCCCCTGTGATGACCACTTCCTGGGAAGTGTGCTAAAAAATAAACCCCAGGAGGCAACATTCCTCAAAATCCATCATGGCTGAAAGTGATTTTTAGAGGTTACATCTGGCTGAGCCCACCCACTGGTGTGGCAAAAAATCCTAAACATACTCCTCTCCTGCCCACTCCTAATCTAATCAAGGGGGCACCTAACTGTCTGGGTTTGCAGGATGTGGGGGTGTTGCTTGGTTGCTCCAAGTGTCCTTCTCTGCCTTTGAAGACCAGTTTGGCAGCCCTCCCCCTTCCTGCTTCACCATCTGCTGAGGGGAGATCTCCTCCCACAGGCACATCTCTTTGTGTGAAGCCAGGCCACTTCACATCTCATCAAGGCAGCCTGGCCAGGCTGCCAGAGTCTGGCCAATCAGAGCACAGCAGCAAAAACACTGCAGGGCTGAAGTTGGCAACTTTTTAGGTAAAGTTTAAAACTCTTTACCTGAGCAAGTTATATTAAATCCCACAACTGGAAGTTGTGGGATTTATTATAACAATTAATTTGATACCAAACTCTTGGCATCTGTCATTTAAGGGGACTTTTAAAATTAAAATAAAGCCTCCCCATTCTAGCCTATGGAGGCCATTCACTACAATGAGGGAAAAACGAATTTGGCTGTTTTACCTCACCACGGCTTATAAAACTACTTTTATAAGGTCCCTGCTTATAGTTACATGGCACCCAGCCCTGGGGCACATAGGGCACACCTTAGGGGTGACCTATATGTAAAAATAAGGTAGTTTAAGACTTCGGAACTACTTTTAATTCCAAAGTCGAATTTGCATGTAACTTTAATTCAAAAGCAGCCAGCAAGGCAGGCCTGCCTTTAAAATGACACTGGGCACCTCAGCGGTGCACCAATGGGGGCACTACCTATGCTGGGGTCCCTAAACCTTCATGCCCTACCATATCCTAGGGACTTATAGTTAGGTTAACTTTGCCAATTATAATTAGCCTAATTTGCATATCCACTTTACACAGAGCACTGGCCCTGGGACTGGTAAGCAGTACCCAGGGCACAGCCAAGAGTCAGTAACCATCAGTATCTGTCCAAAAGGTGTGGGGGTGACCAGGGCAAAAAGGAGGACTTTCCTACACAGTGACTCCACCACCAAGGCGAAAAAGGAATGGGGAGACTGGGCAGCCCTGCATGATGTCTCTCAGTATTGCAGTTGGATCTAATATTAGCTTACCAGTTAAGAACCTAGCCACAGGTGCTTTGTAAAGTAGTTTATCATGTGTAGGCTATGCCTGTCTATGCCATATGTCTTTAGTACTTAAAAAAGGCAGTTCCACTCTAGAGTTTTGAATACTTTTAAATATAATTTCTAGGTCCAGAACCATGCACACCGATCGTGGGCAGGTAATGGGAGCAAAGTCATTGATCCTAAAGAACCAACCAAGATTTGGATAAGTGCTTCTTCCAAGCACAACGCTGTTTTGGTCAATTTGCATAACTGGCATAAGCAGAATACCAGCTGCCAGAATCTTAAAATATTTCATAAGCAGAAGTAATAATCGTCTGTGGCCTATAGGAAGTAAAATCACTAGCATTTTCCCATGTTTAGGGAGCGATATCAGGAGGCACTCACTCAGTTTAGGAGGAAGTGTCCTAACTGCAATTGCTGTTGAGTACAGGTGTTCTAGTCGGGATTTTTTAAGGCACAATACTTTTTGTAACATTCTATAGGCAACATGTAATGGCCAGGAATTGTACCTGAAGCAAGGCATCATATGCTTTTTCAATCTCACATTGCAAAAGGCAACTTTGTCCTAGTTGGGTGCAGATATAATCCACATGACCAAAGGTTTGCCATCTAGGTTTCCTTTGATGAGAACATATCAGCCCTCCCTATCATTGATGGAGGCTGGGGCCCAAAAAGGAAACCAGCTTTTTCACAGATTAATGCACCTCAGGAGGGCACTGAAGAGTTATTGGAAATAATTTGACTCCTCCAAAGCTTTTGAAGGCCTACGACTTAGAGGTGTGTGTTGTGTGTTTCTTAAAATAAGAAGAAAGAGAGTGGGACCTGGCAATTCTTGTCAATACAACAAAAGTTATCATTGGAACATGATACACATCTAATCAATGTGGCCCCTATAGGACCCAGTAGGGGCAGATAACAAAATCAATCAATTAATTTATAAAATTTGGTGTCCCTCCAGGGCTGACAGGGTCCCTATGGGAGCCAAGCAGGCAGCAGGAACAATTATAAATACAAAATCATTTGTGTCTCTCCAGGGTTCATAGGACCCTAATGGAAGGCAGGCAAAAATGCATTGAATTATTTAATAAATGATGGCATCCCTCCAGGGATCATGTGACTAATAGGCACAGACTTCTACAATCAGCTTCAAGCACCAGTACACATAAAAGAAAACGTATATTTGAAAAGAAGAAAACAATAGGAGCTTTGACAGACCATAAAAATAAATTTCTCTTGCTTTAAGGAGTAGAATAAAATGTTAAATAATCAGGAAACACACACTACCATCACAAAATGGTGGTTGTTACATAGATAACAAAGAAGGAGGCATGGAGAATAGAGACACAATGAGATACACGCAGACAGACAATCACACACACACACAGGCTTCAAAAAATGCTGGTTGGCCACATGCCCATCAAAGAAGGAGGCATGGAAAACATACCTAAAATGTGAATATGTTTATTTGTAGTTTTTACACATCACCTGCAAACTTTAGAACTACAGAACTTGATTTGGTTATTTGACCATCAAAGCATAAATACAATCCAAGCAGAATAAAAGCATAGAAAGAGTAAAAGCGAAATTATAAACATATACATAAGAAATAGACATGAAGTACTATATTTGAAAAAAACTACCATTAAAAAACTCTTCTTAGATGCTGTGGGGTTCCAAGAATTTACTAATACAAATATAAAATACAATATAATTATAAAAGTTAAGAAACTATGCAAGGAAAGGGAATCGTAGAGCTACTATTTTAGAAAACTCTTCTTTCTATGCCATGCGGCCACAAGAAACTTGCTAACTGCAACAACCAGGGATTTTGAAGTATTACTCCTTAGAATTCTCATCTCTACCTTGTATTGGGTCACCCCTAGAGTAGGACAGATGTTACGAATCCACTTGGATCGAGGAGCAGAATAAGATGGACAAAAAATCAAGAAATGCTCCTCATTTTCCAGACTACCAGAACAAGCAGGGCACAAATCTGACAAGGGATCAAGCCCCCACTTACTAGTCAGAGACTAAGAGTTCAAATTGAGGGATTGATTTGAAGTCCATAAATGAGGCAGTCAAACGACCATCTAGTTTACTACCGATTAGCTCGTTCCTTACATGGGACCAATAGGATGTTTTCACAATGAGACTGTGTGACTTCTCCAAACCCTGTGGGTTTTCCCACAAGCTTTTCAATCCCAAGATGTGGAACCATTTCAATACATGTTTGACCCATGGGATGGAAGTCACATTTGGTCTCTTCAAGAGGTCACAGAAGGAATCTCTATATATAACAAGTTCTGGAACCGTCCAAATTCTCACCCAATATAAAAGCGATTTGAGAATAATCAGATCCATTATGCGTTTAAAACCCAAAACTAAAAACACTGGTTTTAGTGGGCTACTGTTAGGACAAGCAACTAAGGCTCTAGCAAAATTATTTTTGCCTACCGATATTTTGCTACAATCAGCGGATCCCCATATTTCAGCACCATAAACAGCTGCCCCCTGTGCTTTGGCCAAATAGATCTTAATGGCAGGAGAAACCACTTTGGACACAAAGCTTTTATAGAAGCGCAGGATAACGGCTGCTCTGTTTTGAAGGAGCCCCGTACTTTTCCCAATCTGGTCCTCCCAAAGCATGTTACTTGTGATCCTTATTCCTAGATAAACAATAGAATTAACCCTGGCCAATGCACCCCCATCTAAGTTAATTTTGCATCTGCCCTGGTGTCCCAAATTGAACACCATTAGCCTAGTTTTATCAACATTCAGTTCTAATCCATACAAAAAGCAGCAACAATAATGTATTAACAAACTCAATCAAGATAAAAATGTACTAACAGCATATCATCTGGAAAATTGAGAACAAATTTAAAAACTCTTTGCATATGTCCCAAACACAAACAGCACTCATAGCACTAGCCCTGAAAATACTGTCAAAAGTTAGAGAAAAACAATTATTCAACTATATCACATAAACAAAATGGTGTAGAAGCACATGGGTAAAGAGGTAGCTGAGAAAAAAAGGAAATATCTGACTACATGGGCTTGGTCATCTGAAGGCAGTGCCACCTTAGCAACCAACAGGCACACGTAGCCAAAAATATAACCTGAATTTGTCATTAATGCAGGGTCATAGAAAAGATGCTAAAGTTATGAAAAAAGGGTCTCTAGCACAGCAGCAGTAAGACTGTGTAAAATAAACTACAAAATACATCTAGAGCAGGCTAGAACCCTACTGTAAAACAGTACTGCATAATGTGGACAACATTCACAAAAACACAAGTAAAAGATGGACCTACATAACCACAGGCCTCCACCATCCATCATATTTTCTTCTCATAGTCATACTTTCTTCTCATCCTGCTTGACTAGTTGGTGTGCTGTTTTGTTAATCACCATTGTTGGACTTGCCCATTCTTGCAGGATCATCCCTAAACATTTTACCTTTGCCCCTCCTCGTCTCTGAATTTCATTTGTGTTGGTTTTAGGACTCTGTACACTTTACCACTGCTAACCGCTACTAAAGTGCCTGATCTCATTCCTTAAAACATGATAAAATAGGTCTATATTCTATAGGTATATTCAATTTAATTATTCACCCCTAGAAAAGTTGTACAACATGTACCTAGAGCCTTTCATTTAAGTTAAATACTACTAGTGGGCCCATAGCATTTATTGTGCCACTCACTTAAGTAACCTTTTCAAACATGCCTCAGGTCTGCCATGACAGCCTGTGCGCAGTTTTTGAGCTGTCAATTTGACCTGGCAAAAAACCCTTGTCAGGCCTAAAACTTCCTTTTTAATAAATATAAGCCACCCTTAAGGTAGGCCCTAATCATCCATTAGACCAGGGTGAATTGTATTTAAAAAGCTGGAAATGTACTTCAAGTTTTTCATGGTCTGATACTGTAATATCCCCAATGCTGCTCTACATTTGGTATTGGGCTTCAAGGACTTAAATATTTTTACGGGTATCAGGTGGGGGCACACATTGAGATGACTTCAAGTAATGTACACTGAATGTGAGGCTTGTGGTTTATTTGAGGGTTGTGTTTTATTACAGAAAGCCATCATACTAAAGGGTAGTATATTTATAAATATATATAGAAGGCTAAAGAAACTAAGGCCCATATTTATGGAAAGTTAGCGCCAACTTAGTGTAATTTATTTTGAAGCTAAAACGGCACTAACTTAACTCCATATTTATAGTTTGACGCTGGACCTGTCTAGTGTCAATATATTTGAGTTAGCGCCATTTGTAGGAAGCGCCAACCCACCTTGCGTCGAATAGCAACAATGATATGTAAGGTAGGCGTTTCCTTCTTTAAAATGATGCTAGCCCTCAGTGCCATATTTACCTCCTGATGCAGAAATGATGCACACCTAGGAGGTGGACCTAAAGAATGGCGCTAAGGCCGCCTAGTGTCAAAATTTAACGCCTCGCAGTTGTGCGTCATTTTACATAAATATGGGCCTAAGTGCATGCTGAAAAATGATCAGTGATTAAGAGCATGCAACAGAAATGGAATATCCTAGAATATGCCAACAATAAGCTAAGTGGGGTATGATTTTTGAATTTACCGGCATTACTGAAGTAATACTTTCCAACTCACAAATGCAGACACAAAACTGAATATGTTGGCCTTGTGGTGCAACAGATAGAGAATCGTATGGATAAATTGTAAAGTCACTTATCAGAATCCTGTATTTCACCTTTTGTGTTTCGATCATCTGTACACCACCTGTGCACCCTAATCTTGTGTTTGACTTAACTAGGTTAATTGGTTTTCAAGTATTATACTTTAACAAACTTTGCTGTGTGATAATCTTTCTGGAGTTGAAGTACATATATATGGGTTCCATGTTCATTTTTATATTACATTTTAAACTAAAAAATGAGATAGCTAATCTTTATTAGATTATAAATATAATCATAAAAGAATGGAAATGCACTTACAAACAGACACATTTCTAAAAAACAAAAAAAACTTCTGATAGCTTAAAAATGACACACTACTACAAAAAGAGAGTAAAACTATAAATCCTTTCTACTCATACATCAAAAAATATCGACAGGCAAGTTAAGAATTTAGGCCCTCATTACAACACTGGCGGTCAAAGACCGCCAGGGCTGTTTCGTCAGAAGCACCGCCAACAGGCTGGCGGTGCTTCCAATGGAATTACGCGCCGCACCGCCGGGACTGGCGGTTTCCTGCCACTTTGGTCCCGGCAGTTGTAATCCCCCAGGGCAGCGCTGCAGGGGATTACGAGTCCCCCCTCCCGCCCACCTTTTCATGGCGGTATGAACAGCCATGGAAAGGCTGGCGGAAAGGGGAGATGTGGGGCCCCTGGGAGCGTCTGGCATGGGCAGTGCAGGGGCCCCCTGCCACAGCTCCATGGAGCTTTTCACTGTCGGCATAGCATATGGAGCCAGCTCCCGTGTTGCGGGAGAGATCTGCTGGGCCGGCAGGTGGAAACTAGGTTTCCGCCCACCGGCCCAGCGGGGATCTCCAAATGGGCACTGCGGGAGTGCGGCAGCATTGGCGGCCGCACAGCGGATTGTAATGAGGGCCTCAAGGTCTTATCCCAAAATAGCACACCCTTCAGAAAAGAGGAAACGGCCAGAACCACCGCATGATGATTTAATATTTGTAAATACAAAAAAGCTGGTCAAAATTGCGGAAAACCCCTAGTCTTCAAGATTGTGAGCAAACACCTGAACTGTAAAAAGTCAAAATAGCTGCAAAATAAAACAAAATGCTCCAATGTCTGAGGTGAGCAGCCTTCACAGGTGCACAGCAGAATAATATTTGTGTCAAACTGACCATGAGGAAAGCATATATTGCACAAATTGTACCCAGTCGAAACATGGTTAATAGGGATCCCTCCCGCAGGTGCCTAACAGAGCTAAGATAGGGCTTAGGAGCAGCCACAGTTTTCAGAAGCAAAAAAGAGTGCATAATGGGTTTAGCAAGAGCCTTAAATTCCCTTTCTTCCCTTGCATGGTTTAAAAATAAATCCCTGATTTATCTTCTGTCCTTCTTACTTACAAATTGATGATTACTGGACAGATCAGGGCACCCCAGAGACTGGGCAACAGACTTGGCATACTTTAACCATGGATCTTATGACTGCGCACACACTCGAGGCAGTCCTCGATAACGTCCCTATTAAAGATCTTTAACTCACTACTCTACACTGAAATCTACAATAATAATGGGGCCAAGTTCACATGATCCTCAACATAGTCCAAACCCAATTCATCATGCACGAAGAACGTGGAACTGGAAAGGACCACACATAACAATCTCCTACAAAAATTATTCTCTTCACTTTGGATGACCCTACAATTGCAAATCCCCCATATAGCAGCTCCATACAACAACATACAGAGGCACTTAATTTTGCATACCTGTAACAGGGGCAAGACAGGTTTACTGCCTATCATGAGTAAATTTGAACAAAGAACTGCAAGCTTGACTAAAACTAGTGCAGCAATTTGAAAGGCAAGGGTGCCAGTTACCTAGTTGGTCAAAAGTCACCTCCAAGTAGGAAAATGCCACCACCCTAGTTACAATTTGCCTCTTAATAGCTATGGTTCCAGATTTAGAATGCTGCTTTCCGCAAACCATATAATGTGTTTTTGAGGTGTTCGTATACAGGGCCAGTTCATCCATAAAACTAACAAATAAATCAACAAGCTTTTTGAGGCCATTATCAGTATGAGACAACAGTACTGTGTCATCTGCATAGAACAGAAAAGGTACAAAGGCAGACTTCACTTTGGGCAGGTCTTTCCCATTCACAGCCAAATAACAATTGAGGCTGTTGATTTATAATAGAAAAAGGATGGATGCCAATCTGGCCCAACACGGAAGGCTCAAAGAATCGGTGCATTCCACTCCACCCCATATCAAACAGAGGCATTAACCTCCATCTGGAGTGCTCTAAGGAAATCAACCATAGGAGAAGATAACCCAAGGGCCACTACATTTTCAGAACTTTGACCTGATTAACCGCTCAAAAGTGTGAATCAAGTCTGTGCACGCTAAGTTGATTGTTCTCTGTTTGGCAACCACATATTTACCAATCAGTAAATTGAGATTTAGACACCGTTCTGTGGTACCCTTTCCTTCCTTGAATCCATACTTGGCCATACAAATAACGTTGTGAGTACTGGCCCAATCTTCTATGTGTTTAAAAATGATGCACCCTACTACCTTTGCAGCTCAATCTGGCAAGGAGATGGGTCACTAACATCTGGGGTCCTGACGATTTCTCTTTTTAAAAACAGGGCTGATCACTGCAGATTTCCAAAACGGGGTATTATTAACACGGGCAGCTGCATTCAGAGCATTTGTTAGACCGGGGACCAAGAGGGAGACCTCTGCCTTATGAAGGCCCATAGGAATCCGATCCGGGCTGGGAGCTTTATTGGAGCGGTTGGCTAAGATAGCGGCATGGACCTCGGTTCATCAAAACTGATGTTCAGTGGAAAAGACTGATTCTCCTCCTCAGCAATCACAGGCACACCCTCATTAAGTGCATATACCTTCTGCAAATGGGCCACCCACTGATCAAGATTAATAGAGGAACCAATGTCCTCAGGCGCAGCTGCACAAAGCTGCTTCCCGTTGACAATGGACCAAAATCCCCTGCAACTGCCCAATTTACAGGTAGAAATTACTTGCTTCCGCAATGCTTCCTTTAGGGCATTCTTCTCGGCTACCCTTGCTGCGGCAATGTCAGACTGATTGGGGGGATTAGAGTTTAAAGCCTCACGAAGCTGCCTTTTTGCCATCCTGCAAGCCTTATTAAACAATTCACGAACGTCCAGACATTTCCCTCTTGATAGCATTGAAAGAAATCTTTAAGCAGTGGGAAAGCGTATAAAACAGAGAAAAGAGATTAATCAAGGGATAATGAAGGTTCTAAAATAAAGTCTAGATTGGACTTAATTATGACTTCTGACAAACTCGGAATTGGAAGGCTACGCCATATCCCCCTCAAGCCCTTATCCTAGGGGATCTAATCAGTATGGCCTGGAACAGGGTTAGGGCTGCCACTAACAGGTATTGCCACCCTTACTTCAATAGGATTATGATTGCTAAAGCAGGTCTCACAGACCAACACCGGACTGATGATGCCCATTAAGGACTGACAGGCAAACATATAGTCAATGATGGTACCTCTTCCCCTATCAACAAAAGTGGGATATTGGGTCAGCGAGTCTGGCCCATAGATGTCGTATTGCATAACCCCCACATGTCCTAAAGCATTAAGCAGCTTTCTCCCTCTGTGGTCATATGTTAGGTGGCAGAAGAAGACATCTTCAACCAAAAAAGGGTTGGTATCAATTTGGTTGATGCCTAGCTTGACATTAAAATCAACCCCCAAAATGACATTCAAACAATTGAGGTGGCTGAGGTATCTGTCCTCAAGAATGGAAAGAACTTGGAAAAGGACCTCAATCCGACACCCAGGATCCCTGACTGAATTATAAAAATGCACTACAAAAAAATGAAACTCACAAGAAACGACCACCCATAAAATCCCTATCCCAGCATGCCTAAGGCGGGCGGGTATAATTCTGAGTTTTCTAGTAATGCGGACCATGGTGGCTAGCCCAACACATGCTCTATTGCCAGAAGAGGCAGTTACTGCAACACAAAAACATTAAAAACCATCCCAAGTAATCAGTTCCTGGCTCCAAGTATCCTGCAACAGGACCACATCAAACTCAGTAACAACATTTAGCCTTTTGGGGTCCTGGCACTTACCCCTAACACCGGCCACATTCCAACAAAGGACTGTTAGAATGAATTCCAAATGTTGGTTTGACCCGACCCAGGCCGAAATTGGTGGGTGTAAATGTGATGGCAGCCTAATGGCCAAGAGCTTGGGTTAAAGCTGTAGTAACTGGGAGCCAATCATTTTGTTCTAAAGCTGACAGGGGAGAAATCTGTTATATGTGGGCACAACAAATTGCTCCAAAGACTGGAAGGCTATAATTATTGGCATTAAGGGCTTGGATTGCAACTGCATATATTAAATCAAAGCAGGAGAATTCCCACATCCCAGGCATAGGGAAATTCTGTGGTACAAACTAGAAGCTGAACAAATGAGGTTGACTTACAGTTCATTACTACACAATCCCCTCTTAGGGTTTTAAATGCAGGGCCCACCCACCACCACACCCACCACCACCCACCCCCACCTACCCAAACCCTCCTTACAAACAATATGTCGCTGTATTCCCTAATGTTAAAATTAAAATTATGACACAACGAGTGGCAGACCTTATTCTTTAACCAAGAGGTAGATTCACTATTATTTGGGATAATTTGCGGCACCCCAGTTAAAATCACCACATAGGGACTACAGTCAGGCAGCAGATTGCGAGTGGGTAACCCATTGTCTGACTCCGGCGCCACCCCCGGCTCTTCAATGACCCCTCCATTTTCTAAGCTTATTTGCTTAGCGAAGGGCCCACTATCATTATGGTTAGCAGTCCAGAAGGCTACCTCAGTTGGCATTTGGGGCTGAGTAATAGTCAAACTAGTCAATGTGGTGCCAGCAGCAGAACAATCAGGATGCGCATTTTGGAGTATGCTAGAACTGGTGGTTGGATCTGAGCTCAGCAATCTCTCTATACCTGTGGAAAGAGGGGTACCGTTGCTCATATTTATGGAAGAGATAGATTTTATCAGAGCCAATACAACAGACTCTAAACTTGACAACCCCTCCAATAAGGAGGGTCACACTTTGAACAATGATAATCTTTAGTTTGTCAATGGCATTGTCCCAATCAGATGTTGCAAGGGGGGGGTTGGGTGGATCAACCCCAGAAGGTTCACAATTACTCAGGGGGTAAATTTGATGCTTAGCATTCCAGTGCATTTTGTTTGGTGCTTTCTTTTTGCTAGAAGTGGACAGGCACTATTATTGTTGGTATGTGGCAAGGTGCTTTCAATTGACTGATCCTGGGATGCAAAAAGTGGGCTAAGGTGGGGATGGGCTGATCAGCAAGGCTGGGTTGACCATGACAGACTTTCTCTTCTGGTTGGGCCAATTGAACAATCATCTTGAAGAAGAGTCCACGCTGCGCGAGATCAACCTCCTTGGATATAACACCGACACCTGGGCCAGGAAAAAGTCAAGGGTTGTGCTACTGGAAGCCCTGGGAGCAAAGCCTTTAACATTTTGGCAATTTCATCTTTACCAGGATGGACTTGAAGTCTCTAAATCTTCAAGAGAGGCAGAAACAAAATTCACAGTCAAGCACAAAGAATGCAAGAGGCTGCAAAAGAAGGGCTTACCCAGTAAATTTTCTGTAGGGGAATGCTGTTCAATGAAAGAGGGCCTAACTTTTTCTGGGCAATGACAGACTAGGTCTAGGCCCTATCTTCACTCGGGCACACACCTGATCATGTACTGTGTGTCTCCTGAGCTGCGGGAGCCCTTTGCGACTCTGTAGTCTCTGTGCCTCCTGGTGTGTTAAAAAGCTGTGTGATAGGGTGCCCTGGTAGGTGTAGTCTGAGATGGGACACCCAGGTAGTCTAACAAAGTATTGAGAAAGTCCTAATTTCTAGAAGTTTACAATATTATTTGAGCAAGGGTTTTTCCCCACGTTTTTGCAAGCCCACTTTCAGAATAGCAGAACCTATCTGGTGAAATTAAACAGGTTTGAAAAGTTTGCCACAGCAAAAGCAGTGTTTCACCAAAATCAGTTGTGTGACTCGTACATTACAAGAGTAGATTGGTGCAGACATTTTCACTCAAATTATACTCATACAAGTTATTTTTTCTTAAAAACCTGTTGAGTAATTACCTCTGTAATAAATTGATACAGGCCAGACAGTCATAATTTAATTAGATAATAATGGATTTAGAGGATTACATTGAGATTTGATGTTTGTTTTATGCTGCACTGAAATTTAGCCTGTGCTTTTATTTAGGAGAACATTGTTGAATCGAGTGATCTCATCATCATTTGTAACTGAGCAGTTTCAGTATATGTTGTGCTTTAGCAAATACATAGTATTTCAGAGAATAAAGTAAAGAAGGGAGTTAAACTTTGCACAGTATTAGAAAAAATGTCACAAATATGCATGGCTAGGAGCAAGTACTACTCTGTAACTCACTCTAATGAAATATACCTTAGCAGCAAGATTATTAAACTACATGACTAGAGAGGATCCAATCTTGAAGTCAGGCAGTTATGGCTGAGCCACCAAAAAATCAAAATACTGTTCAGTGAGGAATAGTTGGCTTACCTTTCATAGCTTGTCTCAAGCAGAAATCTCCTCCTCTGGGACAGTTGGATGTGGTACATAAACCACAACAGCAAAGCAATATTAAAGTTAAGAAATCAAAAATATGATATTATTCACAAACAATAGTACCTAAAATGAACTAAATTTGATCAACAGAATGGCACACTGGCACCGGTTCTCAAAATAATGATTTGTGGCATTGGAATACATATAAAGCAGTCCACCAAGGACATTTCCATGAGACAATAGTTTTGCTTGTTACTTTTTTGATAGGTTAGTTGTAGTGGAGAGTATTCTTGTTTCAAAGTGTTCTGATAAAAACATTTCCACAGTATAATGACTGGTTCTTCATACCCTAGTTTGCAGTTTCCCATTGCATGGGTCGCAACTATTTCAGGTTCACATCAGAAAATCATCTGCGACTGATCCCTGAGTTTCCTCTGGAACTGTAATAACTCTGTCAGAAGGCATGGCTTTCTCAACTCTCCAGAAACAGGGGTGGAATTTAAATGGGTTGGCTAAAAATAAGAGGCTGATTTAGATGTTGACAGTAACCTTCCCACCGTTGAGTTTTCAACTGAAAATCAGTCCCCCACTGTGGCAGTCCGCCCGCCGTATTTAGATAGTGGCGGTCCAATAGCTGAGATCCCGCATTCAAACTGTCATCTCTTCCAACAATGACCATCTGTGTCGAATATAGGAGAGGGAAAAGTGGATGCAGGGGGGACACCAGCCACCCTTTCTACCCTGAAGATTTGGATATGCCTGACCACTAAGCAAAAAGTGGCTGTCCAACTTCCACTTCTGAGTTGGTGGATTGGGGACGGGGAGGAGGGGCAAAACCTCAACTTTTTCCCAATTCCACTTCAGTTTTTGACTGGACCTGAATGGACAACATCTGCCGTTGCTGCTACCATCGACCCACGGAGAAAATATGCCTCCCTCTTTGCCGGACTTGAAAGTTGGGACACTGCATTACCAGGGTAAGTTGGATAGGCACTGCACAGGACTGCAGGCATATAGAAGTCACAGTAATTTTTTAATTAATCACTGTGACATGCATATGTCGGGGAGACAATTGTATCACACACATGGCTGGGAGCACACTGGCACAGCACAATTATCACACTCATATACACATGCCATTGTGGTGTTAGTATTCATTGCCAAATGCCTGCTGGCACCACTATGACAGTACATTCACACTTGTCAATGGTGTCCACATGTCTGCATTGCAGGGGGAGCTGTACTGGTAGGTTTGTGCTATGTGTTGTGTATGTGAGTGAGTACACGTATGTGTGTGTGGATTGGCTGGTTGAGGTAGAAAGAGCTGGAGCAGGTGGTGTGGTTGTGTCTATATATGTGTCACTTGCATGTGAGATAATTGTTGTTGTGTATGGTGTTGCCCTGTGACACATTCAGGTGAGTGTTGTTGTTGTTTGGCAGACATTGTCATGATGTGTGTATCACAACGTGATGCGTCTATTTGTGCTTGTGTGTGAGTTTGTTTGTGTTAGATGGGTGTGTAACTGTGTTGATTACTGTGGTTGACTCGTGCGTCGGTGCAGCGTCAATGGTGTGTGTATGTTGTGTCGTGGTTGTATGTCAATGTGGGTTTTCGGCATGTACAAGTGGTTTTGTGCTGGAATTGCAACTGATGATGGTGTGTATGTGGTGTGTATTGTAGTGTGTAGTGCAGGGGGACACATATGACTAAGGAGCAGTGTGTGTGTGTCTCTTACCTCTATTTCATAGCCCTTACCAATGTACAAAGTCCATTGGTTCCCGACACCATCTCCCTCCGTCAGTGGTCCATCGCCATTCCACCACTTGCAGATCTGTAACATCTAAATACAGTGGGTGGAACACTGTTGACATAATGGTGTTTTAGGGTCCACCGTCGATGCAGCTTGGCGGCAGCACTGTCAAGATCTAAATCAGGCCCTGAGGCCCAGATTTGTGAGCGCCGCAGATGTGTTACATTTTCTGTTGCATTGGTGGCTCAGGCAACTGATCCATATCTAAAAAGCCACGCAAACCCACTTTGCGTGGCTTTACATGTCCTTGTAGATATGGAGTAAGGCAACACCGCCCAAGTCGCTGTGTTGCCTCACTTTGCATCGGCATTTCCATGGGTGTTGCGTGGGTGTTTCAACCATGGGTTTTGACGCATTCACAGATTTACAATGTTTTGTTAACCTGGGAATGTGTCAAAACCTTATGTCACACCATGAGTGGCATAGAAATGACGCAACGGGGAGAAATATCTTTATTTCTCCCCATTTTTCCTCTTGCGGTTGTTTTTGTGCAGAAAAGTCCTCCTTCCTGCACAAAAACAATAATCCCCATGGTGCATGGGCACCTGAATTGGCACACGGCAGAGATTTGTGTGCCAGTGCAGGGGAAAAGGACAGGAAGGTGCTGTATCTTGTAGATACAGCACCTTCCTGCCCTTTTGTTTTGACTCTGGGCAGCGCAGCAAAAAGGCTTGCGGCCCTACCCTTTGCCAAAACGTTGTAAATCTGGCCCTAAATGTTTAGAGAAGTTGGAACAGATTGCTCTGTACCATAAGTAAAGATCTGGCCCCAATCTTTTGCAGTAGATCAGCATTTTTCTAGCTTCCTTAAAGCAGCTTTTAGAGTTTGGAGTAAATATACAGACAAGTTTCCACAGTCATATGTAAAAGACTGACAAAAATACTTTGAAAAAATGGCAAGTAAACTTTTTTATTTTTCTGCCCTTGACAGCTCTCTCCTAGTAGTAATTTTAAACAACGAATTTAGAGGTGATTGTTAAATGTCTCTAAATAAATCCTGATACATAGCCCAAGCATTTTCCTCAGTTTAATTGCTGTGTGACGCAATTCACCAAAATCACAGAAGCACCTTAGTGTAAAAACAATCAAACAGTGGCTTGTGCAATGAGGGGCAGATTTACAAGAAACTGGAGCATCAGCACTGATGCACCAGTTGTCTTGCATCGCCCCTTCCTCACCTAACAACATCATAGGTGCACTGCATTTACAATACCGCACACCATGACAATACTGTCTAAATTTCGGACGCTATCTTGGTGCTTTGCTGCACTAATGTCAAACATGTTGAAGCTAGTGCAGCAAAGTGCAGGGAAGCCCACTGATTTCAATTGGTGCGTCATTTTACTGCCTACTTTTAGCAGGCGTTAAAAATGACGGAAAAAATACTGCAGTGAAATCTTGTAGATTTCGCTGTGCCATTTTCTCGTGCCTCCCTGTGCCAGAACTTCCCCATTTTCTTAGATTATACCTGGCACAGGCAAAATGTGGCCCAAGGGGGTGCAAAGTGTCGCAATGCATGCTATGCGCCAGTTTGTACATCTGGCACAGCTAAAATGTCTTCCTAACGCCACATTAGCATACAAAAAACAATAGACTAATGTGGCACAAGGGGGCTCTACGGGCTTGTAAATATGCCCTTGACTTTCTAAAATGCATCTATATATTGCTTAGGAGTTTCACTCATATCTGTAAGTTATTTAAAAAGTCATCCCACTTTTGTCCTAAGACAGGAATATTTGGCATTTAAAGTGCAAAACAACTCTGCATTTACTTTTGTACACAGGATAAACCTCTGCTTCTACATGGCCATGAATAACCCCGTGATTTTCCATTCCAGTAAGTGAAGAGCATTTTTTCTGAGGTCTTACACCTAGGATTTTTTATTTATGCGGTATGCATCATTTATACATTAATTGCTCTGTGAGTATTATTTATTTGTTGTGTTCTACAATGCTTATATTTGATTTTCAGATAGCACGCTGCTCTCAATCAAAGGTAAATTCATTGTACATTACAAATTATATGTGATCCAGTTTGAACTAGCCAGGTGGTCGGCACTAGCTAATCGTACTTTATGTGCTCGGGCAGATTATTTAAGAAGCCATGCTGACTCCTCTGTCCTGTCACTAAGATAGTGGTAGTACTAATATAAGTGAGCTTGCATTCTCTGTGTCTTTCTTTGTGTAGTTCATACAGTCCCAATCAATCTCCCATTGATGTGTAGTATGCATTTATTCATTGAAAAAAAGGGAGACTGAGTTGGCCCATCAAACGGGTTTGAGAGTTGAGAAAGAGTTTAAAGCAAAGGTCATTCATTGCAATGCATTAGTAGTTACAAATGTAGTTTAGATTTAGGAAATTTGGAATAGGCCTTAGGCATAAGAAATTAGGAACAGATCAGCTCGATACTAGTACTATCGGAGATATGAAAAGTACAATGTTACTGTTTTGCCTTTGCCTGTCAAAATATTTTCGGGGATGTTAACATCTATTTTTTATCTTGTTTATTTCTTTCATCAGTAGCCAAGGGCAAGAAGAGCGATTTAGAGGTGGGTCAATGAGCTACCACCACCAGCGCCACAGCTGACGGATCTGCTGGCCCAGTAAGTCTTCCTGTTAATATTATTATTATTTCCACAACTTTTACCTCTCCCCATTTAGAATAAGTTTTCCTTGTTTTACTGTGCCTGTCTCCTTTTTTGAACTCCTCTTTGTTCTATGTTTGTTAAATTCTTGTTATCCCTGCATTGTCCTATTTTTTCTATATTTCATGTTTCTGTAGCAGACTTCGTCCTGTCTGTACTAGCCTGTACCTTTCTTCTGCTTTGTTACCGTAAGAGCAAGAGGCTAGATCTGGGGACAGGTACTCTACTGTGAAGACTGCATGCCGAAGTAAGCTATTCTACTAATTTTTTTAAAAGGCTTTCATTTTCTTGCTCATGCTTAAACCGTAAAACAAGAGAGTGTCCATGGTCATGATGGATCCCCCCACCCAATGTAGTGTTGTATTGTTTATTATTCATTTATACAGTGTTATACCAGTAGTTTTGACGACAGTGCAGCATGGCTGGAAAGTAGTAATTGGACAGGCTCATTGTGTTTGCCAAACAAGACCATATATCCTTCATTGACCAATTATTCCACCCTTTCATAGCACTTTAATGACTCAGGGTCATCACAGTTCAGCCCCTCCATTACCAAAAGTTTTTGGTTGGCCTGACTATTTGGATTTTCTAACATTGTCAACCAACATAATGCCCAACGTGATATTTTTGATGGAAGAAACTGCTAACCGAACTGCAGAGATGTAGTTTGTTAAAACCAAATAATAAGGGGAGGTGTATCTGGCAACTAAAATGGGTAATAGTCTTTCTAGCTGAACAGACCATTAGTGCTTGAGTAGAAATAAAATGTTGTTAGTATTGTCAATCCTAACCACTGTGTTGCATTCTAAATCCTCAGTTTATGCTTCCACATACCCTGCACTCTTAAAAAATGCCTTCCAGTAGGGATGATATGTGAATCCCACACCTTGCAGTCTCGTTTATCCTATGTAACTTATTTTGTACACTGATTTCCATGCAATAGTTTTATTGTCTCTGTATGATTGTGTATGTTGTAAATTGTTCCAGCACCCTAGCCTGGTAAGAGAAGCACTATAAAACAAAAGATATGCATGTGAGAAATGGGATATGGAGAAATGAGAGGCACTGTTAGAGGGTGATGGTGATGGAATCATTGAAGATCCCCAATATAGATGCCATATCCTGGTGCATTGTAAGTTCATCATTTACTATGCTGGAAAATAAATACAATTAACTCTATAATGAAAAATGCGTTGTGGAATGCACCAGTTTTGCCATTTTTTCCCAAGTTTTCATGGGGTCAGGCTCACTCGGTATGCACCCCAAGAGGACTTGTCTGACAAAATTTGCCAGGGCTACTTTGGGATCCAAGTCCGCCCCTGATTGGCAAATTCACCCTGAGACAGTTGGTTATTTATTTCACTGTGGCGGAACTTGAAGGAGTCGTAGGTGCTGCCTGGAAATCTGCAAGCAAGGCCACCTATGATGCATGAGGAATCACACACTACCTGTACATTATGCTAATGGCTGCCTTTCATATTTCTATATCTGAATTCATTTTCACAGGGGGATATATGCAAAATGTGTGCATAAACACAGCTAATTACATTGGGAAACTGTGCCAACCTGTAAAACATTACTTTGGTCTGTAGCAAATATTGGGGCATGTTTGGTAAACATATGTATTTGTTTATTTTGCTAACCATGATGTCCAGAGCTATGTGGCAAAACCCAGAAAAATTACTTTGTAACACTTCTCCTGCCATTGCTATGACTCCCTGCTGACGGCCTGAAGATAAAGGGTGTAGACAACATCATACCTGTACATATAGTGGGATTGCATTGCTCCTGACTGTTGGGGTCTGTTGCCGAGGTTAAGACTCAGCAATTAACTGCAAACTTACCTAACTACTCAGTCTGCACTTCCCATGTATCTCCTCCTCAGTCTGTTCTAGAAGGGTGATACTATTCCTAAATTTCCTCTTCTGTCTCTGTCTCCTTCTCTGCCTACCCAGCCAAAATCCTCATCCTCCTCACTGAGACATTGGCAGTATCGTTCTGAATGAGTCAGATGCATTTAGGGTGATTTTTTTTTGTTTGCACCAGGTTACCACCAGATCCAGATTGATGGTAAATGCATTTCCTAAATGGCCATTTTGGGACTATTCACTATTAGGAAATCCTTTGTACACAGTGTTGGCAATTCACTGTTTGCAATGTCTATTTGAGATTTTCTACTTAGTGATTTCCAAAATGTGATTTCTACTAGACAGAAATTGCATTTTGAACCATCGCAAATTTCTTTTGTGCATACCAAAATGGCATTTTGCATTTTCTAATGGGCCAAAATAACAATTCACACTAATCAGAAATGCAAAATGCCTTCGTACATATGGCCCTTAGGGTGAAATGTGCATAGCCCCAAATGACATACCATAATCAAAAAGAGTTGTGAACAACAGTGCATGTGGTTCAGGTACATTGGTTTAATTAAAAAGCCATATACAATACAATACAATAATATACAAGGACACTAGGTTAAATTCACAAAGACTTCAGGTAAGCAATGGTCTGTCTGTAAAATGTTGAAGGAGTTTTGACCCTACTGCAAGTTAAGGGCCTCTTCAGGACTAGGGATGACCTGAGGAGCTAATAACAAATTAACAGAGTTACAGTCTGAGAATCAGTGTCTGTAATTCAGATAGAAAATGAGAAAAAGGAAGGAAACGTACTGGAATCTGGAACTGGCCTGTCCAGGTTAAAAAAAAGAATAGGTAGGACTACCTGAAAGATTACAAACAACTAAAAAATCATGGTCATGGTATGGTACCTAAAATATAGGCCCTCATTACAACCCTGGTGGTAAATGCTGCCTACCACCGTGCTGAAGGCTGCCAAGATACTGTGACCGCGGTGGTATTCCACTACAGGAATTATGACCCACACTGAGAAATCCACCACTATACAGACACCCACACAAATCTGCCAGACCAGAGGTCAGTGATAAATTGGCAGTACCAAAACCCACACTGTTACGCCAACAGGAATACACTCACAGTACCAGGGCCCACAAATCACCACAGTGGTCTTTCAACCACGATAAACCATTGGTGGTACACACCGCTGCGCTCAAAATACACACACACTTACACAACTACACCACATTGGACAAATCAAACTTCACACACCTGATACACATACACACACCACACCCACACACCCAATCCAATATAAAACACACGCCCACATTACCCACAACCCTATCCACGAAGAAAAAAAATTGCCAACAGAGAGAGACACAATCCAGGAGCACCCACTCAATCTGAACCACAGAACACAATCACCCATACACCATCCACACACCTCATACCACACACCACAACACATCACCCCACACATCACCCCCACACATCCTCAAACATATCACTCACACCACATCCATGGCACCCCAAGGACAGCCCAGGTTTTCAGAAGAGGAGCTAAGGGTCATGGTGGAGGAAATCATCCGGGTAGAGCCACAGCTATTCGGATCACAGGTGCAGCAGACATCCATTGCTAGGAAGATGGACCTATGGCAGATGATCTTGGACAGGGTCAATGCCATGTGACAGCATCTAAGAACAAGGGATGACATCGGGAAGAGGTGGTACGACCTACGGGGGAAGGTGCGTTCCGTGGTTGCAAGACACCAGGTAGCTGTACAGAGGACTGGCTGTGGACCCCCACCTCCTCACCCCAAAACTAACAGCATGGGAGGAGCAAGTCTAGGCAATAATGCATCCTGAGGGCCTCGCAAGAGTAGCAGGAGGACTGGACTCTGGTAAGTGAAATCATTACTGCTATCTCCCCCACCCTACCTGCATGCCATCACAAGCTTCTACCCCTACCCTCACCCCCATCACTACACCACCTCACATATACCCCACCATCACAACCCACCCATCCCAAAACCAAGCCCTGCATGTAACACCAATCCATGGACCCCCATCACAGACCTGCATGGACACCCATCACTACAGCATGCACACTACTGCCGATCACTTAGCCAAACCATGCACAACTCACACAAGCCAAAGCTGCCTTGCTAAAAACAACCATAGAGGGAAATATACCCATGCACAAGATGGCACACGCAGATACAATAACACTACATTTTCATCCCCACAGGAACCCTACTCAACGTCACCGGAGAGGAGTTGCCACCAACATCCAGTCCCCCCCAGAGGAGGCACACAGTGATGATAGCAGCTCTGCATGCCTGGATCACGATGACCAACCTGGCCCATCAGGGACCTTTGGACAGTCGGGTACCCGGGCACAGTCCCATACCACCACAGAGCCTCCCCCCTCAGGAAACACCTGCATAGCACCCACTCAGCGGGCCCATGCCACTGTCCCCAGGACACGTCAATCAGCAGTGTGTCCACCACTGCAGGGACCCCAGGCAACCCCACAAACACAGGATGATCTGGGGTCAGCAGCAGTGGGCAAACAGTTCAGGGTACAGAGGCACAGGACAACAGGGAAACTGGGATACTGCTATGTGACAGGGTGAGGACAGGCCCAGGGGACCCACTCTCCAGCATCCTGGGATCATACCACCATTCCCAGGAGACCATGGACCAGATACTGTGCAAGTTGCAGGAGACCCAGCGGCTGCAGGAGGAACGGTACCAGGGGATCAGGGAGGACCTCAAAAACATCTACACCATCCTGGTCACCATTGCAGGGGTGGGCATCTCCTTCACCCCGGGCACCTCAGGCCCTGCCCCAGTCAGCCCTGCTGCCCTCAGTGAGGAGGATATTGACCTCCTGAGATCGCTCACTGTTGGGCAGTCAACCTTACTGAATGCCATCCAGGGGGTCGAGAGGCATTTGCAACAAACAAATGCATAACTGGAGGGCATTCACTCTGGCGTGGCAGCCCAACAGAGACCATTTCAGGCTCTGGCCTCAGCACCGATAGCAGCCACTGTCCCTGTCTCTAGCCTCCCTCTTCCAACTTCCTCTACCCAGTCCCAATCCCCTCAACCTCATCCTATCCCAAGCACACCTTCAGACCAGCATTCACCCAAATCACCACACAAAAGTGGCTCAGGCAAACACAAACACCACACTTCATCGCACAGGCACTCACACAAGCACCACTCCCATGCAGACACACCAACATCCACTGCTTACACTGTGTCCCCCTCCTCCTCGTCGTTCGCCTCTCTCCCAGTAGCGTTTCCACTCACATCTGCATGCACTACATCTTCATCCACTACCTCCATCACCAGCACGCCCATCACTAAACACCCCTCACTGGCAGTCACCATCCCCACATCCATACACACGTCCCCTGTGTCCTCTCCAAGTATGTCTGTGACCCCTCCTCCCCAAGTACACAAACGGAAACACCCACCCACCCAACAGCCATCCACCTCACAACAGCATGCAGCCCATGCACCTGCAACCAAACTCAGCAGACACACACCTCCTACAACCACTCCCAAAACCTCTCCCTCTTCATGCCCCAGTGTCCCTAAAAAGCTTTTCCTGGCAAACATTGACCTCTTCCCTACCCCTCTCCCCCGTCCTTCCCCTCAGGCCAGGGTGACCAGAACCCAGCCCAGCACCTCAGCCACCAAATCGTCATCCGCTGTGGTTCTTGCAGCTATCCAAGGCTCAAAGGGGGCACCCATCAGCCCAGCCAGTGTGCCACCAACCCCTGCCAAGTCTCAAGCCATTCCGCCACTTGGCAAGGTGAAAAGAGGGACTGTATCCATCAAGAGGAAGTAGCTAGAACCACCAAGCAAGGCTACCTCAAAGACTCCAGCTGCCAGACCCAAGGTCACACCACCATTTGCCAAGGTGAGGAAGAGGGGAAAAAACAGCCAAGGCACTTCAGCTGTGTGAGGCTGCAGCCTGGTGTGTACCAGCACGACTGCCAGCACCACCACCTGCACCGCGGCCAGCACCGCCAGCTGCCTTGCCGCTAGAACCACTGCAAGCCCCGCCACCTGCACTGCCACCTGCACTGCTGCAAGCACCACTACTGTCAGCAGCAGCAGCCCCAGTTGGCAGCTATCCAAGGCTGCAGGAGAAGGGCTGGAGCCTCCCTCCACCACTGGCAGCACCAGCACTTGCACCACGGCCAGCACCGCCACTTGCACCACCGCTAGCACTGCCGCAGGCCCCGCCGCAAGCACCACCACCTGCACCCCTGACAGTAGCACCACTGGCAGCAGCCCCAGTGGGCAGCTGTCCGAGGCTGCAGGAGAAGGGCTGGAGCCTCCCTCTTCCACTGGCAGCACCCCCACCAACCCCGGCACTACCACCAGTTTGCAGCCGTAGCCATCTAGCCCTGCCTCCATGGACTATCATGCAACCTGATCCCTGAAAATCTTGTGCCTCAGACACCCAGGGGAGGGACTGTGCACTACAACACCCCAAGTGTTGCATCACTGGGCACAGAGCCCCCTCCAGAACCAGTGTAGAAATGCATCCACTCACCCTGTCTTTGGCAGCATGAAGCACACTGGGCAGAAAGCCCCCTCCAGAACCAGTGGAGAAATGCATCCACTCACCCTATCCTTGGCAGGATGAAGCACACTGGGCACAAAGCCTCCTTCAGGGCCAGTGTAGAAATGCATCCACTCACCCTATTCTTTGCAGGATGAAGCACACTGGACACAAAGCCCCCTCAAGAACCAGTGGAGAAATGCATCCACTCACCCTATCCTTGGAAGGATGAAGCACACTGGGCACAAAGCCCCCTCCAGAACCAATAGAGAACTGCATCCACTCACCCTATCCTTGGCAGGATGAAGCACACTGGGCACAAAGCTCCCTCCAGAACCAGTGGAAGAAGGCATCCACTTGAGAGACTGTGGCTTTGCAATCCCCAGGACCAAGCAGTGGGCAAACCACCCACTTGAGAGTCTGTAGCCTTGCACTCCCCAGGACATCGCTGTGGGCATGGAGCCCCCTCCATGGGCAGTGGCATTGTCCCATCTTCCGGCTGAGGTGCACCCCCCTTCACCCTCCCCCCGAGGTGCCTGTGTGTTTTTGACCTGATGCCCCTGCAGTGTTCTCTCCGTATTGAGGCAGGAGTCAAGTGTGGGCTTGGCCTATGAGTTTTGGCTCAGTGGCCCACGGACATTTTGAATGGACAATGTACTGCGTTATGTACATATTGTATGCTTTTGGAAATACTGTGCGAGCAGCTTCTCCACTCCCGACAATATAGCAGGAAACAGTTTAAAAATCCAAAACCAACTTATAAAGATAGACTATATTTTTATCTTTAAAGTGACACAGAAACAAATAAAATTGGATGAGGGGAACCGGAGATATGAATCTTTAAAGAATTATTGCCTTCTAGCGCATCGAAATAAAAAGTGCAAATCTGGTCATCTGGTCGCACCTCGACCAGGGCAAAGTCAAAGTTTAAGGCCGACCGTGATGGAGCTCGGCTCCACTACAGCTCACGGAAGGCCTCGGTTAAAAGTTTACTTTAGGACTTAGGCGGTCATTCTGACCACGGCGGGTGGCGGTCGCCGCCCGCCATGCGGTCACCGCCGAATGACCGCCCCGCGGTCAAAAGACCACGGCGGCCATTCCAACTTTCCCTCCAAAAGAGCGCCCGCTGGCCCAGCGGGAAAGCCCCTGCAACAATGAATGGAGCCGGCGGAGTTGCAGGGGTGCGACGGGTGCAGTGGCACCCGTCCCGATTTTCACTGTCTGCTAAGCAGACAGTGAAAATCTTTGTGGGGCCCTGTTAGGGGGCCCCTACACTCCCAGTGGCATGGGCAGTGCAGGAGCCCCCAGGGGCCCCACGACACCCGTTCCTGCCAGCCTGGTTCTGGCGGTGAAAACCGCCAGAAACAGGCTGGCGGGAAGGGGGTCGGAATCCCCATGGCGGCGCTGCAAGCAGCGCCGCCATGGAGGATTCCCTGGGCCAGGGGAAAACCGGCAGGAAACCGCCGGTTTCCCTTTTCTGACCGCGGCTTAACCGCCGCGGTCAGAATAGCCCAGGAAGCACCGCCAGCCTGTTGGCGGTGCTTCCGCTGCACTTCGCCCTGGCGGTCAGAGACCGCCAGGGTTGGAATGAGGGCCTTAGTCTCTTTTCTGAAGATTTTCTTCAGCGGGACAAACCTGCCAGTTCAATCCGACCTCCTGGAACTGTTCTCCGGTTACACGTCGCGGGAGCCCTCGGTGGAGATTTTTACCTTCAGACTTAGTCGTTTTTTTCTAGGTGAAAATCCTTTGACTGGGGCAAACATGGATCTTGGTCCGACGTCCCTGGAGCCCTCCTCAGATACGCTGGCTGGGAGGTCCCAGTCAACTTTCTACGTTCGGACTTAGTCTCTTTTTTAGGGATTTTCTTCACTGGGACGAACCCGCAAATCAGGCCGGGTCGCGGTTGAGGCAAGCCAGCTAGAGTTGATGCGGCGGGTCAGTCCCTCTATGGAGCTTTTTTTCAAAAGTTCTCCAAACTTCTACAAACTTCTGGGTCTTCTCCCAGATGTTCTTTTAAGGTTCTTTTGGGGTCCACAGCTCACCCCAAGGGTCCAGAAGCTCTGAGATGATCCGTGGTGGTGTGGACTACAACTCCCAGAATGCACCTGGCGCGAACTACTTTTTGGCCACTGGACAGTGGTCAGCTGGTTGATTTTTTCAGGAGTTGGTGCATGGGACTCTGGTTAGCAATTTTTCACCTGTACAAACAGGGAGTCCCTCCTTGAACCAGTTGAAGCCAGGCACAGTCCTTCTTGTGGTGAAGCCCAAGTGTGCAGGTTCCAGGTGCAGGCCAGGGGTCCAGCAGGGCATTCCTTCTTCTTCTTTGGTTCTTCCTTGTTGGAATCTGATGGGGATGTGGTAGGGAACTGAGGTGTGGGTGCAGGTCTGCCAGTTGTGTCCTTGCTCCTGGGTGAAAAACAGGGGGCCATGGTTCTCCAATCAGGGGCAGGGTCCTTCCCCCTGTGATGACCACTTCCTGGGAAGTGTGGCAAAAATCAATCAGAGGAGGCAACATTCCTCAATAATCCATCAAGGCTGAAAGTGATTTTTGGAGGTTACATCTGGTTGAGCCCACCCACTGGTGTGGCCAAAAATCATAAACACAGCCCTCTCCTGCCTTCTCCTAATCTAATCAAGGGGGCACCTAGTTGTCTGGGGTTGCAGGATGTGGGGGTGTTGCTGGGTTGCCCCAAATGTCCTTCTCTGCCTTTGAAGACCAGTTTTTCAGCCCTCCCCCTTCCTGCCTCACCATCAGTGGAGGGGAGATTCCCTCCCACAGGCACATCCCTTTGTGTGAAGCCAGGCCACTTCACACCTCATCAAGGCAGCCTGGCCAGGCTGCCAGAGGCTGGCCAATCAGAGCACAGCAGCAAAAACAATGCAGGGCTGAAATTGGCAACTTTTCAGGTGAAGTTGTGGGATTTATTATAACAATTAATTTGATACCAAACTCTTTGTATCTGTCATTTGAGGGGACTTTAAAAATTAAAATGAAGTCTCCCCATTCTAGCCTATGAAGGGCATTCACTACAATGAGGGGGAAATGAATTTGGCTGTTTTTACCTCACCAGGACTTATAAAACTACTTTTTTAAGGTCCCTGTTTATAGTTACATGGCACCCAGCCAGAGGGCCACATAGGGCACACCTTAGGGGTGACATATGTAAAAATAAGGTAGTTTAAGACTTTGGAACTACTTTTAATTCCAAAGACGAATTTGCATATAACTTAAATTTAAAAGCAGCCAGCAAGGCAGGCCTGCCTTTAAAATGACACTGGGCACCTCAGCAGTGCACTACTTATGCTGGGGTCCCTAATTCTCCATGCCCTACCATATACTAGGGACTTATACGTAGGTTGACTTAGCCAATTATAATTAGCCTAATTTGCATACTGATTTTACACAGAGCACCGGCCCTGGGACTGGTTAGCAGTACCCAGGGCACCATCAGAGTCAGGAAAACACCAGCCAAAGGTGGAAAATGGGGGCAAAAAGTTAGGGGGCCTCTGCAATCAGCCCTGTTTTCTCACAGACTCTATTCCTTTTGTCCTTGCATTCTTCCATGGAGTTACGGAGTGTAAATGTAATGTTGCTGCATGTGTTTTTGTGTATGGTGTTGTGGGTGACGGTGGGGGTGTGGCGTGTTGCATGTGTGTGTCACTCTCTTTTTCCTCCCCATCCCCTGTCTCCTAGGTGCAGTACTCGCCGCTGTTGTCGCTGCTGCCGTTGGTACTCCTGCTGGATGAGGAGGTAGACCAGCATGAGGAGGACCTGCAGCTCGGGCTCCATGGTGTCCAGGTTCTTTGTTGAGAGTCGAGAGGTTTCCTTACCACATGCTGTTTCTGCTGTGCTTTTGATGGCATTGGTGCCGCCCCGGAAAAGCTGGCGGATGGCCGGGTTGTGATGGGGTGGGCGGTATATTGTCTTCCGCCTGGCTGTTGGCGGTTACCGCTGTGGTGTTTGTTGCTATTGCAGTGGCGGTCGGTGTGTTCAATTGGCTGTATGTTTTAGTGGTTTCCGCCGTGGTTGTGATCCCATTTTTTTTATCGCCGGCCTGTTGGTGGTATTACCGCCGCTTTAACACCGACCGCCAGGGTTGTAATGAGGGCCATAAAATGAATAGCGAAACTTGATTCATGCAGGCAGAACAATAAACTTGCTAAACAGCCACGAAGGGGCATCAATGCACACACGCTTGCCTGTAGAGTAATAAGGCGCACTATCAAGGCTCTCTGATGGGAGCCGTCACACAATTCACCCTCTTCCGTTTACGGGTAGTGGGAGAATAGAACATCTGCTACTGGGTGGCAGATCCTGTTTGTGGCATGCAATGTCAGGGGAAGGGTCTTCAGGATAGCTCCAGGATCTCTTGTGTGAATTGCTCTTATCCCATTCATTTTAAGATGCTCCCTTGCTTTTTCTGCCAATGCGAGTTTCCCCTGATTGAATGCTGGAGTAGAGTCATCATGCTACATCCTTCCTTCATTTTTGGAAGGCCCATCTCCTCAAAGAACTATTTTATCCACATATAAGTGGCCCACTACTCCTTGCTATTTGGAGGCAAGCAAAGAGACACCCTAAGCCCATTTGAATAAGCATGTCACCCAGATCAACATCGCACTTCCAGACTTATTAACACCAATAAATCTTGATATGCATTTTTAAAATTATGTGTGCAGTAGTTCACTTCGGTTTCTTACAGTAACTGATTTAATCAAAGCTAAATATTCTCAACTTTGATAATAGCTTATTAGGGCAAGACCCACTGACAGCACCCATAGCAAAAAATGCTCAGAAACCAGTAATACAATAAGAGAACAAAGCTGTTATCATGCCATAGCTCCCATTCTCTTAAGACCACATTCCTAGTTGTGTGGAATATGATGGAATATTATTCGCACTTGGTAAATACTATTATTCTAGGATGAGATATTTACTAAGAGTGGTAAACACTAGACGTGGATGAAATTAACTTTTTGCCTTCTGTGGTAAGCTGATGCAATCGTAATTGGCCTTTTATGTTGCCTGTCTCTGATTAGGAAAATGGAGGAATGCGGCAAAATGCTCTGAAAAACAAGAATTCATAATTTTCGGGAATTGGGGAGTGCAAGGAACAAAGGATTTTTTGCCGTCCAGCACTGTCAACTTTATGATAATTACTTTAAAATAATAACAATGGCCAGCCCTGGACAGTGCTTTGCGAGCAGGGGCGCTTGATTGTGGCACCCGCCTGCAGTGCTTAATTTGTAAATAAAAAGGTGCCGGTGCCCAAAGCCTTACTCTTAAACACGTGGCTGCTGCATTTAAATGTGCAAACACATAATATTGCGAGAACGTAATCCTGAAGCCATCCCGGGCCTCTTCAATACATATAAAGCCGCTCCCTGCCCCTTCAGCTCACTCTGGCAGCTTTCTGCTCTCTTCCCATATGTAACACCATCACCATTGGGAGAGTAGAGGAGTGAGGTGGCCTGCGGCAGTAGTGGCAGGACAGGTAAGTTTTTAATTTATATTTTTTATTTTATTATTTTTCCCCACCGTCATCCCCCCGCCCCCTGTCCCTCTTGAGGTTTGTGGTGGCCGTCATTGGTTGCTAAATGGAATCATGCTTGCATGCAGGACATTACAACTCTGAAAACAGGAAAGTGGCATGTGCACATGAGCCTCTCAAACAATTGTCTGTTTTTTCACCATTAAAAATATAATATTCACCCCTGTTTCTTAGCTTTAAAGGGCTCATTACATGTTGAGTTATTTCACCCCGAGTGATAACTCCAGGTGCAATAACTTTAGTCCACAACTGTGTCCAGGCCCGGGGTTTTTGAGTCTGAAAACTTTAGACCACATAATTCTTGGCCTGGGGACACCAGGCCTGTATAACTTTCCCTACCTGCTCCTTGCAGCAGTCTGTTTGAAGCACATAATACTCCCCTAGATAGGCACAAGTATGTCCTTCACCACTGATGACAGTCCCGCAGATACTTTCTACCTAATTTGGTGGAAAATGTCTGTATTCTTTTCAACTATCCAGTGAAGCACCTGGTAAATCCTGGTTAAAACAGTTTGTTACCTCCTCAATGGAACTCTTTATCCCAGTCAATTTCATAGTTAGGAGATCCCACCTCCCGACAGACACCTAACATGCTAATCAGTTAATTTTTTTCTTATATAAGCCTTCCTGCCTGCCTCCATGCCTTCTGGCTTTCCTGCCCCAAGATAGGTGAGAGAATGCGCTGTGGAGTGCTGTACAGTACGTGTTTATTTCTGTATATTGTACATAATAGTGACTTTATTTGGTGTGTGCTGCCTTACCATGTTGATGTTTTTGGCAGTAGGACACATGTGCTAATTGCTCCGCTCACGGCTGCACTCCACGCACATGCTCTGTGGTCCTGGAAGCACTTGAACCCCATGGGCATGTCTGGTTTGTACAGGGCTGTGAGGAAGGAGGCAAACCCGTCTCATGCTCCAGAAATCTCGTATTAAGGGACACTTGGTTGCTAGCAGATAGGTATAAATATGAAGTCATTGCTGGGTACAACTTGATTCCTTGACATGTCGACTCTTGTTGTTTGTATCATTCTGAATGAGTGAGTTTTCAGAAGAAGCATGTTCAAGAACTGGAGGAGGATGATTTGTAGTAAAAAACCCAAGACTGATTTGCAGGATTTCATTATTTCTGTGGTACAGGCTGCCTTGACTGAGCCTCACACAAAAAAACAGGGTGATGATGAAATGGATAATTCCTTTAATGGCAAATATGTGCAGGGGAAAGTTTTCTCTAATATGTAGGCACATATTTGGGACAGACTTGAATTTTAGCCTACGCCTCTGGTGGATGATGGATTTTATTCACAATACAGTGCCTCTGTGATGGATGATTTATTCTTGCATGATATTATCGAGGAGATCCTTGTTAAGGAATGGAAGGATGTGGATAAACAAGGTATTTCATGTTTCTTGAGCAATGGAAATCTGCTGGCACAGTTTGTTGACCAGTTCCCACAGATCCCGAAGGTTCTCTATGGCCCCCTTTCCTAAATTGCTTCTGAGGAGGCATTCCTTTTGGATTCATTGGAGAAGAAGGTGGAGGCTACTTTGAAGTGGACTTCACAGCTTCTAGTTTTTCGGTCAGGGCCAGTACTTACTCTGCCTATGCATCACAGGACCTCATTAAGGATTTTGAGAGACTGACCGCCTTCAGGAGCAAGGGGTTCCAATGTCTGCCAATGTCTGCCCTGGCTCATATGGAAGTGTTGGCTTAGTCTGTCTCTGATGTCACGTTTGATATCCAGTGGGCCTTTTCCTTCTCGGCTGGGGTGACAGTGCCTGCTTTCAGGGCTCTGTGAATGAAACCATGGCAACAGGAGGCAGCGCAAAAGACGTTGATTATTAAGTTGCATTTGAAGGTCCTAATTTTTTTGGGAATGAGTTGAACGCTGTGGTGCAACGTTCTGCTGAGGAGAGAAGGATATTGAAGCCTTTTCAGTATGTGCAGAAGAAGAAGTGCTTCTTTCACAAACAGAATTTTCAGGTGGTGTTGTCCTTTCTCATTTTGTAGATGGGCTAGAGGTTGGGGCCGTGTTCACCAGCAAATCCCGACCCAGAGTCAGCAGTCCCAGGGTACCAGTCAGAACTGACTATGCAGAACTAGGAGCCAGACTCTGGGTGTTCCAGAATCAGTGGTTCTGGTTGATTTCTGATTGGTGGGGCTGTCAATCATCAGCCACGAGTATCAGAATCCTTTTGGTGGTCCTCCTCCAAGGGGTTACTTAAAAGTTACCACATTGTCAAAAGACACTCTGGGGCAGACTGCTATATTGTCAGGAGTGGAGAAGCTGCTCGCAAAGGGAGCCGTCATCAGGGTGCAGGCAGCAGGGGAGGGGCTAGGCTTCTACTCTATTCCATTCTTGGTTCACAAAACAAATGGTTCTTACCACCCAATCTTGGACCTGCTGGCCCTGAACCAGTTGGTGATGGTGGAACCGTTCTGATTGAATACTTTGCAGTCCATCATTCCTTTGACAGTTTTGTATCCTATGGAACTTGTAAAACAGCAGGCGAGATATCCGTCACATTTGTGACGGAGTATCCCATATGCCAAGGTCGTAATCAGGCCTTATGTAATGTCTTCTGTTGGCCCTCTTGTCTCAGCTGTCGGCTCCATCTCGGACTTGGTTGAGAGTCCAGTGGTTAATGGCTTCCACCACAGCAGTTGTTCCCTGGGCTTGTCTTCACCTAAAGCCTCTCTTCAATCATCCGTTGGCCTACTGGGATCCCTCCCTTACAGATTATCAGTTTCCTCTCACCCTTCTTCTTGTTCAGTAGTTGCAATGATAGCTGAATACTCCCAACTTCGAAAAGGGAATCAATTTCCATCTTCCTTTGCCGCTGTTGTTGAGTTGATGAAAGATGCCAGTCAGAGCAAATGGGGGGTCATGCTGCAGTCCTTGGAAGCAAATGGTCAATGGTCTCTGACGGACAGCTCTTTTTCCTCAAATTGGCAGATGTTGGCTGCAGTTTGGCACCCCTCTGAACCATCTGACCTCACTGATTTGTTCCCTAAATGGAGACTCATCTCAGGGCAATGAGGAAGGCCTACATTCAGGGTCAGTTACATTTCCATGTAGACAGCTTGAGCCGCAACCTACCTTCTTCAGTTCTGTACCATCTGTCAGGGCACCTGTACACGGACGTTTGTCTCTGGTTCAGACAGCTCTGGATTGACCTTCTTGCCTCTCCCCACAATGTCCTACTTCCCCTGGTCCGTTCGGAGGTGGTTTGTCGCCAGGCATGGGTGGTGCCCTTTCGATTCATTCAGCCTTGGAACGTCTGTAGGCTTTCACACTGATTCCCTTCCTCGAGAGGGTGCTTCAGAAGATTCAGGTGGAGAGGGTGTCTGTGACCCTTATTGCCCCTTTTTGGCCATGTTGCCTTCTGTTTCCTTTGTTTCTTTGGTTGTCCCAGGGCAGGTTTGTTTGGTTACCAGTCATCCCATCCCGGTTTCAGTTCCCAGTCCTGTCTTTGCCATGTCTTCCTCAGCTGAAACTGATGGCCTAGCTCTTGAACGATTAATGTTGGAGTCCTTGGGCTGTTATTCTCTGGTGGTCTAGGACATTTAAAAGTCCTGCAGGGATTCAAGACTTAAGCATTATAATAAGCACTGGGTCTCTTTTTTCAAGTGGTGTTCCATTCATGGGATGGATCAGGTTGCTGGGGAGCCGGAGAAGATTTTTGGGTTCCTGAAGGATGGGTATTTAAATAATTTTGGCCCCTCAACCCTTGCTGCTCAACGGGTTACTATCTGTACCTGTAGATGGGTCCGAGGATGCCCTGGAAGGTATTGCTCCTTTGGTGATTTGGTTGTAGTGGAGTATTAGGCTCCATCGACTTGTGACTCCAGTAATTGTTCCTTCCTGAGACTTGCCAAATCTCCTTCAAGGTCTCCAGTTGTCCCATTTTGAGCTTTTGATGGGGGCCGATTTGGTATAGTTAACTGCTAAGTTAAACTTTCTATTGGCCATTACTTCAGACCGTTGGTTGATGGAATTAAGGCGGTCATTCTGACCGCGGCGGGCGGCGGTCGCCGCCGAATGACCGCCCCGCGGTCAAAAGACCGCAGCAGCCATTCCAACTTTCCCCCTGGGCAGGCGGGCGACCGCCAAAAGGCCGCCCGCCGGCCCAGCGGGAAAGCCCCTGCAACGAGGAAGCCGGCTCCGAATGGAGCCGGCGGAGTTGCAGGGGTGCGACGGGTGCAGTGCCACCCGTCGCGATTTTCACTGTTTGCTAAGCAGACAGTGAAAATCTTTGTTGGGCCCTGTTAGGGGGCCCCTGCACTGCCCATGCTAGTGGCATGGGCATGGGAAGGGGCCCCCAGGGGCCCCACGACACCCGTTCCCGCCAGCCTGGTTCTGGCGGTGAAAACCGCCAGAAACAGGCTGGCCAGAAGGGGGTTGGAATCCCCAGGATTCCCTGGGCCAGGGGAAAACCGGCGGGAAACCGCTGGTTCCCCTTTTCTGACCGCGGCTTTACCGCCGCGGTCAGAATAGCCCAGGAAGCACCGCCAGCCTGTTGGCGGTGCTTCCGCTGCCCTCCGCCCTGACGGTCAGAGACGCCAGGGTTGGAATGAGGGCCTAAGTGCCTTACTGGTTTCTTATCCCTATTTATAATATCTGCCGGATGAGGTGATTTTGCTGATGGATCTGACTCTTCTAACTAAGGTGTCTTCCAAACTCCACTTGCAGCAGGAGGTTGGTCTTCCTAATTTCCATAGGGAGGAGGATGCTCATGTTCCTTCGGTTTTCAATGTTCAAAGGACTCTTCAGATTTATTTGCAGTGCACTCAGGGTTTACGCCTTTCCCCTTCCCTGTTTGTCCTTTGGCAGGGTAGCTAAACGGTAGAAAGTGTCTACTTCCACTGTCAGAAGGTGGGTGCACATAGCAGTTTATCAATCATATAAGTCTTTAGAGCTGGCACCTCCAGCTCAGGTTCAGGGCTTTTCCACCAGGACTGTGTCCACTTCCTCGGCTGAGGCTGCAGATGTTTCTATCCCAGAAATTTGTAGGGCTGCTACCTGCAGTCACATCACACTTTTATCCAGCATTATCGGCTAGATGTGTTGGGTGTTTCAATGGATAATTTTGCTGTCAGTGTTAGGAAGGGAGCTGTGTCTTGAGCTTCAATCATTAAAACCTTAAGTTATTCATGAGATTTTGGTGTCAAGCTTCATTCTTCTGTTAGGGCTTGTGAAGTCCTCACTATGGTAATGGGTTGGGCAAGGTGGTCTCATGAGGGGGTAATGAGTTGTTACATAATCTTCATTACCCCGATTAAGGTCCTCCTTGTCTCATTCATGTTCCTTCCCTTCCTCCCTCCCTCTATTGTTGTGTCAGTTCTTCTTACTAGCAGGCATGGAGGTGAGTGGGAGGGGCTTTTATGAGACAAAATAAATAAAAAAACGAGTGTGTTCGGTACCTGTCAGGAGGCAGGAACTCCTTGTTATGATCATGACTCGGACGAGGAGGACCTTAATTGGGGTAATGAAGATTACTGGTAAATAACAACACATTTTCATTTCTGGGGAAAATCTCGTAACTGCTGAAGTTTGCTGCAGAGTTACTGTCTTGTTATATAAAATTCAAGCCCTTTGATATCACCTAGCAAAGTCTAGCCAATTTGTAATGATGCGCTGTGTCTTATTCAAATTCACTTCTGGTGTAATTCTGCTACGAAATTGGTCTAACGTTACTGTTCCCCATTCAGTGTAAATGTTCCAGCAAGCAAGATATAGATTTGGATTTATTATGATGTTTTAACAATTATAGCTGTAGGTAGAATTTCTAAACCTTGTAAACTAAATCAAAACACAGAAAGTAGATAATCAAAGGTTCAGTAAAATTAGTTTATGTTTTTTGTAGCATGCACTCTGTGATAAATCCCAAAGCAGTAGTTTCTTTTCTAAGCTCACAACATCTAATACAACTCAATTCAGAGGAAAAATACTCCATCACCGATAAATGAAACCTAATATCATACAATTTCGAAAATAGAATGATTAACTTGTCTATGACTGTAATGGAGGAATAACTGTGCTTGCTCTTTGTTCTTGTTTGGATGAGTCATACGTGATAACCTCTTTATAATAATACATCTGTATTATTGTGTTAACATATGGGCTCAAAATCTAAACTGTGAAAATTTCAGCAAAAACAAGTTCTTTCTCCTGCTAATAAATGCTGTGTCAAAAACATACTTTTGTGTGATCTAAACTTAAATTAATGACACCACTTCAGAGTGCAGATGCCCTTTGTGTTTTCACAGCTGCTGAAACTGAGACTTTTGCCAATTTCTTAAATTGTAAAAATGTATAATTTACCAGAAACTTTAGTCTTTTGACATTTCTGAATTATGCAAATTGTTTTATCACACCCGGTAATGTTCTTCAACTTTCCAGCTTGAGGGTTTATAGTTTGGGTGTTGGATTATTGCTTGAAAGGTATTTTTGTCTAAACATACGCCTCAAAATACTCGGGTGAAATGTTTCGCAATGTCACATGTCGATCACATCCCAAAAAAGTTAAGGTCTAAACAGCACCATTTGTTTAATAGTCGTGCGTTAACTACTGATCTGTAGGTCTGAAGCTGTTATTTGTGTAGCAGGTGCAGTGGTACTGGAACCTATGGTTTTGTGCGGCTCACTGTCCCCAGCTATGCCTGCCTTTCAGTACTCAGGCAAGAGTGTGGTAGTGGTCAATTTCCTTGTTTGCATTAGGGCCACTGGGTTCCTTGCTGTAGACTACTATAAATCAAGATTTCATTAATGATTTTTTGCCATCACCATTATGGCATCGCATTCTCCGGGCAAGAACATATTTTTATTGTTGAAATAGATTAGCAATATTTTCCTGTCTTCCACAGGCAAGGACCTTGATCAATCATATAATCAGCTGCGTATTAGCAGCCTGGCACACGTGGTACGGGAAAGTAATGCCATTGTGTACCTCACCATGTTTGTCCTGGGTTAACAAGGTTTTCAATTTTTTTTAGCAGATCTCTGGCAACCCAAAGATAAAGGATGAACACTGCTCAGGCTGCATGTGTATGGTGTTACATGGTATGTCGAGCGGTTCATTACAATTTACAATGTCTACATTAAAAATGTGTTTCCCTCCTAAGACCTGATGTCAAGATAGATCCAAATTCCGATCCCTTTACAAACAGGATTTTGCTCAGGGATTAAAATTACGATTTTGGTGATAACAACACATCCTCCTTTTTTACCTGATGGATTCTGGTAGTCAAATCTGTAGAAATTCATCAGAAAGGTCAGGGAACAGGGCATGTGGAATTTGGTGTGTTAAATATCTCTTCTTAATGTTATACCTCAGTTTTTAAATTTACAAGTTAGAATATGAGGGGCACTCAGTTGCTCTCCACCCTGAGTGCGGACCTAAAGATACTACTTGTAAATGCCCTTTGTGAATTCCCAAGTTTGGTTTAAGTTTGGACCAAACATCTAAGTTTACCTTTGTGAATCAGGTTCGAAGTATTTGGCACAGCTGGTAAACATCTTGTCCTGTTGTAATTGTATTTACTAGGAGTGGTCAATACTCCCCCACCCCCTCAATTTCACCAAACTTGTTCTGAAGGCCTTACTTGCTAGAACATTTGTGGGGTTGGGAAGCAGTGCACATAGTTCATCAGTTCTGTGAATGGTGGATTACATATTTGCCCAAGGCGCACTGGATGTATTTTCTTCAGAACAGATGCTTTCTTGTCAACCCTTCTTATACCAATTATCCTAATGTACCCTACCAAATTCGTCCCTTGATGAAATGGATTTCAGTTTAGGTCAGAATTATCATGTCATAGGACCTGTCATCACTTAGGTGGTCATTCTGACCCTGGCGGTCTTTGACCGCCAGGGCGGAGGACCGCGGGAGCACCGCCGACAGGCCGGCGGTGCTCCAATGGGGATTCCGACCGCGGCGGTAAAGCCGCGGTCGGACCGGCACCACTGGCGGGGTCCCGCCAGTGTACCGCCGCCCCATTGAATCCTCCGCGGCGGCGCAGCTTGCTGCACCGCCGCGGGGATTCCGACCCCCCCTACCGCCATCCAGATCCCGGCGGTCGGACCGCCGAGATCCGGATGGCGGTAGGGGGGGGTCGCGGGGCCCCTGGGGGCCCCTGCAGTGCCCATGCCACTGGCATGGGCATTGCAGGGGCCCCCGTAAGAGGGCCCCTACATGTATTTCACTGTCTGCTGCGCAGACAGTGAAATACGCGACGGGTGCAACTGCACCCGTCGCACAGCTTCCACTCCGCCGGCTCGATTCCGAGCCGGCTTCATCGTGGAAGCCTCTTTCCCGCTGGGCTGGCTGGCGGTCTGAAGGCGACCGCCCGCCAGCCCAGCGGGAAAGTCAGAATTACCGCCGCGGTCTTTCGACCGCGGAACGGTAACCTGACGGCGGGACTTTGGCGGGCGGCCTCCGCCGCCCGCCAAGGTCAGAATGAGGGCCTTAATGTTCACAGTTAAGGCATTAAGGCACAGAAACGGGGTATAAATTGTGGTGAATGGCCTTTGCTTGCTCTCATTTTCAACCACAGTGTGTATACAGTGTGTGTTCACTTTCATCATACTATACTAAATCAATGTTTTTGTTAAATAAGTGCCCTATATCTGTGTTGTTCTTTCTCTTAGGCTTCACGCTCACTTTGTCTCTTTCTTATTTAAGAGTTTGCGTCTTTTTCCCACTGTGGTACCTATTATGCAAATGTGTGCCCTCTCTCATATGTCTAATAACCTTCTATTTCTAACTCTCTCTTGCATTCTGTTTCTTACCCTCTCGCTCTTCCTCCCCTCTCTCTCACTGACTCTTACTCTACTCTCTTATTTTCTCTCCTTCCATGCCCCTTTTGACCTGATGCTCAAGGTGTTGCTGTTAAAACTGGCATGTTCTCTCTAAACGTTCTTCACTTTTCTTTAAACCTAGATCAACACCATGTGTTCTCTCCCATGCAGAACAGTAATTGGAGGTGGAGTTTTCTCAGCAATTCTAACAAGTAGCCCCACCCTAGAGTCCAGGCAAGTATCTGAATGAGGAATAACATTAGGATGACGGTCCTGGAATACATGGTCCTTCACCACATGCAGATTTTGGATCCAAAGAACGTTAGCAGAGACATCATAAGTCAGCTTTGAGCAGGTGAAAAATGTCCTCAAATATGCCCTGTCACCTGCCTATAAAGATATTACCGCTATTCACCTGTCTGTTTAGATATTAATTTATAATGCCAAGTTAATTGCATAGTAAGTAATCGGTTGTCCGAAATAACACAAACTGTCCAAGACTCATCAAGTTTCAGTCAGCATCATGACATGTATAGGATCACTTTTGTTTTGGCTTTCTCATTAGGCATTTACTTTAATGTGATAGTTTAGGTCGGGCATATTTTTTCACATTCAGTGTAAATTGTGTAGGATTTTAAATTCTTTGATTTGCATTCTGGTATCTATGGAGCTCTTGGGACAGAGACACCAAAGACATGGTTTGAACAGTCTGAATAATTCAGTCAAATGATACTTTTTTCACCAATCGTCTACTGATTTTATTTCAAGTGTTTTATAAACCTTAAGAAAATTTGGATTACGTACATAACCTTGGATTTCCTGGGTTATTGATATAACCCATCTATATCCCTTTAATTTTGCGAGACACCAAAATAAGCTTCAAAGAACTGTAAACTTGTATAGCGCACTACTCACCTGTTAGGGTCCCAAGGCGCTGTACGCATACCGCTGTGGAACCCCTCCTGGCTTTTCCCTGTGAGGCACCCACTCCTGGACAGCCCCAGGGTGAAGCCAGTCATCCAAGCGCTGTGAGGGCCATTGTGGAGATTAAGCAAGCTATTGCCCAGAGTGGGACCCATTAATTAAATGAGGCACCGAGGCGAGAATTATCTGGTCCAAAGGAATTGAACCCAAGACCCACTGAGGCGGGAATTGACCCCTGGTCCTCGGCCAGATCTCTGCATGAGGGTCTGCCGCTCTAACCATTGTGCCACACTTCTCCACAGATTATTCTATTTATAGAAAAGGCGATTTTAAATTGGATGTAAAATAGGATTTCAACATTTGGCAGCACAAATTATCTGCATGTGCTATGTATTATTTACACTACATTTCTCCTAGCTGTGCGTGGTAGTTCATTCATATTAGTTTCATCTGCAACATATGTGTATCAGTAGTCTTGAAGGTTGAAGGTGCGTGTGGTTTAATCATTGTTCCTAAGATTGTTCTCCTATAATATCATTATAACCACTGATGTTATAACAAATCATAATTTAGCTTTATGTTGTTATATTTTTGCTTTAGTATGGCATGACAATATGCTTGGGCAGCTTCAAAACACTGTCTATGTGTAAGAACAGGGAGAGTTGAAAGCCTGAAAATGGAATAAAAACATTCAAAGAGATTGCATAATTTGAAGGATGTTGGTTGCTTCAGGGAAAAACAAGCTTCAGTGGAAGGTCACAGAGAGCAATCAGTTGGGTTTTGGTCAATAGGCTTGTTGAACATATGTATTTTCAGGTCTTTCCTACATGGTTCAAATTCTGCTTCATGTCAACAGATCAGAGTAAACGAGTCTCACAGGGAGACATTTTGTGGACATAGCATTCTGCCTCCAAAGTGTTTCTAGCTCACTGGATGGCCAGAGACTGTGGGGCATATTTACAAGCACCGTGGACCACTGATGCATAACTTTTTGTGATGCACCGGCAACTCGTAGTGCAGGCTCATATCTACAAGGCCAGGCAAAGTCATTTTGTGTGGCTTTTCATGGCCTCATAGATATGATGAAAGGCAATGTAGTGCAATTTGCTGCATTGCTTATCTCTACATTGCTTTACACTGCTTCAGGGAGGCATACCATGGTTGTTGCGATGGATGTTTCCACACAACACCCATGGGGTTTGACATATTCCAAGATTTACAAAAATCTGTAAACCTGAGAATGCATCAAAACTGTACACCTCCCTGGAGCAGATGCAATAAGGAGAAATGTCTTTATTTCTCCTTGTTGTTTCCTCTTTCTATGTGGCTGCATTTTGCAGGACACATAGAAAGGAAAATGCCTTTCTGGATTGTTTTTGTGCAGGAAGGTGTCCCTTCCTGCACAAAACAATACTGCCAACAATGCAGTCACCCTTGCACCATGGTGCAAGGGTGCCTGCGTTGGTACTAGGCAGCAATTTGTTCCCCAGCGCAGGGGGAAAGGACAGAAATGCACTGTATCTTGAAAATACAACGTATTTCTGTTCTTTCAGATTGGCATAGGGCAGGGTAAGAGAAAGGCTTGTGGTGCAACCCTATGCCAAATCCTAGTAAATATGCCTTTGTGTTTCAGGTAGCTCACATTGGATGTCTCATCAGTACAAACTGTTGTTATACTGTTTAAGGCAGATCAGGAAGAGGACCGCTTTATCAGGCATATTCTGTCAAATGTGTCCACCATTTGCTTTGAGGAGTGCCTGGACTGGAAGTAACTGAGCAGATTGTTCCATTTTAGGTAGGTTTAGTTAAGTATTTACAGTTGAGTTGACAACAATGTCTTAGCAAAGAAGTCCTTAGATTAGTCTGCTGGTGGTGAACTACAAAACAATCGCAACTGTACTTCTAGAGCAATGAAGTTGCCAGTGCATGTTTCAGAAGTAGGGTAACAATTCTCTCTTTGAGTGAGGGATTGCTAAATTGTGCTGATGAATTTGATACAGGTCAATAACTTAGACATTACAGGCTCCCATGAAAATATCTTTATTGTTCAGGTGACGACGAGGAATATATTATTCGAGATCTCAAATTGTATTCTACTGACTGACATCAATTTTCCAAAATGGCCATAACACACGAATAATCCTCTATAAAGTATACATATCACCCAATCTGGTAAAAAAAGAAACTAACACAGGTACACTGTTTCATCATTTCAAATATCAACAAATGTCCCTCCCAGATCATGAAATTGTTGTACCAGGGGGGCTTAAATGAGGTACTCCTGTCGATAGGCCTGCAAGTCCCAGCCCTATATGAATTTCATGTTTATTACAAGATTCCAGAAATGGTACATAATTCTATCACAACAGGCAAAAGTAATGCAGAGTTCCAGGCAACCGTTTTTGATCAAGGGTTAATTACCCAAATGGCAGCCTTAACCCTTAAATACCTGCTAGGTCAATACATGTAGTTGGTACTTCTGTCAAAGTATTGGGCTATACACTAGTAACCTCATGCCTATTGGATCAGGTAGCTTCCTTTCAAATTGTTACCATTGACAAAAGTGACCATCATCCACAGGTAGTAATAATTAATTTAATTAAATGAATGATTTAAGACAATCTCCTCTAAAGATGAAATTATCAATTTGTGTAAAATCAGATGGACTGCTTATACACACGATAAGTATGGAGAGTGGAAACAGTATGAGGGGGTGACCCCCCTAACTAAAATGAGTCATCTGAATGAAGATCAATCCACAATCCCCTTTTGGAAATATATTATGAAATTATGAGTTGAATGTCAGCAAACGATTATGAGAAAACAGGGTAAGTGTAAGCAAAGCAAAAACATGAATGAACTCACATGGTACAGAGAGGAGTTAAGATACAGCTAAAACAGCATCACAAGTGCAAGCTCAGGGCAAACAAAAAATCAACCATAAAACTATTAAGAAATATATATAAAATAAAATATTGTGAACCTAAATCAGCATTTGAGGTCGGGAAATCATATGATATCAACAAATGGGCCCACAACTGGAATAAAAACAGCATTTTGGAGACTGATTCATAAATTATATCACCCCAAACTTCAATAAATAATATTGATGTGATGAAGTGGGGACTATTGGGAACTTTAATAGTTAAAGATTTATTTTAACGGGAAACATGAAGTTCCTGCACCCCACTAGGCCTAAGAGGTGGGACCCTTGAAGTTATAAGAAAATGATCAGAAGCTGCAATTCAATCAAGTTATTGAAATTTTAAGTATCATTCACTTTGGTAGGATTCAATGATAAGATTGTTGATATACTTTTTAAAGTTGTATTTAAATCTTTTAGTAATTACATTCTTTATTAGCATATGATTACATTTTCAATACAATTACAGAACAAAGCATAAAGTGAATTCTATATAGATTATCCCTATGCTAAGATAAATAGAATGGAGAAAAAGCATCATCAGAACCCATGAGGAGCTCTAGGTGTGAGAGGTAAAAGCATAAAAGCTGCAACAGAACTTTCCATAAAGAGAGCTTTGAGAATCTCAGTAGAGGCTCAAAACAGCATGAATTAAGAAGTAGATTCAAAGGTATTTCCCAGAATGAATCTTAGAAGCATCAGCAGGGAGTCAGAATGTATCTGAGTCAAAGTGCTCTCAAGAAGGTCTGTGAAGGGGACATAATCAGGACTTATCAAAAGTTCTTCTTTTATATCAGGTCTTGACTTGGTGCATAAATCCATGGCATCAAGGCAGTCATGTTCAAATGTTTCACCTTCAGGTAATGGAAGCAAAGTACTTGGATTCAAAACCTGGCATCTTTTAAGTGTTATGTTTTAGGATGCCAAAATCTGCTGCTCCTTCTTAGTGATGTCATATACTGGGTTTTGGTTTTGGTAAGCACGACCTCCACCAGGTGAAGACCCATAACAGTTAAAAGATGTCCCATCGTTATGCTTTCACATCTTTCGAGGCTCACGCTAAGCTTCCTATTTCAGACAGCTAGGCAATCTGGGTGATTCAGAAATAGGCTATAAGTGTTCTTGCATCTCTGTGTAACTGAGTAAGCACTGAGAGAGCAAAGCCCTTCTTCTCACTGCAAAACAATGTAAAGCTCTTTGAATAATCAGACTTTCCCAATGCCGAGGCATGACAGAGACTTTGTCTCAGCTCTAGGAAAGCTTTCATGCATTTGTTGTCTCATGGTATTGGATCAAGCACATTTCTGTGGGTCAGCCTCAGTAAAAGCTTTGTCACCATGGAAAAGGTGGATATCCACAGTCTATAGTAGCCAATCATTCCTAAAATCTGACTTTGCATGCATGTCTTTGCATTTTTGGAGGACCCATTAGTAGAATGGCTTCTACTTTTTCTCATGACACTTTTCTCCTTCCCTTTTCAATTATATGTCCCAAATATTGGACTTCTTTTTGCCAGTATGCCAGTACTTCAATTTTCTTAGGGACACTTTATGTCCTTTCTCAGCCAAGTGGTTTAACAGAGCAATGGTGCCTTGTTTACAGGATTCTTTTGTGTGTGATGCTACAAGTAGGCCATCAATATACTCAACAAGAACCAAATTACAAGGCGTGATCAATGTCTCCAGATATTTCTTTAAGATCTGAATAAAAATCAAAGGGGTCTCAGTATACCGTTGTAAGATTAAACACCATGCTAAGATTTTCTCTTGAAACACAAATGAGAATAAGAACTGGCTATCCTCATATAATGGAGTCAAGAAGAAAGTTTGTAAACTCTCCACAACAGTGAACTAGTGTGGTGTGCACAGAATTTGGTAAAGAATGGTGGATGGATTTGGCACCAGAGGACAACATAAGATTACAATATCATTCAACTTTTGCAAATCCTGTACAGCCCTAAACTTTTGTAATTCCATAATCAGTGACTTTCATGTACTCCCAATTATTTCTCATACAATTCCTTTTTGTAACATATTCTCATTTAATGGTGTTATTCCTGCTATTGTTTCTGTAGTCAGGTGATGGGATGGGGTTCTTGAAAAGATCACATTAGGTTTTACTGTAATTTGGACTGGTTCTACACCTTAAAAAGAGTCTGATATCCCTTCCTGGGAAATCCCATACATCTAGGTTTGGTCTCTTTTACATTTTTGGTAATACTTCTGCTGCTCTTATTGGGTATAGCCCTACCACATCTTGTTGGGATAGTATGAACTCAGCATCTTCATCATGGGTCTGAAATTCAACAGTCCATGATATGCACTATTGTTGTAAATGCTGCAAATGCTAATTAATATATATAAAAAATGGGTCTGAAATTCAACTCCATTTGGTGTACAATAAATTGTGCACCTCCCACCAGGTTGCACAATCTCCTCTCTGATCCTGTCCAAAACCGCAAGGGTCCTAGCACATCTAGGGCCTGATTTATGAGAAGTTAACGCCTCCTTTACATAACTTTTTTGACGCAAAAACAGCACAATCTTGCATAATTATATTTTGTACATTTGCGCCGTTTTTCATCAAACAATGATCTAAAGGCGGCGCTAACTTTTTATAAATCAGGCCCCTAGTTTCACAACACTACATCTCCCGTCTCATTAAATAAAATGTACAGTCAAAATTACATCAGGGTTCCTTGACGAGCCATTGAGACACTCACACTAGTTGACCAGATCTCATAGTGCAAAGAGATGAAACTGCACTCTGATAAGACATCAGTGGCGCTGAGTCTGATACTTGTTCTGGACATTGCAGGTGCTGTCAAACGTGCAGGTAGGTGTTTGAAGTGTGATAAGTCCTGTGTGATGATTTTCCTAGGACACTGGGCCGTCACCATGTATTCTTTGCAAGACACCACATTCAGAGGTTGTACATAAAATAGAGTGCCCATTTTCTGCTTTTGCTTAACCAGGACCCAGTCACCTTTATCGAAGACCGTTTCCTAATTGTGGCACCACTGATCAGCGTATACCTTCATCTTACAGTTGCAAAAAGTGTCAGGGGTCCGAACAATATCAGCATCCAAAGATCAGTCCAATTGGGCACGTCTGTACAAATAGCTCTCCCAGAGTAGGGTGGCATGACTCACACCAGTGGTGGAGTGAGTAGTTGAGTGTTAAGCATGGAGAGCTTGGCACAAGGCTTGTCTCAGTTCAGTGCCCTCCATTGCCACTCACTGACTTACTTTCTCAAAGTTGCCCATAAATTGTTCTAAAACATCATTGACTTTAGGCCACAGAGGTGTGCCCTTCTGATACCTGACATTCTGCTTCTCAAGAAACTCCTTAAACTTACAAGTGTAGAACAGTGGCTCATTGTCTTATTAGGAATGGTGGGGATACCCACGCCGCAAAGCTATTGTCCAGTTGCTCAATGACCTTTTCATGAGTGGTAGACGACATTTCCTCCACTACCCGGAAGTGTGAATAATCATCTGTGACTATCATGAGATGATTTCTGTTCCCCTGGGGGGCAAAGGAGTCACTAGCAACTCTTTCCCATGCCTGGGTAGGAGAAGCAGACATAGTCAATGGGAGCTGGGTCACTTTACGGGAAAGACAGTTGCACAGATGGCACTCACTCAGCTCCCCTTTAACTCACTCATCTAGATGCAGGAACCACACATGGTCTCACAGGGCTCTTTTGCCATAATGCCACAATGTCCTTCATGAGCCTGTCAGAGATTTGCCTGTATCACCATTCTCAAACCTCTCACTACAATACCTTCCTTGGTTACAGACAATTCATCCTGTACATTTTTACACTTTTGAAATTCAAAATCATCCTTTAGAGATGGAACACTCTTTTTCCACAACTGAGTTGAAATGATGTCTTTATGAATAAGCATGCTCTTGTCAGCATTTGTAGCAACAATTATTTGTTCAGTGGATAATGCTGCTGGTGTGCTGGACCTACAATGAACCTAATGTACACCTCAGCTATTTTAGCTGTAGAGCTGTGTTTGTGCAGAGGTAGTCATTAAAAGTAACCAACAGTGTTCTGATTTTTACCAGACCTGTGCCCACTCAGGTAGTCATACTCCTGCAGTCACAACCCCCTTCTCTTAATTCTAGGTGTAGGAGACTGACCCTCTATGTAGCGTGCAAGGCTTGGCACACTGTGCAGAGGGTACAGGCAACCACATGTTGGTTTACAGGAGTACAAACTAGACCACCTAATGCTCTAATTTTTATGGTAGCTTGCTCGAGCAGTTAGACCAATCTTGGAGAAGTGCAAAGCATTTGTTGCACTCACAGCATCAATCTTGCCACTCTTACACTCAAAGGAATAACTCGAGACCAATTTATAAAGATACTTCAGATTTTTATGTAATTTTTAAAATGGAGATCATAAAAATTGGTTAAGTACTTTTCGAGATATGAACGTATGAATTTTAATAACAATAGTATTTTTGTGCGTAATTACTCACCGTAGGAATCAATGGAGGATAACATTTAAAAATGAATATAAAATCATACAGTCGGTTTATCAAGTTCTTCTTTTACAGGTTGGTCAAGGTCATCGGTGGACACACTGTGCCAGCTGGAGAAGTTTGGGCAGTTCCCGGTTCTGGCAGGAGCAGCATGAAAAGGACTCTGGAGCAAGTGCAGGGCCACTGCAGGGAACCACTGGAAAAGCACTGTAGATTTAAATTTAAAGGTGAATCCTGGGGGTCCCCTTGGAGTGTCGAGGTTGCAAGGGGTGGGGGTCCCTTAGGGCACAGATAGTTCTTCGGTGCAGGGCACAGGGCAGCCGGGTGCAAAGCGAATCGGTCAGTCAAGAGCTGTGTGCAACAATGCCATCAGAAGCAGGAGGTAGGTCAGTTCAAGGGTCGCTTAAAGGACAACTGGGGCACTCTGGTGGAAGTTCCAAGTTGATTCTGAAGTTCCTCAATGGGGGCTTCCTCCTGGTCCATTCGCTGTCCCAGGTGAGCTGTTTTTCTTGGTGCTCAAAGTTAGGTGACCAGTACAGAGGAAATTAGTATTATTCAGCCGCTAGATGATACAGTGCCAACAAACTTGGACAATTGGCAGGATTAGTCCTTGTGGTTTTTGGTGTGAGGTTTAGTCCAGCTGTAGCATCCGGTTCTGGAGTTAGCATCCAGCTAGCAAAGAGACCCTCACTGGCTTGTTGGTTCCTTGTAGATTTAGAGTAGTCCCTCTACTCTGGAGGAAGTTCTATGGCAATTTGTGAAGCCTGGAGGCCCTCTGGGGTTCTTTAGAGTATTTCCAGTTGTCCAGCAGCTCCTCAGCAGTCATTGTTGGGTCCTGGGTGCAGAAGGCAGGGTTTGGCACCTTTTCTTTGTGCAGCAGGTCCAGAGTCCTCATGCCTTTGGATCTTTTGTTGCTGGCCTTCTTATGTTCATTGAATCTGATTTCTTGGTCTAGGGATGCCCACTAAATATTGTATTTAGTGGGCATTTTAGAGGGAACCTGGTAATGACCAATGGGTCATCTAACTTAGGGTGGTTATACCCACTAAGTGATCACTTCCTGTGGGCAGAGGTCACTTCCCTACACCTGATTGGATTATCATTCTGAGCTGTTTGATACCAAACAACTTAGGGTTCAGAGTGCCATCATGTAGCAGTAAAACTCATATTTGACCAGTGGCCAGCACATGTGTCGAAATGGCTGCTCTGTTCACTCACTATGTCCCAAGCTTGGCAAGGACACAGTGGTGGCATACTGCTCATGCGGCTATGCCCTCACATGCAGTATAATGCACCCTTGCTTAGGGCTGAAAGGCCTGCCAAAGGGGTGTCTTACCCATAGTACATGCAGTTTATAGTGAACAGGGAACACAGGCAGTGTGCCATGTAGAGTTTGCATTTTAGGTTTGCATCAGGACACTCAGCCTGCAATAGCAGTGCTGGGCGCACCTGAATGCATGCCCCTAGAGGGTGGCACAATCAGTGCTGCTGCCCTCAGGGGTCCACCCTTAGTACCTCCTGACCTTGGTAGCTAAGTACCATTTACTAGGGACTTATGGGGGCAGCTAAAGGTGTCTCCAATGGCACCAAAGAATGACAACAGTTTAGGGAAAGAGCTCTGACTCAGGGAACCTGGTTAGCAGGGGCTCTAGTCACTAACAACTTCTAGGCTACATCACATACCCGGCAAAAAGTGGGGGCTAACCATGTCAAAAAGAGGCCTTTTCTCATACTAGGGGGGATCTTGGCTCTAGGATTCCCAAAAATAGTTAGCAGTGCTTGGAGGTCTGTGACAAGGGTAAAGCGCTTTTGATACAGAAGCACATGAAAATGCTCACAATCCCAGATGGCAGCCAAAATCTCCTTTTCCGAGTGTAGGTTTGTTCAATGTCAAACAAACTTCAGATGGCATAGGCCATAATGTGTCTCTAAGCATTTAGATGACCATTACTGTATGTTGAGGAAAGATCATCCCCAGCCCCACTGGTATAGCATCTACAATAAGTTCAGTTTCAACTTGGGGTCGAAATAAGCCATCTGAGTTGCATTCTCAATTGAATGTTTTATCTTTTTGAAACTCTGATCTCATTCTGCAGACCACTTAAAACAGCATATTGCTTTGTCAACTATCTCAATGGGGTTCTCACTATAGTAAAGTCACAAATGTATCTTGAACAATACCTGGCCATGCCCAAGAAGGAGTGCAGTATGGTGACATCCAGTGGGGGACGGGTAGCTGACAGTGCTTACATTTTATCTGGGTAAGGAGTCATTTCCCCATCAGAAAATATGTGCCCAAAGAATTTAAGCTTGTTTTCATGAAACTCATACTTGATTGCATCTAGAGTGAGACCTGCATTTGCAAGTAGCTTGAACACTTGTGTAAAAGCTTTGTCATGCTCCTCCTGTGTTGCTCCATACATCAGTATGTCATTACTGAAGTTGAAAGCATGCATAACTGGTTGAAATATGCAACGTCTAACATCTTGAAATATTTTTGCAGCTGATGACACTCCAAAGCTCAATGTTTTATATCTGAAAAAAACCAACATCAGTCGTAAAGGTGGTAAAGTACCTACAGTTTTCTTCCTGCATGAGTTGAAGATATCCGTTGTTCAGGTCACGACAAGGGAAGTCTTTGGTGCCATTTAGCTGCATGATCATGTTCACAATGTGTGGACCAGGATGCCTTTCTCCCTTAATTACTTTGTTGGCCTTGAACATATCAACACAGATGTGCACTGCATCTCCACTGTCCATTTTGGGCATCAGCACTATAGATGAAAATCATGATGGAGGACCAGTGGAACACTCAATAAAATCAAGCTTCAGGAGTGTTTTTAGTTCCTTTTCAACAGCTTCCTGTAAATGAAAGGAAGTTCTGTGGTGCGGCTGAGCAACAGGACAAATGTCTTCATTGAGGTGAAGTCTCATTTTCATTGTTTTAAGCCTGTCAAGGTCATGAAATAAGAATGGAAACTGACTTACAATTTTGGATTGAGTGTGTAAGTTGTAATTGAGAGTTATCAATCCCATGTCAGGAGCAGTGGCAAATATGAGTAGGCATGTACTGGTTAAAGTTCCTGAAAGTATGTGAATTGGTGCTTGCATAGACACTGATTTTTATCTCATGGTCACCGTGAATGGCCCTTGACTTCGTAGTGATTTAAAGTAGCCCCCATGTACATCTTCGTATTTGACAGGTTAAGTTGTTGCACAGGAGACATGCTGTTAAACTTCTCAATTGGTATGATGTTAATTGATGCACCACTGTCTATGATGAAGGTTATGTGGCAACCATTGACAGTTATTGCTATCTTGGGTAGTTCCTAAATGAACTGTGTTGTTCTACTTTATGACTTATCTTTGTCACTTGGGTGGCCTCACATGCAGCCAACCAAACATGTACCTGGCATCCTGTGGTTGACATCATCATCATGCACCCGTCCTCTTCACTGTCGCTGTATGATGATGTTGATGAGCCTTTGCAGGACAAGCTCGACGATGATCAAACTTCATCGGATTTCTATTTGCCGTAACTGATGTTGCTTTTTGTCCATGTAGGGGTGGCAAGAAGGTTTCTGGAACTTTCTGGCATCCATTTGCTCTCCTTACAGTGACACATTTAATGTCTCTTTTGTCTTAAATACTGTCACACAGTGGTTTTCTTTTCCGCAGCCTTTGAAAGCTGCCCTGTTTCTGAACATTTGCTCTCATGGAGAGATGAAAAGCCACATAAAAAAAAAACTTTTTCCTTCTTTGCTGATGTCGATTTGTGTTCATCTGCGGAATGCTACTTACGTTGGTGAAGTAAGGTCCATAGGCAACTGGAATAGTTAAAGATTTATTTCAACTGGAAACATGAAGATCCTGCACCCTCCTGGCTCTAAGAGGTGCGAAATTTGAAGTGATAAGAAATTGTTCAGAAGCTGCTAGTCAATCAACACGTTATCAACATTTTAAACATCGTTCACTTTGGTAAGAGTCAATGATAAGATTGTTACTATAGCTTTTTAGGTTTTATTTAAATCTTTTAGTAATTGAATTCTTTATTAGCATAGCATTTAATTTTCAATACAGTTACAGAAAAAAGCACAACGCTTATTCCATAAAGATTATCCCAGTTCTAAGCTAAATAGAGTGGAGATAAGCATCAACAGAACCGATAAAGAGCTCAAGGTTCAAGAGGTGAAAGCATAAAAGCTGTAATAGAACTTCCCATAACTAGAGGTTTGAGAAACTCAGTAGAGTCTCAAAACAGCATGAATTCAAGAGTAAAATCAAAAGTATTTCCTAGAAGTATTCTAAGAAGCATCAGTAAAAAGTCTAAGTCAGAATGTATCTGAGTTGAAGTGCTCTCAAGAGAGTCTGGAAAAGGGACTCTCAGGCGGTCTAGAAAGAAGACCCTCTTTCTTGTCTGAGAGCACATATTCAACAAAACATATCAGCAAAATGTAACATTCTCTAGCATCTTGTTATGATAGCTCATTGTCTGGACCAATAAAATGAGGACGTCTTCATGGGACCAGAACAGCTTTTACTGATTTAGCAAACCTAACAATGAACGTTCTAAACACAAGATAAATGTAACTACAACTTGTATCATGAATATTAAATAGTTTCATTCTCACACAATTCTTTGTATAAGACAAAGCAAGCCATGGTAAGTACAGTACATAACTCTATGAGAGCACTTCTGTTCTCATACACTTTTATTGACAACCCCTATTCATAAAGAAACAAGTTTAAACATCAAGCTAACATTTCTATACATTATTATATTTTACTTAGGACAAATGAGTAGGAAAGCCTATCCATTCAGCTGTTTCAAGAATGGATTTGTGCCATGAAAAAATATACACTTATGACCATGGCACAGGTCAGAGAAAAACAAAGAAGATTGGAAAGACAAAGAACGTACATTTGCCAGTGCTTTGAACTGAATACATGTGTTCATTAAAACTTTGCAAAGCCACGCTTGAAGCAGCATTTAATTGAGGCCTACATGACACCTCTTATGGGTTAATTATGTCAATATCTAATGAGTGAAAATGCTTCCGCAGATGTCAAGTCATGTGAGAAACATTTGTTAAACCGCTTATATGTTCAATTGTCGCTCAAAGAATCTGTACTCCCTTTCAACAGCTCAATTGTTACCTTCAGCAATACAACCAAATCAATGAATTCAAATTAAACCAAAACTTTGGTAATTCCAAGACAAAGTACAAATGGTGGATAGGAGACCAAAAATATCAATTATAGAACCCTAGGTGTATGATTAGATTCAGATTTTCCATGAACAAATCAGCTAAGAGCAATTTCCACTTGTACAGCTACCTGCAAAATCAAATGTGGAAAATCAATAAAATGAAACCATCCCCAAAGGCACCTACATACTAAGGTATTCAGAGCAAAACTGGCACCTGCATTTCTAAATTGTTCTCCGACATGGGGTCCAAGCTCCATATTAAATTGACAAAAATATATTAAAGTGCAATTAGGACTGTGTTTGGCTTACCAGCTATGCCTAGAGTTTGATATGGTTATTCTAACAACCCTCGCTGGCCCATATATTCACATCAGGGATGGCATACCACATTTTGACAAAATCTTAAACGAGCTGCAGCTAGGGGAGTACTGGGAAAACAAGTCTGACTACAATCATCTTAAAATGGTTGCTAAGCTAGCAGAAAAGCTGTTTTTAAGAAAATCATAGAGCCTTCACCAATTTGTCAATAGCACAGCTTCTCTTAACATCCTATCCCTCGCTGTCCCCACAACCATATTTTCTTCTAAACATGAAACAAACTACAAGGAATAAATATATAGGAATGAGGTTCAGGTTGCTACCCCCTAAAACATTACAATCATGGATGAACAGTGCTGCATTTGCTTGCTGCAGAGGGTGTGGATACAGTTTGGAATCAATTACACACAAGCGTGTGTGTATCCTTCAATCAACTGGTTTAGGTTTTTGGATCTAGCAATACCTGAGCTGGGGATTTAAAAATGGCCCTGTACACCCCATCATGTCCTCTGCCCTAATGGATCCATTGCCTCTGGCTCGCACCCATCAAGTGCAACTGGCATCATATTGGATATATGAATGAAGGTGCAGCGAAATGTACATATAGACACACTGGAACGCACAACACATGGCATTCTATGTTATTTTATTTACTACATGGCCAGTAGTTCACCTCAACATTTATTTAATCAACTAATACTGAATAACAAACTCAGTGATCTGCATGCTAACCCTTTGCACATGATTGGTATGTTAGCCTTCTGTGAGACTAAAGAGACTTTCATGGCCCAAAATGTATAGACAATTGCAATAGTACGTACTGTACAACTGTAAAGTGGGAAATCACCTGTTTAGGATTACTGTTAAAGAGGAAAAGTGGCCACTATAACTTGTTGTTAGTTATATCAATGACAGAAAGGCAGCAGTTGTGCAAGGATCTTTGTTTGGAGTATTGATAAGCATGTTTATCCCTCTTCTACCTTTTGATTCATTTGATGATTTTAATAAGCATTAGTTTCATGAACTGTATGTAGATCTACTGTGTAACGTAATGTTTTTTATTAATTCAAAAATAAGTGTAATTCCCTTCAAGTGTAATTCCCTTCTACAGCCTCCACTGAGGGATGTGATATTTAGTAGTGTGATATTCCTGCATGCCTCAGCCTTCCCAAACGTTTTACATCAGATATGGTGATCTGGAAGAAGGTGCTTGAGAAGTAGTGTTCGGCGGTGTGTTGATCCTGTTAGGTTTTCTATTATGTTAAGAATTTGATTATGACATTGTTGATAACTGGTAATGTTGGGAAAAATGAATAAAATTGCTTGGGACTGTGGTTTACCCTGAAAACCTATTACTTTTTGATTTGGCAACTTGGAAGTACAGTGAAGAATGCATTTAAAATGTTGGTAATGTATATGTGACGATGAGAACTCAGCAGTCTGTCTTGATTTCTTGAGCTGTCCTTGTCATACTCTTCTTTAGTGCCTCTCTGCAAAGTTTGTTTGTCAAAGACTTTCTTAATTTGGTGTTGCATGTAGAAGGGGTTGCCACCTGCTTTATGGTAGAGGCAACATCTTTATTTGAAAGGTCGATTGTTATAAATTGCATTATTTCCTTGTCTAAGATGTGCCTTTACCAAAAAAGTAAATACGTTCTGATTAGGACTCACCAATGTTCTCAGACAAATCCTTCTGATCTCTTGGCAATTACCTAAAGATATTTTCCTTAGGTTCAAGCAGTAGCAAGAATTCTAAGATTAAGAAAACAGCATCAGAAATGTGCAATAACTTAAGATATAAAAACATCTACTGTGCAAAAAGATTCCAAAACAATCAAAATCAGATAAGGGGAAACTTAGCTGGTCACACTGGAGAAAGATGTTACTCTGATGCTTAAACTACTTTCAGAGCTTAAACTCTTTTTTGGGTTAAGGTCCAAAGTTAAAGCCAGCACAGGTCCCTGGAAGTCAGCTAAGTCATCAAGCACTTGCTCAAGTTATTTGTTTTGCTACTACCAGCTCCAAGTGAGACAAAGCTAAATTTCATAGCTGCCAAGGTCACTTTACCACTGGATACATTTCTCACCTTCTGCTGGTAAAAGGTTTTACTTTCTGACTTGATGAATTCTTGGTTATCAAAATTCACCTGGGGAGGGATCTCAGAGGATGGATTTCTTTATGACTAAATCCAATTGACCAGATTTTAGTGTGACAAAAATCTGCAATAAATCTGTTTTTTTTTTGCCTGACATGGTGCCCTCCGGGCAACCTCAAGCACCTAGTCCTGGTCATCCAGGGATGGAAAATATTACTAAGTCTCAATTTTCTCAAACTATGGAAAAGTTACTCCTAATCACTTATGCTGCTCTCAAGGCTGACTTCTTGGCACAAGGACTCTCTGCACCTCAAGCCATATGGTTCATTCTACAGCTTACCTTGATAAGAGTACTTCTGTATTTTTTGTGTCTCTGAGCAGGCAAATAGAAGGTCCTCCACTTGAACCTTGGAAAGCAGTTCTAATCAGTGGGTACTAGTAGGAGTCACAAGTACTTGAGTCTTCTTTTTCTTCCAGCATTCGGACATAATCTGTTTGAAAGATGTTTTCTTACCAGGTTCATGAGCATTCTAAGAAAGAGATAACATCTGTCTACCTCTTAGCACAACGCCACTGCTGCACGAGTGGGCTCCATGCCCATTGCTGTATCTTGGGGAGTGCAAAGCCACAGTCTCACAAGTCTTTCCAGTGGGTGGTTTGCCCACTGCTTTATTCTGGGGAGTTGGGGAGTGCAAAGCCACAGTCTCTCAAGTCTTTGAAGTGGGTGGTTTGCCCACTGCTTTATCCTGTGGAGTGCAAAGCCACAGTCTCACAAGTCCTTCCAGTGGGTGGTTTGCCCACTGCTTTATCCTGGAGAGTTGGGGAGTGCAAAGCCAGAGTCTTTCAAGTCTTTCCAGTGGGTGGTTCACCCACTGCTTTATCCTGGGGAGTGCAAAGCCACAGTCTCTCAAGTGGATAACATTCTCCACTGGTTCTGGAGGGGGCCTTGTGTCCAGAGTGCTTCATCCTGCACAGGACTGAGGTAGTGGATGTGAATCTCCACTGGTTCTGGAGGGGGCTTTGTGCCCAGAGTGCTTCATCCTGCCAAGGACTGAGGTAGTGGATGTGACTCTCCACTGGTTCTGGAGGGGGCTTTGTCCCCAGAGTGCTTCATCCTGCCAAGGACTGAGGTAGTGGATGCCTTTCTCCACTGGTTCTGGAGGGGGCTTTGTGCCAAGGACTGAGGTAGTTGATGCCTTTCTCCACTGGTTCTGGAGGGGGCTTTTTACCCAGAGTGATTCATCCTGCCAAGGACTGAGGTAGTGGATGCCTTTCTCCACTGGTTCTGGATGGGGCATTGTGCACAGAGTTCTTAATCCTGCCAAGGACTGAGGTAGTGGATGTCAATCTCCACTGGTACTGAAGGGGGCTTGGTTCCCAGAGTGCTTCATCCTGCCAAGGACTGAGGTAGTGGATGCCTTTCTCCACTGGTTCTGGAGGGGGCTTAGTGCCAAGGACTGAGGCAGTGGATGCCTTTCCCACTGGTTCTGGAGGGGGCTTTTAACCCAGAGTGATTCATCCTGCCAAGGACTGAGGTAGTGGATGCCTTTCTCCACTGGTTCTGGAGGGGGCATTGTGCCCAGAGTGCTTCATCCTGCCAAGGACTGAGGTAGTGGATGTGAATCTCCACTGGTTCAGAAGGGGGCTTGGTGCCCAGAGTGCTTCATCCTACCAAGGACTGAGGTAGTGGATGCCTTTCTCCACTTGTTCTGGAGGGGACTTTGTGCCCAGAGTGCTTTATCCTGCCAAGGACTGAGGTAGTGGATGCCTTTCTCCACTGGTTCTGGAGGGGGCTTTGTTCCCAGAGTGCTTCATCCTGCCAAGGACTAAGGTAGTGGATGCCTTTCTCAGCTGGTTCTGGAGGGAGCATTGTGCCCAAAGTGCTTCATCCTGCCAAGGACTGAGGTAGTGGATGCCTTTCTCCACTGGTTCTGGAGGGGGCATTGTGCCCAGAGTGCTTCATCCTGCCAAGGACTGAGGTAGTGGATGTGAATCTCCACTGGTTCTGAAGGGGGCTTGGTGCCCAGAGTGCTTCATCCTGCCAAGGACTGAGGTAGTGGATGCCTTTCTCCACTTGTTCTGGAGGGGACTTTGTTCCCAGAGTGCTTTATCCTTCCAAGGACTTAGGTAGTGGATGCCTTTCTCCACTGGTTCTGGAGGGGGCTTTGTTCCCAGAGTGCTTCATCCTGCCAAGGACTAAGGTAGTGGATGCCTTTCTCAGCTGGTTCTGGAGGGGGCATTGTGCCCAAAGTGCTTCATCCTACCAAGGACTGAGGTAGTGGATGTGAATCTCCACTGGTTCTGGAGGGGGCTTTGTGCACAGAGTGCTTCATCCTGCCAAGGACTGAGGTAGTGGATGTGAATCTCCACTGGTTCTGAAGCGGGCTTTGTGCCCAGATTGCTCCACATGCAGTGTGGCCGGTCCCATTCCCTCACCTGGGTTTGTGTGCCACGAGATTGCCTAGGAACAGGTAGCAGGATTCGCCATGGAGGCAGAGACATACTCCACACTGCTGCGGCTTCACCTTCCACCTGCAGGTGCAAACAGTGATGGAAGTCATGCCTCATGGAAGCTAGGCAGGGTCCAGGAAGTCTCCTCCTGCCTCGGACGACTAACCACTGGGGATGGTAGCCATGTCAGTGGTGGTGCCACTGTCCGAGCACGTCACGGGGCTGGTGGCAGTGCTTGCGGCCAGGTCTGTGGCGGTGGTGCTGGAGGTGGTGCATGTGTCAGCACCTGTTGAGGGACACAGCAGGAAGTCTCCTGCAGCCTCGGATGGCTGCCCGCTGGGGAAGATGCTGGGGACTGTTGCTGAGGCTGCAGACGTGCCGGTGCATGTGGCTGTGCAGGTGGCGGTGCTGGTGGCGGTGCAGGTGGTGGTGCTGGTGGTGGTGCAGGTGGCGGGGCAGGTTGCGGTGTTCGCCGCCGTACAGGTTGGTGTAGTCGTAGACAGAAAGGGTGACACTAGTCCCTCAGTCAGTGCCACCATGCCCTGTCCTGAGCAGCTTTTCTGCTTTTGCCCCTTCCCCACCTTTGATGGTGCCGCAGGTGTCTTGCCAATGTCCCCTTTTGTTTTGGCAGAGCCCTTGGTGGCTGGTAGGTGCGGCTTCTCCCTCTGGGATGTGGGCACCTCCTTCACCTTGGCAGGTGGTGGAATGTCCTTTCCCTCGCTACGTGGCACACTGGCAGCCCTGATGGGTGGCACCCTCGATGACCCCGCAGTTGCTGGCACCACTGTGCCTGGGGATTTGGTGGCTGAGGTGCTGGGCTGGGGCCTTTAAAGCCTGGCTCTAGGGGAAGGACGGGGGAGGGGAGGTGAAGGGAAGAGGTCAAAGTTTGCCAGGAAATGTTTTTTAGACACACTGGGACGGGGAGATGGAGGGGGTTTGCTAGTGGAGGAAGAGGTGGTTGTAGGAGGTGTCCTTTTGCTGAATTTGGGTGAAGGTGCATGGGCCAGAGGCTGTTGTGGAGTGGATGGCCATTGCGTGGGTGTGTGCCTGTATTTGTTTACTTTGGGAGGAGGGCTCACAGACACACTTTGAGAGGACACTCGGGATGTGTGCATGGTAGTGGAGGTGGTGATTGCACGTGAGCGGTGTGTGTTGATGGGCGTGCTGGTGATGAAGGTAGTGGCTGAGGATGTAGTGCATGCAGGTGTGAGTGGAGATGAGACAGGGAGGGAGGAGGAGGACGTGGAGGAGGGGGACACAGTGGAGGCAGTGGATGTTGATGTGTATGCATGGGTATGGTGCTTGTGTGAGTGCTTGTGGGATATGTGGTGCTTATGTTTGCCATGTCCACTCTTGTATGTTGATGAGTGTGCATGCTGGTCTGATGGTGTGCTTGGGATAGGCTGAGGTACAGGGTCTGGGTGGATGAAGTTGGAGGGGGAGGCTGGACACAGGGACAATGGCTGCCATCAGTGCTGAGACCAGAGCCTGAAATGCTCTCTGTTGGGCCGCCTGCCCAGAATGAATGCCCTCCAGGTATGCATTTGTTTGTTGCAAATGCATCTCAACACCCTGGATGGGATTCAAAATGGTAGATTGCCCAACAGTGAGGGATCTCAGGAGGTCAATAGCCTCCTCACACCGGGCAGCAGGGCTGACTGGGCCGGGGCCTGAGGTGCCTGGGGTGAAGGAGATGCCCACCCTCCTGGGTGAGCGGGCACGGGACACACTCTGAGGGGCTGCTGGGAGGGCGGTGCTGGTAGGGGGGGTGGTGGCTGTACCTATTGATGCGGTGGGCACAGAGGTGCCTGACACTGCAAGGAAGCTCCCATCAGAGGAGGAGTCGCTGTCACTGGTGTATGCTCCTGTCCCTGTCGTGGAGCTCCACTTGCCCTCTGTTCCACTGGTGGCTTCAGACTCTGTTGCTTCACCCTCCAGGGCCAAGTGGGTTGTAGCGCCCTCCTGCTCCGGTGTCACTGCTCCTCCGCCAGATGATGCTATTCCACACAAGAACAGGGAGACAAAACAAAAAGGGGGGGAAGACAGAAGAAAAACATGTTCAGTGCATGCAACACCACTACCGTTGGCAGACACAACACACAGGGAGCAGCCCTCTGCACTAAGCCATGCACTAACAGCTCCTAGCAAATTCACATGCCCATGGGGTACAGGCCTAATCCCAATTGCTGCACACCTGGAAGTCACAGGAGCCTGACTAACAAAGTACCTTGCCAAGTTCGCCCTGGCCTAGGGGAACCCACAGCCCACCTCCACCACCCAGACACCTCATAATGTGCATAGAGTCAGCTGAATGAGAGTGTACTCACCCCCTTGTTGCTGCTGTGATGCCCTCAAGCGCCAATCCAACTCCGGATAGGGCACGGCCAGCATCCGGTACATCAGGGGGGTCATGGTGCGACAGGCATCCCTTCCACGCTGGGAGGCCATCCCTAGCTGGGCCTCCGCAGTCTTCCTGCTCCAGCAGCGCAGGTCCTCCCATATTTTACGGCAGTGAGTGCTCTGTCTATGGTAGACCCCCAGGGTACAGACGTCCTTGGCGATGGCACGCCAAATACCCTTCTCCTGGTGGGCGCTGACCTAGAGGAAAGGTACAGGAGGAAAGGAAATGAATCACCTGTCCTGACCGTCATACTCATTGCCCACCAGTTCCCACCCATGCCCTGATGCACATACATTGACCACTTTACATGCAGCACTCTGCCCAGGACCCCTCAGCCCCCCTACATGTGGCTTATACACACAGCACTCCAGACATTCATGGCCCACACATCATGCTCACAGTGTACTCACCTGTTTGTCTGTAGGATCATACAGTTACATGTACTGGGGGAGGACCCCATCCACCAGTTTCTCCAAACTCCTCCGAAGTGAAGGAGGGGCCCTTTCCCCAGACACTGTAGCCATTGTTACTTCCAGACACAGGTCACAGCAGTACTTGCAGTGTAGGTCCTCTCCTGTTGAAGGTCAGGTATCAAGTGAGTGAACAGTAAGAAAATGGCAGTCACGCCTACGGTGGTGCGTACCATCACCGCCAACGTACATCGTCATTGGCTCCTGGGACCCATAGGGCCCAATGTTAACCAATGCTGAATTGCGCTGCGGACTTGGACCGCCCACCGCAACGGTGTACAACGCCAGCGCAGTTACCTCATTTCCCCTTGTCCCCCCTTACAGGTCAGGCAGCTGCCATTGCAGGGGGCCACATGGGATGGATAAAAACTGCGTCACACCTATCTAGGCCGGGAATACAGACAGATACCGGCACACTGCGATTTACCGTTTCAGCAAATAACACATTGTGATACCTCAGTGTTAGATGACCCTCTGATCGCTGTTCTCCTCCATAGGGCACGTCTGCTGGGGCAGGTGATGAGATGGCAGCATCCTCCAGTGTACAGACCCCTGGTGGATCTGTCGACAATGGAAGAGAGACACATCATAATCACATACAGACTTGATCGTGCAACAATCATGGAACTGTGTGCCCAGTTGGAGCCAGACCTGATTTCAGCTATCCGCCATCCCACAAGAATCCCCCCTCTAGTGCAGGTTCTGTCTGTACTCCATTTCCTGGCTAGTGGGTCTTTTCAAACAACAGTGGCCATGGCTCAGGGATGTCCCAGCCAATGTTCTCTAAGGTGTTATCTGCCCTGCTGAAACACATGCGCAGCTACATAATTTTCCCTCAAGTGGAGGATTTTCCCACAGTGAAAGGTGACTTCTATGCCCTGGGACATATCCCCAACATCATTGGTGCCATTGATAGTACACATGTGGCATTTGTATCCCCTGCAGGAATGAACAGGTGTACAGAAACCGGAAAAGCTACCATTCGATGAATGTGCAGATGGTGTGTTTGGCAGACCAGTACATCTCCCATGTGAATGCCAAGTATCCTGGCTCAGTGCATGACGCTTACATTTGAGGAATAGCAGCATCTCCTATGTGATGGGGCAACTCCTGAGGCACCGTGTGTGGCTAATAGGTGAGGCCAAGGTCCCAACACAGTTGACATAGGTGTCTGGGTATGGGGTTGTCCCTAAGGGTTAGTTTGTATCTAACAGTTGTCCCTCGACATTTGCAGGTGATTTTGGTTACCCCAACCTGTCATGGCTACTGGCCCCAGTGAGGAATCCCAGGACAAGGGCAGAGGAATGCTACAATGAGGCACATGGGCGTACTAGGAGGATTATAGAACGCACCTTCGGCCTCCTGAAGGCCAGATTCCGGTGCCTCCTTCTGACAGGTGGCTCACTATACTACTCACCAAAGAAGGTGTGCCAGATAATCGTGGCCTGCTGTATGCTGCACAACCTGGCTTTGCGACGCCAGGTGCCTTTTCTGCAGGAGGATGGGCCAGACGGTGGTCTTGTGGCAGCTGTGGAGCCTGTGGACAGTGAAGAAGAGGAGGCAGAAGAAGAAGATGTTGACAACCGAAACAACGTCATCATGCAATACTTCCAGCGAGACACAGGAGAGAAGATGTAACTGCTTCCCACATCTCATACTATTGTTAGAGCTAGCATAAGTCTGTCATTTTCACTCAGTGTACGGTCCCTGACGTTTTGCTTTGCCTTTCCATTTCACAGATCTGGGTCCCACTTTATGCCCTCTGCTATGTTTACTGCTGGCCTAGAGCTGTGTTATATTGGTATGTAAACAAGTATATTGACATTGCTATATTCCAGAGGTTTTGCAATTACAAATTTGTGAAAGCACAGACAGACTCCAGATTGTTTTGTGATTGAAGTGTGTTTATTTCTGTGCACATAAGTGGAGGGGGTTGTGAAATGGGCTGGGGTGATGTTGAAGGAATGTCCATGGCAGAGTCCAGTCTATTTGTTTCACAGGTGCATTGTCCAATGGGGCATAGGAAGTGGAGCAATGACAGTTTAAGGTGGACAGGGTGACAAATAGGGACAGAAGGGTGACATTCAGGTGGGTTTTATTTCCTGGAAGGGGTCTTGGCAATATTCTCTGTATTGTTCCTGGATCTCAGGGACCGTTTGCGGGGTGGTTCTCCATCTGCAGGGGATGAGGTGCTGGTGGCCTGTTGTTCCTGTGGCAGTGCCTCCTGTCCACTAGCGCCGGTGGAGGTGGAGGTCTGTTCATCATCCAGGCTAGTGTCAGGGGTCCGTTGGTGTGCCACTGTGTCCCTCCTGGTGTTGAGAAGGTCTGCCAGGACCTCTGCAATGGTGACCAGGGTGGTGTTGATGGACTTTAAGTTCTCCCTTACCCCCAGGTACTGTTCCTCCTGCAGCTTCTGGGTCTCCTGAAACTTGGCCAGAACTGTGCCCATGGTCTCCTGGGAATGGTGGTAAGCTCCCATGATGTTGGAAAGTGCCTCGTGGAGAGTGGGTTCCCTGGGCCTGTCCTCCCCCTGTCACACAGCAGTCCTCCCAGCTTCCCTGTTATCCTGTGCCTCTGTCCCCTGAACCGTGTGCCTACTGCCACTGCCCCCAGGTCCCTGATGGTTCTGTGTTATTGGGTTTGCCTGGGTTCCCTGTAGTGTTGGACACACTGCTGATTGACGTGTCCTGGGGACAGAGGGGTGGGCCCACTGGGTGGGTGCTGTGGCAGTGTTTCCTGAGGGGGGAGCTTCAGTGGTGGTTTGTGACTGTGTCAGGGAACCAACTGTCCCGAGGTCCCTGATGGGCCGGGCTGGTCATCTTGATCCAGGTGTGCAGAGCTGCTGTCATCACAGTGGGCCTCTTCTGTGGGGGGACTGGATATGTCTGGCACCTCCTGGTAGGGGTCCTGTTGAGGTGTAAATACATAGTTATTGTATCTGTGTGTGCCATCTTGTGCAATGGGTGAGTGACCCACTACTCCTGTGCTTGCATTATTGCTGTGGCCATTGTGTGATTGGTGATTTTGGGGCATCAGTGAGTGTCTCTACTGGACAGGCTTTGGTGATGGGTGTCCATACATTGGTGTTACATGCAGGGCTTGATTTCGGGATGTGTGGGTTGTGTTAGTCGGGTATCTGTGGGTTGTTGGGGTGATGGGTGTGAGGGTGAGGGTGGGAGTATATGATGGCATGCAGGTGGGGTGGGGGGATATAGTAGTAAAGATTTGCCTTGCCAGAGTCCAGTCCTCCTGCTACTCCTGCGAGGCCCTCAAGATGCATGATCACCAAGACTTGCTCCTCCCTTTTGTTAGTTGTGGGGGAGTGGCTGGGGGTCCACCGCCAGTCCTCTGTACAGCAATCTGGTGTACCTTCCCCCGTAGGTCATTCCACCTCTTCCTGATGTCATCCTGTGTGCTTGGATGCTATCCCACTGCGTTAACCCTGTCGACAATTCTGCGCCATAGCTCCATCTTCCTTGCAATGGATGTCTGCTGCACCTGTGATCCGAATAGTTGTGGCTCTACCCGGATGATTTCCTCCACCATGACCCTGAGCTCCTCCTCAGAGAACCTGGGGTGTCTTTGAGGTGCCAAGATGTGGTGTGGGTGATGTGTGAGCTTGTGTCTGTTGTGATGTGTGAGGGGATGTGCTGGTGTGTGGTGTTGTGTGTCTGTGGATGCTGGTGTTGTGTTAGGTACTCTCTCTCTCTAGCATTCTTTCTGGATTTTGGTTATAAGGGTTTGTGGGTGCTGTTGATGTGTGTTTTATATTGGATTGGGTGTGTGGGTTTGGTGTGTGTATGTGTATCAGGTGTGTGTATTTTGAATTGTGGTTGTGTTTTGTAAATGTGTGTGTATTTTGAGTGCGGGGTGTGTACCGCCAATGGAATACCGCGATTGAAAGACCGCTGCGTTGATTCGTGGGTCGTGATAGTGTGGGCGTATTCTTGTTGGCGTGACGGTGTTGGTTTTGGTATCGCCAGTTTATCACTGACCTTTGGTGTGGCGGACTTGTGTGGGTGTCTGTATTGTGGCGGACTCCGAGCTGTGAGTCGTAATACCTGTAGCGGAATTCCGCTGCCGCAACTGTATGTTGACGGTCTTCTGTACGGCAGAAAGCGGCATTTACCGCCAGGGTTGTAATGAGGGCCTGAGTTTGTTAAAATGGGCTGTTTTATGTGGGGACATTGAACTTACTCTGGTGCCTCATGATTCAAGATGCCTTCCTCCCAATGGATTGCTTTTTTCTTCCACAAGTTGTTTCTTTTGTTTCCTCAAGGCAATCTCTTGAGTGTCAAACCATTATTCTATAGCATTTGCAACCACCCAGCGAAGCACAATATTTCTGGTAGAATAATTAAGGGAAATAAGTCCTGAAAAGTGAGCACCCAGTGATGCATTTTGTCCAATTTCAGCTGGAAACCTCATTACAGAGTACATAATGCTTAGCTTGGCCCCCAATGAAATCTATTTACAATTTGCAATCAATATGTTACTAGAAAAAAGAAAGCATTATTTTTAAATGTTTTGATCATAGTTTAGCATTCAACTCAGCCAATCATCAAAAGCTCTGAATAACACTAGAAAAAGAAGACATATTATTGAATGTACTGTATTATGTGAAAATGATGCATGATAACACCACTGTCCTGAATGAAAGAGAGTGGTAACTGAATGTGTTTATCAGAATGCTAGAGATTGGACAAGGACAGGGTTCCGATTATGTCCCAATCTCTACCTTATACTACTGTAGACAAGTTGACTAAATGTGCAGTACTGTGCAGCCCACATGTTTTCTATATTTCACAATGTTAGAATTGAAAGTGAACATGGAGAGTACAGCGCAGAAGGAAAATAGTAATTAGCTGTGCTGGTTACAGGTACTGAGTGAGAATAAACATGTTAGCATTAGGTGTTGATGAAAACAAGCAAAACAAGAGTAGATAATTTACAGGGTACCCACATCTTGTGTTCCTTCATAGGAAATGGATGAAATTATACTTAATAGTGTACATTTCCTATAATATAGATGAGGGAATCAAAATCTAATATGATATTAGCAAACTGTGCAAGTCTGTGTAAATGTGCTAAACAACACTGCAAACTTCATTTTTATGAATAGAGATGCTGTTATAACTACAGTTGCACAGGCAGCAAAATAGTTTCTGATGTATAAGAAAGAAATGCAAATGCTGCTAAGTCTGGATACTAAATTATATATGGGATAAATTGTGCCCTGTCATACTTTATAAGAAGACTGAACGACACTGAGGAGCTCTTGGACAATATAGAGAAACAAGAACAAAGGCTGAGTTCTTTATGGGGACATTGTGCTCTGAGGTAATATGCAGTGTCTTTATAATGTACGAAGGGGTACCTTATTCATTGTAGTAAGTGGTTATATCATCACTCTTAAAAAGCAACTTCGATCCTTGGTGCCCTACTCATCAACATATAAGAGATCAGATGTTTGCAGGCATGAAGAAGAATGTGCAGTGCAAAATTAAGCACATCAAAAAGTAGTTAGATATGTGCTGCAAATCGCAGTGAAATTAGTTCAAAGCAAGCCAGATTTAAAGAATGCTCTAGTTAAGTATGTGTAGTAACATGCATAGATATTCTCTCCTTATAATTACCTAAAGTGAGCAAAAACACGTTTCCACAAATAGCTCCTTTCTTCTGATCACAGTTCATTTAGAAAAAAACGAACAGAAGAAGGAAACCCCAGGTTTCATTTTTGCTATTTTAACTGCAGATTTAATTATGCTTGATATCTTGCCTTTCTTCTTGGCTGCTGGCCCTGGTAGCAGTCCTTCTGATATCAGAACTCAGCTGTAATAACTTATGACAGTTGAGAAGCTGTGCCATTTCTGTTTTACAGGTGACGAGAGACATCACAATTCCCCCGTATTAAGGGGGTGAGTGGCTGGCCTTGATTCAGGGATTGCAATCAACCATGTAATGTTATGTTATTATCAATTGATAACACTCTATTCAAAGTGTTACTGTATACCAATCATTTTTTTGGTATTGTTATTTAATAATGTAGCCACTGGTGTATGGTACATGAGTAAAAATGAAATAGAAATAGACAGGTTAAGTGTGAAAGGTAATGGAGGAGTGTTATAATGAATGGAGGGAAACTGGAGTATTATACAATAAGATACATATGTATGTGAATACATTTATGGCTACAATGAAAGTTTTTCTTTTTTTACAATTTGAAAGCAGTATATATGAAATATGTTTGAAGTAGTGCTTCAAGGGAAATGAATTACTCAAGAGCTTTTTCTCTGTACTTTGGATTGTATTTTTTGAAGAATTGATGACATCAAGTTGGTCATACAGCTAAAAGAGAGTGCATGGGGGCTTAGCACTTAAGGGGTCACTTTCTTTACTTATGTCTGAAACTTTGGCTACTGAATTTTGATATTACGATATTCAACAAAGCATTAATTTTAAAAATTGAATTTCATTATCCCCGTAGTGTATATTAGAACTGAGAATAACATTGTGGACGTTTTCACAGTGAATTCACCAAATAGCGTCTTTTTGGAAGATTTAGGGCCGAATTTAAGAAACGTGGCGCTGCATCCAATGCAGTGTCACTTTTTGTGGGCCCCCTGTGCCTCGCTAACGCCACAATGTATACGCCGTATTTGTGACACAGTACATAGGGCCATATTTATACTTTTTGACGCAAAACTGCGCTAACGCAGTTTTGCGGCAAAAAAATTAGCGCCGGCTAACGCCATTCTGAAGCGCCTTGCGGGTGCCGTATTTATTGACTGGCGTTAGCCGGCGTTAGTCGACCGGCGCTGCCTGGTGTGCGTGAAAAAAAAACACGTACACCAGGCAGCGCCGGCGTAGGGAAAAATGGCGTTTGGGCGTCCAAAAATGGGGCAAGTCAGGCTGAGGCAAAAAAATTGTCTTAACCCGATTTGCGCCATTTTTTTGGGGCGCCCAGACGCCATTAACATGACTCCTGTCTCAGCAAAGACAGGAGTCATGCCCCCTTGCCCAATGGCCATGCCCAGGGGACTTCTGTCCCCTGGGCATGGTCATTGGGTATAGTGGCATGTAGGGGGGCACAAATCAGGCCCCCCTATGCCACAAAAAAAACTTACAAAAAAAACTTACCACAACTTACCTTTTCTTCCCTGGGATGGGTCCCTCCAACCTTGGGTGTCCTCCTGGGGTGGGCAAGGGTGGCAGGGGGTGTCCCTGGGGGCTTGGGAGGGCACCTCTGGGCTCATTCTGAGCCCACAGGTCCCTTAACGCCTGCCCTGACCCAGGCGTTGAAAAGAGGCGCAAATGCGGGGTTTTTTGCCCCGCCCACTCCCGGGCGTCATTTTTGCCCGGGAGTATAAATACCACGCACATGCCTGGGAGTCATTTTTTAAGACGGGAACGCCTACCTTGAATCTCATTAACGCAAGGAAGGTGTTCACGCCAAAAAATGACGCTAACTCCATGAACTTTGGCGCTAGACGCGTCTAACGCCAAAGTATAAATATGGAGTTAGTTTTGCGTCGAATTTGCGTCGAAAAAAACGACACAAATTCGGCGCAAACGGAGTATAAATATGCCCCTTAATGTCCTATTAGGAACAATAGCGTCAACATTTTTAACACCATTGTGGCCCTTTGCTCCACTAGCTTCAAAACGTTTCACACTAGTGGAGCAAAACTCAAGGAGCCCGAATAATTATAATGAATGCGTCCTTTTAACTCCTGCTTTCCGCAGGCGATAAAAATGACGCTTAAAAATAGCGGCTTGAAATCTCGTAGATCTCATTGCACTATTTTTGCAGGACTCCTTGCACTGGAACGTCCCCTTGCATGAATTATACATGGCGCATGCAAAATGTGGTGCAAAGGGTCGTAATTGGGGGCAATGCATGCATTGTGCCACTTTGTCAATACTGTGCGGCAGTTTGCAAGCCTCACGCCACAATAGCGTAAAACAAATACTAGTGTGGTGCTAGGCCTCCTTAAATTTGTGCCTTACATTTCGTGTAGTTTAGATCCTTCTCCCATAGTATACGAAATCCACTTCTTGGTAGTGTTGCACGCAACATCATAAGGACAAAAATTCGGAAATAGTTTATATTAGCATTCTTGTTTGTGTCTTTAAACCGCATATTATAATTGACAAATGTTTGGGGTATTAATTCCACACGTACTGCAACGTGAAAAGGTAAATATGTATGTGAGTAGTCATGAATCATCTTGTATATTTGCAGTTAAATGGAATATCTTTGCATACAAACACTTGACAGTATTGTATACTCCTGCAGTGCTGTAGGTCGTCCACACAGTGAAGCAAGATCGCCACATCTGGTAACCGAGATAAATACATTATAAACATTTGAGTTGGGGCAGCCGCATAAAGTGGTTTCCCAGAGGAAGACTAACCTTCATCTTAAAAAAATTGACAAAATGGACTAGATAAATATATGCTCAGATGCTCAAATCTAGCACATAGCAGTATAACTAGACTGTGCTCGTGTGTATATATATGGGGATATCAAGAGAAAACGTTTGTTGGCCACAATAATATTGCATTTCATGCATTTGAAAATGAAAGATTTGCTAGTAGCACATGTTGCTAGTAGCACGTTATCCTATCTATGACACGAGAGGCGCATTTGTGAAGTCCTTACGTCATTTGTCCATAAAGGGATACCACGATAAAATGATTCGTTCTTTGCCTTAGACACAGAGTTGCTCTGTAACCAGGTCTCACAGATTCATGGACCTTTAGCCTCCAAAATGCAAAAGACAGTAGAGGTCACACCCTACTCTCTTTGGCCAACACAGGCGTCACAGGTTTAACTCTTTGTTCCAGCTCTTTTACCTATTCCTATTTGCTGTTGAATGTTTGGGCGGTGTTCGGTGTTCCATTCAAAATACAATTTGACAGTTTTGCTAATGCCCTATACTAGAAAAAAAATGTTTTTGAGGCCTTTTGCTGTACACTGGAGGTGCCAATTATGCAGAGGCGGCTTCTCCTGTGCTGTGGAGCATCGCCCTGCCTGCTGAGGTCGCAGAAAAAGGGAAAAACAAAATGGCCATAAAATTGCTTTATCACCATTTTATTTTTCCTTTGCGGCCCGAGCTGCTTAAGAGGGCGGGGTTATTTCTGCTGACTGGCAGCAGGTGATGAGGAGTGGTGCACAAGTTTAAAGTGCTTATATCTTTTTGGCTGGCTAACTTGCAATGCTACCTGACATGCACAATTTAAACCACTCCAACCCGAGCTGTCTTAGCTGGGTGGAGAGCAAGCACAGGCTTCAAGTGCCTTAGGGAGCACTGAGACAGCCCAGTCTATCCAATCCGGGCACTTCTCTCATGCTGGTTAACAGCATGAGAGCAGTATCTGGACTTGTTAGGGGAGATGGACGAGGCCTACACTGGATGCCAAGAAGAACACCAGGACTGAGGACGTGCAGTAAGGTAAGTGAATGTTTAATTTTACTTTATTTAATTTAAATCGAATCACCGACATGCATTAGATTATCGTTTCAAAGTTAAACATTTTAACTTTAAAACCTTAATGTAATCCATGCAACAATTTACTTGCAGACACATGTTCAAAAGGTTTTAGTGATCACAAACTGAGAATCTGGCCATTTGCGACAGCTAAATAGCCTTTTCACATGTACGAAGCCTATTTTGAGAGTCGGTCACCTATCACCGAACTGCAAAATAGGGTTTGCAAGCCGGTATTAGGAAGGGGTGTGTTGAGGGTGCCCCTTCATAATAGCAAATTGCAGGGGATGTATGAATGTTTTGTGACCGGAATGCAGTTGCGAAACATTCACAGTTTGCCACCAGCTTCAAGTTGGTGGTAACCCATTCGCAAATGGGAAGGGGTCCCAAAAGGACCCCTTCCCGTTGAACCCCTTCCCCTTTGCGAATGTAGATGCAAACATTTTTTAAGAGCAGGCAGTGGACCACTGCCTACTTTTAGTAAATGCAAAAAAACCTTTTAATTTTCTGTTTTTGAAATGTATCCCATTTTTCTTTAAGGAAAACGGGTTGCCTTTAAAAAAAATTGCTTTATTTGAAAAGCATTGACAGACATGGTAGTCTGGCGACCCCAGCAGGCCACCATCCATGTGAGTGGTGGCTAGTTCCAATGGGTTGCCAATTGCAATCTGCCTCCTGAATATGGATAAGGCAGGTCCATTTGAGACCCACTCGGAATTGCAAACAGTGACAAACACTCTGCTGTACATCGCAGTTTGCAACTTCCTAATTGCAAATTGCAAAAAGTCGCAATTAGGAACTCGCAGAATGTAACGATCGTGCATGTAGCCCTTGGTGTTTGCCAAGGTTATTTTCCCTGAGTCAACACAGCACCTTTTCTCCCCCACCACTTTTAGTTCATGACAGCCGCCACTGCAATTAGGAGCTGCCTACAATTAGAGAGGGGCAAGCAAGAAACATCACAAGGAGAGCCATGGATTTGGCTTGCCTCCAAGAGACAGGTGGTAAAAACAATCTCATATGCACCATGGAATTAAATAGTTTGTAAATCACATACTCTAAATGACAGACACAATATTTGATAAGAAGCATGCCCAGACTTTTTAAAAGGGGAAACTATTTCATAATACATGTGTCTTTTATAGTTCTAATAAAAGAGCACCACCCCATAGGTCTTATTGACTACTGTAGTTTGTATGCTGGGATTTTCATCCAATACTTATAATAGTCCTAGAATGCAAACTGCTGTTGGGTGAATGAATGGGGGGCACAATCACTTGGCAGACATATTGAGCACTGGCACCCAGAAATGAATAAAGTGTTTCAAACTGTACACCAATCAAACTCAGAATTTTGTATACATTTGAAACACAGTTAAAATTTGCTACAAACACGGTACGTTCCGAGGAATGACCATTCTAAAGGGTTGTTGGAAATTATTTTTTTGCTTAACCTCAAGGCATACACAAGTTGGTAATAGCATTTGCTTTCAGTGTGAGCAGTATAGTGGGTTCCAATTTACTACCAAATTGTCATTGAATCTAGGACTGCACAAGCACCAAATTCCCCATCCGGTGGAAACTTGAAAGCAAGAGGGCATTAAATGACACCAAATTATATCATACTGAAAATTATACTGAGTTTTACCCATGAGAGTTTTGCCGGGGTACCCCTCGCTGAAAGACTTCCTTAAGAAGCACAAAGGGGCATATTGATGAGCCCCTAGTGCTGCCTTGCTCCACATTAGTGTCATTATTTTTTACGTTAATGTGGCCGAAGGAGGCCTGTCCAATTCGAAAGCTTAGAAAGCTAATGAATGTGCTACTAAGATCTGCATTCTACTGTAAAACTTCTAACAGTCTTTAAAAAATGTTTTTTATTGGAGACCAGAAGCTGTATTACAAAAAGTGTGCTCCTTTTTTTGTTTGCACCAGCGCGCACCTTACAAAAGATCTGCCTTGCACAAACAAGGCAAGGGCGCCATATTAGAATAAATGTGAAGCCCACAGGGCAGCGGCATTTTTGTGCTGACCTGGGGGCAGTGTGTGAAAGTGAAATATGGAGTGGCTTTGAAGCAGATGCTCCGTGTTTCACTGTGCAGAAGGCAACCCGCCTGCACTTTCAAGAGAGAAGAGAGATCCCCTTGCAGCAAGTGCAGTGAATGACTGCAACCACCTGCAAGGCGATGCCTGAGGGGTCCAGAGGACCTAATTGACCTCCTCCAGAGGGCTGCCATCAGGGGGCTTATTGACAGTGCAGCACTTTTTTGTGGCACACTGTCAGTGTGCCTCATGAGAGTTTCTTTGCCTTTTTGCTTGCGTCTGTCATAATGGCACAGGCCCAGAGGCAAATAAATTCCCTCATTTGCATGGAGCTACCCCCATGCAAATGAGGGCACACCCTCTGATGACAAGCTGGTGCTACATGTGCACCAGTGCTATCTATACTACAGAAGGGGCAGCACTAACACCTGTGGCCCTTTCTGTTATGCCAAAGTGCACCCGGGGTGCGCAAAGCAGGCGCAAATGCTTGATGCGCCCTGGGGCACTTTGTGTAATACAGCCCCAGGTGCTTAACATCTAGAACAAGTCCCTGAATTAAATCCAACGATACCCTTGGAACATAGATGGGGTATGCAGAGAGGGTCGGACACTAGGATAATCCCATCTCTGCCAGACCACTTCATGATCACTTTCAAAGCATTCCACAAATAACCAGCATCTTCTCCATAGCCTTTCGAACATTCATCCCTTACCCCTTAAGGGATCATTAAAAAGGCAAAAGCCTACCTGTTGCTCAGTAGAGGTGTGGGGCCTGCTTTCTTCTTCAGAAAATAATGTTAGACATGACTACTTCGGTACTCAGAAGATGTCACAACAAAGCTCACCTCATTTTTGATGTAAGAGTTGTAGTAGATCTCGAGTAGAGACAACATCTAGCTCAAGCTAAGCATGACTCTTAAGTGGCCTAACAACCTCTAACCACACTTACCTTGGACTAGTGCTGAAAAAGGTTGTAGAGAGTAAGCTAATCCCTTGCTCCTCTTGACACTGCAGTTATGACCCTAAAGTAAAGGCTATGCTATGGCAAAACAAGGACATGTGAGGGTTTGCAGATGTCAGCACAATTTCAGAAAAAAGGTATGAATCAGATTGATTTAAATTTGAACTTTACTAGTAATGTGAGTGAATGCGAGATGGAGTTTCAGGATGTTAAGTTAGTGGTGATTGACCAGAAGCTAGAAACGGTACTGTACAGAAAACCTACAGATGGCAACAGCATTCTACATGCGTTTAGTTTCCACCCAACCCCCCTGGTCAACAGTATCCCATATGCTGAACTCTTGAGAACCAAAAGGATATGTAATACCCATCAGAGTAATGATGTGGAGGAAAAGAAGGTGGTAGGAAGATTGAAGACTCGAGGGTACAATCATGCAGTACTTAGAATGGCATGCAAGAAGATTAGGAACATAAAGAGGGAAGACCCGATCTTTAGCAAACCTTAAAGAGGACAGATAAGACTAACAAACAAAGATTAATCACTGCATACAACGTAGCATTTCAAAGGCTAAGGGCTATTTTAAATAAACATTTGAAGCTTCTTGCAAATGATACAGTGATGGGGAATAAAATCTCACGAAAGCCATTGATAACCTTCAGAAGAGGAACATCCATGAGGGACAAACCGGTTAGAAGTGATATAAGAACAACTAAGAGATAGATGTGGCTTGGGCAAAGCAATCGCCTTCAGAAGTGTAACAGGTGTGAGGCTTGTAAAAATAGAGAGTGCAAACAAGCAGTAATTGCTGAAAAAGTTGTGCACAGGATCAAGGGCACCTACAATTGTAAAAGCGACCATGTAGTTTACATATTAATATGTACTTGTCTGAAAATGTACGTAGGGTGCACAACCCTAGAGGTCCATAAGCAAGTGTTAGAACATCTCTGAGCTATAAAAACTAAGGATACCACATACCGGGTCGCGAGACATATGAATGAAGAACTTGAGGGAAGAGTAGAAGATCTCAAATATTTAGTGATTGATGGGGTGAAAAGATATATAAGAAGAGGCAATGAAGAGAAAATTCTTAGATCAATGGAATCAAGGTATAACATAATGCTCAACAGTAAATAACTGGATGGTATGAATGCAGGAGAAGAAATGCATGTACACATTTGAAATGTTTGTATTAGATGGAGTTGTAGTGGTTTACTGTTAAGGGAGTGACTATAGATTTTCCTAGTGTGACCCAAGTGGTTTTTAATTGATTTGTAACTAGTAATTTTTAACTGTTTATTGTTATCTTTTTTCTTTGCAGTTATTAAGAAAAGAGATGTTTCTGAAGAAGCAAAGGAGCTATGATATCTTGCCCACATGGCCTAATAGTAATTGAAGGAAACACACTGTAATCGTGTATTACCCACTTGGTCTTTATTTTCTTTTTCATTACATATTTATTGTTTTGAATGCATATATAATTGCTGAATACCCATTACATGAAAACAGTGTATCCTGTACTTTAAAGCTCTGTTATGAGTGCCAGCTCGATTTGGTATCGTTTTGTCCGACAAATAATCTTTTGAGAAAATTAAGATGTATTGCACATGAGTGTCTCACAAAGCAATCATTACAATTAAGAAAGATTCTCATGCGCTTGTTTAATCAAATATTCTGAAATGTTGTTTACAGTGGTAACCAAAGACACAGTAACATGATAGATGATCTAACCTAAAGGTTACAGAGAAGTTATAGTTAGGTTCTAAATTTATTCCCACAAACCCATAGAAATTCAGCTGTTAGAGTTATTTCACCTAACTATAACTCGCACCCCTATAGTCACCCGCTGTGCCTGTGGCCAGGTCCTGCTGCCTACCCCCTATAACCACCCAACACTGTGCCACGAAGGCAGTGCGCAGAGGTGGTTGGATGAACGTATAGTAATGAAAATTACTACACGTTGAAAAAAGACATCAAAGTTCTCTGAAAAAAACAAAGGTTACAGGGACTTCATATTTAGGTTCTGCATTTAATTGTACAAAATCATGGGAATTCAGGAGTTATAGTTAGAGCTCTTTCAAGTAAATATAACTCGTGTCCTAAGGTAACTACAACTCACGCCTTCGCCAGGGACAGCTAATTACTTCACATATTATGGCCCTCATAAATCCCACTTACCGCCATGCTGACTGCCTCCAACATATCACTGCGGACATCCACTTACTATATTATGACACACACACCCCAGTTCATCACTATTCAGCCTCATACACAATTCTGCCACACCAAAGGTCAGTGATAAACTGGCGGTATCAAAACCCACATCGGTATGCCAACATAACAACTACGACCACAATATGACCCACAAATCACCACAGCGGACATTCAATGGCTGTAAACCATTTGCGGTACACACCGCTGCGCTCAAAATACACACACATACAAAACAATACCACACTGGACAATTCAAACTACGCACACCTGACACCCATACACACACCACACCCACACACCCACACCACTATAAAACACACATCAACATTACCCACAACCCTTTACAACTACAAACCATTGGCACGAGACAGACACCACGACCACAGACAAGACCACAGCCACACACCACCATCACCTATACACCACCCACGCACCTTACATCACAAACCCCAACACATCACCCTACAAATCAGCCACACTACTCACACAACACCCATGGCACCACAAAGACAACCCTGATTCTCAGAGGAGGAGCTAAGGGTCATGGTGGAGGAAATCATCTGGGTGGAGCCACAGCTATTTGGAGCACAGGTGCAGCAGCTATCAAGTGCTAGGAAGATGGAGATATGGCGGAGGAATCGTGGACAGGGTCAACAGCGTGGGACAGCCCCGCAGAACCAGGGATGACATCAGGAAGAGGTGGAACGACCTACGGGGAAAGGTACGTCCCATTGCAGCAAGACACCAACTCACTGGACAGTGTACTGGTGGTGGACCCCCACCTCCTCCCCCACAACTAACAACATGGTAGGAGCAAATCTTGGCAGTCATGCATCCTGAGGGCCGGGCAGGAGTAGCAGGAGGACTGGACTTTGGTAAGTCAATTCTCTATTACTATCACCCCCCTACCTGCATGCCATCACATACCCCCACCCTCACTCCCATCACTCCACCACCTCCCACACACCCCACCATCACATATCACCCATCCCAATTCCAAGCACTGCATGCACCACCAATGCATGGACACCACTCCCAGCCCTGCATGGACACCTATCACTAAAGCATGCACACTAGGGAGAATCAGCTAGACCACCACATACCAACGCACAGAAGTGAAAGCTGCCAGGGCAAATACAACCAAAGAGGGCAACCCACCGATGCACATTATGTCACACACAGAAACTATAAAACTGCATTTACATCCCCCCAGGTACCCCAGCCAATGTCAGCAGAGAAGAGATGGCAGCAATTTCCAATCCCCCCACAGAAAAGGCCTACATTGATGACAGCGACTCTGGCTGCCTGGATCTGGATGACCAACCTGGCCCATCAGGGACCTCAGGACAGTCAGTTACCCAGCCACAGTCCCACACCACCACTGAGCCTCCTCCCTCAGGAAACACCACCACAGGACCCACCCATCGTACCCATACCTCTGTCCCCAGGACACATTAATCTGCAGTGTGCCCACCACTACATGGACCCCAGGGCACACCTCGCCCCCAAGACAATCAGGGACTTGGGGTCAGTGGCAGTGAGCACACGATTCAGGGGACAGTGGCGCAGGATAACAGGGAAAATGGGAGGAGTGCTGTACGCCAGGGGAAGGACAGGCCCAGGAAACTGACTCTCCAGGAGGAACTCACCAAGATCCTGGGAGCATACCAACATTTCCAAGATACGCTGGGCCAGATCCTGGCCAACGTGCAGGAGAACAGGTGGCTGCAGGAGGGACAGTACCAGGGGATCAGGGAGGATTTGCAGGCCATTAACACCATCCTGGTCTCCATTGCAGGGGTGCTGGCAGACATGGCTAACATTATGAGGGAGGCAGCCTCACAACAGTGGGCCCCTGTCACTAGCCAGACATCTGAACTGCCTTCCACCTCCGCTGCTGCTAGTGGACAGGATGCCCCACCACAGGACCAACAGGGCACCAGCACCCCTCCCACTGAAGAAGGTGAACCACCGCGCAAACTTTCCCTGTGATCCAGGCTGAAGCCAGAGACTATTGCCAAGACCCCCGCCAGGAAATGAGACTCTCCTGGTTGTCACCCTTTTGTCCCACTCTGTCATCCTGTCCACCTTGAACTGCCATTGCTCTCCTTCCTATGTCTGCTTGGACAATGCACATGTGCTACCAATAGACTGGAACTATACCCTGGACTTTCCTCCATCATCACCCCATCCCAATGCACTTGCCCCCATACTTCTTAGCACTTAATAAACACCCTTTGAAAAAATATAAGTATGGAGTATGTCAAATGATTTAAGTATGTATTCATGTAAATAGGTTCAAACATTGCAATTCAACTGTACAGTAATGTTCACATTGGAAAGACCTGTAGTTGGCTGCAGTGATCACACCAGGAGCGATAGTGGGGCACCAACATCTGCAAAATGAGTTACCAAGGGGTACAGTGGTGGGCATAGAAGTGGGAAATAACAGCATGCCAGTGACAAAGATAAACAAGAAAATGTCAGTGAAAGATGAAGTAACACTGTCCTACCTGTGTGTCATTGGAAGTATTGTCTGATCACTGCAGTTCTGTTGTCCTCATCCTCATCCTCTGCCTCCTCATCCTCACTGTCCACAGGGACCACTGCTGCCACACGGCCATCTCCAGCCTCCTCCACCTGCAGAAAAGGCACATGGTGTCTCAAGGCAAAGTTGTGCAACATACAGCATGCCACGATTATCTGGCAGACCTTCTTGGGTGAGTAGCACAGGGATCCACCTGTTAGATGAAGGCACCGAAAACTGCCATTCAGGAGGCCAAAGGTGCGTTCTATTATCCTTCTATTACGCCTATGTACCTCATTGTAACATTCTTCTGCCCTTGTCCTGGCAGGGGCCAGCAGCCATGATAAGTTGGGGTAACCTGAGTCACCTGCAAATATGGAGGGACAACATTTAGCCCCACATCATACCCATACACCAACATCCACTGGGTGGTAAACAGTGCTCACCTATTAGCCACACCCTGTGCCTCTGTACTTGGGACATCACATTTGGGATGCTGCTACTCCTCAGGATAAAGGCATCATGCACCGACCCAGGATACTTAGGCCCTCATTACAACCCTGGCGGTTGGTGTTAAAGCAGCGGTAACACCGCCAACAGGCCTGCAATAAAAAAAATTGGATCATGACCACGGCGGAAACCGCTAACACAGACAACCACTTTAACACACCGACCGCCATGGCGATAGCAACAAACACTGCAGCGGTAACCGCCAACAGACAGGCGGAGGGCAATGTACCACCCACCACATCACAACCTTCCTATTTGCCAGCTTTTCCGGGGCTGTACCAATGCCATCAAAAGCACGGCAGAAACAGTCTTTGGAAAGGAAACCACCCACCTCTGGACACTCAATGAAGAACCAGGACGCCATGGAGCCCGAACTACAGGTCCTGCTGATGCTGGTCTACCTCCTCATCTACCAGGAACATCAAAGACAGCGGCGATGACGACGGTGAGTACTGCACCTAGTACACAGGGGAGGGGGAGGAAAAAGAGAGTGACACACACATGCAACACCCCCACCCCCACCCACAACACCATGCACACAAACAGATCCAACTACATTACAGATACACCACGTTACATCCTGGAAGAACGCAAGGACCAAAGGAATGGAGTCAAATTAGTGATATTTTAGAAATAGGCAGATATAATATAGATTTTGAAAAACAGTATTTGTACAAATGTACAATATGTACAGAAGTTCGTACATTGTCCATTCACAAATGTCTGTGGGCCACTGGGCCAAAATTCATGGGCCAAGCCCACACTTGACTCCTGCCTCAATATGGAGAGAACACTGCAGGGGCATCTGGTCGTAAACACACAGGCAACTCAGGAGGATGGGGAAGGGGGGCATCTCAGCCGTAAGATGGGACTACGCGACTGCTCCTCATGGGGGCTCCATGCCCACAGTGATGTCCTGGGGAGTGCAAGGCCACAGTCTCTCAAGTGGGTGGTTTGCCCACTGCTTGGTCCTGGGGAGTTCAAAGCCACGGTCTCTCAAGTCTCTCAAGTGGGTGGTTTGCCCACTGCTTGGTCCTGGGGAGTGCAAAGCCACAGTCTCTCAAGTCTCTCAAGTGGGTGGTTTGCTCACTGTTTGGTCCTGAGGAGTGCAAAGCCACAGTCTCTCAAGTCTCTCAAGTGGTGGTTTGCCCACTGCTTGGTCCTGGGAGTGCAAGGCCACAGGCTCTCAAGTCTCTCAAGTGGGTGGTTTGCCCACTGCTGGATCCTGGGGAGCGCAAAGCCACAGTCTCTCAAGTGGGTTGCTTCTCCACTGGTTCTGGAGGGGGCTTGGTGCCCAGAGTGCTTCATCCTGCCAAGGATAGAGTGAGTGGATGCATCTCCCCCACTGGTTCTATAGGGGGCTTGGTGCCCAGAGTGCTTCATCCTTCCAAGGATGGGGTGAGTGGATGCATCTCACCACTGGTTCTGGAGAGGGCTTGGGGCTCAGTGATTCAGGCCCATATTTATACTTTTTGACTCAAAACTGCGCCAACGCAGTTTTGCGTCAAAAAAATTTGCGCCATGCGGGTGCCGTATTTATTCAATGACGTTAGCCGCCGGCGCTGTCTGGTGTGCGTTAAAAAAAACGACGTACACCAGGCAGCGCCGGCGTAGGGGGAAAATGGCGTATGGGCATCCAGAAATGGTGCAAGTCAGGCTGAGGCAAAAAAATCGCCACAACCCGATTTGCGCCATTTTTTTACGACGCCCATCCCCCATTGAAATGACTCCTGTCTTAGCAAAGACAGGAGTCATGCCCCCTTGCCCAATGGCCATGCCCAGGGGACTCCTGTCCCCTGGGCATGGTCATTGGGCATAGTGGCATATAGGGGGGCACAAATCAGGCCCCCCTATGCCACAAAAAAAAATATATATATATACTTACCTGGACTTACCTTAATGTCCCTGGGGTGGGTCCCTCCATCCTTGGGTGTCCTCCTGGGGTGGGCAAGGGTGGCAGGGGGTGTCCCTGGGGGCAGGGGAGGGCACCTCTTGGCTCATTCTGAGCCCACAGGTCCCTTAACGCCTGCCCTGACCCAGGCGCTAAAATCCGGCGCAAATGCAGGTTTTTTAGACCCGCCCACTCCCGGGCGTCATTTTTGCCCGGGAGTATAAATACGACGCATATGCATCGCAGTCATTTTTTAAGACGGGAACGCCTACCTTGCATATCATTAACGCAAGGAAGGTGTTCACGCAAAAAAATGACGCTAACTCCATGAACTTTGGCGCTAGACGCATCTAACGCCAAAGTATAAATATGGAGTTGGTTTTGCTTTGAAAAAAACGACGCAAATTCGGCGCAAACGGAGTATAAATATGCCCCTCAGTACTTGGGGTGTGCCAGTACACATTTGCCCACCTTGGTGTCTGAGGCACGAGATTTGCAGGGAACAGGTAGCATGATAGCTCATGGAGGCAGGGCTAGACTCCATCCTGCGGCGGCTAAGGCCGCTAAGTGGTGGTAGTTCCAGTGCAGGTGGGGGTGCTGCCAGTGGTGGTGGGGGGCTCCAGCCTGTCTCTGGCTGCCTCGGACAGCCACCCACTGGGGCTGCTGGTGCTGGTAGTGGTGCTACTGCCAGCAGTGCAGGTGGCAGTGCTTGGGGCGGTGCTTGCGGCAGGGCTGCTGGTGGTGCTGGCTGTGGTGCAGGTGTCAGTGCTGCCAGTGGTGGAGGGAGGCTCGGACGGCTGCCCACTGGGGATGCTGCTGCTGACAGTAGTGGTGGCAACGGCGGTGCAGGTGGCGGTGCAGGTGGTTGTGCTTGCAGCGGGGCTGCTGGTGGTGCTGCACACGGTGAAAGTGGCGGGGCTGGTGGGCACCAGGGCTTCACCTGTATCCTCCGTCGGCTGAAGTGCCTTGCCTTCGGTTATCTGCCCCTTCCTTACCTTGGCTGATGCTGTTTTGCCCTTGGCTCTGTCAGCTGGAGATTTGGAGGAGGCCTTGCTGGGTGGGTCGTGATCCTTGTCCCTGCTGCATGTTTGGCCCCTTCTTCACTTTGGCAGGTGGCGGTATGGTTTGGTTCTTTGCAGGGATTGGTGGTACACTGGCTTTCTCGACGGATGCCCCCTTTGAGCCTCTGGAAGCTGCAGGTTCCACGTTGGATGGCGACTTGGTGGCTGAGGTGCTGGGCTGTGTTCTGGACACCCTGGCTCGTGGGGAAGGACGGGGAGAGGTAGGGAACAGGTCAATGTTTTTTAGACACACTGGGGCGGGAAGAGGGAGAGGGTTTGGGAGTGGAGGAAGAGGGAGTGGTTGTAGGAGGTGTCTGTCTGCTGAGTTTGGGTGAAGGTGCATGTACTGGATGCTGTTGTGAGGTGGATGGCTATTTGATGGGTTGGTGCTTGCCTTTGTGTACTTTGGGAGGAGGGGTCACAGACACACGGGGAGAGGACACAGGGAATGTGTGTATGGTTGTGGGGGTGGAGACTGCTCATGAGGGGTGTGTTGTGATAGGCGTGTTGGTGATGGAGGTAGTGGATGAGGATGTGGTCCATGCAGGTGTGAGTGGAGACGATACTGGGAGGGAGGTGGACGATGAGGAGGAGGGGGGACACAGTGGAGGCAGTGGATGTTGGTGTGTCTGCATAGGGATGGTGCTTGTGTGAGTGCCTGTGGGATGATGTGTGGTGCTTGTGTTTCCCTGAACCACTCCTGTGTGTTGTCTTGTGTGCATGCTGGTCTGAAGATGTGCTTGGGATAGGCTGGGGTTGAGGAGATTGGGACTGGGTAGAGGAAGTTGGAGGGGGGAGGCTAGACACAGGGACAATGGCTGCCATTAGTGCTGAGGCCAGAGCCTGAAATGCTCTCTGTTGGGCTGCCACACCAGAGGGAATGCCCTCGAGGTATGCATTTTTTTGTTGCAAATGCCACTGGACATCCCACAATGAGGGATCTCAGGAGGTCAATAGCCTCCTCACTGAGGGCAGGAGGGCTGACTGGGGCAGGGCCTGAGGTGCCTCGGGCGAAGAAGATGCCCACCCTCCTGAGTGAGCGGGCACAGGAAACACGAGGGTCTGCTGGGAGGGCAGTGCTGGTAGGGGCGTGGCAGCTGTACCTGTTGTTGGGGTGGGCACAGAGGTGTCCGCCACCTCCAGGGAGCTTCCATGAGAGTAGGAGTCGCTGCCTGTGGTCTCCCCTCCTGTCCCCGTTGTGGTGCTCCCCTCGCCCTCCGTCCCACTGTTGCCCTCACTTTCGGTGGATTCGGCCTCCAGGCCCATGTGGGATGCAGCTCCCTCCGTCACCGGTGCCTCTGCTCCTCCGCCAGATGATGCTAATGCATATAAGGCCAGGGTGACAAAACAAAAAGGATGGGGAAGAGACAGAGGATACACATGGTCAATGCCAGCAACACCACTACAGTTGGCGTACACAACACATAGGGAGCAGCCTTATGCACTAAGTCATGCCGAACCAGTTAATAAGATAGTCACCAGCCCCTGGGGTACAATGTCTAATGCCATCAGCTGCACTCCAGAAACCCAAAGGACCCTGCCAGTAGTAGATGCCCACTGACAATATTGGTGTAGGTGTGCCTCAGAGCCTGCCCAACAAGGGACCTACACTGCCATCTTCACCCTGGCCTAGGGGCACCCATAAACCCCCACCCGTCACCAACGCACGCACAGCAGGAGTCAGATTCAGTACACACCTCCTTGTGGCTGCTGTGATGCCTTCAAGCGCCCATCCAACTCCGGATAGGCTACCGTCAGGATGCGGAACATCAGGGGGGTCATGGTGCAACGGGCACCCCTTCCTCATTGGGAGGCCAGCCCCATCTGGGCCTCCGCCATCTTCTTTGCCCAGCGGCGCAGGTCCTCCCACCTCTTGCGGCAGTGGGTGATCCGCCTGTCAAAGACCCCCAGGGTCCGCACTCCCTTGGCGATGGCACGCCAAATACCCTTTTTCTGGTGGGCGTGACCTGCAGGAAAAATACAGAAGAAATGGGAATTAGTCACCCGTCTGGATCATCACACTCATTGGCCACCAGCTCCCACCCATCCCCTGATGCACATACATTGACCACTTTACATGCAGCACTCTGCCTAGGACCCCTCAGCCCCCCTACATGTGGCTTATACACACAGCACTCCAGACATTCATGGCCCACACATCATGCTCACAGTGTACTCACCTGTTTGTCTGGAGGACCGTAGAGTAACATGTACTCGGGTAGGACCCCATCCACCAGTTTCTCCAACTCCTCCGCAGTGAAGGCAGGGGCCCTTTCCCCAGACACTCGAGCCATTGTCGCTTTCAGACGCAGGTCACAGCAGCACTTGCAGTGTAGGTCCTCTCCTGTTGATGGCCAGGTAGCAAGTGAGTGGATAGGTAGAAAATGGTGGTCACGTCCGCAGAGGTGCATACCGTCACTGCCGGCGTACATCACCATTGGCTCCTGGAACCCATAGGCCCCAATGATATCCAATGTGCAGTTGCGCGGCTGTCAGCGACTGCCTACTGTGACGGCACACAACGCCAACGCAATTACCTCCTTTCCACTTGTCACTCCTCACAGGTCAGGCATCCGCCATTTCAGGGGGGCAGAGGGCATGGCACCTAACTGCGTCACAGCAGACATTGGCACGGCAACTGATTTTGAGATTCACATTTTGTTTCTGTAAAGTAAAAAAAACAGCATTAGTGCAATAGATGTGGGAATGTGACCCTCTGCTCAGCGTTCTCTTCCATAGGCTCCAACCGCTGATACTGAATATGAGATGGCGGCATCCTCCGGTGTACAGAGCCCTGGTGGACCTTGCAACAATGGAGGACAGAGACATTATCATTATCTACAGACTTGATCATGCCACAATCCAGGAACTGTGTGCCAAATTGGAGCCAGACCTAATCTCAGTTATCTGGCAGCCCACTGGTATCCCCCCTCTAGGTCAAGTCCTGTCAGCGCTCCATTTCCTGGCAAGTGGTTCCTTCCAAACAACAGTGGCAATGGCATCAGGGATGTCTCAGCCAATGTTCTCTAACGTGTTGACCAGTGTTGTCAGCCCTCCTGAAACGTATGCACAGCAACATCGCGTTCCCCCAGGTGGAGGATTTGGCCACAGTGAAAGCTGACTTTTATGCCCTGGGACATATCCCCAACATCATAGGTGCCATTGATGGTACACATGTGGCATTTGCCCCCCCCCCCCGGAGAAATGAGCACGTTTTCAGGAATAGAAAAAGCTATCACTCTCTGAATGTGCAGATTGTGTGTTTGGTGGACCAGTACATCTCCCATGTCAATGCCAAATACCCTGGCTCTGTGCATGATGCCTTTATCTTGAGGAATAGCAGCATCCCATATGTGATGGCCCAACTCCAGAGGCACCAGTGTGGGTAATAGGTGAGCCCAAGGTTCCCTCCCAGTATATATTGTTGTAGGGGTATGGGTTGTCCCTAAGGGTGAGTGTGTGTCTAACAGGTGTCCCTCGATATTTGCAGGCGACTCTGGTTACCCCAATCTATCATGGCTACTGAACCCAGTGAGGAATGCCAGTACAAGGGCAGAGGAACGTTACAATGAGGCACATGGGCTTACAAGGAGGGTTATAGAACGGACCGAGATGCCTCCATCTGACAGGTGGATCCCTGTGCTACTCACCCAAGAAAGTGTGCCAGATCATTTTTGCATTTTGCATCTTGCACAACCTGGCCTTGAGATGCCAGGTGCCTTTTCTGCAGGAGGATGAGCATGGAGATGGTCTTGTGGCAGCGGTGGAGCCTGTGGACAGTGAAAAAGAGGAGGCAGAGGAAGAAGATATTGACAACAGGAGCAACATTATTCAGCAATACTTCCTGTGACACACAGGTAAGACAATGTACGTTCAATTCACATTTCAGTTAACTGTTGGACATTGTACAAGACAGCCTCTTACCTCTCTGGCCACTGACTTTACCCTTTGCCATCTCTATTTTCCGATCCCTGTGCCCCAGTCTGGCTCCTGCTATGTGTAGTGCTGCCCACTACAGGTCATACCAATGTATATATATCTGGACATATGGATTGAAATGTTTACAGCTTGTTAACCTAATCCATATTGCAATCAATTGACAGACTTATTACTTGTATTCGATCCAAGGGTGTTTATTTCAGTGCTCATAAGTAGAGGGGGATGTGCAATGGGCAGGGGTGATGGTGGAGTGTAGGAAAGTACCATCTTGTCTGGCATGTTACCCCCATTTTTACATGTATGTCAGTTTGTTTTTGCCTGTCTCACTGGGATCCTGCTGGCCAGGACCCCAGTGCTCATAGTTTGTGGCCTGAATGTGTGTACCTGTGTAGTGACTAACTGTGTCACTGAGGCTCTGCTAATCAGAACCTCAGTGCTTATGCTCTCTCTGCCTTTAAAATTGTCACTATAGGCTAGTGACCATTTTTACCAATTCTAATTGGTACACTGGAACAAACTTATAATTCCCTAGTATATGGTACCTAGGTACCCAGGGTATTGGGATTTTCTCTGCAGCTACCACTGCTGCCACCCCACAGACAGAGTTCTGCCCTCCCGGGGTCTGGGCAGCCTAGTCCCAGGAAGGCAGAACAAAGGTTTTCCTCTGAGAGAGGGTGTTACACCCTCTCCCTTTGGAAAAAGGTGTTAAGGGCTGGGGAGGAGTAGCCTCTGGAAATGCTTTGAAGGGCACAGATGGTGCCCTCCTTGCATAAGCCAGTCTACACCGGTTCAGGGAACCCCCAGTCCCTGCTCTGGCGTGAAACTAGACAAAGGAAAGGGGAGTGACCACTCCCCTGTCCGTCACCACCCCAGGGGTGGTGCCCAGAGCTCCTCCAGTGTGTCCCAGACCTCTGCCATCTTGAATCTAGAGGTGTGAGGGCACAATGGAGGCCTCTGAGTGGCCACTTCCAGCAGGTGTCGTCAGAGACCGCTCCTGATAGGTGCTTACCTCTCTAGGTGGCCATTCCTCCTCTGAGGGCTATTTAGGATCTCTCCTGTGGGCTTTTCCTCAGATAACGACTTGCAAGAATTCACCAGAGTTCCTCTGCACCTCTCTCTTCGACTTCTGCCAAGGATCGACCCCTGACTGCTCCAGGACGCCTGCAAAACTGCAACAAAGTAGCAAGAAGACTACCAGCGACATAGTAGTGCCTAATCCTGCCGGCTTTCTTGACTGTTTCCTGGTGGTGCATGCTCTGAGAGCTGTCTGCCTTCACCCTGCACTGGAAGCCAAGAAGAAATCTCCCATGGGTTGATGGAATCTTCCCCCTGCTCCAGCAGGCACCAAACTTCAGCATCACCTGTACTCTGGGACCCCTCTCATCCTGACGAGCATGGTTCCTGGAACACAGGTGGTGGACCCAAGTGACCCAGACTGTCTAGTGGTCCAACTGTCCAAATTTGGAGGAGGTAAGTCCTTGCCTCCCCTCTCCAGACATTAATCCTGTGTACCGCGTGCACTGCAGCTGCTAGGGCTTCTGTGCACTTTTGCGAGGAATCCTTCATGCACAGCCTAGCCCAGGTCCCCAGCACCCTGTCCTGCATTGCTCAACTCACTGAGTCGACCACCGGCTTCGAGGGACCCTCTTTTGTAGTGTTGAGACAACCACTATGCTCAGTTTTCTTGAACTCATGTTCAAGTACTTCTGCAGGTGATGCCTTCTTGTGCATGGGCTCTCTGTATTACTTAGGGACCCCTCTGTCCCCTCTTCTAAGTAGCGACCTCCTGGTCCTTCCAGGGCCCGGGCAGCACCCTTTTTCTTTAACCGCAAACTTTGCAGCTAGCAAGGGTTGCTTGCAGGCTTTCTCCAAAGAAACAATGCTGCATCCTCCAGCACTCGGTGGGACATCTTCTGCACGAAGGAAAAGTTCCTAGCACCTTTTGTTGTTGCAGAATCTTCAGCTTCTTCCACCCAGAGGCAGCCATTTTGCACCTTCATCCGGGGTTTAGTGGGCTCCTGCCCCCCTGGACACTTTCGTCACTCTTGGACTTGGTCCCCTTCCTTTACTGGTCCCCAGGTCCAGGAATCCGTCTTCAGTGCTTTGCAGTCTGTTGTGGTCTTTGCAGAATCCTCAATCACAAGTTTAGTGTGCTTCTGGAGAAGTAGTATCACTTTACTCCTACTTTTCAGGGTCTTGGGGTGGGGTATCTTGGACACCCTTAGTGTTTTCTTACACTCCCAGTGACTCTCGACACACTACACTAGCCTAGGGGTCCATTGGTGGTTCGGATTCCACTTTTAGAGTATATGGTTTGTGTTGCCCCTAGGTCATTTGCATCCTATTATATTCTACAGTGTTTGCACTACTTTTCTAACTGTTTACTTACCTGATTTTGGTTTGTGATTATATTTTGTGTATTTTACTTACCTCCTAAGGGAGTATATCTTCTGAGATAGTTTTGGCACATTGTCACTAAAATAAAGTTCTTTTATTTTTGGTAACTCTGAATATTGTGTTTCTTATGATATAGTACCTATATGATAAAAGTGGTTTAGTAGGAGCTTTGCATGTCTCCTAGTTCAGCCTAAGCTGCTCTGCTAGAGCTACCTCTATCAGCCTAAGCTGCTAGAACACTACTAATCTACTAATAAGGGATAACTGGACTTGGCACAAGGTGTACGTACCATCAGGTACCCACTATAAGCCAGGCCAGCCTCCTACATGGAGGAAGGTCCAGTTTGAGTCCAGTCTCTTGGTATCACAGGTGCATTGTCCAAGGGGGCATAGGAAAGGAGTAATGGCAGTTCAAAGTGGACAGGGTGACATAGTGGGACAGAAGGGTGACAATCAGGAGAGTCTTATTTCCTGGCGGGGGTCTTGGCAATGTTCTCTGTCTTCTGCCTTGATCACAGGGACCGTTTGCGGGGTAGTTCTACTTCTGCAGGGGGTGGGGTGCTGGTGGCCTGTTGGTCCTGTGGCAGTGCCTCCTGTCCACTAGCGCCAGTGGGGGTGAAAGGCTGTTTATCTGTGTGGCTAGTGTCAGGGGCCCGTTGTTGTGCCAGTGCCTCCCTCAAGATCTTGGCCATGTCAGCCAGCAGCCCTGCAATGTTGACCAGGATGGTGTAGATGTTTGTTAGGTCATCCCTGATTCCCAGGTACTGTCCCTCCTGCAGCCGCTGGGTCTCCAGCAGCTTGGACAGTATCTGGCCCATGGTATCCTGGGAATGGTGGTATGCTCATCACTGTGGGCCTCTTCTGGGGGGGGGGCTATATGTAGCTGGCAGGGGTCCTGTGGGGATGCAAATGCAGTGTTAGTGTTTCTGCGTGTGGCATCTTGTGCATGAGTGCGTTTCCCTGTCTGGTTGTGATTTCCCTGTCAGCTTTGCCTTGTGTGCGTGGTGATTTTGTGGGCTGGGTGAGTCTCTCTACTGGGCATGCTGAGGTGATGGGTGTCCATGCAGGGCTGTGATGGGGGTCCATGCATTGGTGTTAAATGCAGGGCTTGGTATTGGGGTGGGTTGGTTGTGATAGTGGTGTATGTGTGAGTTGGTGGAGTGATGGGGGTTAGGGTAGAGGTAGGAGATTGTGATGGCATGCAGGTAGGGTGGGGAATATGGTAGTAAAGATTTGACTTACCAGAGTCCAGTCCTCCTGCTACTCCTGTGAGGCCCTTAGGATGCATGATAGCCAAGACTTGCTCCTCCCATGTTGTTAGTTGTGGGGGAGGAGGTGGGGGTCCACGGAATGCACCTTGCCCCATAGGTTGTTCCACCTCTGCCTGATGTCATCCCTTGTTCTTGTGTACTGTCCCATGGCGTTGACCCTGTCCACGACACTCCATCAAAGCTCCATCTTCCTAGCAATGGACGTCTGCTGCACCTGTGATCCGAATAGCTGTGGCTCTACCCGGATGATTTCCTCCACCATGACCCTTAGCTCCTCCTCTGAAAACCTGGGGTATCTTTGGGGTGCCATGGATGTGGTGTGAGAGGTATGTGTGAGGGTGTGTGGGGTGGTGTTTTGGGGTGTGTGGTGTGAGGTGCATGGATGGTGTATGGGTGATGGTGTTTTGTGCCTCTGATTGAGTGGGTGTGTCTCTTTTTTTCGTGGAAGGGGTTGTGGGTAATGTTAGTGTGCGTTTTGTAGTGTTGTGGGTGTGGTGTGTGTATGTGTGTCAGGTGTGTATAGTTTGAATTGTAAGTGTGTGTGTATTTTGAGCTCTGCGGTGTGTACTGCCAATGGTTTACCGCGGTTGAAAGACCGCTGCAGTGATTTGTCGGTCGTGATACTGTGGTTGTGTTCCTGTTGGCGTAACGGTGTGGGTTTTGCTATCGCCAGTTTATCACTGACCTTTGGTCTGATGGACTTGTGTGGGTGTCTGTACAGTGGCAGATTTCTCTGTGTGGGTCATAATACCCATAGCGGATTACCGCCGTGGTCACAGTATGTTGGCAGCCGTCAGCACGGCGGTAGGTGGCATTTACCGCCAGGGTTGTAATAGGGCCTTAGCATTGACGTGGGAGATGTACTGGCCCGCCAGGCTCACCATCTGGACATTCATGGAATGAAAACTCTTTTGATTTATGAATACCTGTTCATTTTGCCGGGGGGGACAAATGCAATATGTGTTCCATCAATTGCCCCAATTATGTTGGGGATATGTCCCATTGCATAGATGTCAGCCTTTACTGTGGCCAAATCCTCCATCCCTAGCTGCTGCCAGGAAGGGCAAGGAACCTGCCCAAGTGCTGCCCGAAGGGCAAAGAGCCATCTACAGCTGCTGCCAAGAAGAGCAAGGAGCCATCCCCAGCTGCTGCCATGAAGAGCAAGGAGCCCTCCCCAGTTGCTGCCAGGAAGGTCAAGGGTCCTGCACCAGCAGGCAGGAAGGACAAGGGGCCTGGTGCTGGGACTCAGTCGGAGCCCCCAACAACAACCATGGTTGTGCAGCCATCTGAGGCTGCAGGGGATAGTCAGGAGCTTCCCCCCACAACCACCACCAGCAGCAGCACCACCACCAGCATTGGGGCAGTGGGCAGCTGTCCGAGGCTGCAGGGGATGGGCAGGAGCTTCCCCCCACAACCACCACCAGCAGCAGCACCACCACTACCAGCAGTGGGCAGCCGCCCGAGGCTGCAGGGGATAGGCAGGAGCTTCCCCCGACAACCAGCAGCACCATCACCAGCAGTGGGCAGCTGTCCGAGGCTGCAGGGGATGGGCAGGAGCTTCCCTCCACCACCACTAGCTGCAGCACCACTACCACCACTGAGCAGCCGTCATCGCCAGTGGACGGTCTGTAGACCTGCCTCCGTGGGCTGTAGTGTGGCCTGCCCCCTGCAAATCCAGTGGGTATGACACCCAGCTGAGACACTGTGACCTTGCACTCCCCAGGATCAGAAGCAGAGGGCACGATGTCCCCTCCAAAACCAGTGGGCATGATACCCACTCACCCCATCCTCCCCAGGATCAGAAGCACATTGCACGATGCCCCCTCCAGAACCAGTGGGTATTACTCCCACTCCGCCTCCCCAGGATCTGAAGCACAGGGCACAATGCTCCCTCCAGAGCCAGTGAGTATGACACCCACTGACCCCATTCCTCCCCAGGATCAGAAGCACAGGGCACGATGCCCCCTCCAGAACCAATGGGTATGACACCCACTCACCCCATCCTCCCCAGGATCTGAAGCACAGGGCATGTTGCCCCCTCCAGAGCATGTGGGCAAGTCACCCACTTGAGAGACTGTGGCCTTGTACTCCCCAGGACCAAGCACAGGGCATGTTGCCCCCTTCAGAGCATGTGAGAAAAATCACCCACTTGAGAGACTGTGGCCTTGTACTCCCCAGGAACAAGCCTGGGGCATGTGGCCCCCTCCAGAGCATGTGAGCAAGTCACCCACTTGAGAGACTATGGCCTTGTACTCCACAGGACCAAGCACAGGGCATGTGGCCCCCTCCAGAACCAGTGGTCTTCTATCCTCTGCCAGCTGAGGTGCCCCCTTTCCCCATCCCCCTGAGGTGCCTGCCTATTTTCCAACTGATGCCCCTGCAGTGTTCTCTCCATGGTGGTGCAGGAGACAAGTGGGGCCTTGGTCTTTGTCATGTGGCCCTGTGGCCCGCGCACATTGAGGACTGAGCAGTGTCCGTTGAACTGTACATATGCATATACTTTTAGATTGAATGTTCATATTTTTACTGTATTTATATTATTACACTCACTTTCATCTATTCGTGTTGTCCTTGCATTATTTCTGAGGGATATGGGGTCAATATGTTTTCTTACTGCATCTGATTGTGTGCATGGTGTTGGGAGTGGGGTGTGTGTTGTGCACATGTGTGTCACTCTCTTTTCCTCCCCCCCTCCTCTGTGTGCTAAGCGGCTATACTCACTGTGGTTGACTTCACCATCGTTGGTGTTCGTGGTGGAGCAGGATGTAAAATATAATTGGGAAGATTTGCAGCTCAGGCTCCGTGGCGTCATGGTTGTTCCCTGTGTCTCAAAAGGTGAGTCCTTTCCCTTCTGAGGTCTGTTTTCACCATGCTTTTGATGTCATTGGTACCGCCCCGGAAAAGGTGGCGGATTGCAGGGTCTTAATATGGCAGGCGGAACATTGACTTTCGCATGGCTGTAGGCAGCTACCGCCGTGGTGCCTCTTGTTTCCGCCCTGGTGGTCGGTGTGGCAAAGTGATTGTCTATCCGAGATCTTTCCACCATGGTCATAATTTGGCGGTAGTTACCGCCAGCCTGTTGGGGGTACTACCGCCACTTTTTCACCGACCGCCAGGGTTTTAATGAGGGCCTATATCATTGATGACATCGTCCATCCCATCTTTCATATTATTACTGCAACATTTGCAATAAAATGATTGATCAGACAACTGTGCATGGCGAGGGCGCGAGTTTGAGTTACCTTAGTAATCTAACTTTAAATTAAGAAAAGATAGAAGCACTGTTAGACTTTGTAGAGATCAGATTTAATATTTCCACTCCAACCTAAGCAAAAGCTGTGGAACTGTCATATTTTAGAGGATTAGATTTATTATTCCAATCCAATATAAGGTAAATCAGGGAAAATTATGGCAGGAGGAGGGGTTAGATGTACTATTCTGACTCCACTCTAAACAACAGAGGGTATGTGTTGTACTGTGGAGAAGTTAGGGTTATTATTCCCACTCTAATCTAATTGACAGAAATTAGTTTAGAGGTGAGCTGTACTGCTTCCACTCTAACCTAAACAACACTAGAGGAAGTATTGAATTTGAGAGAGTTTAGATTTACTATTTCCATCTCCAATCTAAGCAGCAGTATGGAAAATATTGAACTTTGGCTGGGCTACATTTACTATTGCCACACCATCATAAGCGAATACATGGCAAGTATTGTACCTGGGGCTCTGGGGCCATGTATACCATAGCAACTCCTAATTGTTGTTAAACAAACATTTTAACACATAACAGCATAAAATTAAACATATTCAAGATAATCAACATATTATAATAAGTAATAAAATTAAGTATAAAAAAATTAACAAAATTGGGAAATAGCAAAATATATGTGCATTGAAAATAAATACAGTCCCCTCCCTACTAATCCTCCACCCCTCCCCAAAAAGTATATATTTTTAAATTAAACAATAGCAAATACAATTAAAACCAAGACTCAATAGTGTAAGGCAGTATAGTGAATTGTTAATTGGGCTGGGTGGTAGCCACTACAATTAATAAGGCCACTCTCTTATTAGGTCCATTAAAAGGTTCCACCCCCTCCTGGTAGCTACGGCACAGAGCAGACAGGCTCAACTTAATAATAGTGTAAAGCTAGAACAGTTAAAAAGTCAAAAATGCAACACAATAAAAAATCCACTGCAGTTCATAAAAATAGAGAATAATTTAATTAGTAAAATATCACTAAAACAATATAACACTAATAAAGGACATCAGAGGTCTAAATTTGTAAGCTTTTAAAATAAAAATAAAAATAGGGCCCAAAAGGGCAAAGTCCAAAAGGTATTCAATGGTCGCTGTGCACTAGGACCTAGGTTCAAATTGAGCATGGCCGCAATGCACTGTGGGTCGGATACACCAACCAGGTTTGACTCAGTCAGAAATTTTACCTTGGGATTTAGGGCCTGATTTTGAGTTTGGCGGATGAGTTACCTCATCACAAGCATAACGGATATCCCTATTCCTGTATTATGATCTTCAAAGGCTATTATGAAATCATAATACAGCGGACTGGATATTTGTCACATTTGTGCTGAAGTAACCTCCTCCACCAAACTCTAAATATGGCCCTTGGTCTGTTTTCAAGAAGTCAAAATCATTCAGTAGGGCAGGGCAGTAGGCTGTTTATGAGGAGGGCTTCACAATATGAAATAGTCATTCTATTCTATTGTATTCTGTGAAACTTGTACAGCGTGTGGCTACCCATCGGCCTCCCAGCATTGAGCAGTCAACAGTACAGAAAGAACAACAAAAGCAGTGAGACTAGTGGCCAATTAGGAAGGCTTTAAAAGCCTTACAAAACAGGTATTCATTGCTCATGTGACGAAATTCAAATGGAAGGGTGTTCCAGAGTTTCGGAGACAAAATTGAGAAAGAGAGCAGCCACCCTAAGAAGATTTCTTGAGCATAGAGAGCTGAAGCAAAAGAGCTGTAGATGAACTTAGTGGCCTCCCAGAGGTATAAGGGATGGCTATGGGCCTAACAATGAGGGGCCTGTCTTATGAAGTGCTCTATGCAAAATGTACAAGTGAATGAATTGCACCAGCTGCTTCACGGGAACCTAATGTAACTCTTTCAAGGCTTTGTTTACTGATGAATGTCTAAGGAGGTTCGGGAGGAGGTGAGCAACTTGATCACATATTGAGGGGGACCAAGGTGCAGAGCATTTCCATAAACAATCTGGGAATTAATAAGGGCCTGGACAATAAGGCCCAAATTTATACTTTTTAGCGCCGCATTTGCATCATTTTTTTACGCAAAAGCGGCGCAAACTTACAAAATACAATTGTATTTTGTAAGCTTGCTCCGCTTTTACATCAAAAAGTGGCGCAAATGCAGCACTAAAAAAGTATAAATATGGGCCTAAGTCTTCTTGCCAAAAAAAGGAAGAAGTTTCAGTACCTTCCTTAGCAGTCTCAAGAGCCCGTAATAATTGGCAGCAAGCTGCTTTACCTGGTGTTCCATGGTATAGCTGAACTCAAGCCACATACCAAGGCTCTTTATCACAGGCTCTGATGTGGGTAGGATTTCCAGACAGACAGGGCCAAGAGAAGGGGAAAGCTTGCTGAAGTTGTTAGCCAGTATCATCACCTCAGGCTTGTATTCTTCTAAGTTTGAGTTTGCAGTTGGCTATTGACCTGGCTAATTCCTGGCGACAGGGAGAAAGACTTGGGTGGGAGGAGCTGGTGGTAGGAGAGATTGACATCATCACCTGAGTGTCATCAGAGTATGGATCTACTGAAAGCCCATGGGAGCGAACAATCTCAGCTAATGGGCACATGTAAATATTAAAGAGAGTAGGGCTCAGGGAAGATCCCTGAGGCATCCCACAACTCATAGGTAAGGTGTTAGAGTAACAAGCATGGTCTAAGACCTGAAAGATTCAGTTCTCCAAAAAAAGGAGGAGAGACATTTTAAAACACAGCCTTCAATGCCAACTTGTGCTATTCGATGAAGAAGGGTGCATGATCAACCATGTTGAATGTCTAAGAGAATTATCGCAGCTGAACCTCCTTGATCCAACAGACATCTAGCTTCCTCCATTACTGTCAGCAGAGCAGTATCCATGCTATGCTATGCTGTGGTCGATAGCCCATTTGAGTAGGATGGAGGATCTGGCTGGATTCCAGGAATGCCAAAAGATGTTTATTTTAGCATTCTTTTCTAAGAGCTTCATAGCACCCGGCAGCAAGAAGATAGGCCTATAGGTATCCAGACACAGGGGGTCGAGACCAGATTCCTTTAAAAGCGGCTTAACCACTGCATGCTTCCAGTGAGAGGAGACATGCCTACTTGAGAGGGAGAGACTGAGTAGGTCTACCAGGATCTGGGCAATGCTATTTGAACCTACCCTTAAAATGTGAAAGTCAAGAGAAAACCTGATTTTAGTAAGTGAAGGAGATCTGTAAGAAGGTTCACTGTGCATACACCCTATATCACCCTATATTACTCAGAACCTCTCTTTAAATTTGATTGCATAAGGGATGATGTTTCTGTTCTTATTAGCACATATTCGTGCATTTACACTTTAGGGCACTCACTGCTTTGTGACTCTATCAAGGTACACTGTTTTTTGTGATCTTACATTCCCGACTTTGCTTACAAATTACATTATGCATCTTCCTCTATTGTTCCTTCTCACCATACCCTTCACCACATTAGCTTAAATAACTAACGTCTCATGTTGTGGCCTGGTCCAAGGTTATGTTTATCTGATTACTGTGAAAAGTACTATGGAATGTTGTGGGGTAACATTGCATCCTCCTCCAGCAACAGTTTCTGATGTTTTTGTTTGGTCCATGGCTAAGTTACATTTTAGGTGCCTTGATGAAATGAACACTGTTCTGGCAATATTAATACAACCAGTTTTAACTTATGCAGTACAGACATTTAACCTTTAGACAGCACGGTCTGCAATAGAGATATAGGCCCTCATTACAGCCCTGGTGGTCGGTGGTAAAGCGGCGGCAATACCGCCAACAGGCCTGCAGTAAAAAAAATAGAATTATGACCACAGTGGAAACCGCCAACACATATAGCCACTTTAATACACCGACCACCACGGCGGTAGCAACAAGCACTGTGGAGGTAACCGCCAACAGCCAGGCGAAAGACAATGTACCACCCACTGCATTATGAGCAGCCTATCCACCACCTTTTCTGGGGCAGTACCAATGGCATCAAAAGCACGGGGGAAACAGTACACCGAAGGGAAACGACTCACCTCTGGAGACTCAAGGAAGCACCACGACGCCATGGAGGCCGAACTGCAGGTGCTCCCCGTGCTGGTCTACCTCCTCCTACACCAGGAATACCAACGGCGGCAATAAAGGCCACTGTGAGTACTGCCGCCTAGCACACAGGGGAGGGGGAAGAGAGTGACACACACACACACAACACACAACACCCCCACCCCCAACAAAATACACACAAACAGATGCAATAACATTAAATATTCACCCCCTACCCCTCAGGAATAATGCAAGTACAAAATGATTTGAGGAAAGTGAGTGTAATAAGATAAATAACTAGAAATACATCCTCAAAAACCAAAACAGTATTAACAGATACACAAATGAAGGGACACTGCCCAGTTCATAATGTCTGTGGGCCACAGGGCCATATCACATAGGCCAAGTCCCCACTTGACTCCTGCATCAATACGGAGAGAACACTGCTGGGGCATCAGGTCGAAAATACACAGGCACCTCAGGGGGAAGAGAAAGGGGGGGCACCTCAGCCGGAAGATGGTACAACACCACTGCTCCTGCAGGGGGGCTACATGCCCTCTGCGATGTCCTGGGGAGTGCAAAGCCGCAGTCTCTCAAGTGAGTGGTTTGACCACTGCTTGGTCCTGGGGAGTGCAAAGCCACAGTTTCTCAAGTGGGTGGTTTGCCCACTGCTTGGTCCTGGAGAGTGCAAGGCCACAGCCTCTCAAGTGGGTGGTTTGCCAACTGCTTGGTCCTGGGGAGTAAAAAGCCACAGTCTCTCAAGAGGGTGGTTTGCCCACTGCTTGATCCTGGGGAGTGCAAAGGCACAGTCTCTCAAGTGGGTGGGTGCCCACTGCTTGGTCCTGGGGAGTGCAATTCCACAGTCTCTCTAGTGGATGGCTTCTCCACTAGTTCAAGAGGGGGCCATGTGCCCAGTGTACTTCATCCTGGCAAGGAGAGGGTGAGTGGATGACTTCTTCCACTGGTTCTGGAGGGGGCTTTGTGTCCAGTGTGCTTCATCCTGGCAGGGAGGGGGTGAGTGGATGCCTTCTTCCACTGGTTCTGGAAGGGTCTTTGTACCCAGTGTGCTTCATCCTGGCAGGGAGGGGGTGAGTGGATGCCTTCTTCCACTGGTTCTGGAGGGGGCTTTGTGCTCTGTGGTGCAGCACATGGGGAGTGCAAGGTCACAGTCTCTCACCTGGGTGTTAGATCTACGAGATTTGCTGTTGGCAGGATGCATGACACTCCATGGAGGCAGGATTACAGTCCATCTGCCGGCGCTGACAGCTGTACAGTGGTGGCAGTGCTGGTACTGGTGTCGGTTCTGCCAGTGGTGGGGGGAGGCTCCAGACCTTCCCCTGCAGCCTCGGAGGGATGCCCACTGGGGCTGCTGCTGCTGCCAGTGGTGCTGGTGGCGGTGCTGGTGGTTTTGCTGGTGTCGGTGCTGGCAGTGGTGGGGGGAGGCTCCTGCCCTTCCCATGCCGCCTCGAACGTGTGGCCACTGGGGCTGCTGCTGCTGCCAATGGTGTTGGTGGCGGTGGCAGTGCTAGTGGTGGTGCTGGTGTCGGTGCCGCCAGTGGTGGGGGGAGGCTCCAGCCCTTCCCCTGCAGCCTTGGATGGCTGAAGCGGCATGGTTGGTGGTGGGGGCTCAGATCCTGTCACAGCACCAGGCCTCCTGTCCCTCCTGCCTACAAGGGCAGGCCCTTTGCCCTTTCCCTTGGCATCTGGGGGTGCCTCCTTTTCCTTGGCAGCTGGTGGTCCCTTCTTGCCCTTGGCAGCTGGTGGTGCATCCTTGGCCTTGGCAGCTGGTGGTCCCTTCTTGCCCTTGGCAGCTCGTGGTGCATCCTTGGACTTGGCAGCTGGTCATCCATTCTTGCCCTTGGCAGCTGGTGGTGCATCAATGGCCTTGCTTTTGGCAGCTGGTGCAGGCACACTGCCAGTGCTGATGGGGGTCTCCTTGGAGCCTCTCACACCTGCAGTAGCTGCCGAAACTACAGGGGCCATGGACTGGGTGGCTGAGGTGCTGGCCTGAGTTCTGACCACCATGGTCCGAAGTGAAGGACGGGGGGGTAGGGAAGATGTTAAGGGTGGAGAGGAAAAGCTTCTTAGGGACACTGAGGTGGGAAGAGGGTGAAGGTTTGCGAGTGGAAGAAGAGGGAGTGGTTGTAGGAGGTGTCTGTCTGCTGTGTGTGGGTGCAGGTGCATGGGCTGGATGCTGTTGTGAGGTGGATGACTTTTGGGTGTCTGAGTGCTTGTGTTTGTGTACTTTGAGAGGAGGGGGCACAGACACAGTGGGAGAGGACACATGGGATGTGTTCATGGATGTGGGGGTGGTGACTGCCAGTGAGAGGAGTGTAGTGATAGGTGTGATGGTGATGGAGTTAGTGGATGAGTATGTAGTGCATGCAGGTGTGAGTGGAGATGCTACTGTGAGGGAGGTGGACGAGGAAAAGGAGGGGGTCACAGTGGAGGCAGTGGATGTTGGTGTGTCTGCCTCTGGATGATGTTAGTGTGAGTGACTGTGGGTTGATGTGTGGTGCATGTGCTTGCCTGAGCCACTCCTGTGTGTTGTCTTGGCTGCATGCTGGTCTGATTTTGTGCTTGGGATAGGCTGGGGTTCTGGGGAATGGGACTGAGTAGAGGAAGTTGGAGGGGGAAGGCTAGAGACAGCGAGAATGCCTGCCATCAGGGAGGAGGCCAGAGTCTGGAATGATCTATGTTGGGCCGCCACGTCAGAGTGAATGCCCTCTAGGAATGCATTTGTCTGTTGCACATGCCCTGCCATCCCCTGGATGGCATTCACTATGGTTGAGTGCCCAACAGAGATGGATCGTAGGAGGTCAATAGCCTCCCCACTCAGGGAAGCAGGGCTAACTGGGGCAGGGCCTGAGGTGCCTGGGGAGAAGGAGATGCACACCCTCCTGGGTGAGTGGGCACAGGAAACTCGCTGAGGGGCTGCTGGGAGGGATTTGCTGGTACGGGGGTTGGTGGCTGTACCTGTAGTTGGGGTGGCCACAGAGGTGTCCGCCACCAGCAGGGAGCTTCCATCGGAGGAGGTATCACTGTCAGAACTGTCCCCTCCTGTATCCGCCATGGTGCTTTCCTCGCCCTCCGGCCCACTGGTGTCCTCACGATCAGTGGATTCGGCCTCCAGGTCCATGTTGGATGCAGCTCCCTCCCTCGCCGGTGCCTCTGCTCCTCTGCCAGATGATGCTAATGCACATAAGGACAGGGTGACAAAACAAAAAGGGGGGGAAGAGACAGAGGATACACTTGGTCAATGCCAGCAACAACACCACCCTTGGCATACACAACACACAGGGGACAGCCCTATGCACTAGTCGATGCACTACCACTCACAGTGCTAGTCACCAGGCCATGGACAGTAATACCTAACGCCAGTTGCAGCATACCTGAGACCCACAGATCCCTGCCCAGTAGTAGGTGCCCACTAGCATGTTTGGGGGTGGAGTGCATTAGCCCCGGTCCAACATGGAACTTACCCTGCAATGTCCGGCCTGGCCTAGGGGCACCCACAGGCCCACACCCCCCACCCAGAGACCACCCCACCACGTGCAATTTGCAGATTTGGAAACTGTACCCCCTTGTGGCTGCTGTGATGCCCTCAAGTGCCCATCCAGCTCCGGATAGGCCACCGCCAGTATACGGAACATCAGGGGGGTCAGGGTTCGATGGGCACCCCTTCCAGCTGGGCCTCCGCCGTCTTCCTTGCCCAGCATCTCATGTCCTCCCACTGTTTGCGACAGAGGGTGCTCCACCTGCCGTAGACCCCCAGGGTCCACACGTCCTTGGCGATGGCACACCATATACCCTCTTTCTGATGGGTGCTGACCCTCAGATAAACGAAAATGGAAAAAGGGATCAGTCATACCGCCCGGCCTGTTACACCTATGGCCCACCATATCCCTCCCATCCCCTTACACACATACATTGCCCACCATCCATGCTGCATGCTGCCGAGGACCCCTCCACCACCCTCCCCTTACACGAGGCCGTCACACACATCACACAATGCATTCATGCCCCATGCATCGTGCCTATAGAGTACCCACCTGTTGGTCTGGAGGCCCATTAAGCAATCGGTACTGGGATAGGACCCCATCCACCAGTTTCTCCAACTCCCCAGAAGTAAAGGCAGGGGCCCTTTCCCCAGTGACTCGAGCCATGGTTGCTTCCAGACACAGGTCACAGCAGCACTTGCATTGTAGGTCCTCTCCTGTTGAAGGTCAGGTAGCAAGTGAGTGAACAGATAGAAAATGGTGGTCACGTCCGCAGCGGTGCGTGCCGTCACCGCCGACGTACATCATCATTGGCTACTGTAACCCATAGGGCCCAATGATAACCAATGAGGAGTTGCACGGCGGTACTCATTTCATCCACAGGACAGGCGTCAGCCATTTCAGAAGGGGGCAAGCCATGGCACCTAACTGCATCACAGCCGACATAAGCACATTTTGGGAATAAACATAAACATAAACATACTGTTTCTGTCACAACGTGAAATGCATTGTACATTGAGGAAATGTTGAAAACTGACCAGATGCTCATCGTTTTGTCCCCTAGAGTACAACCATTGCAGATGAATAGGAGATGGAGAGATCCCTCCGTGAACAGGCCCCTGGTGGACTTGGCAACAATGGAGGACAGGCACATTATCCTCACCTACAGACTTGATAGGGCCACAATCCAAGAGCTGTGTGCCCAATTGGAGCCAGACCTGATCTCAGCTATCCGTCAGCCCACTGGGATTCCCCCTCTTGTGTAACTCCTATCTGTGCTCCATTTCTTTATAAGTGGCTCCTTCCAAGTGACAGTGGCCATGGCAGCAGGAATGTCCCAGACAATGTTCTGAAACGTGCGGACCAGAGTGTTGTCTGCCCTGATGAAACACATGTGCAGCTACATTGTTTTCCCACAGGTGGAGGATTTGGCCACAGTGAAAGCTGACTTCTATTCAATGGGACATATCCCCAACATTGTTGGGGCAATTGATGGTACACATTTTGCCTTTGTCCCCCTCAGGAGAAATGAACAGGTGATCAGAAAGCGAAAGAGCTTTCACTTCATGAATGTGCAGATAGTGTGCCTGGTGGACCACTACATCTCCCATGTCAGTGCAAAGTATCCTGGCTCTGTGCATGATGCCTATATCCTGAGGAATAGCAGCATCCCATATGTGATGGCTCAACTCCAGAGGCACCGGGTTTGGCCAATAGATTAGCCCATGGTCTCCACCCAGTGTATGTTGGTATATGGGTGTGGGGTTGGCCCTAAGGGCGAGTGTCCGGCTAACAGGTATCACTTGATATTTACAGGTGACTCTGGTTACCCCAAACTCTCATGGCTACTGACCCTTGTGAAGAATCCCAGGACAAGGGCAGAGGAACATTACAATGAGGTACATGGGCGAACAAGACGAGTTATAGAGCGAACCTTTGGCCTCCTGAAGTCCAGGTTTTGGTGCGTCCATCTAACAGGTGGATCCGGGTGCTACTCATCCAAGAAGGTGTGCCAGATCATCGTTGCATGTTGCACAACCTTGCCTTGAGACGCCAGGTGCCTTTTCTGCAGGAGGATGAGGCTGGAGATGGGTATGTGGCAATGGTGGAGCCTGTGGACAGTGACGAAGAGTAGGCAGAGAATGAGTATGTGGACAACAGAACATTTATCATTCGACAGTACTTCCAGTGACACACAGGTAAGACACTGTAACTTCACCTTCCATTGTAGTTTTGTGTTGTAAATTTTCACTGGCAGGCTGCTGTTCTCACTACTATGGCCACGTACTATACCCTTTGACATGTCTATTCACAGATATTAGTGCCCTACTCTGGCTCCTGGTGTATTGACTGCAGCACAATACAGGTCATACCTATGTACACATTACTGTACAGTCTACTTGCAATAGCTACAGATTGTTAAAGGAATACATACTTAAATCACTTGACATACTACATGCTTGTATTTTTTAAAAGGGTGTTTATTTAATTGCTGAAAATGTAATGGGGATGTGCAGAGGGCTTGGGTGATGGTGGCGGAGAGTCCAGGATAGAGTCCAGTCTCTTTGTATCACAGGCGCATTGTCCAAGGGGGCATAGGAAGTGGAGCAATGGCAGTTCAAGCTGGACAGGGTGACAGAGTGGGACACAAGGGTGACAATTAGGAGAGTCTTATTTCCTGGCTGGGGTCTTGGCAATGTTCTCTGGCTTCTGCCTGGATCGCAGGGACCGTTTGTGGGGTGGTTCTCCTTCTGCAGGGGGAGGGGTGCTGGTGGCCTGCTAGTCCTGTGCAAGGCCTCCTGTTCCCTAGCGTCAGTGGGGGCGGAGGGCTGTTCATCGGTGTGGCTAGTGTCAGGGGCACTTTGGTGTCCCACTGCCTCCCTTATGGTGTTGGGCATGTCTGCCAGCACCCCTGCAATGGTGACCAGGGTGGTGTGGATGTCCCTCAGGACCTCCCTGATCCCCAGGTACTGTCCTTCCTGCAGCCGCTGGGTCTCCTGCAACTTGTACAGTATCTGGCCCATTGTCTCCTCAGAATGGTGGTATGCTCCCAGGATGTTGGTGAGTGCCTCGTGGAAAGTCAGTTCCCTGGGCCTGCCCTTCCCTGTCGCATAGCAGTCCTCCCAGCTTCCCTGTTGTCCTGTGCCTCTGTCCCATGAACTGTGTGCCCACTGACCCCAGTTCCCTAGTCGTCCTGTGTTTGTGGGGTTTCCTGGGGTCTCTGTAGTTGTGGACACACTGCTGATTGACGTATCCTGGGGACAGAGGGATGGGCCCGCTAGGTGGGTGATGTGCTGGTGTTTCCTGAGGGGGGAGGCTCTGTGGTGGAATGGGACTGTGCCTGGGTAACCGACTGTCTGTAGGTTCCTGATGGGCCAGGTTGGTCATCCTCATCGAGGCGAGCATAGCTGGTGTCATCACTGTGGGCCTCTTCTGTGGGGGACTGGATGTTGCTGGCACCTCCTCTCCGATGACGTTTTGTGGGGGACCTGAGGGGATGTAAATGCAGTGTTATTGTTTTCTGCGTGTGACATCTTGTGCATGGGTGTGTTGGCCTCTATGGTTGTGAGTGCCCTGTCAGCTTTGCCTTGTGTGAGTAGTTATTTTGTGGGCTAGGTGATTCTCTCTAGTGTGCATGCTGTGGTGATGGGTGTCCATGCAGAGATTCGAGTGGTGTCCATGTATTGGTGGGCATGCAGTGCTAGGTACTGGGATGGGTGGGTTGTGATGGTGGGGTGTGTGGGAGGTGATGGAGTGATAGGAGTGAGGGTGAGGATGGGGGTATATGATGGCATGCAGGTAGGGGTGTGAGAGTAGTAAAGATTTGACTTACCAGAGTCCAGTCCTCCTGCTACTCCTGCCAGACTCTCAAGATGCAGTATTGCCAAGACTTCCTCCTCCCATGTTGTTAGTTGTGGGGGAGGAGGTGGGGGTCCACTACCAGTCCTCTGTACAGTTATCTGGTTTCTTGCTACCACGGAACGTACCTTCCCCCGTAGGTCATTCCACCTCTTCCTGATGTCATCCCTTGTTCTGGGGTGCTGTCCCACAGCGTTGATCCTGTCCGTGATTCTCTGCCATATCTCCATCTTCCTTGCAATGGAAGTCTGCTGAACCTGTGATTCGAATAGCTGTGGCTCTACCCAGATGAATTCCTCCACCATGACCCTTAACTCCTCCTCTGAGAACCTGGGGTGTCTTTTCGGTTCCATGGGTGTAGTGTGTGTGGTATGCGTGAGGGTGTGTGGGGTGATGTTTTGGGGTGTGTGCTGTGAGGTGCGCTGATGGTGTATGGGTGATGGTGTTCTGTGTCTCTGGTTCTGTGGGTGCTCTTGGTGTCTCTCTCTCAGTTGTCAATTTCTTTGAGTCGTAAAGGGATGTGGGCAGTTTGGGTGTGTGTTTTATAGTGGTGTGGGTGTGTGAGTGTGGTGTGTGTATGAATGTCTGGTATGTGTAGTTTAAATTGTCCAATGTGGTGTTGTTTTGTATGTGTCTGTGTACAGCCAATGGTTTACTGCGGTTGAATGTCCACCGCAGTGATTCGTGGGTCATAATGCTATGGGCATAGTTCTGTTGGCGTAATGGTGTGGGTTCTGCTACCGCCATTTTATCACTGACCTTTGGGCTGGCGGACTTGTGTTTGTGTCCGTATAGTGACGGATTGCTATATGTGGGTCATAATATGGTTAGCGGTATACTGCCACAGTCGCGGTATATTGGCGGCAGTCAGCATGGCGGTAAGCGGGCCTTACCGCCAATGTCATAATGAGGGCCATAATGCCTTTAAAATTTTCAGTTTTCAAAGCATTTAGCTGATCTACTTGATGCTAACTTTCACGCCTCCAACAGCATTGGCACTGTAACTGTTTTTGAGAACATAGAACCAGATGTAAGAATGATTTGTGACTCGCAAATCTGTCGCAAATAGGTTAGTGACCGAACAAGTGGTGTTTTTTCATGTACGAACAGCACTCTTTAATACAAAATAGCGATGCAACAGATCTGCAATTCTCTCATTTTTGTGACCGACATTTGTTAGTCGCCAAGACTGAACTGGTATTTGCAACTCACAAACATTATGTTTGAGGCTGCCGCATTTAACGACTAGTCACAAAAATGAATGTTTGCACATGCAATTTTGCACTGATTCATTATATGTGGTAACTCTGGGCAAATTATAAAAACTGGCCTAGAATCCATCAGGGTTTTCCACAATGGCTGCATTGTATGAGATTGTGAGGATAATGCAACTATTGGCTGCTCAACAGAGGAAGAGGAGACAGGAGAGGGTCTACAAAACCATGCTTACCATTTTACTACAGACAGAGGAGGAAATTGTAGAAAATATTACAGGCTAAGTAGTTCAGTGATATTAGGTTTGATTGAATTGCTGAAACCACACATAGAAAGCAGCAGGCTGAGCAGCAGTTCCATCCCTACTCATCTGCAGGAGTTGTGCTCTCTACACTTTTTGGCATCAGGCAGCTACCAGGGTGTGATTGCTATTGCTGGTGGGGTATCACAGATCCTAGATGCCATGCTTCTAAACATCAACAGGTACATATACCTACCTAGGAAAGCAGAGGAAATTCAAAGCACACAATTAAACTTTTACAGGCTGGCCAAATTCTCCTATGTCTTAGAGTTTGTAGATGGAACACATGTTCCAATTCGTCCTCCAGCCCATGTAGTATACCTGTTTTGGAATAGGAAAATACACATTCCATCAATATACAAGTTGTATATGAAACACATAATTTAATTACAGATATAGTGGTAAAATACCCACGGAGCACCCGTGACTCATACATCTTCAGGCACAGCGGAATACATGAAAAGTCTGGAAAGAGGGGATTTTGAGGATGGCTATTAATTAGATAATGTGATGCTGCATCATAACATATGTGACTGTGACCATCAAACCACAGATTCTGCCATGCTCACAGGTGTGTTATTTGTTCCATGTGACAAAGCTGTGCTTTTAAGGCCTTGGATACTGACCCCAAACCTAGACTCAGCAAACCAAAATGAAAGGTGTTGCAACATTGCTCATTGAGGTACTAGAGCAGTGATTGAATGAACATTTGGCATGCTTAAATCAAGATTTTGGTGTCTTCACAAGAGTGGAGGTGCACAACAGTATGCTCCTAAGACAGCCTGCTAAACTGTGGCAACAAGTGCTATGATACACATCATAACAACCAGGTGTAGACTACACATCACTTTGGAGGTCACTGATTCTGAAGATGAGGATGCTGAACTGCCTCTTCACCAACCTGGAGACCAGAGTATAGAATTGGAGGGGAGACTCCGAACGGATTACATTGCAACAAATTACTTTGTAAGGTAAGTGCTATGTGACACTACACTCACTGAAATGATTAAAGCAGATTAGATGCAGCAAACTAAAACAACCTTTAATGTCAGGCTACTATACCATTGTTACCATGATAACAACGTGGTCAATAAAGTACAAACAAATGTTGATCGCAACACCAAAATAACAACAACCATGCTAATATGGCCTAACAATAAGATGTGCCCATGTCTGCGTTCTGCTACTATTTCCAACATAGTCTGTCACTACTTGTTCTCCAGCATGAATACGGCTGCTGCTGAGTCACAGAGCATACACATCACTGGCAGAGACGCTGCTAACAATTGAGATGTCCTCAATATCCTGAGGGCATCTCTAATACCACCTGCTATCTGTGTGTTTTGTAGCACTTCAACTGCAGATGAGATCTGCCATTGGCCCCTGGAACATCACCACTAAAGTGGCCCATTTCCACGGTTCTCCTTGATAGGGTGGAAGTGGCAGTTACCAAATGACCAATGGAACGGATTGGGCCATCCATTCTAGCTGCAGCGCTGTGGTCTCGACACCTTTGATATGCATGGTCAGCACCCATGTGCTGCCTTCATTCCTGTATGGTAGTTGTGAGGATTACCACATTGGTGTTCATGGTAATCAATTGTGCCCCAATGTTCTCAAATACAAATGAAATGCATTGCAACATCTTCTGAATATTCCTGTTCATGAGTTTCATCTGCTAGTATTGTAGACACTGAATTTGGATCATGGATGTCTCACCCTCCAAACAACTGTGCATTGGTTCAGGTTCTACAATTTGATGTGCCTCATGGCACCAACTGCACCCACACCATGGAACACACTGCTGTTGTTGTCTCACACATGGGTTTTGGATTGGACTGGTTGGCAGAGTGACTTTGTCATCCTCCATTAATGCTACCTGTGGTGGCACTGAGGCAGTGCTACATTGGACTAGAGTGGTTTTTGGGTGTGGTAAATGCTGCAGACAAAACAACTCAACACTATCCATTATTTTATCACTAATGTATTCATAAAGGTAAACAAAAACTAAACATTCTAATTTCAATCTGAGTCTGCTGTTAGCTGCACTATATAGAAACTGCTTTTTAACTTAACTATTCTAGAATAAAAGTAATCAAAAATACATATTAAAAATGTTTTTTAACAGCATCCAATATTTACATCTGAGGGTGTTGGTGAAGTTCTAGGCCTCATAGGTTATGATGCCACAGCACTCCTGTAATAATATAATTTCACTATTTTACATGGTTATATCATTATGGATTTGTGTATTCACCTCACATGTGCCACATAACTTGTTTATATAGATGCAGGATTGGCCTACTCTAGAACTTTCATCAACTCAGGACTTTCATGAAGTTTGATCACTGTCTCACTGATTGGAAATGTAACCTTTAATTTGGGTTTCTAACCTTTTATTTGACAGTAAAAATCAATTAATTTAAAGCTTATAGGTTATGTTATATATTTTCGCTATTTAATATAGTGATGACTAATGTTTACTAGTTTTCTAACAATGTATAGGTACTTTGCTGAGCAACTATACTGATTAGTGATGGTTTGCTTTTGTCATTTTATGAATCAATAATTAAGCTAGTATGGAATGTCTGTTCAATTGATCTTGGCACCTTTAGCACTACTTCCAAGGGTCAGGGACTAGAGAGGCACCACTTGGAGGATCAGGGCTCAGTCCATCTGGGTCCAGGTGCGGGTTCATGATAGTTGGAGACTTTTATGTCACTGAGGCTCTGATCAGGAGGCCAGCCAACTAGCCCTTGGATTCAATCTGGTAGTTGTGGGTTCAAGAAGTGGAACGGGGTTAAACCAGCAGGGTGGGCCACTGAGGGTTCAAGGCAGGGATCAGGCTTCAGAGCAGTCCTTCCAAGTGCATCAAAGCAGTCTTGTGAAGTACATAGCAGGCCACAGCAGCAGGCAGTCCTCTGAAAGTCATTCTGCAGGTTCAGAAAGTGAACTGAAGTGTGGATCTGCAGGTCCTCTTTTTATACCTGCTTCCTTCTTTGAAGTAGAAAATGTTTTCCCCTTGAAGTGCCTGTAGTTTACTGACTCCCCACACTGGATCCGGCATGACTGCATGAACAATGTTGCAGTGTGAAGTCCTTTGTGTGAAAGCAGCTCGGAGCCTATTGATTAGCAAGTGGGGCTATGCCCAGCTCTGCCACTCTATCCAATGATGGCTTATCCAGGCAAACCTAATTGCTCTACTGTGTGGCTGTCTAGAAGGAATGAACAAATACAACTGTCAACTACACCCACTCATGTGACCCAGGAACAAGCTGCTGGCACAAAATAGCTCGGGCAGGAAAATGCCAACGTTTTAAAAGTGGTATTTTCAATATTGTGACTTGAACTCTGACTTTCCAATTAAAGATTTGTTTTTATTTTTTATTTCTTTGTCCTCATATCATCAAAAATAGGCGTCCAGCAAGAGACCACTAGGGAGGGAGCACCCATTTGACTCATGCAGATAGGTTTGCCAAATCTAAATGCTCCTGGCAGCTATGACACAAGCAACTTTTACCACTGTGAGGTAATCATTAGACAATGCTTTGACTTAAAGGGTTTCCCCTCTCACATGGTATAACAGGACCAAACCGCGTTCACCCTTCTACCAACAGAGCCCTCGGTGTCCAGTTACATATATGTTCTCCTGCTTTCAACCATACAAGGCATGAAAGAGGGGCAGAGCTTAACCAGTTTCTACAAATTTCCCTTCTAGCAAGCAATTTTAGCAAGAATAGCAAACATCTCTGAGTGAGCTCAAGGAGACTGTGACATGTCCAGGCCAAATAAGATGAGGAAAGGGCTTACCTCAATTCTGATTGCAAAGATATTTGATATGTGTTGGAAAATGGGTTATTGGTAGGGCAGGTAGGTACCTACACCTAGCAACAAGCCACTAACCTCCACATAGGTACAGTTAGGTCTCAGTAAATTAATCCCAGCTCAACCCTTGGTAGCTTGGCAACGAGCGTCAAGGCTTAACTTAGGAGACAAAGGGGGTCATTCTGACCCTGACGGGCGGCGGAGGCCGCCCGCCAGAGTTCCCCCCTCCGAAATACCGCTCCGCGGTCGAAAGACCACGGAGGGTATTCTAAGTTTTTCCCTGGGCTGGCGGGCGGTCGCCAAAAGACCGCCCGCCAGCCCAGGGAAAAACTCCCTTCCCACGAGGATGCCGGCTCGTAATCGAGCCGGCGGAGTGGGAAGGTGCGACGGGTGCTGTTGCACCCGTCGCGTATTTCACTGTCTGCCAAGCAGACAGTGAAATACTTGTAGGGGCCCTCTTTCGGGGGCCCCTGCAGTGCCCATGCCAGTGGCATGGGCACTGCAGGGGCCCCCAGGGGCCCGCGACCCCCCTACCGCCATCCGGTTACCGGCGGGCGGACCGCCGGGAACTGGATGGCGGTAGGGGGGGTCCGAATCCCCTCGGCGGCGCAGCTAGCTGCGCCGCCTTGGAGGATTCCAAAGGGCGGCGGTACACTAGCGGGAGACCGCCAGTGTTGCCGGTCCGACCGCGGCTTTACCGCCGTGGTCAGAATGCCCTGCGGGGCACCGCCGGCCTGTCGGCGGTGCTCCCGCCGACCCTGGCCCCGGCGGTCTTAGACCGCTGGGGTCAGAATGACCCCCAAAGTGTAAAGCATTCAAATATCACAAAACAGTAATTAAATAAAACACAGGAAACAGTTTAAAAATCCAAAACCAATTTATAAAAATAGTTTATATTTTTATCTTTAAAATGACACAAAAACGATTAAAATCGGTTCAGGGGAACCGGAGATATGAATTTTTAAAGAATTATTACTTTTCTAGCGCTTAGAAACAAAAAGCGCCAATCGGGTCATCTGGTTGCACCTCCACCGGGGCAAAGTCAAACTTTCAGGCCGACCGCGATGGAGCCCTGCTCGGCTACAGGTCGCGGGAGGCCTCGGTTAAAAAGTTACCTTCTGACTTAGTCTTTATTTTGAAGTTTTTCTTCACCGGGACGAACCTGCCAGTTGAATCCGACCTCCTGGAGCCCTTGTCCGGATACGCGATGTGGGTTTCCTCGGTGGAGACTTTTACCTTCGGACTTAGTCGTTTTTTCGAGATGAAAATCCTTCGACCGGGGTAAACCTGGATCTTGATCCGACGTCCATGGAGCCCTTCTCGGATACGATGGCTGGGAGGTCCCGGTCAACTTTTTACGTTCGGACTTAGTCTCTTTTTTGGATGTTTTTCTTTACCGGGACGAACCACGAAGTCAGGCCGGGTCGCGGTTGAGGCAAGCCGGCTAGAATTTCTGCGGCGGGTCGGTCCCTCTCTGGAGCTTTTTTCCAAAAATTCTCAAATCTTTTCCAAACTTCTGGGGCTTCACCCAGATGTTCTTTTAAGGTTCTTTTGGGGTCCACAGCTCACCCCAAGGGTCCAGAAGTTCTGTGATGGTCCTTGGGGGTGCGGACTTCAACTCCCAGAATGCACCTGGCGCAAACTCCTTTTTGGCCACTGGACAGTGGTCAGCTGGTCGCTTTCTTCAGGAGTTGGTGCAGGGGACTCTGGTTTAGCAATTTTTCACCTGTAGCAAACAGGGAGTCCCTCCTTGAACCAGTTGAAGCCAGGCAAAGTCCTTCTTGTGGTGAAGCCCAAGTGTGCAGCTGGTGCAGTCCTTCTGAGTGCAGGGTCCAGGTGCAGGCCAGGGGTCCAGCAGGGCAGTCCTTCTTCTTCTTTAGTTCCTTTCTTGTTGATTTCTGGAGGGGATCTGAGGTGTGGGTGCAGGTCTGCCAGTTTTATCCTTGCTCCTGGGTGAATAGCAGGGGGGACCTGGTTCTCCAATCAGGGACAGGGTCGCCCCCCTGTGATGACCACTTCCTGGGAAGTGTGGCAAAAATCCATCCCAAAAGGCAACAGTCTCTAAAAATCCAACATGGCTGAATCTGATTTTTGGAGGTTACATCTGGCTGAGCCCACCCACTGGTGTGGCTAAAAATCATAAACACACCCCTCTCCTGCCCTCTCCTAATCTAATCAAGGGGGCACCTAATTGTCTGGGGTTGCAGGATGCGGGGGTGTTGCTGGGTGCTCCAAATGTCCTTCTCTGCCTTTGAAGACCAGTTTGGCCGCCCTCCCCCTTCCTGCCTCACCATCTGCTGAGGGGAGATTCTCTCCCCCAAGCACATTCCTTTGTGTGAAGCCTGGCCACTTCACACCTCATCAAGGCAGCCTGGCAGAAGCTGCTGCAGGCTGGCCAATCAGAGCACAGCAGCAAAAACAATGCAGAGTTGAAATTGGCAACTTTTTAGGTAAAGTCTAAACTTTTTACCTGAACAAGTTATATTAAATCCAACAACTGGAAGTTGTAGGATTTATCACAACAATTAATTTGATACCAAATTCTTGGTATGCAACATTTAAGGAGACTTTAAAATTTAAAATAAAGTCTGCCCATTCTAGCCTATGAAGGCCATTTACTTCAATGAGGGAAAAACGAATTTGGCTGTTTTTACCTCACCAGGGCTTATAAATCTAGTTTTATAAAGTCCCTGCTTATAGTTACATGGCACCCAGCCCTAGGGGCACATAGGGCACACCTTAGGGGTGACGTATATGTAAAAATAAGGTAGTTTAAGACTTTGGAAGTACCTTTAATTCCAAAGTCGAATTTGCATATAACTTTAATTTAAAAGCAGCCAGCAAGGCAGGCCTGCCTTTAAAATGACACTGGGCACCTCAGCAGTGCACCTAGGTGTGCACCACCTATGCTGTGGTCCCTAAACCTACATGCCCTACCATATACTAGGGACTTATAGGTAGGTTAACTTAGCCAATTATAATTAGCCTAATTTGCATATCCATTTTACACAGAGCACAGGCCCTGGGACTGGTTAGCAGTACCCAGGGCACCATCAGAGTCAGGAAAACACCAGCATAAAGTGGAAACTGGGGGCAAAAAGTTAGGGGGCCTCTGCAATCAGCCCTGTTTTCTCACAATATGATAGTACTCACAGTGTCTCTAAAGACAGAACGGGATGTGCAGGATACAAACATATGCACATTGTGAGCCTCAAAGCATCTACAACTTCTACAGTAGGTTACCTCATTATTTGCAGACCTCCCAATCTTCTAAGGAGCCCAATAAATCCAATGGAGATTGTAGAAGTGGTTTCTTTTTAGCGTGGCAGATTTAACTGTATAATATAGGAGTTTTAAAGATAATTGCCTTAAATATTGTAACTTTGACTCCGGCATCAAGCCCGCCCAGGTGTGGTATACAGGCTTCAGCTTTCCCTCCTCAGCATCCAGGAGTTCCTAGAATGAGATGGCAACCTCTTTCTTCAGAGGCTGTGGATCTCATGCTTTCAGCTCAAAGTCCCAGGAGCCACCTACGTCCTGCCTACAGCATACCACGGGCCAGTTGGAAATATTTAAGTCTGGAAAGCTTTCCACTAGTCTTCCTGTGCAGCATTTTCCATGGTATCAACCCTTCAAATATCTGAAGCTGACCCCAGAGAGCAATATCAACCTCTTTTAATGGCAGACTCAAACTGTCTGATCAAAGTCTGATGTGCCTGGGAGTCCCAAATGGAAGCAAAGTCTGTATAATATTTGATACCCATAGAACATCTATATCAAAGCCAAAGATTAAGGGACACCCATAGGACCTTAAGCCAAATCTTTTTAAAGAATGTCAGTGCCCCAAACATATAGAGAAGGCCAAGTGACCACAGATTACTAGTCATTATTTTCAGCAGCAAGTCCCAAGTCAAAGTGTCAGGGTAAGTCAACAACATCCTGCAGTTGTTAAATTAGAAGGCATCACAGTATGTCCTCACATCAGGGAGTGCTAGACCCCTTTCTCCAATCTCCACCTTTGCTTTTTCCATGATAGCCTGATTGCTTAGAGGCCTAGATAAAAAAATCTCACCCTCCCTTGAATTTCCAATTACAGTTTTTTTAGGGAAAGAGAGAGGGATGCTAATTAAATGACACGTCAACTTTGAAAGAATGGACATTTTTATTAGGTTAACACCTATGTAGATTGATAATTACTGATTCCTCCATTTAGCCAATATCTGGTTGATATCTTTAGCCACCTTTTCCAAATTGTATTGCGTTATGGATAATGGCGATACCGAGGTATTTAAGTTCAGTTTTAACTTCTCTGTCTGTATGTTGAGTGTTCCAAAACATAATCTCTTTTGGCCTTATTTATACTGTAACTGGAAAAATTCCCGAAGTCCCCAATTAACTTCTCCACTCTGGGATGGTCTTAGTTGGGTTGGCTGTGTAGACTACACTCTTCTTTCTGAAACGCTGTGAGGCGAAGGGGATTACCTGCAGGTCTAACCTAAGAGATTGTGCCAACAACATAAAATATACATCAAAGAGGAATGGGGGGAGAGGGGAGCCTAGCCTAGTGCCTCTGGATATGTTACATTTTTTCAGTAATGACCCATTAAGCAGGAGTTGGGCAGAAGAAGACCCATATAAGTTTTGAAGTACCCTGAAAACATTGGAGCTAACTCTAAGAGCTTTCAAAAACTCCCAAATGTATACACAGCAGACTCTATTGAAAGCCTTGGCAGCATCAATCATTAATACCTCCAACAGGTCGGAATGAGTTGTTGCAAGATCCATGGGGCCTATTTGGAGTTCAGTAAGCTAGTGTATTTTCTGTTTAGATATACATTAATTCATTAGTCAATTAAAACCATAAATATTGTTAAAATATGCCGTTAGAATCACATGAAAGTTAATGAAAGCCAGAACGGTCACGTCAAGACGCCATCATAAAACCAGCTCCCCTTACCCACGACACCTTCATTGCTGTTGGGCTGTGGTGCCTACTGTTGGACTTTTGGCCATACGCATGGTCATCCCTAGTCTTTTTGCCTCCTTCCTCCTGGTTTTTCTGTCCTCTCGCTGTTGGCTCTAGGACTCTGAGCACTTTATCACTGCTGACCAGTGCTAAAGTGCAGGTGCTCTCCCATCTAAAGTTGTTATGATTGGCTTATACCTAATTGGCATATTTAATTTACCTATAAGTCCCTTGTACAGTGGTATCTCTATACCCAGGGCCTGTAAATTAAATACTACTAGTGGGCCTGCAGCGCTTCTTGCGCCACCCACTGAAGCAGACTTTCAAACCTGTCTCAGGCCTGCTAGCGCAGGGCCTGTGTGCGCAGTTTTCTGCCACAGGGACCTGGCATCTAAATTTACTTGCCAGGCCCAGAACTCCCCTTTTACTACATGTAAGTCACTCCTAAAGTACACCCTAGCTAGCCCTATGGGCAGGGTGCCATGTATGTAGAAAGGCAGGACATGTGCCATATTGCATGGCCTGTCCTAGTAGTGACAAACAGCCTAACTTGGTGTCTCACTGCTGTGAGTGCTGCCTTCTCATAGGATTGCATTAGAAATGCCCTGCCTTATGTGTAAGGGGTATTGTCTGATTTATGAGGGTAGCATAGGCGTGTTTGGTATGGTTGTGATGGTGATAATAAATACTGCTTACTGGTGTGGGTGTATTTTTTATTACTATCACAGAAATGCCACTTCTAGAAAGTGCGCATTTATCTGTGCTTATAATTCTGGTGTTTTGCAGCTTGACTCCAATCCACGTCTGGGCAGAGTGACAGTTGGGGCTTTGTGCATACTTTTCAGACAGCCTGTACACAGGGAGGGTGGAGGTGTCACCGAGGTGCATCTGCATACTGAATAGTCTTCCTGGGCTGAGAGAAGGGAGAGGCGGGGCACACCTGCATTTGTAAAGACTGTGCCCTGGCCTCACACAATAGGGTCGTTAACCCCCCACTGATGTTTGGAGCCTGTGCTGAAAGGAGAGAGGGGGCACTCCCAGAACCAGTTGTAACTGGCTGGAACCTCCTCTCCCTACCATTGTAAAACACTGTAAGAACTGACTATAAGTACAGGGGAATTTTCCCCACAATTTGAACATTCTTGGAACTTGAAACTGGACACAGAACGCTGATGAATGGACTCACCAGGAAACCGCCATTGACTGCTGCTGCTGTGCTGACCTGTGACCTGCCTGGTCACTAGGAGGAACTGCCACCATCTGCACCTCTTGTGCTGGCCTGTAGCTGGGCCCACCAGCCCTGTGCTCCTTCTTGTTTAGTTGTTCCCAGGGGCAGGGTGCTGTGGCCCCTGACCCCTGCAACGATCTTTTACATCTTTGCCAGGAGGGAGCGCGAGGCGCCCCCCTCCCCCTTTAAAGGATTTCCCTGACTTGGGCCCCCCCTTGGAGAGGGCCGGTGGAGGCCCGGGGGGCCCCCCAGTGATCACGGGTCCCAGAAGGGGCCCGTCAAAAATTCAGAGAGGGTGCGTGCCGCCCCTCTCGGTCTGCCATGTTGAGGGAGGCCCCCGTTTTTGCGCAGAGGAGCGCCGGGGGCCCCATTAGTTGTTTTAGGCACTGGAAGTGCCTCCCCATCAAGACAGGTACTTTTAAATGGACCAATATGTTCCTTATCTAAAGTTCTTTCTACAGACTTTGCTATTATGATATATTGCCTACCTGTTCTATGATGCTTTTACATATGTGTGCACATGTTCCTTTTATGGGCGTGACTTGCTAATATGTTTCCCTAACTTGCCATAGGTTTTCTAATGTTCCTACTATGGGCGTTTTATGATATTCTTATGACAAGTGTTCTAATGTGATTACGTGTTTCCTGACTACTGCTTATGTTGCAGAATACTGAGTAACCTGTGTGTTATGTGTGACTACTGCTAGTTTGCAGAGTAACTAATGTGTAACGTTCTGACAACTGCTAAGGTAGCAGGATAGTACTGTTATGTGATGTTGGTCTAATGATTACGTTGTGTACAATACAGTATATTTTCATATAATCTGGTGTTGTGTTTCCTTTGTGGTGGGGATATTGCGTCACATGTATGTGTGTGTTGTGCAAACGCTTTACGCATTGCCTCCGGGTTAAGCCTGACTGCTCGTGCCAAGCTACCAAGGGGGTGAGCAGGGGTTATCTTGGACGTGTAACTCCCTTGCCCTGACTAGAGTGGGTAAGTTCTGCCTGGCTGAGGTGCATACCCTAGCCAACCAGAAACCCCATTTCTAACATTGGAAGTCAGCGGTGAGGATAGGACTTGCGCTTGCACAATACCATTGTGACTCATTATTTCACTACAAGGATTGCGTTTAGACCATCACATGTTTGGCTTCTCTTAACTTTCTCTCTTTCGTCATTTTTCCTGTTTTCAGTTCTCACGCTTGGGTATTGTGATTGTCACAGTTGAGTTAATTGTACCTTTTCAAGATGGGGTTTACCTTTGATTTAGAGGACATGCCGTTTTACACGCAGGGGGAATTAGATGGGTTCTGTAGAGAGAGAGGGCTGCCTGTAGAAGGGGACCTCAGGAGATCTCTGAATTTCTTTGAAAGGTTTGTGACATTTACCCAGGGAGGGAGTGTGCTTAGGGGGTACCCAGAGGATCCTGAGTGTAGCGAGGGTTCCCAATGGGAGGGCTCCCAGACCTCATCCCTAGAGAGTGGTAGAGAGACTGATCAGGAGGGTGAGAATGACCGGTTGGGGACGCCAGTTGACAGGGAAGGCCCCAGTGATAGGGAGTCCCTTGCTGGGTCCAGTGTAAGAAGTAGGGCTACCTCTCATTCCTTGACGCCTGATGAGCTAAGAGATAGGCGGGAAGAGAGGGACCTGAAGTTGCAGTTAGCGCGCCTAGCTGTTGAGGAGAGAAGGGCTGAGGTAGAGAAGGCCTTAGTACAGGAGAGAATGGCAGAGAGGGCCTTTGCCAGAGAAAGACTCGCTCTAGAGCGCAGTCTGAAGGTTCTGGACTCACCAGCGTTGCAGGTGGAGTCCAGTGGTGGCAGCAATGTACAGTGCTGTAGCAAAGATGTTCCTCACATACCCATAGATCTGGTACCTAGGTTCCAAGAGGCGGGTGACATACGTCAGTGGTTAAAGGAATATGAGAGGGCTCTGGTAGAGCGCAGGATCCCTGAGAAGGATTGGGGAACTGGCCTAGGGAGTTTTATTCCTGAGGAGGGGAGGGATGCCCTACTGACTCTAGAAGAGAGTGACAGGGAGGGGTACTCCGCTGTGAAGAACGCACTGATTGTGAAGTATGGTTTTTCCCCTGAGGAATACAGAAAAAGGTTTAGGGGTGGTAAGAAACTGTCCCACCAGTCTTGGGAGGAGTTTGTGGAGGATTGCTGCATTGCACTAGATAGATGGGTCAAGGGTAGCACAGTAAACAATTTTGAAGGGCTGTTTAATCTGATTCTCAGAGAGCGCCTGTTTCGTTGTTGTTTTTCAGAGTTACGCCAACACTTGTCAGTGTGTGAGCCCTCTGACCCCAGGGAGCTCGCAAAGGAGGCAGACTTCTGGTTGCGTACCAGAGGGTCTGGTGTGGCATTAGGGGGTGTTCCTAATGAGAGTGGTCTAGGTGTTTCCCAACAAGGTGTGGTGGGAAAGGAATGGAGTGTCCCAGGTAGGTCCCAGTGGACTGGGATGGGTGAGGGACCCCATGTCCCGTCTCTGAGGAGAGGGAATGGGGCTGGGCTGAGGCCCAAGGTGCCCAAGATACCGCCCCAGGCCCCTGAAGGTTCCATGAGTGAACGCCAGGAGGTGAGCCTAACCTGTGCCGTAGGGCCAGCTGTTCAGAAGGATCCCATTTTGTCATTAGGACTTAGGCGGGTGGCTGGTGATAGCGTTCCGCCGGTCCTGGTGTCTGGTAGTCTCGCTCTACAGCGGAGGAGGCGGAAATCCAGGCATAGGGTTGAGAGGGGGCTGCGGGCCCCAGTGGAGAACCTGGAGGGTCAGCTCTGAGAGCAGAGCCCCCCAGGAATGACCTTGGTGAGACCATTTCTGGGCTGGGGGGAATCCAGACTCTGTCAGATGGGCAGAGGTCAGGAGACCTGCGCCAGTCAGACTCTTGTGTGGCCCTTGGGGAAAGTATTTCCCTGGTGGGGGGTAGGTGTGCCCCCCAGGAAGTCCTGGTGCGCCAGGCAATGATTCAACCGCAGGGTGGTGACTCTGGGTTGGATGATCAGGTTCAGGGGGTAAACTCTGACCTGATGGGGAGTACGTGTGCTCCCAAGGAAGTCCTGGTGCGCCAGGCAGTGGTTCAACCGCAGGGTAGTGACTCTGGGTTGGATTGCCAGATTCAGGGGGTAAGCTCTGATCTGGTAGGGGGTAGGTGTGCTCCCAAGGAAGTCCTGGTTCGCTGGGCAATGGTCCAGTCTAAGGGTGTCGTCCCTGGACTAGATAGACAGGTTCAGGGGGTAAACTCTGACCTGGTTGGGGGGGCGGTTAGTGTGCTCACCCCCCTGTGTGAAACTTCTGGTGGCTTCTCCCGAGGTGGGGAGACGCAGGACTCTGGAAGTGGGGTTCAGGGAGGGGGAAGCCCGCCCCGGACCCCGGTGCAACCCAAGGGTGTCGTCCCTAGGTTGGGTGGTCAGTTGCCAGGTAGTGATCCTGGGCTGGCGAGAAAGTTGTGCAGGGCTGCTGTACCCAGCACCCTGGCAAGTGTGGATTCTGGTGATACCCCTCCTAGGAGAGGAGGGCGGGATCCTAGAAGGAGGGGTACAGGGAGGAGAGCCTCGCCTCTAGCCCCTGTAGAACCTATGGGTGCGGACCCTAGGTTGGTGGATCAGTGGCAGGGTAGAGCCCCTGAACTGATCGGAAATGGAGTGGAGACAGGTTGCTTTGCACCTGGGGCTACCGCCCCCCACTCATTATGGTTTCAGAGACCAGAGGCTCTTAGATGGCCTGGGGCCTGGTCCTGGCCATTGGCAGCTAGAGAATCCCCGTGGGTTGGTCTAGGCTGCCTGGGACGCATTGACAGAGAGATCCCAGTGGAGTCAGGAAGGCGTAGAACTGGAACATGCCCCTGCTGTTGTGGGCCTGGGTCCTTGTTCTATCGCCCCAATCAGGGAAGTACATCAAGGTATTGATTGTTCTCCCATGGCTTTTGGCTGGTAGGGGGTTGTGTTGGACTTTTGGCCATACGCATGGTCATCCCTAGTCTTTTTGCCTCCTTCCTCCTGGTTTTTCTGACCTCTCGCTGTTGGCTCTAGGACTCTGAGCACTTTATCACTGCTGACCAGTGCTAAAGTGCAGGTGCTCTCCCATCTAAAGTTGGTATGATTGGCTTATACCTAATTGGCATATTTAATTTACCTATAAGTCCCTTGTACAGTGGTATCTCTATACCCAGGGCCTGTAAATTAAATACTACTAGTGGGCCTGCAGCGCTTCTTGCGCCACCCACTGAAGTAGACTTTCAAACCTGTCTCAGGCCTGCTAGCGCAGGGCAAGTGTGCGCAGTTTTCTGCCACAGGGACCTGGCATCTAAATTTACTTGCCAGGCCCAGAACTCCCCTTTTACTACATGTAAGTCACCCCTAAAGTACGCCCTAGCTAGCCCTATGGGCAGGGTGCCATGTATGTAGAAAGGCAGGACATGTGCCATATTGCATGGCCTGTCCTAGTAGTGACAAACAGCCTAACTTGGTGTCTCACTGCTGTGAGTGCTGCCTTCTCATAGGATTGCATTAGAAATGCCCTGCCTTATGTGTAAGGGGTATTGTCTGATTTATGAGGGGTAGCGTAGGCGTGTTTGGTATGGCTCTGATAGTGATAATAAATACTGCTTACTGGTGTGGGTGTATTTTTTATTACTATCACAGAAATGCCACTTCTAGAAAGTGCGCATTTATCTGTGCTTATAATTCTGGTGTTTTGCAGCTTGACTCCAATCCACGTCTGGGCAGAGTGACAGTTGGGGCTTTGTGCATACTTTTCAGACAGCCTGTACACAGGGAGGGTGGAGGTGTCACCGAGTTGCATCTGCATACTGAATAGTCTTCCTGGGCTGAGAGAAGGGAGAGGCGGGGCACACCTGCATTTGTAAAGACTGTGCCCTGGCCTCACACAATAGGGTCGTTAACCCCCCACTGATGTTTGGAGCCTGTGCTGAAAGGAGAGAGGGGGCACTCCCAGAACCAGTTGTAACTGGCTGGAACCTCCTCTCCCTACCATTGTAAAACACTGTAAGAACTGACTATAAGTACAGGGGAATTTTCCCCACAATTTGAACATTCTTGGAACTTGAAACTGGACACAGAACGCTGATGAATGGACTCACCAGGAAACCGCCATGGACTGCTGCTGCTGTGCTGACCTGTGACCTGCCTGGTCACTAGGAGGAACTGCCACCATCTGCACCCCTTGTGCTGGCCTGTAGCTGGGCCCACCAGCCCTGTGCTCCTTCTTGTTTAGTTGTTCCCAGGGGCAGGGTGCTGTGGCCCCTGACCCCTGCAACGATCTTTTACATCTTTGCCAGGAGGGAGCGCGAGGCGCCCCCCTCCCCCTTTAAAGGATTTCCCTGACTTGGGCCCCCCCTTGGAGAGGGCCGGTGGAGGCCCGGGGGGCCCCCCAGTGATCACGGGTCCCAGAAGGGGCCCGTCAAAAATTCAGAGAGGGTGCGTGCCGCCCCTTTCGGTCTGCCATGTTGAGGGAGGCCCCCGTTTTTGCGCAGAGGAGCGCCGGGGGCCCCATTAGTTGTTTTAGGCACTGGAAGTGCCTCCCCATCAAGACAGGTACTTTTAAATGGACCAATATGTTCCTAATCTAAAGTTCTTTCTACAGACTTTGCTATTATGATATATTGCCTACCTGTTCTATGATGCTTTTACATATGTGTGCACATGTTCCTTTTATGGGCGTGACTTGCTAATATGTTTCCCTAACTTGCCATAGGTTTTCTAATGTTCCTACTATGGGCGTTTTATGATATTCTTATGACAAGTGTTCTAATGTGATTACGTGTTTCCTGACTACTGCTTATGTTGCAGAATACTGAGTAACCTGTGTGTTATGTGTGACTACTGCTAGTTTGCAGAGTAACTAATGTGTAACGTTCTGACAACTGCTAAGGTAGCAGGATAGTACTGTTATGTGATGTTGGTCTAATGATTACGTTGTGTACAATACAGTATATTTTCATATAATCTGGTGTTGTGTTTCCTTTGTGGTGGGGATATTGCGTCACATGTATGTGTGTGTTGTGCAAACGCTTTACGCATTGCCTCCGGGTTAAGCCTGACTGCTCGTGCCAAGCTACCAAGGGGGTGAGCAGGGGTTATCTTGGACGTGTAACTCCCTTGCCCTGACTAGAGTGGGTAAGTTCTGCCTGGCTGAGGTGCATACCCTAGCCAACCAGAAACCCCATTTCTAACACCTACCATATAAGAAGTACCAGAAGCATTGTTAAAATATGCAGTTGGCCTCAAGTCAAATTAATAAAAGCTAGAACATACTCATCAAGAAAACATCATAAGATCAGCTCCCCTTGCCTCTTGCCCTTGGAGCATTTATCTCTGTGGAGCCGGGGTGCCTACCTTATATAAAGTGTATCTGCTGTTTGTGGACAAAGCCTTTGTGGTCAGGGTGAATAATTTGTGGGGCTAGTTTAACCGCCCTAGTAGCGAGGATGCTCCTGAAGATTTCATAATCGCTTTTTTAATAGCGAGATTGGTCTACAAGAATCTGCATTCCTGGGATCTTTTACTGGTTTTACAATTAGTACCAAATTGACCTCATTCCAAGTATCCAGAATCGGGGCCTCTCCAGAGTAGACTGAATTAAACAGGTCCTTCCACGCTGTAATAACTGACTCCTTTACAAGTTTGCCAAGCTCTACATGAATAGCATCTGGACCTGCGGCTCCTCCATTCTTGGCCTTTTTTAGGTCTTCCCTGATTACCTCCTCTCTGTTGATAAAAGCTGTTTCCTTGCATCTGTTAGTACAGGCAGACCTCTGCCCCTCAACCAGTCCCTTAACCTAAGAATATCTGGGATGGTCTCTTACATATAGCGAGACTTAAAGAGATTGATTAAACATTTATCAATTTCTCCCTTTATACTGAAGGTGGTCCCATTGCTATTACCAACCTCTTTAATATGATTCCTCGATCTATCCAATTTTACCTTATGTTATAACAGAGCCCCACACCTTTCTCCATATTCAAAAAGTCTCAGATTATTGGCCTTCCAATTCTCCTGACATTTCGATTCAACCCTGACTTTATAGCTATCCTGTAACTCTTCAATTTTCTTTAAGGACTGGCTTATATGTGGTGGTGAATAATGCGCTTGCAGAGTGTACTCAAGAGACTCAATCTCGCGCCTAATGGAGCTCAACCCCTGCCGATTACTTTTGTTCTTAAATGAGGCTTGTTACAATTTCTTAGACACCAAACATTAATTTCCTACCTATTACTAATCAAAAGGTAGCATTTATTGAATGTAATATAGCAACTCAATATCACCCTATGGTAGGTCTCACAGTGGTGAAAACATAATTTGGGAGTTTTACACTACCAGGATATGTAAAACTTAAAAGAATATGTCTAACCATTTAATTACAATGCACCCTCTCCTATGGGCTTCCCTATGGTCTACTTTCGGGGTGCCGTACATGTAATGAAAAAAAAGGAGTTTAAGGCTAGGCAAGGGGATTGTTTTGCCAAGTTGAACTGGCATTTTAAAACTGCATTCAGGCTAACATGGCAGACCTGGTCATGTTTTAACTGGCTACTTAATTGGGTAGCACAGAAGGTGCTGCAGGCCCACTAGCATTACATTTGCAGGCTCTGTGTGGTCCTTTCTAGGGACTTAAAAGTAAATAAGCTATTCAAATTAGACCATGTTTTACAGAGTGAGCGCAAGCACTTTATCACTGGTTAGCAGTGGTAAAGTACACAGAGTCCTAAAGCCAGCAAAAATGTATTTAGAAAACTAGAAGGCAAAATGTTAGGGGGACAGCCACAAGGCTGACAGGTCTAACAATATTATTTAGGTTTCAGTGCAAAACTTTATTTGCCATTAAATGAAGATGATGTCTCACCTTCGTCCTTCACCAAAATGTTCTCTGGGAATATTCTCTTGCCTTTGCCTATAGTTGTCAATGTGTCCCCCACTCACGGCAGAAGATCTCAAGACAGACCTGGTCGTCCCACTCCAAATGAAACCTACACCAGACTCTGATGACCATGCCATCTACAGGACCATGTCTTAACTACCATTCATCAGCAAGATCATTAAAAAAACAGCATCTGTTCTACTTCAAGTTCATTTCAGGGCTAACCATCTCCAGCATAACTACCAGTGTGACTTCAGAGCAGCTAATGCACTGAGTCTGCTACCCTACATATCGTAGACAATGCTCTTCTGGTCATAAAAGAGGATTACCACTGCCTTCTGATATCAATGTGTCTCTCAGCTGCCTTTGACAAAGTCAACCTTCTCATCCTCATGTGCAGCTTGGAGTTTCAAATTGAATTAATTGGAAGTGTCTTCCACTGTTTCTTCTCCTACTTTTCTAACTGACAACTCTATTTGCACCTGGGCACCTGCAGGTCACAAAACATACCTATCACATCTGAAGTTCCCCAGGCCCCCATACTGTATTCTGTCATCTTCAACCTTAACAAGGAGCTGCATGATGCTGTATTCACAGATAACATCATGGTTAACCAATATGTTACTGATACACAGTTTGAAAGACACAACATGAAAGTCTCCTCTGCTTCATGCTTCCAACACCTCAAATACTGCTTTCACTTCATTCAGACCTAGCTATTATCTGAAGCTCAACCCAACCAAGTCAGAATTCTTGTTCTTTGACAAGAACAAACAAAAATAGTTTGACAGCTTCAAGCCCCGACTTTCACTGAATGCCAAGTCACTTGGATTCACTCTAGACACCAACCTCACCCTCAAGGAACACATTGTAAAAAATGTCCAAAAATGCCCTGGTACGGTTTTCTCTTCTAAAGAAAGTCATACTATTTGTTACAGAAAGCGACTTAAGAATTGCTTTTCAAGCCCTCATACTCTCTCATTTGGATGGTGGTAATGCTCTGCTCCATGGTCTCCTAGATTACACACTTGCACCCCTTTGGGGCATTGCAAATGCTAGGTCTCATCCCGGACCTCAAGAAATAAAATGACATCACCTCATCCTGTTGGAAGTCCATTGGTTCTCCTTGCTGGCCAGCCCCATCATCAAAACCAGCTGCTTCATTTACAAAGCCATCAAAATGAGCACTCCTGCTTTTCTTGTGGACATGCTCAAAATTTCTGGTGGATCTCAACACACTCGCTACTAGCACACCCTCATAAGGCCGACTAAGAAGTGTAAAAAAGAAAAAAACAAGACAGCTGGCATTTTCCATCTATGCTCACACGTTCTGGAACTTAGGGAAGAGTTGAATACTTACCTCTTTCAAGAATACTACATCACAAATCATTAATCGTCTACAATCCCAGCTTCCTATTCTATTACTCAGTGACTTTATGGTTGCCACTGGCCACGTACAGCACTCTGCTTCATTTTGCCTCAGTTTGCGCTATGGAAATATCCTATACTCACATAAATATATTTGCCCCGGAATGTAGCTTTGCATTCGTTTGCAGTACAATGCATCAGGGGGTGGGGGAAGGGCATGAGTTGTACATGGCCATTTCCAGGCTACTGCACACGTTTTTTTGATGCAATGCCCTATCAACTACCAAGCGGTAGACTGAGCTTTGCACCCCAAAAAAGGTTTCCTAGAGGTCAGGTGTTAAGTTAGTGTAACATTTGAATTTCGCCTTTACCACATAGCTTATGTGCTCCACTGTACAGCACACATACAATGTGGGAACGGTTTTAGAGTAAGTCTAAATATTATATTTTGTGCTGAAAGGGTAGACTTAAATGACAAAAACCTATGCTAGACATCAGGCAAACAACTATGCCCTATGGTGGAAAGATATATGAATAGTGCTAGGCACTGTGTTTGAGTCCCGCTGCAGGGAATGACAGTTGCAGCCCAACAGATTCATAGATATGTTTTAGTGCTGTGTTTCCTCGTTGCATCACGCAACGGAGCAGCACGGGTTGCTGAACGGCGTTGCAAAACTTGTTAATAAACTGCCTCCCGTGCTCCCTTATCTCCATCAAGAGAGAATTCCTTCCTCATAGGCATGCCATACCACTACAAGCAACGAAGAAGCTTATGCAATGGAAATGTAGATAATTTCGTTTGCCATGTTGATAATTGCTACCTGGGTATTTCGATCAAGTCTTCATAGTAGGCGTAGCAACCCAACCTCACACACTTACGCTCTCCTCCTGACTGTTGGAATATGCATGAAGAGGCTGGTAGTAATTACTGTTGCTGGCTGCCTTCACAGAATAAATATTTGTCGAATCACTCCGTAGCAGTTCATAACCTTCAGAACAACCAGTCAAAATGCGAAAATATAAATCAAAAACATTTGTGCATGGCTGTCTATAATAACAATGCCATCTGGTCTCTAGAGGAAGTCATAAACACAATATTCAGACACGTGCATTGTACTTTTTTCACAATCACATTTTTTTCAGCTGAATTTAAACACTGTTTAATCGATTCACCCGTGCTGCAATTACTGCAGCTCAATTATGTTCTTGCATGTGTCAGGTACACTGCAGTCTAATTTAATCTTCATTACACATCGCCATATTGCAATTATGTATGCTATCAGCGTGTTAACACATATTTAAACCTGTTATTCCTTTGTCACTGATTTGAAAAGTACCTGAAAGGAAGCAGATGTCATAATTGCACGCTCATTGGCCTTGTACAGCCTTAAATCTCAGAGCAAATTGCGGATGATCGGATCACGTCCGAAATTAATGTTGTACTAGGGCACTAATGTCATGATTCATTATAGTTTTGCAGTCTGCTCCAGTTCAGCTACGTGTGATAAAATTATATTAATTCTGCAAGCTAATGAGATTAATGAACGTATTTGCAGGAGAGAAGACTGGCTGGATATGTCAGGCTATTCAAATGTCAAGACATAGGTTATTAAACAGTATTCATCAATTGCAGTACATTCTCATTTGTATTAAATTAATTTGTCTGCCTCATTTAAGAACAATTAATCAGCCTGTACAAATTATGAAGTGCCTGCTGGTCATATGATCTACCGCAGAAATATAAATGTGGAACATTAAAAGCCATCATGGTGGTCCCCGTGGGTTCATACTAATTAAGCTTTAACAGTTTAGAAATGGTAGCAATATTTTATGATTAAAGTAATTAAACTATGTAGGAGAGTGTTACAACTGCTAGTTATTACCGTGTCTGTGATTTACAGTGTTTACCCATTTTAAAGAAATCATACGTAATCTCAGTTTCACAGAGAATCGTGTATCTCTTTTCAATATTTTCTTAAAAGGACCACAAAACGACACGAATGTCAAACAGCCCAACATGAAAACATAAGCAAATGTTTTTAATTCATCGTGGTGTGCATGTTGCAGTAGCCAATCTGTAATTATAGCTGGTATTCCCAGGTATAGGTGTTCCTCAGATTTTTGCTCTCTAATAACTTTTCCCCCGTTTGACTAACCTCCACCAAACCTTCCAGACCCATAGTTTTTCTACATTGGTGGATGAAGAAAAAGCCAAATGGATTTCAATTAAATTCGGCAGGAATATATATTAGGGTGTACAGATGATTCTTTTTGGGTAGTACAAGTAAGTAGGGTAAGTATTTTTAAAGTTACACAGCATTTTAATATAGTGATACTTGTTGTCACAGTAGTTTTGCGAAATTTCATAGTATTTGGTGAAAGTACCATGGTACATAGCAATTACAAGGCATTATGTGATTGGCTAATGGCTCTCTTTATAAAAGTCAAAGGCAGCCATGTTGTTTTAAGTACACTTTGGCAGTGTTCTGGGTTACAGGCTTAGATATATGGAAGTATTAGGTTTTATATTTTCCCTACCTAATACCACTGTACTAACGTGGCAGTAGGTGGGGAAGATCATTTATAAGCTTCTATATATATATGTTTCTTTAAACGTATGAAGTACCACAATACTTCCTATGAAGTACCATGGTACTTTAAAAAAACAGAATTTGTCAAAATTAAAATACAGTACATTACACTATATTTTACAAATAAAGTGTTCTACAGTGTATTATCAAATTTCTATATATATAATTATTTAAAAAAAAGGTCTACAGAGTACCGTGGGAAAACCTCCAAATTAATGTGCTACTGACAAGAAAATATTAAAAAGCGCAGTTCTCCTTAATCTACTGTAAAAACTATAGAAAAATATAAATGCATTTCTGTACCTACTGTGACTTTAATTAATTGGTAATAGGTAGGGAGGAACACAAAAACATAATACTTACCTATATATAATGCCCTATCCCAGAATGCAGCAAAAGTGAGCTGAAAACTTCTGGCTGCCTTTTGTGATTTGTAAACACAGCCATTAGCCAGTCAGATACTGCCTTATAATCAGCATGTACCGCAGTACACCGCAAAGTTACTGTTGTATTCTCATGAACATTATATAGCTAAATATTTTAACACAAATCTTTAAGACTACTTAAACTATTTACACCTACTACCAAAATTATAATTTACATCTCATAATATATATTCCTGCCACATGACATCTGTTCACCCACATCACAGTATACATGTATCAAGTACCACACTCCACTTTATGTCACTGTACTCTATGCCAGTCCACTAAGTGCCACTTCACTGTATGCTATTACACTCTTTGCAATTGCACTCTATGCCAATCCACTGTAGGCCACTCCATTGTGTCCCATTCCATTCTACACCACTGAACAGCACTCTAGCCAAAATGACTCAAAGTAATTACAGGAATTCTTGCAGTTATTTAGTCTCTACCTTCATTAGTTAATCGATTAATTGATAGTTTTTAAGGGCACTGCTAAATACCTTTAAAAAATGAGCAACCAGTGCATCTGCCAGTATAAGGAACATAAATTCAAGGACCACTTAATCTGTAAAACAAGGGTGGTTCACTAGTACCCAGAACCTCCTACTAGTTAGCACTGCCAGAAGTCTCAAGATTGCCTCGTTGTGTCAACTAGGCAGAAATTTTCATTTTGTCCCATCTTCCTTCTTTGCCAAGCTATGTCCTTGTCCACCATTTTGTGAAACTTGTAGGTCTGCTTGGCAGCACTTTTTCTCTTTAATTTTCCTAACGTATCCTTCCTTGAATACTCATGTGCTAGTCCAACATTCTGCAAAATGTGTGTTTGTGTGTGTGAGTGTGTGTGTGTGTGTGATCATTCTTATTTCAAAACACAGTTCCAGCCTCCTTTGTTTTACTGGTCCACAGGGCCCTGAAGGGTACCAGATATTATTTCTCATTTTATGTTTTTAATTTCTTACAAGATAATAGAACTTGCTGGGCCACGGCTTCTCTTAGACTCTCCTATAGGTCTCATGAGCCCATCAGATACACCAGATATTATTGCTCACTGTCATGATTTTTGCAAACATTTCGACAATAGTGATTTGGGTTGGAATCCACTTTCAGAAAATTGTGCTAAAAGTCAGTGTTTTCCAAAGCCACTGTAACTGATTGGCTCCTTTTGAAGATGTGTGGCTGGCAAGTCACAGGATGCTCCAGAATCATGGAGAAGCTTGTGCGAAATCAAGAATAATGGTGAGTCATATAATTGTAGTGGAGGATACTTTCAACAACACATAATGTAATCTGCCTTGACTATTTGTAAAAGGCTGTAAAATTTAGAACCTTATTTAGGATCAGGGTCTTATACTATTTCACAGTACATGCTTCCACCCACTGTAACCTAGGTCGCTGCAGATACGCTGCAATTTTTGGTTATATGAATACAATGTGGTCAATGTCAAGGCACGCCAAAGGTAAGCCAGTCTGTCCCTGTCCCTGCCTGTAAGGCATGGGGAACAGTGCCCGCCTGGGCAATTTCTTCCATAATGGTAAGTGAATTCATCATTCCCAGTCTGACCTATTTTTATGGCATCCTAAAGATTAGAGTGAGGGCTATGGCTTCCTCAAACCGCTAATACGTTGACACACCATTGTGTATATTGTAGCTGGCATTCAGTGCTAATTATTGATCAGGAAGTGCCCATATATTCTAGTAAGGAAGGAATAAAAGTCAGGGAAAGGGAAGTTTTCAATCAGATACTTATAATGGTAGTGTATCTCCGACGTTTGAAAGAGGCAGTTGGGGTTCCCCTCCAAAAGAAACCTAATGGGGACCCAGAGGACCTCAAAAACCTTCCCCCAATCTCACTTCTGTGTGCGCCAACAAAAAAACAATGATATACTAACCAGAAACAGGTGGAGTTTATTACCACTGATTACCTCTTGTATCCCTCTCAGAATGGGTTATGACATGGTCACAGCACACAGTTGGAGTTGGTTGCCACTGCGGACTCCATTTGTTGCCAAGTAGATCAAGGAGACGCTGCTGTCTTGGTAATGTTGGATCTGTCAGCGGCATTTGACACAATCTCAACTTTCCGCTTGGTCCAGCGACTACGTCAAATAGTGCTCAGGGACATCACTCTGGAACTCCTGGGTGCCTTCCAGACATACAAGATCCAAATTGTCAGCTACGGTAATTTAAGAGCTTAGGCACTCCAGCTCCCTTGGGGGGGTTCCACAGGAATCCTCCCTAAACCCCGCTTTCTTCAACTTTTATGTCCGCCCTTCACTGAATTGGTGCATTTGTTCAGCTTTCAGGTGCTATCCTATGCGGATGACACTCAAATTATCATCTGCATATCAGATGATCTGTCGTTGATAGCAGATAAGTTCAAAATTTGTATGATTGGCATTATCACCTGGATAAAGGATAACTGCTTAAAACTGAATGCCAAAAAGCCAGAGATTTTGGTCTTTGGGGCAGTATTTGGTCTGGTCTGAACTCTGGTGGCTAGAGATCTGTGGGCCATTACCCACACCAGGTGAATCTGCAAACAAATTGGGAGTTATTTTTGGTAATGCCTTTGCTTTTGACACTCAAGTCAGCAGGACTGTGAGCTTCTGTATTTTGTATTATCAAAATGCTGAAAAAGATCTTCCCACTTATTCCTGCTGAACTCAGAAGTACACGAGTCGTCGCTTTCGTTACATCGCACCTAGACTATTGCATCACTTTATATCTGAACATTGATAAGTCATTACTGAATAGCCTGCAGGTCATTCAGAATGCAGCAGCCCACCTGGTACTGAATGTACCTAAACACCATTAAGTGAGGGAAGGCTTTTTCTCCCTCCATTGGCTGCCTGTCAGAAAGCAAGTGACACATAAAGCGCTCTGCATGGTCTTTTTGGCTCTTCATCATCAAGGCCCTGTACTACTGAGAACAGCATTTTATGGGTATATCCCGAAAAGATGGCTTAGATCATCATTCCTCAGTAAAGTGTCCATTACTAGATTCTGCAAAGCCAAATGGGGCGGGCATTTCTTTTTTAACATAGCAGAGAACCTGTGGAACACTGTCCTCAAACATTGCGAGGTTGGACTCATTTGGGGATTTCCCTAAGCAACTGTAAACTTGAATCTTTTCCCTTTCCTTGTTACAGCTCTCTGGTCTGAGCAGATGATTTCCCTCCCAGTCTTAGTGCTTTGATTCCTTCGGGCTTAGTGCACTCTACAAATACTATTCAATTTCATTCCATCCAAAGAATGATTAATGGCATTTGTCGAGACAAGAAAAACTCAGTTGAAGAATCTAGTATAAAACATGTATATCTAATAAAAGCCTGTGGAAACCTTAATCTGTATTTCTTGGCTTATATTTATCAATAATCTCACAAGAGATGTTTTAGGTGCTTGCACAACCAACAATTAAAATATCTTAAAGGCAGTGGCGTTAGGAATGCGTGCTCCCCTAAGTATGTTGGTTTAAATACTTTGGAGGAAATAGTACACTTATAGACGAGGGAAAGCAGTATCTTTGTGCTACTGTAGTTCAGAATCTGAGTGTTCGGATAATGAAAGGATATATAATTGCCTATAGAAAAAGAGATGTGTGAAAGAGGGCACATCTATTTATTCTTTATAGACCAGTAGAAGTATGAAAAGGGTAAAGATTGCATATTTCTTATAGAGAATGAAAAAAAGTGGGAGAGTGACTACACTATTCCCACTGAGAACAGCATCTGTGTTATGACCTTAGCGCACACAGACCTCCTGTGCAGGAAAGCTGCTCTGAGCTGAGCAGATGTTGGAGAAACCGAGTGGTTCAACTGAATAGAAAGAATGCACTTTTGAATCGTTACTTTTTATGCCATTTCTAGGCGCTGTGATGTGGCCATTAAAATGTTAAAATGAAATTGGGATATTCTGGGTTGTCTAAAAAGTAGCAGGATCAGTGTCCTAAGTTCAGCCCATATTGAGTATGTAGTTGCATAGAACTGACAAGATGGCTCAGTGTGTTATTGCTTGTTGTTAACATCTGTACTGATCTGATGGTCACAGCTTCAAGACACAGCAAAGCCAGAGCTGCCTTCCATCTTTTTTAAATGATTAAACTGAGCTCCTTTCTTTTTTGTAACAGTAACATTAAATTGGGTAACAGTAACATTTGTAATTTACAATGCTTAAAATGGCAGAATTTTGGTATGAACCTCTATATAATAATACCAGTTCTTAGGCAACATACCAAACTCATACTGACTGTGTTATTCACAAAGGTTGCCACTTAATTTTCACTATATGTAGAAACTACATACACGTTCTTGACAAAAAAAAGTAAAGAAAATGTGAACATTGTTTGTTTTCAGAAACTGAATGCATTGTACGAAATATCTATGCTGATTTGTTTTTAAATATCATTACAGAAGAAAAATATTCTTCCTCGTATTTCATATGACAACAAAGAACACATGCAGGGCTATGGCAAAAGCACACTGGCTGGCTACACAAATGGCTGCCGTCCGCACAGCCAAATAGCAAGCAAAAAGGCATGGACAACAAAGAATTCATGCAGGCCTATGGCGAGAACACACTGGTTGACTACACAGAGTGGCCACTGGCCACATGGTCCAACAGAAACAAGCAAGGAGGCATGGACAACAAAGAACACATGCTGGCCTATGACTACACAAAATGGCTGCTGGCCACATGGAATGGAGAACAAAGACAAAATTGTGGCCTATGGCAAAAACACACACAGTCACACTCACACACACACACACACACACTGTTCAGTCAAAGGAGGCATGGCAAACAAAGAAGAAAACACTACCATTAATTCAGCAGTGCCAAAAATGTAAATTAAGTACCTGATTTAGAGTTTGTCAGAAGGGGGTACTCTATCACAAATATCCTATGGCATCAAAATACCTCTGATGGGATATTTGTCACATTTGTGATGGAGTACCCCTTTCACCAAACTCTAAATCAGGCCCTGCATCAGTTATAAAGTTTTTATAAATACACATCCTCCCAAGGCATCAAAATGTATTACCCCAACTAAATAAAATACACTTTTTGCAGAAATTAACTGAAATACAAAAAAGACACATTTTGCATTTGATTTAATCCAGTACCACCCATGGCCTAATTTATAGATGTTTTAAAACAACATATACCACAGAAACAGTTGTTTCAAATGCCCAAAGACTAGTACTAGCTGGATAGACATGAATAGTGCAAATTTAACAAACACTGAGAAAATGTACTTGACTGTGCACTTGTTTCCCCTTATAAAAGCTAAAACATGAAATGCAAAAAATACTAGGCCCTGCTGCAATTCCAGGCCACCCACCACAACTACAATAAAATATAAAAGATGAATAAAAGTACAAATATATACTGGTTAATGGCTTCTATCTAACAGCATCCTCATCCAAATGTATTTTAACTTATTTGTGATGTCACAAAACCAAAGTCCTTAATAAAATCATATAGTATGTATGCAGGGGGAATTGCAAAAAAAAATAGTGATCCTTTCATCTTAAAATCAAAATAAAGAGTGATCAGGAGATGGACAATGCACTGGGAGGGGCCTTCTATACAGGAAGAGGGAATTTAGTTGAATTCTATGTGGCATTTCCTTCCTGAATTGTCTGTTCGATTAGAGTATCTACTCGCAAAGGTATTTATTAGTACATTTCGCTGCTTCTTGAGTACAAACTATACTCGAGAAAGCAGCTGCAGCCTCTTGCAATCCCTATCACCACAAATTGGTGCCAGAAGGCTCTAGTTACTGGAAATCTCAATAACAGTCGGCAAATGGGCTTGTGCTTGCAGTGCATGTTATCGAGCCTTGTGTTACTCAGGTGAAGATTGCGAGGTGACTACAGAAAAAGAATTCCGCCACACGCTGATGGGCAGATTTGGCAGGGACTCTGCATCACACGTCTAGTGTGGAATTACCAAATTTTGCCGACCCCACTAGTGGAATTAGATTTTTCTTCTGGGCCTAATTTGGAGATTAGCAGATTCAGGACATTCACTGAAAAAGTAGAGTATATCCTAGCACCTCTTTCAGAATGCATAAGGATTTTCGGCACTCTAAATAGGTCTGACAAAACATCTGCTGCTTCTTGGGAGATGTCACACATGCACCAAACTCTAAATAAGACTCTGAATTACCCTTTTCCATCACATAAACCAACACCAATCAAAAAATACTCCTCCCTTCTCAAGTATCCATCTATCAATAATAAAACTGAAAACAAGAAACAAACTAACATGCAAACATTATAGACACATAATTTGATTATTTGGAATAATCTATTTATAATGTTTTCCAGGCTAAAAACTATAGTGTTGTGTTTATCCATGATATTGTCCAGAAGCACATCTTTCATGTGCGGGAAGGATTGCTGTGGCTGAAGCTGTGACTTCAGCTGCAGTGACTGGTGCGGGCTACATTATGGCAATGTTGTTGGTACTTGGAATCTTTAACTGTCTGGTGTGCAGTACATGGCTGATGTTTTAAACTATGCTACCTACTCTAATCCCAACCGTTGCAAGGCTTTCATTATGGTCCCTATTTTTTCAAGCCACAGAGAGAAGAAAATCATAATTAGTAGTTCTCCCTGTAGTAAGCACAAGACACTGGAATTATGAGATTCTCTGGATGTAAAGTTTTCTGCAGAACAACATAATATTTAACACTTTTATACAAACAATCCACCATCTAGCTACAACAGCTTAAAGCTAATGAAAAACGCATCACACCTGATGCCATGCAGTGGGAATGGTTATGTGGTTGCTGCATACATCTTACCAGAAAGTGTCTCAAAGTTCAAACAGGCGTCTAAAATCTTGAACGCCAGCAGTTGCTTTTATTAAATGGCTAAAACCTTGGCAATTAATGCTGAACATGGGGGGGGGGGATCGCTCTGATAAATTTAACCAGGTTCTTTCAAGAAAACTCAACTTCTAAAATTCAATTTGGTTAGATAGATAATCTACAGAAAAGCCAGAGTTGTGATTTGGTCACTCTAGGAGACTGGCTTGGTTTGTAGTGGGTACCTTGGGTACTTACACCTTACACCAGGTCCAGTTATCCCTTGTTAGTGAATTTAGTAGTGTTCAAGCAGCTTAGGCTGATAGAGGTAGCTATAGCAGAGCAGCTTAGGCTGAACTAGGAGACATGTAAAGCTCATGCAATACCACTTATAGTTACATAGTGCTTATACACAAGTAAAGACAATACTCAGTGTTACCAAAAATAAAGGTATTTATTTGGGTGACACAGTACCAAAAATATCTTAGAGACAATACTCCTTCGGGATGTAAGTATTATACACAATATATACACTAGACACCAAAATTAGACATATAAATAGTCATAGAACAACGCAAACAGTAGGAAATCCTATAGAATGCAATGGGAGAAAATAGGTCTAGGGGCAACACAAACCATATACAAAAAAAGTGGAATGTGAATCATGAATTTCCCCCCTAGACAAGTGTAGTCTGTGCAGAATCACTTGGAGAGTGAGAGTACAGTAAAGGTAAGTAAATTACCCCACCCCAGAGCCCAGAAAAGCAGGAGTAAAGTACTGCAAGTTTCCTTAGGACACACTACACCTCGTTTTGGGGATTTTGCAGCAGCCAACCAAGTCTGCAAAGAACAAGTGCTGTATTATTGGACCTGAAGACCTGCAAAGGAAGGGGACCAAGTCCTGAAGTCGAAAGAAGTTCCAGGAAGGACAGGAGCTCCTGCCAACCCAGAAGAGGGTGCAGAAGAAGAGTTCCTGGCTAGTCAAAGACTGCAAAAATGCACCCATGAAAGATGCCAGAGGGGTTCTTCATGACTCAAAAGACGTCCCACAGCATGAAGATTGTTGCAGATGAGATTTCATGTCGGAAGTTGCCAACAACCCTTGGCTATGACAAAAGTAAATTTTTCCTCAAAATGGCGCTGGATCGATCCAGGAGGGACCTGGAGGCCTCAACTCTATGTGAGGAGGAAGAAGGGGATCTCAGCACTATAGAGAGCCCTCAGGATGCCAACCAGCACCCCCAGAAGCCACAGGATCTGGGTTAAAGGAGGTGCAAAACGCAGTTGATGCAGCACAACAAAAGAAGGTCCCACGCTGCCGGAGGACAACTCAGCGAGTTGAGCATCACAGGGCCGAGTGCTGGGACCTGGGCCAGGCTACACATGAAGGAATTTTGCAAACAATGGGCAGAGGCCTCAGGAGACAAAGAAGACACAATACACAGGGGTACCGTCGTTCTCGGGGAAGGCAAGGTCTTACCTCCTTCAAATTGCGTCAGAAGGACCTCAGGACAGTCTATGTCAATGATGTCCACCCTCTGTCTCCTTAGGAGCACGCTCGTTGCCGCGAGAGGAGTCCCAGTAGTCACCTTGGAAGGAGTCTGCTTGGAGCAGGGGAGTGACTCTGTCACTCCACGGGAGATTTCTTCGGGATTCTGGTGCAGGATGAAGGCAGGGAGACCCCAGAGCATGCACACAGTGGAAACTGTTGCAGTTGCTGACTTGGAGCTGAGGTTTCTGAAGAAAAATTTGTCTTGTAGACACAGCATTTCTTTGAGCAGGCTGCAGTTGATCCGAGGTCAGAAGAGTCTGAAGTTGTTGCAGAGGATTCCTGAAGGAAACTTGCAAGCAGAATCTGAAGAGAACACAGAGGAGAGACCCTAAATAGCCCTGAGAGGGCGATTGTGTACCTTATCGGGTATGGACCTATAAGGAGGGATCTCTGACCTCACCTGCTGGCACTGGCCACTCAGAGCCCTCCAGAGTGCCCAAACACCTTGCAAAGCGATGGCTGAAATCTGGGACACACTGGAGGAGCTCTGGGCACCACCGCTGAGGTGGTGATGGACAGGGGAGTAGTCACTCCCCTTTCCTTTGTCCAGTTTCCTGCCAGAGCAGGGGAGAAGGGGTCCCTGAACTGGTGTAGACTGGTTTATGCAAGAAGGGCACCATCTGTGCCCTTCAAAGCATTTCCAGAGAGTGGGAGAGGCTACCCCTCCCCAGCCTGTAACACCTATTTCCAGAGGGAGAGGGTGTAACACCCTGGTCTCAGAGGAACTGCTTCATTCTGCCTTCCTATGACTGGGCTGCCCAGACTCCAGGAGGGCAGAACCCTGTCTGTGAGGTGGCAGCAGCTGTAACTGCAGTGCAAGCTTCAGGGAGCTGGTTTGGCAGTACTGGATGTCCATGGTGGAGCCCCCAGGATGCATGGAATTTGTTCCCCAATACTAGATTTGGAATGGGGGCACAATTCCATGATCTTAGAGAAGTTACATGGCCATATTCAGAGTTACCATTGTGAAGCTACATATAGATATTGACCTATATGTAGTGCATGCGTGTACTGGTGTCCTCGCACTCACAAAGTCTGGGGAAATGGCCCTGAACTATGTGGGGGCACCTTTGGTAGTGCAAGGGTGCCCTCACACTTAGTAACTTTGCACCTAACCTTCAGCAAGTGAAGGTTAGACATGTAGGTGACTTATAAATTACTTAAGTGCAGTGAAAATGGCTGTGAAATAACCTGTGCGTTATTTCACGCAGGCTGCAATGGCAGGCCTGTGCAAGGGTTTGCCTGAGCTCCCTATAGGTGGCAAAAGAAATGCTGCAGCCCATATGGATCTCCTGGAACCCCAAATGCCCTGGGTACCTAGGTACCATATACTAGAGACCTATAAGGGAGTTCCAGTATGCCATTTGAAATTGGCAAATGAACTCACTGGCCAACAGTGACAAATTCAAAAGCAGAGAAAACATAAGTACAGAGGTTCTGGTTAGCAGAGCCTCAGTGACACAGTTAGACACTACAAAGGCATACACATTAGGCCACAAACTATGAGCACTGGGGTCCTGGCTAGCAGGGTCCCAGTGAGACAGGCAAAACATACTGACATATAGGTTTTTATCTATGAGCACTGGGGTTCTGGCTAGCAGGATCCCAGTGACACAGTAAAACACACTGACACACACTCACAAACAGGCCAAAAGTGGGGTAACCATGCTAGAAAGAGGCTACTTTCTTACAGTCACTTTCCTTTTTAACCTGTAAAAATCATCTGGAAAATACTAGAAGAAAAAGTGGCTGAACATTGCCACAATGGGCAGAAAGTACATCCTTATACTACTGTAATTGAATGATGCTGTGATCCTCTTCCAAGCTACTAACAGCCTTCAAAAGCCGGTGAGATTTTAAGTAGCCAGTATGGAGGGCTACTAATTATTTACTTTCTACTAGATCCTTCTTCATTGTTCTTGGACCAAAAAAATGTTACATTGAATATAAAGTAGAAATCATCCACTGACGATGTTGTATCATCTTGATATAAAAATTGTCTCTCAGCTGAATTGGAACTACCTCCTTTTCACACAGACGATTTTACTTTAAAAATACCTTAGAAGGTGATTATGACTTTGCCTCAAGGCTAGAACAGGTACCTTTATCTCATCTACTAATTGTGAATAATGCTAGATGCATATCCCCGGTTTATTTTTGAGCAGGGAATGTGAATAGTATCAAGAGTGAGGGAGCACATATTTTACACCACCTTATTCAGTCCCTTCATTTTCATTGTATGAGGAACTGGGCCTCAAATACCTACAGGAACATAGCACATCAGCTCTCTTAGTTATGGCTGAATGTTTGGTCCATTCCTACTACAATATTGAATAGAGAAACATTAGCTATTTCCTTAAGGAACTGTCAAGGAGGATCCCACTATTAAAGTTTATCAGAGATGTAACTCTGACATTTGGTTACCCGTTTACTTTCACTAATAAAGAGAAAGGTAAGAAGCTGGACAAGAAAATGTTCTCTCTAGAGGTGTGCGGAGTTTGTGTACTTTGCTTTCACATGATTACACAAAATTAATACAAAAATATGCACCTTTTTACGTAATTATGTGAAATACAAATCAATTTGTTTTGCTATATTTTAACTCGAAACGTTTTCTCACATCAGTGTTTGGTGTAAACATGTATTTGAACAAAAGCACTGCGAACAGCAGCTACTCATGATCTGTTGATCTCCCGTATACTCAGTAAATTCTTACTATGAATTGCGTGTTTGGATTACATTTTTAATACAGATACCACATAATTGCGCAAAGGTGCCTAACGGTATTATTTGGGGAGTAACACAAAATTCAATATAAACATATAAACATTTACCTACCGTAATACCTCCTCTGGGCGACAGTGGAATCTTTTTGGCTGTCTCTGTTGATATTTTTTAACTCTACAGCTGTGTAAACCTGGAACAAAGCCCGCAAAAGTACGGAGAGTCATGAAGAAGGTGACTCTCGCAAATTCTGCATGCTGCATAAAAAAGCAGATGAAGTTCTACTAGCACTACTAGATTGTAAATTGATTAATAATTGCAATTAAAGCCAGGAACATGTTTATGACTCACCTCAGCAGCCACTTCTACCCCCTTCCCATCTACTGACTTTTGTTCTACAGCTTCTGTATCTATTATAATCAAACACTGGCAAAGCCAAAAGCTCTCAATCATAAAACCTATTGCTTATGCCAACAACACAAATGCAGGCTGCAGTAACCTAAGTCGCTACTAGAAGTCACTGGAGTCAGACAAAAATTCAGGCTTTATTACCTTAAGATGTTTTAGAGTCCCTTGAGCTAAGGGCATTTCCTAACCCAGCAACATACATAACGTGCTGATCTCAGCAAAACAAGTGAAAGTATCCGTTTTTCACCTTCACGTAACTCAGCAGATACTTTCTGACTAAAATGAAACCTAAAACGTTAAATCACAATTAATGTGTAAAATAACCCTGCAAGAACCTGCTAGTGCTAAATTACAGTAACAACAACTGATTGGGCAGTAAAACATCTAGGCTGATTACTCCTGCTGCCATTGATTGGAACGACTCCCCAAGTCTGCTTGGAATAAATATGTGAACCTCGATTGAAAACATGAACATTTAAATCGCCCCTGAATACAGACGAAGCAGCTGTTTGCCGCAATGAAAACATCGAGACCCACTCTCCCAAGCAACAGTAAACAAAATAAGCCCTTCAATCCTAGACATTTCATAAACAAGCGAACCCGATTAATAGAAACATGATAAACATAAAAAATTCTCAGGTCCACAGTCAAAGAAAGAAACACTGTCATCTTGTGCTGCTGTGGACTGCTACTGAAATGCATATTGCATTTGTATTGTATTTAAAATTTGTAGAGCGCACTAAACCCAAGGGTGACAAACTGATGAGCGGCAGAACCCCGGGACACAGCAGACACCGTTTTTATGAGGGATGAAGGACGAAGAGCCATGTTTTCAGCTGTTTTTCAAAGACTGTGGAGGACTCCACATCAACGATGTGGGCCAATACAGAGTTCCACTGCTTAGCAGCCACTACGGAGAGGGTCCTACCTTCCCACTTGATTTTGCGCAATCTGGGAAAGTACTCCAGTTTGCGAGAGGAAGACCTAAGTAGACTAGCTCAGAAATACCAGTAAAATAAAGAGATCATCTGACCCGACCCTTGTTGGTGGAGGGCCAGAAATTCGTACATAAAAACTTGGAAACAATTCTTTTTTTTTTCATTGGCAACCAATGAAGAGACCATAAACCCGGACTGACCGAAACATGCCTAGGGGTACTCAGAATGAGGCAAGCAACTACCTTCTGCACCACCTGTAGTTTGTTGTCACAAAACACGTTGAAATTAAGAGAAAGAGAGTTACAATAGTCCAAACATAATGCAATGAGTGCAATATTGACCATCTGGCGTAGGTACTCAGGAATATAAGGAAAACCCTTCCTAAGGATTCTGATGATATGAAAACAGGTACAATTGACCTGGGTGTTAATACTGAGAGTGTTGTCAAGTGTGATGCCCAGGTTCTTAGGTGATTTGACTGGGGTGGACAGAGGCCCTCTCCCACAGCCAAAAATCAGCACCTCCGTCTTACCAGCATTAAGTTTCAGGCCGTTGTCATTTATCCATTCACTTATGTTGGACATACAGGGCCTCATTATGAGTTTAGGGGTCTTTTGGCAAGACTGCTTTGGTGGGGGGCAACCAAAAGACCACGATGTTGGCGGTAATCCGACAGCCGTATTAGGACTCACACTGTGAAGACCACCAAAAAACAGCCAAAAATCCAAAACCACAAGGACACTGGAGTACGGAAACAAGGTGGTCCCACCACCAGCACCACCAGTCCGACAAAAATCCACCCACCAGATTACGAGGCACAAATCACCACAGCGGTGCTTCCATTTGGAAAACCATTTGTGGTGTGAATGGCCTCGGTCAGAACCTACTACTGGCAGAACACACCACCACATTGGACAGTTTGAATACCCCACACCTGACACACATCCACACATTCGATACACTACACACTGCACTAGACAACACACCCCCACACAACCCACAATACTTTTCAACAAAAAGGCCAATCTTTGACACCAACAGCAGGCAACTAAACAGAGAGAGCACCCGTACACTATAAGCACACACACACCACGTGCATCACACCCCAGAGCAACACATAACACACATAACGAGCACACGCAAATTTTACAAGAAGTGTCCATCCCACACAACGCACCACCCACAACCCATCAATCACCCTACATAGCACCCTTACACACACAACACCCCCCACACCGTCAACACAACCACTACCATGTCCTGACAAAAGCACCCACGTTTCACTGATGACCATTTGAGGGTCGTGGTGGATGAAATGGTCAGGGTAGAGCTACAACTGTTTGGAGTACAGGTCCAGCAATCATCATTTGCCAGGAAAATGGAGTTGTGGTAAAGAATATTCGACAAGGTCAGCTCAGTAGACAATCATCCATCCACAAGGGAGGGTATCAAAAAGAGGTGGAACGACCTTAAGAGGAAGGTCTGTTTCATGGCATCATGACACCAGATCGCCGTGCACAAGACTGCCGGTGGGCCCCCACCTCCTCCTCCACAGTTCACATCATGGGAGGAGAAGGTCTTGGACAAACTACATCCTGAGGGCCTGACTGGAATACCTGGAGGACTGGAGACTGGTAAGTACCATTAACATCATATAACACAATTGTCATGTCCTGCATGCTCCCTCACCCCCCAAATACTCCCTATTTAACTGAATGTTCCACTACACATAGCTGCCAATCACTTAATGCCCCTCCCCTGCATGCTGCCACCCCACACAGCCCAACTGCCCACACAGCTCTTGGCAAAGGCACCAATAATATGGGCTGATCCATTTACTATGACTCCCAGAACGCACTAATTCTCCAATGTGAAAACCTGGAATGGTCACATCACATCAGATGTCATGCATGTATGACTATTGTACTAGCTACACCAACTAGATTGTACGACTAGTACATGGCAATGACAGTAATGCAATGGCACACCACTATGGTAACCTAGGCTAAACACAGCTACAGCTCAGTAACTAATCCAATTGGCCACAGATCAATATCTCCAGGCCTCAAATGTACTGACTATGGTTAGCAAAGTAAGATGGCAGATGCCACGCACATGCACAACATCCAGAGACAGGACTATTACCCTTTCATACTCACAAACTGTATTCCCACTGGGACACCATGGTACAATGTGCTCGCATATTGTGCGACATCTAGCAAGCCTGACTATTCACTAGGTAACAGAGCTGAACAGTCATGTGAAGTATCAGACAGAACCAGAACACATAAGCAGTGCTATATATACCAAACCTGAATGACAGCTCACAACATGGAGTATGGAACTCATGTCACAGACTTGTATGTATCACAAAGGTAAGTTGTGCAGCATCTGTCAATGTTATTGCAGGGAAACATGCTAAGCCGCTGTATACATCTGACAAAGAGGCAACCAAAACACACTTTCTAAACTGAACTCTGTGTCTCACTCCATCCAAAGGTAATCCTGCCAGTACCACCATGAAGAGGATACCAGACACTGCCGGCCCCCCTCATGATGAAGGCCCCAGAGAGGACAACACGCCTGGATGTCTGGACAGTGACAACGTACCTGGCCCATCTGGGACACCTGGTCAGGCTATGACTCCCTGCCTCACCCTGCCCACATCAATCCCCCCCAACCATGTTCCATCGACATCACAGGCAACCATTCACCCCCAAGCCTGTGTCCCAAGGACTGTTCAAACTATTGTGTGCCCAACAGCACAGGGACCTGAGTTTAACCTCTACACCCCAGACAATGATGGTCCTGATAACACTGGGAGTGGGCACACCGTGCCAGGGGCACAGGTACCTGGGGGCAGGGTGCATGGGAGGGACTCTGTGGGCCAGAGGATGGGGCCCACAAGGGACTCCATTAACCAGGAAACCATCTCACAAATCCTGGGAGCATACCAAATGTCCTAGGACAGGATGGGCCAGATAATCACCATGTTGGGGGAAAATCAAAGGTAGCAGAGGGAATACTACCAGAAGGTCATACATCAGTGGCATACACACAATGCCACCATGGCCTCCATTGCAGGGGTCCTGAGGGGCATCAACACCACCCTGCATGGTTTCTCAACCCACCATTAGGCCCCTTAAACTAGCAGTGTTACATCTGTCCCAGCAACATAATCGACAGCTAGTGGAATGGAGGCCCTGCCAGGGGAACCACATGCCTCAGACACCCCACCCTCTGTAGCTGTAGAACTCCGCCACAAACGTGGACGTCCACCCAGACATCCGGCTGGAGCAGATGCCAAGGAAGTACCCAGGAAGTGAACTTCTGATTTGTCAACCTTGTGTGCCACTGAGACACACTGTTGACTGTTCTGAGACAGAACTCCATTTACCATGGTACAAGAACACTGGACCTGTGTAACCAACTGTTGTAGCAGCTATTCTGAGTAATCCATCTACCATGTCACCACTTATCACCTTTGTTTTATTATTCATATTTCTCTTGATTGTAAACATTCCTAAATGCACAATAAATCACATTTGGACACATCTACTGTATGTGTCTTTATTGATTCAACAAAATATGTCATGCTTCCCAACTGTGGTCTGGTAATGCCCCCCTGATAAAAACTGGCAGTGTAATGGGCATCAGACGGAGGCTCCCTCAGCTGGACACACATGACAACAGTGATGTCACTGGACTGATGTCAGAGAGTGATGAAGAAAACCAGAGAAATACTGGGGCATTGTTCGTTTACCGACCTGCAATTAGATCATTGCAGAAAGTGCCATCAGGATGGAAGTCATGGTGACACACAAAGCAAATATGCAGCACACAGATGTTGTGCACATTGTAGAATACCTCCAAAGCAGGGGCACCCAGATTGGACCTTTATATCACCTTCCACAGGTACTTAACTAAACCCATTTCACCAGCTATCTGTCATATACATCTTTCATGGGATTCCTGACAACAAGTGATTGCCTATGAGCTCGTAAATAAAAGTAAGAAAACGAACGAACAACTTCAGAGTGCGGTTTTCTTTTTGTATTTCAAAAAGAATCAGTGAATTCAACACGGGTGTCCTACCGAAGAACCAGCACCACCGAGAAATGAAAGCGCGCCGCAGGACGCCATTCAGGACAACATTTTTCTTAACATCTCTCATGTCTATATTTACTTACTATTGGCTACTGACAATTAATACCTCAACCCATAGTCGAATGAATTCTACTGTGAGTGGTTGGAAGGTAATGAGAATAGGAGAATGCAGGAAACATTTCACAGTACTAGACAGTCCAATAGAGAAGTGGAATTTGTTGCAACAACACATGTTAGAGCTGAACCACTATTACTGTACACCTACCATTCTATCTGTCTGCTTCAACAACTCACATATAGGCACTAGACCACATTACACCCCCACTGGAGTTAGGAGGTGTAATGTCAGCATTCCACTTCTGAATACGCAAATTCAAGACATCAGAAGGCCCACTCAACATACCTGTATGTCACTAGAAGTACAGACTGATGAGCTCTGACTTCGAATCAGCTGATCCTTCTTCCTCTGGCTCTTCATCACTTGCCATATCAGCATTTCCAGACACTGGTCTAGCTGCCTCACCCTTATCAACTTGCAATGTTATCTGACGTCTCAGGGCTAGATTGTGTAGCATGCAGCAAGCAACAATGATTTGACAAACCTTGTGGGGCGACTAGAGGAGGGCATATCCAGATAGGTCTAGACACCTGAATCTTGCCTTCAGGAGGCCAAAAGTTTGCTTGATTACAAGTGTTGTCCTTCTGTGGGCCTCATTGAAACAGTTACCCTGACATGGCTGGGTACCTCACTGGTGTCAAAAGCCCACAAAGGTTTGGATAGCCAGAGACACATGTGAACACATTAGTAGGACAGTTGAAAGAAGAGATTCAGCGACTGGCCAGTATGTGATGAAAGGTGACATAAAATTGAGACACATAAAATCGCATACTTACAAAGCAGCCAGGCCCTTTCTGTGTGTAATTGTGCCATCATGTGTGGGACATTGCTGTTCCCCATTATGTAGGAGTCATGCACTGATCCAGGAAACTTGGCTTTCACTTGTGAGATGTACTGGTCTGTTAAACACATAATCTGCACGTTGATAGAGTTATAGTTCTTCCTGTTCCTATACACCTGTTCATCGGTAATGGGAGGGACCAGGGCAACATGTGAGCCATCAGTGGCCCCTACCACAAGAGGAATGTGTCCAATCTCATAAAAGTCCGCCTTCTCCTAGGCAAAATCCACTCTTTGGGGGAACCTGATGTAGCTGTCAACAAAGCGCACAGTACATCCTTCAACACCAGATTGAACATTGGCTGAGACATCCCTGCTGTTAAGGTGACAGTATTCTGAAATGATCCTGTGGCCAGGTAGTGTAGCACTGCCAATACTTGTACAATGGGAGGTATGCAATAGAGATTGAGATTGTCTGGCATCAGATCTGGCTCCAACTGTCTACATAGATCCATATTGGTCTGACGATTCAAACGATACATCTGGATGACATGCCTGTCCTTAATGGTTGCCAAGTCTGCCAGTGGATGGTACACTGGTGGTTGCCTCACTCTCCTCATGGCAGGATATCTATGTTTAGAGGAGAAAATGTATATTGAGTCATGTAGTCAGCACACAAGAGCAGCAAATGGTATTTTAGATCACAACTAACATCTGTAGGAGATGCGTAGCACTGCTGACTTATACTATTCAGATCATGGATATGCATGTTATACCCTTATTGCAGCACATTGGCTAACATGTATGTCAGATAGGACATATGTGACAGATGTTATTGAACATGTGTTGGTGACTGAGCAGTCCTGCACTGATCACACATATTTCATGGAATCAGCCTATATAGAGACATTGCCTATGTACCTCTGAGTAGCTTAACAGAGCTCTCAATATATGTACAGCCTCAACATGTCATTGTGTCAATATTGTCAAGTTATGTTGCAATACCATGATGGCACAACATTGGGTTACACTGATATTTGTGCGAGTAAGTGTGTGGTGCACTTAAATAAGCACATCCATAGTTTATGTGTGCTCAAGATGGCAGGCACCTGACCTACTTTAGTGGACAATTGGAAGTCCACCGGTGGAAGTTGTTTTGGCAGTAGGCGGTCGCAACCACTATGCAACTTGTCATTGGTTAACATTGTTGCCTTTGGTGAACTGGGGCCAATGGCAATTACTGCCAGTGGTAACGATCCTTACACAGCGGCTGTGACAGTCATTTTCTGCAGCCTTGCTCACTTGACTCCTGACACTGTTGCTAGCAAGGCCTCCACGACGTGAGCTGCTGTGTACTGCCTCTAGGAGCCATAATGTCACATCCTGCAGGTGATAAAGCCCCTGCCTTCACCCAGAAAGAGCTGGAGAATTTAGTGCAGAAGGTCCTATCCCTGTATGATATATGGGGCACCAGAGGAGCAGGTGAGTCCAGTGTCCCAGCCATGTGTGTTAGGGGTTGCGTGTGATGTTGAATTGGGCATGTGTAGTGGTGAGGGAGTAGATGCATTCTGATGGCACATAGTGAAGGCTTGTGACCAGAGAGGATGTGCACTTGCTATGACAGATGTGTAGTGAGCATTCCTGTTGGTATGGTGCATGCGTACATGACTTTTTCCTTTGTCTGTGTCATCAATGCAGGTGAACGCCCATCAGAACAAGAGGATCTGGTGTGTCATTGCCAAGCAAGTGCAGACCCTGGGGGTCTACAGCCGGCGGAGCACCCATTGTCGTAAACTGTGAGAGGACCTGAGATGCTGGGCCCGGTAGACAGCGGAGGCCCAGATGGGGATGTCCTCCCAACAAAGGAGGGGTGCCCACCGGACCCTGACCCTTCTAATGGCCCACATTTTGGCAGTGCCCTACCCTGAGGTGGATGGGCATTTGAGGGCAGCTCAGCAGCCACAAGGGGATAAGTACTGACTGTATCTGCTACTTGGCTTTAGTTATATCATGTTTTCTGTCTCACTATACCTTATGTGACAATGGGGTAGGTGCTACATGTCTGTAGACTAGTGGAAATAAGTAATTCCCACCTTGGCTGGGTATGAGATGTAAATGTGGCATAATGGTTTGCTATGTGTACGTTTAGCTGTGTCAGGTCTACTCTATCACTGCATGTGGACATGCTCAAATGACAATGTCACATGTGTGACACCATCCTGTCATTTAATGGATGTGTTCTGGAGTATATCCCTACCCTTTGATCATATCGTGGTGCATCCCACAGCATATAAGTGTCAGGGGCATAAAGTTGTCTGTCCTGTGCCATCTGTGTTGCTCACCTGTATTTGCCACTGTGTGACTTACTCTTTTTAGTACAGGGACTATTAATGTCTGATACTGGTACAGGTATTGATCCATGTGAGGCAGTCATCCCATTTATACCATAGAAATGGCCTGAATAGGACAGTACATATGGGATTGCAGTTGTATCTTAATTGTCCCTTCATCTTCATTCTATAGGGTATGTGAAGATAGTAACAGAAGGAGATTCTAAAATCGGTGTCTGATATGGTATATTTGGACTCATCATGCTTTTCCACGAGGTTCACATGTGTGCATTTCACCTTCATCAGTGGCATTGTACTACAGGTGGTAAGGGCCTAGGGAGAGCTAGCCTTTGATAATATGCAATGTCAATACTATGTGTGCCAATGTCCACCAATTAAAGTGCAACAGTGGGTAGGTGCTATATACAGCATGTCTCAAAGATTACTTGGGGGCACATATTATGAAGTGGGGCTACCCTTGGCTAGCTGCATTTTGCACCTTGAACAGAATTAGGTTTTGAATGACATGTGATCAAGATGAAATGGTTTAGTTGTACCACTATTTCTAAAGCAGCCTTTTCTTGTAGTGGGATATGTTGTCAGTGCAATGACAGTTGTGTAGGTCCATGTGTGCATCATGTGTACATGTCATTCCCTTGTGACATGTGTGTTGTCTGTAATTTGGTATAGGTAATCACATTTCATGAATGGTGTAAGTGATGTTGGTTTACTCAGTTGTCATGTTGTCCAACTGTAACTGCATGTGAGGTGGAATGGTAGGTGCCCTATGATGTATTTTGTGGCTGCCTAAAGTGTATTTGTTGTGACTCTGCACTCAGTGATTGACTATGGATGTATCATGTGTGCTATGTAGGCCATTGGAGCTGGACATGTATTTATGAAGTGCTGTGGTGTATCAGTGTTTAGTGCATGCAGATATTTCTCAGTGATTGTGTAACAGTAAAGACATGTCTGTTCTCCTGACATGTATTCTACACATCAGATGTCACCTATATGTGAGTGCCACTTGTTATGTCTACATCAGTAAATATATCCATATTTGCTTATGTTTACAGATGGTTTAGCAGCCATGTGATATATTTGGCTGGTGGTCTGTGACTAGAGTGGTCTTCACTATCAAGGAACATTAGTAACGGGCATGGACTGGTCAGATGTATTTTCCTTACATGTTTGATGTGTTGTGATCAGTCACCTGCTCTTCCTATGGGTGATAGGCATATGGAGAGGTATGATCAGGATTATGCTAGTTAATTCTACTTCATGCAGGCCAAGATGAGCATGCTGACATGGCCTTACTGGTGATCATTTGTATTACTCCAGTCATGCTAACTTTCTTGGGTTTAGATGATTGTGTGAAGGATGACAAAAAGGGGTAGATAGCAGCCTAGCCAGGAGATGTTTTCCTAATGTTTTGCATGTTAACATGTGTATATGTGATGAATTTTATGACCATCTCTCTCCCTCTTTGTCTCCCCCTCCCTCTCTCTCTATTTTTTGGATACCAGCATCGGCAGGCAAAGGAGACAGGGCACAGGTGAGTAGGGATGCTGCTGACCACCGGACCCGACTGCTGCAACCACTGACAGTGAGGGACCCAGTGGCCCAGAGGTGAGGGGAGTGCCACGGAGTAGACTGGATCTTCTGCTTCATCTTCAGAATCCTCCTCCAATGGACACTCCCTGGTGGTGGCAGACCAATCTGGGACCACCTCAGCACCCCTTTGTCCACCAGCCCCCTTTTTACTACCACCCTCCCTGTAGCTCCCCACCCAGTGGTATGTGCCTGCTCGCCCAGGAGGGTGGGCGTCTACTTCGTCGCAGGCACCTCTGCCCCTGTCAGCCCTGCTGCCCTCAGTGAGGATGCTATTGACCTCCTGAGGTTGATCTCTGTGAGTCAATCAACCATTGTGAATGCCATCTAGAGACTAGCAACTCAAGTCAAACAGAGCAATACATTCCCGGAGGGCATTCACAGTGCATTGGCTGGCCTACAGAGGTACTTTCAGGTTCTGGCATCTGCACTGACGGCAGCTGGTCACCCTTTGTCTTCTGTACCCTCTCCTCCTTCCTTTTCCCAATCCCACACCCCTCTTCCCCATTCCAGCCAAATCACAAAGACAGACAAGCATGCACCCACCTCATTCTCCAAGGGTACAGCTGACAAACACAAGCACCACACGACCCACCACCGGCATCCACACAAACAACACCCACCCGCAGACACACCGACACCCACTACCTGCACAGACTCCCCCACCAACCCTACCTTTACAGACAGTACACTGGACAGACCTGTAGACACCACCCCGACATTCACAGATACCGTCACCACTCCAATCCTACTTACAGTCACCACAATAGCAGACCCGCAGACATCTAACCCAATCACCACATCCTCAGACACCACAACCACAGACACACCCACATGCAGCACAGCCACCATACCTGTAGTCACCACACCAACAGACCGTCACCCATCCAGCCTGGCATCTCCCAGCTACTCCTCCCCCTCCTCCCCCTCCTCCTAAGATACATATAGACCCACACTCACCCACCCATCAGACACACAGCACACACAAGCATTCTTAACATGCACATACACCCAAAACATCCAACAAAACACCTCCTACAACCACTCCCTCTCCCTCCACTCCCAAACCTTTTTGCCATGACCATCCCCATGTTTCCAGTTTGTTTTTCCTCTCAAAGTTGTCCCTTTTCCCTACTCCTCCCCCACCCGTGTGACCCCCAAAAGTTCTGTTTCCATCCCCAAGTCCAGCCCTACCACCTCCAAGCCCACCCCTGCCCTCTTGCTAGTAGCCATGCCCCTCCCCAGCAAAGAAATCTACCCCTCCCAAGTCTTCCCAGCACTCCCCAAAGCCTCGCCCTAAACTCGCCTCCCAAAGACCTCCATCCCAAACCGAAGCCCAAACACCCACCCCCACTCTGCCCACCCCTAATCCCTGAGGTGCCTGCCTGCCCCCCTGATGCCCCTACCACTGGAGGTAATTTAGTAGTTAGGAGTAATGTAGGGCACACAGATGTGTCATATGTGCATTGTGCACCTTTTTGTTTGGATGGCCTATGGGCTTTTAATTTTTTTAATAGTTCTGTTTTTATATTTCTTTATTTATTGATATACATCTGGGCCAATCAGTTGTTGTTTCCAAGGTTACATCTTTGTCCTGCCTTTCTTTCCTCAAGGCTGTTATGGTCTTGCCAGGTTTTGTTTGTGTGCGAGTGAGTGATGTGTGTGCTATCACTTGTGCTATCACTTGTGTCTGGCCAGCATGTGCAGGTGTGTGCTTTTCATTTGTCTCTCAGTGATGGCTGTGTACTGTGTCTTGGACATGTAAGTGTTTGGGACATGCATTGAGGTTGATAATGTGTGGATTGATTGTGTTCACATATGTTATTTAGAGCATTATGTGCCCTTGTGTGGTTGTACTGTGTGGGTGCGTGTGTGTTTTGATTGGTAAGTCAGAACTGTTGTGTAGTGTGTTTGCATGGTATGACGTATGCCTCGTTGTATGGCTGTGTGATTGTGTGTATTGGTTCTCTAGTGTTGTTACGTTGTGTTATTTGTATGTTTTGTCAGGTGGAGGTATATATTGTGGTAGCTTGACAGCATGTTTGAGGTTTTGCGGTTGTGGTGTAGTTGTGTGTTTGGTGCTGTTGTGTTTGACTGTTCCGGTACTGTGTGTCTGTGGGTTGGTGTGTGTTTTAGAAGTGTATGTTGGCTTTTGTGTGGACTATGTCTGTGCGGGTTTGTATGTGGCTGTGTGTGAATGTGTGTGTCAGTGTAGGAGTATGTGTGTGTGCGCCATGGCAATGCATTCAGGATGCGTATGTTGTGTGTGCTTTAATACCTTGGCATTCTGCAACACTGACGGGTAAGTGTGTGTACTCATGGTTGCTGTTGTCATCGTCGTCGCTGGTTCTGGAGTTGTTGTATGATCAGGAGCAGCGGGAAGACGTGTAGTTCAGGTTTCATGGTGGCTCCAGATGGATATGTGTTCCTGAAGGTGGGTGTCTCCTTTTATAGAGTTGGTTCCCACCTTGTTTTCCATGATGGTGTGACCGCGGTGCAAACCTTGGTGGTGTGCAGCCTCGTAATCTGTCTGGCAGAAATATGGTCTCTGCCGGAATTCAAATATCTTCTGCCGTCCGTGGTAGCCTAACCGTACTGGTGGTGCTGGGGGTCATTTTGCTGCATTCTGTTGCACATTGCACCATGGTCATAATTTGGCAGTCTTATACACCCGTCTGTAGGTGTTCACCCTGCCACCGCCAACATGGCGGTCATGATACCGCCAAAGTCATAATGACCCCACAGTGTCTGAAATTCTCAACAACCAAGTTTATATCATTAGAAATGGACACAATCATATGAGTGTCATCGGTGTACATCTGTACTTTGAAACCATATGCCATACCACGCAATATATACCTCCACCTGACAAAACATACAAATAACACAATGTAACAACACCAGAGAACCAATACACACAATCACACAGCCATACAACGATGCTTACGTCATACCACGGAAACAAACAGGTTGAAAGCCAAAACATTTTTTTATTGATATTAATTCCTAACCCAAATGAGACACAGAAACTGGTGAATTTCTCAAGCAAAATTTGCAGCCCTCTTGCATTTTCTGATAGTAAAAGGGTATCCTTGTTGAAAAGGAGGACTAGAGTCTTCTCCCATCCCAGCTTAGGAGAGTCATTATTGCAGGTGTACAATTGCTCAATTACCTCATTTATATAGAAGGTAAATAAGGTGTGGGCTAGTATGCAACCTTGGCAAACACCTCTTTTTATTGGTATTCTATCTCTCAGATCCCGCTGTACACCCCAACTAACTTGTTAAAAATTATTGCTATACTGTCAGACAATGAAGGCTAGCATTGGATCTGGTAAGTCTGTTTTTTGCAAAGCCAGCCATAGCAGGCCTCTGGGAACGAGGTCAAAGGCTTCCCTTAGATGAAAAAATGCTAAATAAAGATGATTGAGCCTCAAATTTACAGTGTTCCAGGCCACTAGGGAAAAATTGAAAACTTAATTGTACTAGTGTTTTCCTTAAGCCCAGTCTGAAAGTGGAAGATTTCCTTTGTCTTGTGCATCCAGTCCTGAACTCTTCCTAAAATCTGTCTGCTAAAACTTTTTGGGCCAGTGTCAATAAGGCTAATAGGTAAATAATTAGCCGGATTATCCCTAGAGCCCCTTCTTAAAAATAGGGATAATTTCTGCCCCTCTCCAAATGGTGGGAACATCAGAACCTTATGCTTTTGCATTGGCTAATAAGTTATTTCTGAGCTGGAATCTTGTCGAGACCAGCTGCTTTGTACCTTTAATGGAGTTAAGCGCCCTCACCATTTTACCTAGTGTGACTACTATAGGGTCCAAGCTCCCCTGTCTCCCAAAGATTCCCCAGGCTTCCTAGGGTCTGGTGGCTTTCCAGCAATTATCTAATGTGATTTTTATTTTTGCCTGCCTCCCCCTTCCTCGCATATCATCCCCATTGACCCTAGGGCCTGGTGGCTCGCTCACCAGTGATTATTTAATATATTTATTTCCTGCATCTCCTGTCTTTCTTAGGGTTCCACTTCCCACCATGGGTCTGGATGCACACAAGCTAACCTTTCCTATGTGATATTGATTTTCATGTGAAAAAATAGTTTATGCTTGTTTTTGGGTACACTTCTGTATTTATTTGTGATGATGATAATGATGACAATGATTTCACTTATGTTACATTGACTAGATCCCTCCTATTGTCCACATTTCACAGATTTGTTTTTGGTTGCTTTGCTCACAGGTGCTGCAGAAGACATTACACACAGTGCTGAGTTTTCTGAAGGAATCAGCTGACAGTAACAGTCCTTTACTTCCAAGAGCTTCTACTCCTGATGCTAAGTGTTAGCTGCTAGTGCTAGGAAGATGGCCCCAATGAAGGAGCCTCCTGCCAAGAAAGTTGGCAGGAAAAGTTCCATTCTTACTGCAGCCTGTTACAGACAGGAGGAGGCTGAGACTCCTGCATCCATATTGCCACCACCATTAATTTTTTTTGCCATAACTCTCAGCATTGCAGTGATTGCAGTTATTAAGAACAGTGAATCTGAATTGAAATGGTCTCAGCCACACACTGCACCATCACAGGAAAGTGAACAATAGGAGCCACAGTTAGCAACAGACCTTTTGGATGTAGCAGAAGTACAGGAGGTTAAGGCTCTTGTTGAGTAATATATTGTTGAGAAGACTGATTTTCCACCATCAGCTTCACATTCTCAAGCAAGAAAAAGTACTCTCCCATCTTTTTGAAGCCCCTTTTTGGTGATCTGGACAAGAATTGGACCACAACTGAGTCTGAGAGACACGAGAAAAGGAAGCTTTTCAAAGCCTTGCATGTGAGGAAAATGGTGAAGCTGATCGGCCAGTTACCATTAGTGCAAAGAGTGGCACAGAGGATGTACAGTTCACCTGTTCAGAATCATGTGGTTCCAGTAATACCTCTGGCTCCCATTTTTGCAAGACTCAAGAAACCTGCAACCACCATCACCCCTACCACACCCACTGCACACCAAACAAAAAACATAAGCACATCCACATAGCTTTACCTCCAATTATTTGAGCTTTGACACAATAAGAAGGCTTTGCTATCCAGTTCAGGGCTTCTTTATGCCTATCCCATGAAAGGATAACATTGTAATATGTTCTGTATGCCACAAGCAAGTTTAGCCTGGTAAGCCAAGTGGGCACTACAGTAGTGGAGGCCAAAAGTCCCACTTGAAAAAGCAACACATAATCATATAGAGGAACACCTTAAAAGCTGCTGGTGGTGAGCGAGAACCCACAACTGAAGTGATGCAAGAAGGCTGTCAGGAGGAGCAGGAAGAGGATGACAGCAGAAGTATAACAGAAATCTGCCCTCTAAGCCCCCAAACAGTATACAATCCTCACCTTTGGCAACTTCTGCATGTTACAAGGCACAGCGGGATGCAACAACTCTCACTCCAAAGCACCTAAGCAGCCTACCTGTTGATGGTGCCTGTAGGTGACTTGTGGCAGAAATTCCACAAGAAAAGCAGCCTACTATTAAGGCTATGTATACTCAGGAGGCTCTGTACCACTAGAGCCAATAAAACCCAATTTCTACAATGGGAATCTGGCTAAAAGGGAAGCTGTCTAAAATGTTAGAGCTTGACCTTCTCCCTTTTTCTTTTGTGGAAAAAGTGGGCTTCTCACAATTTGTGGAGGCTCACTGCCCGGAATAGAAGGTTCACAGGTGGAGCCTTTTGCCAGAGTGGCTGTGACAACACTACACTGTGATGTGCTGCACTTGGTTCGTGCGTAATCCATACACTTTATAAATAAATGTGGAAACGTTGTCAAGCAACAGATTACATGTGCACCACTACACACTGGATCTCTTTCTAGGGCGTTAGGCAAAGGCTAGCTAATAGTCTCAGTGTGGATCTTTCAGCAGCATGCAACAGTTGTAATGTTCACCATGGAGAAATTGCATACAGCTACCAACATCTTGAAAGAGTTTAGTAGCAAGGGGTATGTAAGAAAATGGATTATTAGTTGAGGGGAATGAAACCCTCATGCCATAACCACAATTCTTCTCAGTTGAAGTCATAAGCAAACCCTAAATAAAGCGGTGTTCAACCCTTGGGCAGCTTGGAACAGAGCAGTCAGGTTTAACTCCGAAGAAATATGTAAATTATTTGTGCAACCCTTCAAACAGTAACACAGTGAAATCACACAGCAAAATGACTCACACCAGTTTAGAAAAATAGAGTGATGTTTAATAAAATAAACCATTACCAAAACAACAAAAATCCAATTAGTAGAACTGGAGATAAGCAGTTTTCAAGCTGTCAGAGTAAATAGCACCCAAAAGCCAAAAAAAGGCACTTGCTGCTATCTGGTCATGCAAGACCAGGAGAAAGTGACAAGTTCAGGCCAACCACAAAGGAGTGCATGTTAGATACAGGGACCAGGTCAGTTCTGCTGAAAATTAGTCCAGAATGACCAGGCACTCAGAGAAGTAAAGTCCGGTTATATCAATGGGAAACAGTTTCCCTAGGTATTGTGGATCCAGAAGCGGAGAAAAAAACAGTTCTGCTGAAAAATTACCTTCTGAGTCGGGGCTAACTTGTCCCATATTGCTTTGGGGGCTGCAAGAAGAAGGGAAGCACTGTGGGTGTGAAGAGGGGGTCTGGCATCTTGGAAGGTCGTTGCTGTAGCACTAAGATCCTGATGTTGCTGTGAGCGGTCAAGCCAGTGTTTATGATTCCGCTCCCCTATCACAAAGGGTCAGGGTGAAAGAACTTTGCTTCGTGGACTATGAGAGTGACAAGGTTTTGACGCCAACCGGACTATTTTTAGTCACGTAGAGGCCACAAACTTCAGCTCAGCCTCTCTGAGAGCAAACCAAGGCTCCAGGACCTGAGGGGCACTGTTGGTTAAATGTGAATTTACCTTAAAAGACTGAAGACAAAAGGTGTTTGGTAAAACTGGAACAGTTCATTTAATTCAACATTACAGCTGAGAGAGCAGTTACTGAAACGGGGTGTAAGGATTGTCTCTCATCTACATCAGTTTGGAGTGGTGTGATATACGTTTCTCTAAGTGCCATAAAATAATTAAACCATTCCTTTCTTGGTTAAGAATGTGAACAGTTGTCATTGAGTCATAAATAAGGTCCTTATAACAAATGCAGATAGACCTTAACCTTGCAAGGACACAATGTGGGCCAGTGAGTGTGTCAAGATGACCGGCTCGAGGGGTGTGTAGTTGCTACGTGTTGCTGTGTGTGCTGTGTTCTGATTGGATAAGTGTTCCTAACTACATGTGACATCTAACTTTGTGGCGTTTTTAGGAACGCACCCACCACTCTGGCCTTGTGTATTTTATTGGGGCCAATCTCCCTGGACTATAATGGTGTTGCTGCACATATCTGTGGGATCTGATCCAAATTTCCTGCATTTGTTAGCTGGCTACATGCTGCCCCACCTGTGACCTGTCAGTCTGAAATATCAGGCCTAGGTTTCAGAACCTGCCTGACCACCTATCTTGGAGTCAGGGTTGATGGGAACTTGTGATGCGACTTTGTTCATGTATGTGAATGTATTGTTGTGTGCCTCAATATCAACAATGCCAATATTAACAGTACCATCTGGGGGTCAGAGGCTGGCTCCAGCTCAAATTAGCTGCTTGTTCAGGTGGTTGTGAGTCTATTATGTCCCTGTGGCTCTGAAAATGAGATCAGCAGGCTAGCCGTTGTAATAACCTTTTTGAGCCTTAGGTTAAGGTGCAGGTCCAATCCTTCTGAAACAGGCAGGAAGGCAGCAGGGCAGAAATCCTGCAAGGCAGCAGTCCACATGTGTAGTAGTGCAGACTTGCAGCAGTCGAGAAGAGTGGCTGTCATTTCAGCAGCACAGAAGTTTTTTGTCCTGGCAGAGTCAACACAGGTCGAGAAGTGTACTGAAAAGTATGTGTCTGAAGTTCAGTATTTTTATCCTGTTTTGCCTTTGAAATGAGGGAGATGCTTTTAGAGGTTTCCCTTTGACTTCACGAGGCATCTTGTCCTTTGTGTGGGGGTAGAACATAGTGTATTCAAGTGTAGGTAGGGCTGTGTTCAGCTCTTCTCTTTTATCCTTCCAGTGATGGCCCATCACCTAAGCTCCCTGTTGTCTATGGCTGTCCAAGAGGAATACACAAAGGCCCTCATTCTGACCCTGGCGGTCTTTGACCGCCAGGGCGGAGGACCGCGGGAGCACCGCCGACAAGCCGGCGGTGCTCCAATGGGGATTCCGACCGCAGCGGTAAAGCCGCGGTCGGACCGGCACCACTGGCGGGGTCCCGCCAGTGTACCGCGGCCCCATTGAATCCTCCGCGGCGGCGCAGCTTGCTGCACCGCCGCGGGGATTCTGACCCCCCCTACCGCCATCCAGATCCCGGCGGTCGGACCGCCGAGATCCGGATGGCGGTAGGGGGGGTCGCGGGGCCCCTGGGGGCCCCTGCAGTGCCCATGCCACTGGCATGGGCATTGCAGGGGCCCCCGTAAGAGGGCCCCTACATGTATTTCACTGTCTGCTGCGCAGACAGTGAAATACGCGACGGGTGCAACTGCACCCGTCGCACAGCTTCCACTCCGCCGGCTCGATTCCGAGCCGGCTTCATCGTGGAAGCCTCTTTCCCGCTGGGCTGGCTGGCGGTCTGAAGGAGACCGCCCGCCAGCCCAGCGGGAAAGTCAGAATTACCGCCGCGGTCTTTCGACCGCGGAACGGTAACCTGACGGCGGGACTTTGGCGGGCGGCCTCCGCCGCCCGCCAAGGTCAGAATGAGGGCCAAAGTCTGCCTGTCAGCTGCAACCCAGTCATGTGACCCAGACACAGGCTGCAGGCACCACATGGCTAGGGCAGGAAAACGCCAACTTTTTTAAATGGGGCATTTTCAAAATTGTAACTTAAGATACAAATTCACCATAAATTATTACATAATTTCAAAGACACTAAACATTGTCTGGTTACTTGCTCTCATGTGGAAATTACTGCCTATTAAATGTTGTAAGGTAACTCCAATGATTTCCTATTTGACAGGTAGGCCTTTCAATAGTGAAAATGGATTTAAGAATTTTGCACGTCCAGGACATGTAAAACTTAAAAGTACTTTTCCTACCTTTTAAATACACTGCATCCTACCTTAAGGGTGGCATATCTATAAAAAGGGAAGGCTTGGGCCTGGCAAAAGTTTTATTCTGCCGAGCCGACATGGCAGTTTAAAACTGCACTCACAGGCTGCAATGGCAGGCCTAAGACATGTAAAGGGCTACTTAAGTGGATCGCACTACCAGTGCTGCAGCCAAAGTAGTACCATTAAACGTACAGGCTTTGGGCACATTTAGTACCACTTTACTAGGGACTTACAAGTAAATTAATATGTAATTGACCATGAGACAATTACATCATGTTTTAAGGACAGAGCACAAGCATGTTAGCACTGGTTAGCAGTGACAAAGTGCACAGGGTCATAAGGCCAACAAGAACAAATTCAGCAAAAAGTTGAGGGTAGAGGCTAAAGGTTTAGTGGTGACCCTGAAGAGAGGGCCTGGACCAGCAAGCTACTTCTGGATTAATCCCAGAGGTCTCACAATTGGATTTGTTGCTACTGACAATGGCACTAGTATAGTTAAAGCTGTGGCTGATGGTGATTATTTTAGCATCCTATGTTTGGTGCATTTCATCAATCTAATGGTGCAGGACTTTCTAAAAAAAGAAGAAATAGTTTGCAACATACGGGTCACCTGCCAAAGAATATGCACTCATTTCAGTAATTCATTCAAAGCCCAAAAGCAGCTGAGGATCCTTCTGCATGCTAATAGACGACCTGTAAAAGTCCTTGTACAGGAGGTGTCAACACATTGGAACTTAACCTGCTACATGCTCGACTGCCTGTTTTGAGCAGTACAAATCTGTCAACGATTATGTAATTCAAAGGAGAAGAAATGCAACCGTCAAAGCCATGACAAAGGTAGTGGACATATTGGGGCTAGTGGAGTGCCTGATCCAAATGCTACTTCCTTCGGAGATTATGACACAAAAAGTCAGCAAAGAAGATAGTACCAGGAGCCAGGCAAGTCAAATTGCTGCATCTGCTACAGGATCAATTGAAAAAGGTGGAACACACATTAACCAGTGCCAATGAAGAAGTAATTTCTTTGGTGGATAGCTTAATCCTTTTTTTCAACACTAGTCAAAGAATGCAAAATTAAATTTTTTCCTCCAAAGACAACATATTTGCCATGATACTGGATCCCTGATACAAAAAAGGCACTGGCCATTCTCATTCATTTTACTGATATTGATATCTTAGTTTATAAGATTTGAATCATCAGAAAAGCAACTGATCTAGAAGAGGAACTAGAGCAAATTTGAGGCCAGGCAGAATTGCTAAAGTGAGGCCTTCAACTTTAACACAGGGGGATGCTGCTGGATCACAGTCTTCCCAGGAGATGTCACAGCTACTCCAAAGCCCAAAGCAGCAAGTTCACAGCCACCTTCTGAAATGGGTTGGTTTCATTCAACAGGATTTAACACAAGTGCAAAGGTGCAGGAACACCAAGAGGCATGCTAATGACAATTGAGGAGATGGTCCAAGACTATTGCGATGACCCAACAGAGATGTACCTGGACCAAACCTCCTTGATCTATTGGCATGGCAAAAAAGCATGTGACTACCGTTCAGTAGGCTTTCAATAAAGTGTCCTGCATGGCTGTTAGCCAGTGTTTCTTTCGAGCATATATTCAGTGAAGCTGCCACAGTTATCAAAGTCAGAAGGACCAGTCTCTCCCTTCAAAACATGGAGAGACTGTTGATGATCAAAATGAACAAACACTTCTTTCCAAAGGATTATAGTTTTCCTGAAACATCAGAGGTTGAAAAGGGCAGTTGGTCTGACATCTCACGTTTGGACAATGATTATCCTCTGGGTGACCCTTTTGAGTAGACAAATTTAAATAGGAGTACTGCTAAAAAAATACATAGAGATATTAATGATGTGTGGCTTACTTAGACAGACAGCCAATTCTATTTCTATTTGTAGTATCTGCATGTCTACATCCATTAAAATCTTGGGATCTAAATGCAAGATGGTGAGTAATTATCTAAAATTATTTGCAAGCATGCATCTTACCAAATGAGAAGCTCAGTCATCCGTTGGGAAATACTCTTGTAGTCTTGTCTACACGGGTGAACGAAGAATGAAAAAGCTTCCAAAAACAGCAGAGATGCCAGAACAATGCAGCAGTGCAGGAGCAGGTGGCAAAGGTTTTGAAGTCATTCAAAGGGTTATAGAACAGGCAGCAATGTGGCTGGAGCAGCAGAAAAGTCAGTAGCAACAAGGCCAACAAGGAACCAAGGTAAGTATGGCATCAAATAAGCAATTACAGATGCAAGGGGGTTCCTGAATGCAGCTTTTATACTTTTACACTCAGGACTAGAGGGGCAAACCCTCGCAGGAGAGCACATAACAACTAGACTGTTTTCCCTGCCTCAGCCCCTCTCTCACTTCTGGGTTTCAGGTGTGCTGCATGCCTTAAGCTGGGATGTGTGGCTACAACTGTGACAGACTGTGTGATCAGTTGAGGTGTGCGTTAATCTCTACCATCAACAGATCTCATGCTTGGTGAGTTGATGTGGTTAAAGCAATGTCAATTGTTACAGGCAGTGGTAGCACCAACATTGACATTTGCCCACACCCTTCCGTCCTACTCAGGCATAAAAAGGACATTATAGTGCGGGGACTTGATTACAGAAATGTATGTACAAGGATAGGTAGAGTTCACTTTTCTAAAATCTACTTCCCATGTATTTGTATTCTACTCAAGTGATCTTCTACTGAGTCGTCCTGACTCCTACTGAGACTTGAAGGGTTCATAAATAATGTTTACTTTAGTAAGTAACTTATCACTTTGTTGCTAATTTTAGTTTTATCATGTAGCCTCAGACTATCATTCATTATTTTTTCTTTTAGTTTAATTGGTTGCTGTGATGCACTAGCTCACATCATCAGGGTCATTTACGTTGTCCTGTTGCAATCCCTTTGATGTAAACATGCAGACCCCTTTACCCAAATCAAACATACCATCAAAGTACCTTGATCCCAACTTTCCTTATACACAGACTCCCCTCCCACAAGTCCCACCCCTCATTACAAATAGGCCTCAATAGACTCCACCTGGCACAATGTTTCTTGTAGTCATGCTTTGGCTCATCCAGGTACTGCAAGATCTTGTTGAGGATGGCAGAGTCGATGGTGCTAGTAGTGAGTGGTTGGGGAGTGGCTTTTGTGACTAGGGACCTCAGCTGCCCATAGTGGGAACATTGTCACTGCTGGTTTCCCTCCATCTGGTGTTCTGAGGGAGCAGCAGCTGCCTCCTCTTTCTCCTATTCCTCTATGAGCACCACCAGCCAGAAGTACTCCACCTCAATTGCCTCCAATTTCTTGAGACGCAGCCGAGCAGCTGTGTCTCTTTGGAAGTGTGCCTCCGGAGCAAGTCCTCTGACACCTCTAGCAGGAATAGATAGATAAATCAAAAAAATAAAAGAACAGGAATTGTAATACTCAACCTATTGTACAGTAGCCACAACATTGCTGCTTCTCTAAGGCCCTTGGAATGTTTGGGATGTTATTCTTTGTCAGAGCACAGGGCAAGTTTTTTCCCCATACATGCTTTCCACAATGCAGTAGCAGTGTGTGGTATTTATTTCTGTGTCGTATGCTAGAAGTCTTAGTTACACAGTTAATGAATGGTAGAAACTGTAACAGTAATAAAGCCAGATCATTGATCTGCACCACAATCCACACCTGGTTATTGTGTGTTAATCAATGAAAGAGATTCCAAATATAAATAGGTTTTGCCATGGATGAATAGGGCACATTTAATTAATGCTGCACTAATTCCTTGTCTGTAACATTAATGGAGACATCCTGGTGGGACAGCTTGTCTTTGTAGCACAGCTAATGGTGTGTAATCCTAAATTCCAATAGCCCTGCTTTTATTGTTCCTTCTCTCTCCTGGGTCCAACCCTGAGTATGACTCAAGATTGAGTTTCACAATACACCCTCCACTCAAACACATGCTTTACAAATAATTCTTCCATGCTATGAAGCAAATAAAAGACAGTGTAGGTTAGCTAACATAAACACCGGGACTTGGGTTAGGTTTATTTATTTCCATGTTATATACTAGTAGTCTTAGTTACTCAGTTAATGGATGGTAGAAACTGAAACAGTAATAAAGCCAGACATATAGACACTTAGGCAAAAACTGTGGGAGAAGTGTGGCACATACCGAGAATGGAGTTCGTTATGGGCAAGTAGGCTCTGACTGCAGCATCTTTAGTTCTAACAATTGAATGATAGGGAGGATAAGACACAAATGGGAGGCCTGGTAATTTAGAAAAGGAAGGCTAAGTGGGCTTGGAAAGAAATGGAGGACCTTCTTAATGTGAAAAATTAGGTTGATGGTTGACTTGGGTGTGAACATTGGTCAAGCACAAGTCACAATCCCTTGCAGTGTGAAGCACAAAACATCATGACATTATCCTGTGCTTAACTCTAGGTGACGTATCGCAAAAAAGCAGTCAGGCTTAACTTAGACGCAATTGGTTAAGTATTTATGCAGCACATAAGTAATAAAAATGTGAAAACACAATACAAGAAAAAATACAAACCCATTTAAAGAAATAGTATAAATAATAAAAATACTTGACACCAAAACAACAAAATCAGGTATGATTTTTTTTCAGTGTTAATGAAAACTAGCACCTAAATTCACAAACCATGGCCATCTAGTTGCGCAAGGCTGGGTCAAAGTAAAAAAATACGGCCGGCGTCAATGGAGCAGAGTTCGGATACAAGAAGCGGCCTGGGTCCGGTCAGCGCTTACCTTAACTTAAAAGAAATTCTGAGAGTAAGTTTCTGAGAAGGTAAAGTTTAGTGAGGCAAGGCTGCAGGAATTATCCAAGGAGAGAACTTCGTTATCGGATGGCCCTAGGTTGAAGCTGCACTGAAGATTTCTACGTTCATCCATATTTTAGTCACCAAAAGGGAAGTCCAAAAAATCATTAGTGGGATGAGACTGAGGGCTGTCAGTTCCATGAGGTTGGATGCCTCTTTGGGAAGGACCACTGAAAAGGATTTTCTGTGAAGAAGAACATTGTGGGGGTAGCTGCAAAGTTAATCTCACCAGCGACGCATCTCAGGTAGATAAGCGAGCAGGTTGTTGTCGGTTTCCTCAGGGTTCTCAGGGCAGTGTCTGGCCCAAATTTTTCCAATCCCCTAGTTTTGGGAATAGGCCAGCTGGGAACCTTTAGCACCACAACCAAGGGCCCAGGACTGGTGTAAAACCTCTTGGGGTTCAGGACTTACTCAGGTTGGGCCCAGATGTGAGTTCAAGATGGTGGAAGCCTTCTGTGATCCCTGTGGCTCTGAACAGCAGAACAGCAAACCAGCTATTGGAGTCATTTCTGGTATTCCTGGGTGCAGGTGAACTTGCAGTGCTCAACTGCAGGGCTGGCCTCTGAGAGTTCAAGGAAGGCAGCAAAGCAGTCCTTCCAGGTACAGTAGCAGTGTGGCAGAGTGCACAGCAGTTCCCACCAACAGACAGTCATCTGAGAGTCTTCCACTGGTCCAATAGTGAACTGAAAAGTGGTCTAAAAGTCCTATTTTTAGACCTTGGCGCCCTTTTTCTAGAAGGTGATAGAAGCTTCTGGAAAGGTTCTTTGAAGTGCATGGAATCAGTGCCCTGGTCACAACCTGGTCACAGTGATAATACATGGTTGTTATGTCCTTTGTTTAAAGGCAGAGCACAGTCTATTCAGTTGTAAGTGGGGCTATGCTCAGATCTGCCTCCTATATCCTGCCAGCAGATGGCCCATTGAGGCACACCTAAACCCTCTTTTGTGTGACTGTCTGGGAGGAAGTCTATTAGCAACACATAGTCATGTAACCCAAACAGGCTGCAAACACAAAGAGTTAGGGGTAGGAATATGCCAACTTTTTCAGGGGCAGATTAAGAAAAGTGGTACCAAGTGCAGCACCCCTTTTCTTTCGCCACTTAGCGCTCCCCTACTGCAACCATGTGTGTGCCGTGTTAGAAATAGGGAGCACCATGGTGCAGGGTAGGGGCAATAGTGTCAAACTTTTTGACGCTATTGATGTACCATTCAGGGTTAGGGAAAAAATGTTAATGCTAATCAGGAACAGTACATAGGGGCCCATTGTAACCAATGGTGTGACCCCTTGTAATGCCTGCAATGAGCAGGCATTAAAAGTAGCTGCCGAAAATTATTCCACTGTGCCATTTTTGCAGTCCCTCTAACAGGGGAACACCCCCTTTGTATACATTATGCATGGGACACGCATAATGTGGCACAAAGGGTTACAAAGTGGTGCAATGCATATATTGTGCCACCATGCATTTATGACGTGGTGTTTTTTGAAGCCTAACGCCACATTAGGGTAAAAAAAAGGACACTAATGTGGCTCTAGTGCTTCATATATCTGGGTTTAAATGTGTCGTTTTAAAATTGTAATGAAAAATTCTCGCCCCCACAATGCACAGAATTCTCATAACAAATTTGACTGCTAATGTTATAATATTATTTTTAATGATGTTCTAAAAGATGCCATAAGTGCATTAATATCTGGGGTAATTAGCAGTGAGTGGCAAGGGAGCGAGTTATAGTTACCTTAGGGGGTCAGGTATGGTTACTTGAGATAATCATAACTATCACTACAGAATTTCTATGGTTTTGTGCAAGTAAATTCAGAACCTAACTTTAACATCCCTTTAACCTTTGATTTTTTAAGTGAAATTCTATGTTTTTTCATTCTATTTCCTAACTGTGGCCAGGCCCTGTGGCCAACCCCCTATAATCACCCAACCCCATGCCATGCACAGCCTTTGGCCATGGGTGGCGGGGATAGTCCACAGGGCCGGCCTACAGAACGGGCCTGCAGCATACTCTCTAGACCAATTCAACTCCACACCACTCATGGAGCGCTATAAAACTCAACGGGAAACATGCTCAGGGGAAAATGGCAGGAAGATGTTGCATACCACTAATGTATATGGGTGGGGCTTCTAGGCTATTTGTCACACTTGTAGTTTTTAACAGGGAGAAAATAATTTCTGGTCACAGCAGAAGAAACCACTTGTTACAGTCACTACATGAGATATTACGCAGTAAAAAATCAAGGATGCAAATACCTCCATCAACTTTTCAAGATGAAAATGCAGAGAAAAAACATTTGTTTTGCCTTGATCATGTGCAAGAAATTAGGATGATTAGTATTTTGCAGAAGTGAAGCTTGAACTTGGACACCTGCTTTGTTACTATCTGTAAGTGCTTCCAGTTGAGGATTGATCTCTCTGAAATGAGCATAATGCCGGAATGAATCCTGCCCTATGTATTTATCCAAGAAGAGGCCACTGTTTTCTGCAGAATGTCTACCCAACTTGAGTACTTTCTATTGGCAAATTAGTAACTACTATCTTGTTGGGAAAATGTACAGTGCATCTCCTACAGTACAGCTGCTAAGGATGCACAGGTAATGTATCCAGGAACCTTGTGCATAATTGTTCCTCAACCCTCCCTTTTCATAAGATATCTTTTCGTGGTGGAACTGCAGAGAAAACACATTTGGGTGTTTTCTCTTTTTGTTAATGTTCTTGGGATCCGTGGGGGAAGACTCAAGGACCCCACGGTCCCAGCCAGTTCCCTGTCTCGTGTGGAAGCCAGCAAATACTCCAGCATGCAGGGAGCTGCTGGAAATGTAGTTCCCTGCATGCAAGAGCAATACTTTCATCTCTTTCCTTGCCCACATGGCAGCAGGCAGGGAAAGGGATGAAAGCTCTGTTTCAAGCAAGCAGGAGCATTTATACAGCTCCTGCTTGCTGGAAGCAGAGTGTTTGCTTTTGATTGGTGGGAGCGGTCACAGATCCTGACAAGCAAAAGCAAACAGCTATATCCCATGGGTGGGTACCTCGGGAGACAGCCCTATGGGATGGTGGACTGCAGGGCCATAAATGGCTCCAGGAGACAGCCTGGGTCGGCCCAGGGCTGTGTATGCCCCAGAAGGGGGGCTGTGTGGCACCCCCTTTTGTAAAAAATATAAAAACCCTAGGGATGTGGTGGTCCCCAGGGCATAGGGGGTCCATGCGACCCCCCACAATAATTTGGTGATTGCTCAGAGGAAATGGTGGTCACCAGGGCTTCATACAGCCTCTGGAGGGGCTTCTGTGTGGCCCCTTCCTTCCTATTAAAAAAAGTCCTGGGAAGACAGTGGTCCCCGGGGCCCGAGGGTGTGCCCATAGACTCCCATTTATTTCTTTAAAACAAGCCCTGGGGAGGCTGTGGTCCCCAGGGCTTAAGAAAGTCTTTGAAGGGGGGGCCCTGTGTGCCCCTCCATTTTTTAAAAATAAACTACGTATACCCCAGTGACCTGGTATGCCCTGGTGTTTTCATCTATCTTCCCTGCATGTGAATATGCCTGCAAGAAGTCAGATGAAAGCATTGCTCTTGCAAGCAGGGAGCTGCTATTTAAAGCACATGCCTACTTTTGGGAGCAATGCCGGCTCCTGCAGGATGCGGGGAGCCGGTTAAGCCTGCGTGGGCCTTGAGGCTCCCCATGCTGTCCTGTCACTCTCTCTCACTTCCATCCCATAAATGGATGGAAGGAGATAGAGAAATTGTTATTGCAATGGTCTCTCCATTCAATGACTTCAAAGAGTAAGGCCAGGAGGATGTTTAGTGCAAATGTTGTAGTTACATTTGGATGCAAATCGGAACAAAGTAACTTCTGGCCTAATAGTCAAGTTCTTGTACTGTCACTCAGTAGGCTGAAGGTTCAAATCCTCGTATCGCTTGGCAGTGTGTTTGTTTATTTACTAGTGTTTTGAATGTGAAGCCTTTCTAGTAACAGAACATTTCATGTTTCTTTCCTCTCACATGTTTGGGTTGCATATCATAGCTATGTCTGAAAACAATCCATCAAAGAGTCACCTGTGGCCTAATGGTTAAGATCACAGATCCTCACACTGATGGTTCTACTCGAGGTGTTTCTGTGATTATTTCCCTCCTTTAGTTTCTTTTAAACTTCAAACATTTAAGGTTCATACTGAAAGATGATCTCACTTTTTTACATTGACAAATACCTTTTTCTTTTCAATTTGTCCAGAAATATCTCAATCTAAGTATACTGTCCATGAAAGCCTAAAAAACTCAGGCCCATATTAATATTTTTTTAGCGCAGCATTTGCGTCATTTTTTACGTAAAAGCGGCGCAAATTTACAAAATACAATTGTATTTTGTACGTTTGCGCCGCTTTTGCATTAAAAAGCAGCACAATTGCGGTGCTAAAAAAGTATAAATATGGGCCTCAATATTTCTCTACCTCTCACTCTCTTTTTCTCTCTCTCTCTCCCTCTTTCAATCCCTTTCTCCCACTCACAGACCACTGAGACCCTCGTGTACCCACTCACAGCCATACTCAGACCCTCACCCACCCACTCACAGACCCACTCAGACACTCACAGATCCACTCAGACACTCACTCACAATCCCACTTAGACTCTCATGCACCCACTCACAGACCCACTGACACCATCATGCAGCCATCCACAGACCTTAGCAGACAATTACGCACCCACTAAGACACTGATGCATGCACTCTCACACCCAAAGACTCTCACAGCCACTCTCATCCACAGATACACCCACTCACACCTATTCTCACACACAGTGAGACAGACTGCAGCCACCTCCTGCTACACAAGGCCAAAGGGCTGTGTGCAGCTTAGGGTTGGGGTTTTAGGGGGGTTGGCTGTAGGTTCTGCCTACAGACCAGGCTTTGTGGGCAACCCCTGCCACCCATGAGTAAAGCCCATGCATGGTGCAAGGTTGGATGCTTATAAGGGGTTGGTCTGGCCGCAGGCCAGTGCCTGTGGCTAACCACTGCCACACACAACCAAAGGCCATGCGCGGCAGTGGTTGGATTAATGTATAGTAATGAATATTACTATACAATAAAAAAAAACATAGAAATTCACTGAAAAAACAAAGGTTACTGGGGCATAATCGTTATGAAACAGAATTTAAAAAACATAGAAATTCACTAAAAAAAACAAAGGTTACAGGGATGTTAGCGTTAGGCTCACATTTGAAATGTACAAAACCATAGAAATTCACCTGTTATTGTTAAAGTTATCTCAGGTAACTATAGCTCGTGCCCTAAAGTGGCTATAACTTGTGCTCTCACCACGCACTGCTAATTACCTCCAAATTACATGACTTATGACATCTTTGATAACATCACTGATAATATCAATGTAATATTCGCAGTAAAATTATTTACGAAAAGATTTGCATGGTGGGGGTGTGAGTTATAGTTACCTTATGGCATGAGTTATAGTTACTTGAGATAACTCGAACTATAACAGGTGAATTTCTATGGTTTTGTACATTTACCCTGTGATTCTAAGTATAAAGTCCCTGTAACCTCTGTTTTTTTCACTGATATATATACATATATATAGATATATATATATAAATCATTTTTTGTTTTGCCAGTAACTTTGGCACCATTTTACAAATTCTCAGAAAATGTTCAAAACTAGTTTGCAACTCACTTCAGCTGCCGAAGTTTTAAAGTGCTTCAGCAAACAGGGGACGAGAAAAAGGAGGGGAGTCCCAAAATGCTTTTTCCCTATGTAATTTCCCATGGGGGGTTTTAGATATGACTACAGCCTGAACCACTGGACTGAATTACAGAAAATTCGAAGAAAGCTAGATCTTGGTCTAGAAAGCGTATTTTTTGTAATCTAGTGTAAATCAGTTCAGTAGTTTAGGAGAAAATAAATGAAAAAATGCATATCGAGGGTCGCGGATCTTCCAAAGATCTAACAGGTCTCATGTTGAGATCTAATTGGCTGCCAACTCTTCAACCAGGAAGTATTTGCAGCCACTTTGTGACTCAGAATCAGTCATGTCCCAAAACAAAAATTAATTAAAAAGAGAAGGGAGCAGGGCAGTAATACCCTGCCTGCCTAGGTTGGGTGATGGGGTCCACCAAGGACCCCATAAAGGCCAAAAAGCATTTGTTTTTAAACAAATCCCTGCAAACATTAAAAAAAAAAAAAAGAGCGGGCTTCCACGCTTGTTTAAACTTTGTCCCGGGTGGGCCAGCTCCTGGGGGCTATTTTAAACTGATAAGTTGTGGAGGGGGGTACGAGGCCCACCTCCAGATGGCCTATCTTGCCCTCAGAGGCTGCCACCTCCCTGGGGCAGGCCAAATGTATATATGGTGGAGGGGGGCAGAGTGGCCCCCACCAAAGGCCCGACAACCACTTCCCCGAGGATAGGCCTTAAAATTAAGAGGGTACCACGTGGATCCCCCCTTATGTGCTAAATAGGGCCCTGGGGACCACCATCTCCCTGTGACCATAGAAGAATTTAACAGGGGTCGGTATCTCTGCTCTGTCTCCCCGCAGGTGGCCATTCTATTCCCTGCTTCCACTAATGACCAGAGGCATCATGTGAATCGGAGCATTTGGTGATCTCCCTGGACGACAGCCCCCCTAATTGCAAACATTGGTTGGAAATAATTATCTTACAACCATGCAACAAACCAGTACACCATTCACACATAAGTTCATGACTACACACATCGCTGCACGTGCATATTGGGTTGTTCATAGCCTCTCATTTAGAAAAACCTGGTGCACGGGAGGCGATGCTGCTTGTGCACTCTTCAAGAATAACATTTATGTTATTATTCTTTTAAGGGGGCATTATGTACTGCCTCATCACAGATTTGCTGCTCTGTAAACATATCAGAGACTCCTATTTGCTAAATGTTTGGCACTCAGTTTCTCAAACTCAGAATTATAGAGAGTTGGCTCAATTTGAAAGTGTGAATTGCAAGACACACATGGAACTCTGCCGCTGGTGCATAGCCTGCTATGCCTTCTGCTCTCCGCTTGTCTTATTGATATAGTTTATGGAGTCCCAGCACACTTTGCAGGGGCCCAAGTGCAAGCAGGGGAAATGGGCCCTCTTGCCCACCGAATATTTAGTGAAACATAGCCATAATTGGAGAGGTGGTGACCCTGTAAATACCTGGGCCCCACTGAAAATTACACTTGCTGCACCAATGCCAGTTAGTGGTGACTCCATGCTGCACATAATAAAAAGAGCTTGCATGTGCACACACATTATAATGCAAAGCACACTTCGAGCACATCAGAATGCTGTTCAGAATGGAAACAAACACCCAGGGCAGGTGTTTGGTTGACTGTTCATATAGTACATTGGGTTTCAGATTACTTGCAGGAGGTGTGGCGAACTTATTTTTGATTGTACAAAAACTATTTTTGAAAGTGCCTAGAAGCAATTCAGTTATTTACTTGCAGTATACAAACTATACAGCTAAACAAATAAAGATCCACATTTGATAGGAGTTGAGAAGGTGTTCTGTTTCTTTACAAAATTAAGAAAGGGAATTTTCTCATCAGATAGGAAGAGACAGCATTTACCAGGCAATGGGCCTGAATTCATGGATTACTTTCGGAACTCCACCAGGCAGAAGGACCAACAGCTCTGGAGGCGCATCTCACAGGAGCAACCCATTAGTGACTTTGAATACTTTGTTCAAGGTCTGTTTGTAGTATTGAATGTTCACAAGTAAAGGTTATAGGGACATTATAGTTAGGTTCAGAATTTACACACACAAACAATAGAAATTCAGCTGTTCTGGTTATACCTATCTCAAGACACTATAGCTCGTGTTCTAAGGTAACTACAACTCGTGCCTTCACCATGTACTGCTAGTCACCCCACACATTACATCAGTAATCTGCTTTCCTCAATTTATAACTTTATTCTATCTATCATGTGATGTCTTTACTTCACCTTTTCATAAATTACTCTATCTTCTTTCAGGAAAGCAGGCTATATATTTAAAAATAAAATCAGAATCGATTAAAAACATTTGGTGAGCATTTTGTGACCACTTTTTGCAACTGAATTCTTTGTATGTTTGGTTCATAGATTTAAAAAGACGAGTGTGTTCCATAAAGAAGATGACTATTGTAGATCCTCCCCATGCTGTGGAAATGTATGATATGACAATAAGAAAAGTTAAGGCACAAATTAATTGATAATTCATTATTTGCAACATTTTACAGTGTACTATTTAAAATGCAGAATGAATGCTTCCTCAGTGGTAATATTCCAATGCAAAGAAGCATGAAATATCGAATTGTTACCATCATCCCCAATTACCAACAGTTTCCACCTAGATTGGCAGAGCTATCCTTGCATTTGTACCATATTTATGTTGGTGCCCTCACCAGTAGGATATAAAGTCTGAATTTTAGATACATTGATCTCTGAATTTCAGGTGTTATCATATTCAGATACAATGTGCAGACTGATATGGCCTTTGTTGTTAGGTACCTTGATAGCAGGAAAACCTTGCTAGCATTTTTTAATGTTATGTTTTTGCTTCAACTGCCAGTATTTAAGATTGATGTTGCTTGATGTGCTAATTTTCCCAGGTGGTCACTAACATAATATCAATGTAAACAATTGTAAACAATATTGATTCCCTAAAATTCTGGAAAATAAATATAGTGCACAGAAATATCATCTTCCTATTCTGAACTAACAAAAACATAAATATTGAGATCCAAAATATTGTTTCCGGAAATATTTATTTTTCACTGTATCAATAAAAGAATTATCAGACACAAAAATATTTAAATAAACATATAACTACACACAAATATTGGAGCATAAAATATTGACTCCATATATATTGGTAAAACCAATAGTTTTAAAGCAAAAGCATACAAATTACGTTTTACATACAATTATTTTAAAGTTAGCCACTTAAAATAACAATCATTATTCTAATTACAGTACAACATTTGTACATTATTAAAATAAACATAAGCCAAAAGAAAAAGCAAATCAAAACATCAAAATATTTATACAAGAGCATATTTAAAACAAGTACAAACATTCAACCAATACCCAAAAATGTTTTATATATATAAATAAACAATCCATCCAAATTTAAACAAATATATCACTATATATAAATAACATTTTAAAATACACACTAATTAGTGTTCACTATAACAGGCAATAAATGAAAACAAGTCAAACTAAAAGAACACTAACATTTTAAAATCACACTGTAAACAAAATCAGCCAATAAAATTAAGTAATCAATTTAACTAACAATATGAAAGGCACACAATGTAATTACTATTTCAAAAGCTACAAAATCTGAAAGAAGATCAGGCACTGCTGGATTTCCAAACGGTACATAGAAACAGAAGAGGAAAAATGTGTACAACCACCTTCCAAAGTAGGTAAAACATTAGCACATATTTAATTTGTATGGCTCATTAGGAGTTCGGTAGTCAGACCGCCAGAACTCCAATATGGCGGAGGGAGTGCAGCCACCAATCCGATGGCCTCCCCACCTCCATATTAAGATGTTTCCGCCAGGCTGAATGGTGGGTACAGTGCAACGGCATTTGTCTCGGCTCTCATAAAGAGCCAAAGCCAATGCTGCCACTCACAGCACACTCAGAATGCATACTGCATGACATTTTATGCTATTACGCTATTTTTAGACAAAATGACAAAATACCAAGATACAGCACTTCACAGAAAGTAAGAATATATTCTACCACATAGGCTACACTTACAGCGAAGAAAGCACAAACACAAAAACAGTGAACTGGAAATTTACAAAATATTACTCTAATGCATGCTGAGGGAGGGACACTACAAAATATGATTTTGTTATTAATGTAAAGGTTCATAACCATCTTCCAAATGTCACTAAAATAGAAAGCATGTACTACAACGTTTAAGAGAGGCAAGCATTAGTTCCCAAGAGCTCACAGCTAAAACATTAAAAGATGCACTTCCTAAAGTCCTCAGCCATGTCAGAGTCCAGGTAACACTTTTTCCAACTTTAAAACACTTAGGGCCTCATTTACAAGAAGATGACGCTTTGGCCTGATGCATCATATTTCGTGCACTGCCCTACTATCCCCTAAAAACACAATTGATGCGCTGTATTTACATTACAGAGCTCCGTGGCACATGTTTTCACAGATGCGTCAGAAATTCTGATGCACCTGTGGGTGCTAAACTCAAGCATCATAAAAATGACACTACTCAAGCAATGAGATTAGGCTCCCATAGAGAAAAGCCCTCCATCAATTTTGTGCCTGCTTTGAGCAGGCATTAAAATTCTGATCCAGTGAAGTCACAGAATGACGCAGTGAAATGTAAATTTCACTGCTTCACTTCTGCATGGCTTCTCCTGCGGAAATGCCTACCCTGCATACATTATATCTGACGCAGGAATAATGTGACGCAAGGGTTTACAAACAGACGCATTGGGCCAGTGCATCAGTTTGCAAATCTGGAGCAGTGTAGAGCACTGCTAGCGCCACCTGTGTAAAATTACGCAAAACAATCAATTAGGTGTATTTTTATTCATAATGAGATCAATAGGACTACAATCAAGAGAATGCTAAACAATTAAATTCAATTAATGCAAGCCACAACCCACAACAAACAATGCCTTCATTAGGCAGAACCCAACCTACACTATACACATTGACAGAAACCATACAAAAAGATCAAAGCTATCAAGATTTATGAATGGAAAAATCAGTAATCCAAATTAAACATAAAGTCACAAAACAAGCTAATAGAATGTACAAACATGCTAAGATGAAAAGTAAAACTCTTTGTTAACAGCAAAGAGGTACACTAGTTAGAATCATTAGCCACAAGTTTATTATAAACTTTTGTGTTCCTTACACAACACCCAATAAATCAAAGCAAGAACCCAAACCTGCAACAATAAAATATCTCTATCTAATTATTAAATAAAATATTTTTACTCATCATATTAAAAAATATAAAACACAAATTACAGATTAAGCTGATGAGTTAAATAAACATGTTTATTAATTAATAAGTTTAAAAAACTATAAAAGTCACCAAATACCAAAATGTATAATATAAATGAAATCGGATGAAAATAATTAAATAAAGCACATAAAATAAAATATAATAGACAACAATCACATCAAATACAAACTAATGGAGACATACAATACAACCTCACTAACTAACTCACTAATACAAACTTTCTAACTACCAGGAGGTCTGTAGGGCTTTACAGGAATATAAGGCCATTGTGTAGGATAGGAAGAAGTGATCAGGGTTTTTGCTTTGGAGGATCTTAATGAAGCTGCTGCCATAAAGAATAATGTAAAGTTTTGCAAGGGCATAAATTACCCTTTTTTGTAGAATTTAATAGACCTAGAATGGGAGCAATGGTCCTGGAAGAGGAATGGGTCTTGCATTACACCAGAGTTTTTCAATCCAGTCCATCTGGAAAGTTGAGCGAGGAGAATCAAGTAGCAGAACCACTGCCGGTTCCTTTGTCAATGACTATCAAAGTGGGGGAAGGAGAAAGGGAGTTGAATAATTTGGCCCCCGGTAAAGCTCCAGTCCCTGATGTGGTGCAGGTAGATTTCTTCAAACAGATGTCAAATTATAGACCACCTTTACTTACAAAGGTTTTGAGAAGTGCTGTAGATTCTAAGGTCTCAGAAACCTGAAGATCAACAATACTAGTTCTGATTTATAAGAAAGGGAACCAATACTCACTGATGTGTTACAGGCCAATTTCCCTGATAGATGCTACAGCTAAAATATTAGGAAGGGTAGTTTTGGGCCATCTGGTAACGCCGACAGAGGAACAAAAGGTGCTAACTCCAGTCTAAATCTCATAATCAGTAAGTACATCCATGCAAAAAAGGGTCTATACATTTAGGGGCATATTTATACTCAGTTGCGCTTAATTAGTGTATTTTTTTTAATGCAATTTCAGCACACACTTAACTCCATATTTAGATTTTGATGCTAGACCCGTCTTAGCACCAAAATATAGGAGTTAACGTCATTTTTTGGATGTGTGAAACCACCTCGCATGAATAAGGTGCAAGGTTGGCGTTCCCATCCAAAAAATTACTCTAAGCCCCCAGTGCCTTATTTATCCTCCAGTGCAGAAGTGATGCATGGGAGGGGGAGGTGGGCTTAAAAATGGTGCTAGTCCTGCTTACAGCCAGGCGTTAGGGGACCTGTGGACCCATTCCCATGGTCAAACTCTTTGGAGAGAGCCCACAGGTGCCCATCCCAAGCCCCAAGAATACTCCCACCCACACCAGGGGGACACCAAAGGAAGGATGGGGGACCCCATCCCAGGTAAGTAGGGTAAGTATAGGTAAGTATTTAAAAATTGTTTTTTAAGTGCCATTGGAGGCCCTGAAATGGGAACCCCTACATGGCACTGGGTGCAATGGCCATTACCCAGGGGACACTGGTCCCCTGTGCTGGCCATTGAGTTGGTGGGCATGAATCCTGTCTTTTCTAAGGCAGGAGGCCTGTGGTATGAATGGTTTTGCATCAGGAAATGATGCTAGGCCGGTTAACAGCATTTTTTTTGCCTCTAAATAGCTCAGCGTCATTTTCTGAGGCAAAACTCCCTTCCCCCATGACGCCACCACCACCTATCTAATGTCATTTTTTCTGATGCTAACTCAACCTGAGCCTTGGCTTTGGGGATTCCATAAATTTGGCGCCCGGCTGTCGCTCTGGAATGACGCAAGCCGGCGCTATACTTTTTGACGCAAAAAAGTGATTGCGCAGTTTTGCTTCTAAAAGTATAAATATTGGCCTTAGCTTTTATAGATCTTACGAGTGCATTTGGCTCTAAAAATAAGAATAAACTCTTTGAATCTGATTTACTTACTTTGATAAAGCACCTTCAATACGATTTAAATATGAGAGTTCTTTATGGGCCTCAGGGAGAATTTACACCCCAGATATCATCATACAGAGGGGTGAGGCAGGGGTGTATTCTTGCCCTCTTTTTATTTTTGATTTATATTAATGGTATCTTGGACCATTTAAGCCAGTCTCTTGTGGATGTACCCAATGTACCCAGGTTGAATGGATTCCCAATACCAATACTCTTATATACTGATGACACAGTTTTAATATCTCATACGCAATAAGTCTGCAAATGTTGATTAAGTCATCTGGAGAATTTATGGAGGGGTTAGATTTAAAAATAAATCAAACCAAACCTTTTGTCATGTACAATGGCTCAACAAATGCTAAAACAATGACATGTTATGGGGAGGATGGTCTTGCAAGAAACAAAGGTTTTTAACTACTTATGGATTGCTTTTAGCTCCAATACCTCTTGGAAAGATCATAGCGCAAAAATTGCCAGAAATGCTTACAGTATTTAAAACAAAATGCATTTCTGCTGTCATATTTGGGGCTGGTGTTTGGAGGCTCCAGGACGTTGATCCAATTCAACGAGTTGTAAATGGCTTTGCCCGTCTCCTGTTAGCTATCCCAGGAAATACAGCTAACTTTATTGCGCATGAGGAATTGGGCTTAGCTTTCATGGAGGATCAAATTAAAATTGCCCCCCTTTTACCCTGGGTGGAATGCCGGATTAATCAAGAAGGGAATTTTAATAGAGAATTTATTTTGGATTTTTTATCTTTACAACATGTTGAGAAAGCCCATGGTTTAAGTGTGTTAAAACAATTTTGACTGAGATTAGTACCCTTGAGATATTTTTAAAATCAGGTCGAATGCTTCAGGATGCCAAGATGTTGGTAAAAAAAAAGCACTATGAAGAATTTGCGAGAAGTAGTAGATTGCTAAATATGTTAAAGTTAAAAACAGTGGACTTGTATATTTTAATTGTAACAACAAATAACATAGAGCCATATCTGACTCAAAAATTTCATGCATGTTCGCAGCTCACCTTCTGCCACTGTCTTGTTCATGTACCTCACAACATTCAATACTCATAGTATCTTGGTGTTGACACTGTCAATCTGTATTTTTGGACCCTAAAGCACAGTTACTAAAGTCCATCACATGCCATATGTCCAAATGGGGCCTTTAAGTCTTTTAATATACAATTATAATCCAAGAACTCATGGTATATCTCAACAGGTAACTGTATTTCCAAACCTAAATGCAGTCTGCAAACAGAAATATAATACCCAAAATGTGTATATTGTGTGAAGTACAGAGCGTTACCTGACTACAACTCCCAAGAGGCACTGTTACTCTAAATCCAAACACCAGACCAGTGTTCCCTTGCCCAAATACACATGCTCCTTAACTCTCCATTTTAGTGTACTCAACTGGGAGGATAACATTTGGATAGGATGTGTAGTACAGGGGGTGACCTGACTGTAAATACCAAGAGACACTGTTTCTGTAACTCCAAACACCAGAGCAGTGTTCTCTTGTCCAAATAACCTTTTTGTAATCTCTCAAGTGAAATGTTCTCACCTGGGAGGATACCATTTGTGTAGTGTGTGTAGTACACAGGATTGACATGACTGCAACTCCCAGGAGGCACTGCTTGACTAACTCCAAACACCAGCAAAGTGGTCACTTGTCCAAATACCCCCATGTCTTAACTCTCAATTGAAGTATACTCACTTGGGAGGATACCATTTGTATAGTTTGTGTAGTAGATGGCATGACCTGACTGCAACTCCCAGGGGCCCCTGTTTAAGGAACTCCAACTACCAGCCCAGTGTTCATTTGCTCAGTTACCTCTGTGTCTTAAATCTCAATGGAAGTGTACTTACCTGGGGGAATACCATTTGTATAGTGTGTGTAGTACAAGGATTGACATGACAGCTAGTCAAGGAGGCTCGGTTACTGTTACTCCAACCACCAGCCCAGTGTTCTCTTGTCCAAATACCCTTGTTCGGTAACTCCCAAATTAAGTGTTCTTGAATAGTACAAGAAGTGACATGACTGCTAAGCCCAGGAGGCTCTGTTACACCAGCCCAGTGTTCTCTTGTCCACAAATCTGTTTGTCAACTCACAAATGAAGTTTACTCACCTGGGCGGATAACATTTGTATAGTGGGTGTAGTACATGGAGTGACATGACTGCACCTCCCAGCAGGCCTTGTGTTAGTTACTCCAAACACCAGGCCAGTGTTCAATTATCCACATACCCCTGTTCCTTACCTATCAATTGAAGTGTACTCACCTGGGAGGATACCATTTGCTAAGTGTTGAGAAGTAGAGGGAGTGACCTGACTGCAAAGTCCAATAGGCCATGTTATTCTAACTTCAACCACCAGCACAGTGGCTATTTGTCCAAATACCCTTGTTTGACAACTCTCAAATGAAGTATACTCACCTGGGAGTGGCCAAGAACAGATCATGCCGAAATCAGAGACATATCTCTTATTATTATAGCTCCATCTTGACACGCTAACCCAAGATGAAATATTTGAGTACAGGAATGACATCTTTCTCAGAGTGTATAACAAGTATTCATAAGGCCTAAGATGCATCACCAGATTGGTCTTGGCAGCACACTCATTCACACTGCCCTGTGACACCAGTCACATATATACAACAACGTCCTGGGTTTGCCTGTATCACACTCAGCTAGGCCTCCAAAAGCTCAAAGTCATATCTTGCCTAGTCACTGTTTTGCCTGCACTGGTGGCAAGATTTCATTTTTAGGCCATGCTCTCAAGTGCAAATGATCTGCACATTTCAGCAGCTGATTGAGTCAAAATGAAGTGGCGTCCCATATGTCATATCCATACACCCAATACCATGGTTACTTGCCACAGAAGGATTAACTGCAACTTAACTTTGTACAAGGTCTCTGCTTACTGTAACTCTAAACCGTTGGAGGTAGATGTCTCAATACAACCAGTAATATTGTATTTTTTACATCAACAGGTCGAACTGTGCTGGGCACACAGAGGCCACAGAACAGACTGCCAGCCCTCAGTTAAGAAGGCACTCCTGGACATCTGGACGTGGAGGACAGTTCTGGCTCATCTGAGCAACCTGGTCAGATGGCAACAGCGAGTCTCACTGTGCCCACAACTTTACCTCCCAGCCCTGTTGCCTCAACATCACAAGCAACCACCCGCCAACTTGTATCCCTTGCACAGTGTCTCCCATTGTCTACCATCTTGTGCCCCCCAGTCTGGGATCCAAAGTGCAACACCTTGGACAATGAGGTTCCAAAACCAAGTTGGTGAGGATACCCTGTGACAAGGGCACATGCCTGTGGGGGTAGAGTGCATGAAAGGGATGCTGTGGGCCAGTGAGGGCGAAGCCACTTGGGCTGCACTTTGCCAGGACAACATCAGCCAAGTCTCAAGGCGTGATAAGCCAGGTGTTAACCAAACTCCAGAAAATCAATCACCTACAGAGGGACATGCACAGAGACTTGGCTCATCACCTTCAGGCATGTCAACATAGGTGCCAGCAACTGGAAGGGATGCCCTGCCAGAGGAAGAACCAGCCCCAGGCACACCTACCTCTAAAGCAGCAGATCATTCCCCACAAGTAGGGATGTCCAGCAAAGAATCCAGGCAGTGTGGATGGCAAGACACCCACCACTGCCAGCAAGTGACCACTTCCTAAGGGACTTATTTTGTGTGCCACCCACTCACTCTGCTGACTGATCCTGAACCACCTACCAGTTTCAATGGAACTCTGGACTTTGGATTACTAATATTGTGGCATCCTCTCAAGTGATTTAATTCACCATGACTGACACATTTTTGTTTCTTTCTGTCCCATATTTATTTTATGTATTATCATTGTAATAAATTCACTCATCACAAACTCATTGTCTGGATGCTTAAATCTCACTTTAGCTATGTAGAAATGTAGGACCACATCAACCATACGAGGAAGATACACGCTACTTGTGTAAGCAGGGATATATTACAGGTACACTGTGACCAGCTCAGGATTACTACCATTGCACGCCAACACATACATATAAGTGTCTGGTCAAACCAAAAAGTTTATTACAATGTTCAGAACATACACTGTCAATATGTCTAGACTATTAGAAAGAAAATTTAGTGACCCATATTGAGAACATATTTACAGGTTCAGACCCCAGCCCATGGAAGGAAGGGATTTGTCAGACATTGTCCTGTAGAATAGGCAAACATTAAAGTGGTTGATGTCAGCAGCTTGAGCCTTGTCACAATCCACACCAAAGTAATTCAATATCACATAATCCAAGATACAGACAGGTCGCACTGCAACAGTCTCTGAGCACAGGGACATCATAATCCAATTCCCATGCATCAGGTGGCATGACACAAATATATTTTAATTTTGTGGCACAGGCACTGTGGCCTGCAATGAACAAACACATCTACAGCCATATACTGGTCATACAAAAAGAGAATTGTTTGTTTAGCCAATGTTTAGCCAATGTGAAGGAAAAAATAATTGGTCAAAAGCTAGGCCTACATATTTTCTGACCACATGGTGACACAAATGATGCATCAGGCCCACCTCAAGACACGAAACAAGTGCAGTGGGCACTTATGTACCTCCACCTAGGCCCTGTGCAAACTATCTTGGTACAGGTCTCATACATCCAAACTCTGCGACCTACAATACATGGAACAATCCATGTCCACTTTGTATGTCAGAACAGCATCAGAGATCTGCCAATGTCACAATTCTAAAATGCCCACATGAAGATGTCACACATTCTCACAACTACATTTCTTTGTACAGTCACAGTCATTGCATCAAATGACATACTTACACTCATGAGAAGTAGCTATTGCTGAGATCTCGCAAGTCAGCTTCTTCCTCTTCACCACTGTCATCCTCACTTGGCATTTAAGGAGTCTCACCTGGAGGCACTGCAGGCTCCCCCTACTATGGGATATACGGGATATTCTTCTGCAGGGTGATGTTGTGGAACATTCAGCATGCCACAGTGATCTGACACATTTTTCCAGGTGAGTAAAGGATGGTTCTGCCAGTCCTTTCCAGATCCCTAAATCTGGCCTTCAAGAGCCTAAAAGCCCGCTTCACTAGCCGCTGTGTTCTTCCATGGGCCTCATTGAAGTGGATTTCTCCTTGTGTAGTTGGATTCCTCAGCGACGTCAACAACCAAGGACGGTTTGGATATGCAGTCTCCTGTTAAGGAATACAACATAAGTCACTTCATGATTGTATCACCTGACATTGCACACAAACAATCAGGACACAAGTGACTTATAAACAAGCCTGGCCCTCTCTGGGTGTAATTGTAACATGAGCTGGTTTTGGTGCAGTTCTGCATTATGAAGGAATCACATGCTGATCGTGGATAACAGGCACACACATGTGAGATGTAGAGATCTGCCAAACAGACAACTTGCACGTTGATGGAATTGAAGTTCTTTCCATTGCGATAGACCTGTTCAGTAGCCTGTTGTGGCACCAAGCCAACATGTGTACCATCAATGGCCCCCCACAACATGTGGAAGGCAGGCAAAACCATAAAAGTCAGCTTTCACAGTAGCTAAATCCCCATGGACAGGGGAACCTGATATAGCTGTCAATGTGTTTCAGCATTGAAGAGAGGAAATCCTTTAACACCAGACTGAACATAGGTTCGGACATACCACAAGATATGGCCACTGTATGTTCAAAGGACCCTGTGGCCAGGAAATGCAATACTGACATGACTTGTACAATCGGTGGTATGCAGGTTGGATAACTAATAGCTTGCATCAGATCTGGCTCCAACTGTTGGCATAAGTCCACTATTGTTTGCCTATCTAGGCGGTATAACATAATTATATGCCACTGCTCCATGGTCTGAAGGTCTGGCAGTGGACCGTAGACAGGAGGTTGTCACATCCTCCCTCTCCCAGGGTACCTATGCGTGCCAAGACATGATTTGTAACATTAGTCAGTGTGTCCACAGCAACATACATGATGCAAGCAAATAATATGTAACAAAGCATTTCTGACTGGATAGACATGATACTCAGTACACATCACAGCTGGCAACTACAGAAGGGTCACATGTGACTCCTATGGATGTGAACACATGTCCACAAAATGGATTTAGACACAACTCAAAGATGTACTACACAATTGTCCCTCGAAATGCGACTGTAATTTTTCGACTGCCCAAAAAACATTTGGCGGTGGTGGACTGTGCACCGCTGACAAATGCCATCTGTGCTCTGCAACACATTACACTGATGGCAGTGTAGAAGGACCTACATGCCAAGACAGAATAAGGATGTTTATAATGCTACAACACATCTATTGTATGTGTGATGCAATTTACAAAGCCAAATACAGGATTTCAAGCTGCCAAAATGGCGGATGATTGACCTATTCCACTGGACATTAGGAGCCAGCTGCGATCACCTGTGGAAGTTCGTTTGGGCGGTAGACAGGTTCAACCATGGCGGACACAGCCATAGGCTAACATTGTTGCCTGTGCCAGTTGCGGCCCAATGGCTGTGCCCACTGGAGTTGATGGCCGCCTACGTGGTGTATGTGAATGCCATGTTGTGTACATTCGCTCACTTAACTCCTGACACTGCTGCCAGAAATACCTCCACTACCTGAGCTGCTGTGTGCCACATCTGGGAGCAATCATTTCATGCCCAGCAGGTGATAGGGCCCCTTCCTTCTCCGCAGAGGAGCTGGAAAGGCTTGTTAATGAGGTCCTTGCCCTGTATGGACAACTCCATGACTCACCAGAGGAGCAGGTTAGTACCTCTTTGACACAATTGACTCTGCTCGGCACCATCATTTCCCTCCTCACAGACTATAATATGCCCCTAGGTGCCAGTTAGACTTCTTGTGTGTCTGTTGTTGTAGTCTGGTTTGCAGGATCAAAATGGAGACATTGATGTAGCTTCCCATTGAGCAACATGTTGAGGTCCTTCTACAAGTACCTGTAAATCTCTAGGCCTCTCCAACATACAAAGGACTAATGGCATCTATTGATGCCATCAGAATATGTCACAGTAAGGGGTTGCTAGACATTAGTGGTGATTTCCCTGGGGCTTGCTGATTCATTGTGTTGTGGATTTTAGGGACATATCTCCCTGTCAATTTGCACAATAGGTCTACAGTGCACATTTCCATCACAAATGTGTGACATATCTGAGCAACTGAGTACTACCTTTATGACTCCACTGGGACAAATTTAACTTGGTGAAGTGTGCATTGTTGATATGTTTCCAGTGTGACATGAGTAATTCGACGTCTCCTTCTCCAGGTGGCTCTACTGTTGTCAGCAACATGGCATGTTCTGGGAGCATCATTTCCTATTGTTTTTATTGTGTATGTGACAAATAAATGTCTGCATGACCTTGTGTGGGATCTGCGGCAAGGAAGTTGGCATTGGCCTACTATTGTATGACAACAGGTAATTTAGGTGTGCTCCATGAGGCAAAACATTGAAGGTGATGTGTTCAACTACTTGTTCAATGGTTACTGTGATTGCACAACTTCAGCCATGCAATTGTAGTTTTCTGAGATCCTGATTTTTCTGTGGGCAACTGTTGACAGTTCAGATGGCATGCATGCATATGGCATGGTACATGTAGGGGCCACTTTGGTAGAGTTTGTTGCTGGGGCCTACTTGTCATCGTGGTAATGGTAATGTTCCCTAATCAGAGCTGTTGTTCAAGTCTGATCAGGAACATGTGGCAACCCTTTTCCTCTTTGCATTTGCAGCATCTGCCCAGTCAAGCAAAGGAGACAGGGCATAACCAAGTGGGGAAGCATCTGGCCATTGTATCTCTGGTCAAGACACAACCAAGACGGAGGGACCCAGGGGTCCAGAGGGTGAAGGGAGTGCTACAGAGGAGACCAGATCTACATCCCCATCATCAGATTCAACCTCCAGTTGCCACTCCTTAGTGGTGGCGGACCCATCGGGACCTACCCCTGTACCGTATTTGGCTGCCACCCCCAGTTCTATTGCCACCTTCCCTGTTGCTCCCTGCCCAGTTGGCCATGGTTGCTCACCCAAGAGGGTGGGCATCTCCCTTGCCACAGGCACCTCCGCCCCAGCGCCTGGTACTCCTGCTGCCCTGAGTTAGGAGGCAATGGACCTCCTAAGGATCAAACTGCCATTGTGAATGACATAGAGGGGTTGGCCAGCCAACATCAGCAGACCAATGCTTTCTTGGAAGGCATGGATAGTGCCATGTCTGGCCTATAGAGATCTTTTCAGGATGTGGCCTCCTCACTGACTGCAGCCAGTCATTTTCCCATTCTGCCCCACCCCACCTACGTGTTCCTAATCCAAATTCCCCATTCTCTTATCTATCCCAAACATGCAGGCACATCCATAAGCACCCACCTCAACACATACAAACAACAAAGATAAACACAAACTACACAAGACACACCGGCATGCATGCACTCACCATACACCCACAAACACATCAGCCACCACTTCATCAGAAACTCCCAACACCCCCACTGAACCCCAAACCACATCCAGCATACTCACAGGCACCACCACAACAGCCAGTGACACATCCACCACACCCACCATACCCATAGACACCACCACAACAGACACACAAACATCTACCATATCCACCATAACCACAGACACCATACCAACAGACACACAGTCTTCAACCACATCTATTGTACCCACAGACACCACCCCAACAGACACACAAATATCCACCACTTCCTCATTACCCAGCACCTCCACCTCCAAGCCCCCAAGAAAAACAAATGTCCACACTTACACATGCAACCTACACCACCCAAACAGAAGCATATCTCACACAATCACACACCCAATACATCTACACCCACACATCAGATCTCCATTCCCTCAACCTCCAAATTTCCAACCCCTTCTAATGACTGTCCCCATGTTTCAAAGGAGAGTTTCTTTTTCAACCTTGTCTTTTCCCCTGTTACCTCCAAATCCCCTCCCAAACCCAAGAGGCTGCCATCCACATCCCAACCCATCCCTTCCACATCTAAATCCTCCCCTGTCACACTTGCCCCCCCAAAAGCACTCATACCCCTCCCCTCAAGAAGAAGCCCACCCATTCTCAGAAACAGTCCACCCCACTCAAACCCAAACCCACCCATCCAAAATCCATCCCCCAAGGATGATACCTGAGGTGCCTACCTGGCCACTTGATGCCCCTTCCTGTGGAGGTTTCCTGGCAGTGACTGTAGGCAAGCGTGGGCGCAACCATGTGCATGGAAATGACCTGGACTAGCCAATTGCCTTTGCTCTTATGCTTTTTCCATTGATTTGATCCCAGTAGTTGTTTTGTTGGGTATACATTTGTCCTGATATTCCCTTTCTACCTTTTTGTAGTTCTTGAGCAATTTGTGTTGTCTGTCTACAGTTGTGCGTGTTTCAGCCTGATTGCTGACCCATTTGCTATTGATTGCACAATCTGACTTTGTGAGCAGTGCTGGTCTCACCCATAACAATGGTAGATGTTGACTGTATGGCTATGTGTTTGTTAATGCAATTGTGTTGTCAGTGCATTCTGTCATGTTTGTTGTGGTAAGTAATTCATCTTGTGGTCCAAGGTCAGCATGCATGGTGTTAGATTTGTCCCTCTGATATGGACTGTACATTTGTCTCATGCGGCTTACGTTTTCTTTGTGCAGACATGGAGGGTGTTCAATTGTGCTAGCTTCTTTTGCATTTGACTGCACATGTGTGCATTTTTGATGTATACACCATGCTGTTGCAGCTGTATTTGCTTTCTTGACTTGCACTTCCACTTTCTGCGGATAGGCATGTCTCTTGGCTCTAGAATTGTTTGTCCCTGAGATACATGAGGGCCAGTTCCTGTGCAAATGTTGTTTTAGGGGTTTGTGCAAAATGTAATGTGTCCCAGGGCAGCATCCTTCCCTGAGTGCCCCTGATGCCTCAATCCCTATTGAACAGGTATTTTTTTGCACAGTGAGCTTTTGATTTTTGTCTCTTTGCCTATTGTGAATCCCATTGCCCTTCCATTGTGTTGGAATGTGGGTGATATGTGAGTCTATTACAGGAATGTTTAATGGGAGAGGTGTGTGTGGTCCATGACAAAACCATACATATGTGTGTTGAATCTCACAACGCTCCATGACATGTGTGCAATGTGAGGGTATCTGTTGTATTGGTAGATGTTCTGCTGCTACGGTACTGCTGCTGTATGACATAATGTTGTGTACACTTCACTGTCCCTAAGATGTGCAGATGTGCCATTTTGTGTAGGATGGCAGTGCAGTGTGTGTGACCTGCCCAAAGTTTTTTTAATGGCTATGAATGTGTCCTTCTTCTCGAATGACTCTGACTGTGTGCACAATGACAAGTGTACTTGGTGCTCGTACCGTGATCCCATCTCATCTAGATGTCCACTCAATAATCTGTTGTGGAGCTTCATGACACAGGTAGGTGTGTGCACTTATCATCGGTTGCATCCACAGTGGTGTGTATTTTGACCTCCATCAATGAGCAGCAACAGTGGCAGGACATGTGTGATGGGTTCCATGGCAGTACAGGATGTGCAACGTTGCCTGCAGGTGAGTTGCTCCCTTTATATTCTCCATTTCCGCCTGCTGGGACGTGGTGGGTGGACGGCAGAAACATAGGTGGTCATTATGATCATGGCGGTGTGGACCCCATGACGGCGGTGGCGGGAACACCCGCCAGCCGGCATGGCGGGCCACACCGCTACATAATGAACACTATAGGGGCCGCCATTGGCGCCCCTCACTCACCACCAGGCTGCCTCCGTCAGGCAGCCTGGCGGTGGTCAGGATCATTATCCGACAGGGCAGCGGTGCTGCCCCTCGGTTAATGATCCCTAATCCTCCATCCTTTCCCTGGCGGGTTTCCCCGCCAGAGAAAGGCTGGCGGAGGGGGTGTACCGGGGTACCCCTGGGGGCCCCTGCACTGCCCATGCACTTGGCATGGGCAGTGCAGGGGCCCCTGAGCAGTGCCCCATCACGAAGGTCACTGCCCGATTTTTGGGCAGTGATCTGCGCGACGGGGGCAGCTGCACCTGCCGCACAGAGGCATTGACGGTGGCTCCATGTGGAGCCGCCGTCAATGTCCCGGCCAGGCATTCCTGTGGGCCGGCGGGCGGAAACAATGTTTCTGCACGCCGGCCCACAGGAATGTTCATTAAATGGCCAGTGGGGATCCAGGGACGCTAGCGGTCAGTGGTTTGACTGCCAACATGAACACAGTGATTTCGACCACCATGTTCATAATGAGGGCAATACTCTGTCTGTCCTGTCTCATCATCATGGCGGTCCGAGCTGCCTGGCCGTGTGGGTGGAGCCGTGGCAGTCTGTACTCCATAGTCCCAAAGGCTTGTAATACAGTGGTCTGACCGCCAAGCCGATGGCGGTCAGACTACCACCCCCGCCATGGTGGTGCATGGACTGCTAAACTCTGAGTGAGGCCCTAATAACCCTCAAAAGATAAGTTAACGGAAACAATGGCAGCTAGGTGAAAATAAAAAAAAATACTATTTTCCTATAGAAAATAATGGAGATTCTAATATAAAAAATGGTTTATAAAATATTAAAAAAATATAAATGTGAAAGAAAAATGGTATATACCTCAAAAAATATATTATGAAAGTATTAACCACTTATTTTAGGTGTACAACGAATAATAATATCAAAACAATACAAAAATGAACTTAAAAAATTTGAGTTTTCAACAAAAAATGCATGGGAAAAAAACTATCTTCATGTGCAAAAATCAAAGTAACACAAACAAACAATTCGTTTTTTAAAAACTCCTTCAATACATTATTTACATAGTTTCATTTATTATGGAGAAATCATTAATGTGTATTTTAGAAAAAAACATATAATTGTTTACCCTATGTGTAAAAATATGTATGAAAAAAATATATCCATATACCTTCAATAAAGAGGAAAATATTAAATATACAAAGTGTATTTTAGTCCATTGTTATCATAAAAAGTACACAAATTAACTATCTATTTGAAAAATCTAATTCTAACCCCAATGTTAACTATTTTTGATAAAATGTTTGACACTAAAGGACTAATGCACTATTCCCATTGCAATCTAAACCATTTTATGGAAAATGATGGACAGCAAAGGGATTATATTTACTATTCACACTCCATTCTAAATCATTTTGAGGAAGGCGTTGGTTAATAAACGGGATACATTTACTATTCCCATTCAAATCTTTCCCATTTTGTGGAAGGTGCTTGATAATAAAAGGGCTACATTTATTATTCCACCTCCAATATAAAACACTTTGGATATGTTTTTGGACACTAAAGGGGTTGCATTTACTAGTCGCACTCCAATATAAAATATTTATTGGAAAGTATTGGACACTAAAGGGATTACATTTAATAATCTGACTCCAGTCTATACCAGTTTTGGAAAGGTATTGGGCACTAAAAGGGGGAAACTTACTATTCCCACTCAATCTAAACCATTTTGGAAAAAGTCATTGACACTAAAGAGGAGAGATGACTATTTCCACTCTGAACTAAACAAATTTTGAGAAGGTATTGGTCAGTAAACAAATGACAATTATTATACCTATTCCCATAATATAAAATATGTGAAAAGTATATTTAACATAGACAAATCTGCTCCAAAAATAAATCATACTTAGTAAATATTTAACACACCAAAACAATTACATCCTGTAATACAAAACAAATATACATGAAATAGCATATTAAAATAATTTTGATTAATATATGTACCAAGAGATAAACAAAATTACTATTAATGATCAAAAAATGTACTTAACAATATTATTAATTATTGTATATGCAATACCGCATATATCCATTCTAATATAGGTAATATGTCTACTATATGTAGCATATAAAAATACCATCTGAAAAGCATAATTAAATAAAATAAATACGAAATTCCCAAGTTTTTACAAAGTAAAATCCTTTTTACATAATTAAAATTAAATAATAAAAAGTTAAAAAAATATTTACGTAACAAAATTAAATATTATAATTTAAGTATACAATTATTTTAATGCATGTTAATTCAGCTAGCAAATTAACAACTCGACATGCACAGACAAACATGTAGTAATACATCAGAAAATATACATTTAAATATTAATTGTTGAATATTTTGTACACAAAATATTTTTACAAATAATACAATAAAAGAAAATATTTATACGGTATTAAATATTTTTAAAAATATAGTAAAATTACAAATGTACTTTCAAATATACACAAATATTTTTAGAAACCATTCCTAAAGTTATAAAGTGTATTAATCAAACTACCTATCAGTTTTATATTAAAATGTTAAAATTATATGCCAACAACTCAAAATTATTCCTAAACATACATACAAATAAACTAATCCGTTAAAATGAATTACATATCATTCAAAACAATTTATAAATTATATATCAAATTTTAAAACAACTATGAAATATTAAAAACAATATTTAGATAAACCTAATACAAATGTAATTAATAAATTCAATACAATTTATCAAACAAATATAGTATTATTAACACAATTTCGAAAGTTCCCCACCTTTTTCCCCTAAACCCCAATATCTCGCTCATATAACATAATTATATAAACAATAATGAAAAATTGTATTCAAATTTCAAATAAATAATTTTAAATTATTGTAAAAATTACTTTCAATCAATCGATAAGGAATTTGTAGAGCGCATCACTCACCCGTGAGGGTCTCAAGGTGCTGAGGTGGGGGGGAGGTGCTGCTACTGCTCGAACAGCCAGGTCTTGAGAAGTTTCCTGAAGGTAAGGAGGTCTTTGGTCTGACGCAGGTGGGTGGGAAGAATGTTCCACGTCTTGGCAGCGAGGTGTAAGAATTATCTGTCGCCAGTTGTGGTTCTGCAGACGTGTGAGGCAGTTGTGACGGCGAGGTCAGCGGAGCGGAGATGCCAGGTCGGGGTGTAGAAAGAGAGCTGTCTGTTGAGGTATTCTGGTCCGGTGTTGTGCAGTGCTTTGTGAGCGTGGGTGAGGAGTTTGAAGGTGATTCTATTGTTGACTGGGAGCCAGTGCAGGTCTCTCAGATGGCCTGTGATGTGGCAGTGGCTGGGGAAGTTCAGGATGAGGTATGCAGAGGATGTGCACAGACTCTTCTGGAGTTCGTCTGTGGTTCCTGCACAGAGTGCATTGCCGTATTCTAGGTTGCTACTTACAAGGGCTTGGGTGACTGTTCTTCTGGTTTCAGTGTGGATCCATTTGTAGATCTTTCGGAGCATGTGGAAGGTGTTGAAGCAGGAGGAGGAGAAGGCATTGACTTGCTGAGTCATGGGTAATGACGAATCCAAGATGAATCCTAGGTTGCGTGCGTGGTCTGTGGGAGTCGGAGTGGCTCCGAGAGTGGCGGGCCACCAGGAGTCATCCCATGCGGAGGGGTGGAGCCAAAGATGAGGACGTCATTCTTGTAGGAATTGAGTTTGAGGCAGCTATTCTTCATCCATTCGGCAATGGCCTTCATTTCTTCATGGAGGTTGGTCTTGACGGAGTCCTTGGTGAGAGAGAGGATCAGTTGGATGTCATCGGTGAATGAGATGATGTTGAGGTTGTGAGATCGGGCGATGTTAGCGAGCGGGCCACGTAGACATTGAAGAGGGTCGGGCTGAGGGACAAACCCTGGGGTATGCTGCAGATGATTTTGGTGGGTTCGGAGCGGAATGGGAGGAGCCGGACTCTCTTGGTTCAGCCGGTCAGAAAGGAGGTGACCCAGTCCAGGGCTCTGTCGCGGATTTCTGCATTGCTGAGGCGTGTGCGTAGTGTGTAGTGGCAGATGGTGTCGAACGCGGCTGAGAGGTCCAGGAGGATGAGGCATGCGATTTTGCCGTTGTCCAGTATGGTTCTGATGTCATCGGTGGCAGCGATGAGGGCAGTTTTGGTACTGTGGTTCCTGCGGAATCCGGATTGGGAACGGTCAAGGGTGCAGTTCTTCTCAAGGAAGTGGGTTAGTTGCGTGTTGACAGAGATCTACAGGAATTTTGCTGGGAAGGCGAGCAGGGAGATAGGCTGGAGGTTCTTGAGGTCCTTTGCGTCTGCCTTGGGGTTTTTGAGGAGGGTGTTGATTTCGGCATGTTTCCAGCTCTCGGGAAGGTGGCGGACTCGAAGGAGCTGTGATGATCTTCTGTAGTTGGGGTGCGATGACGGAGCTTGCTTTGATGAGGATGTGGTGAGGGCAGGGGTCAGATGGAGAGCCGGAGTGGATGGTGTTCATGATTATGATGGTGTTGTTTTCATTGATGGGGGTCCACAAGAGCAGGAGGTTGGTTGGAGGTGAGTCTGTGGTGTTGGTGGTTGCCGGGGAGGTCTGGGTGCTGAAGCTGTCATGGATGTCTGAAATTTGGCGGTGGAAGTAGGAGGCTAGGGAGTCACAGAGATCTTGGGATGGCGGGATTTCATTAGCGTTAGAGCTGGGGTTGGAGTGTTCCTTCACGATGTTGAAAATCTCCTTGTGGCTGTGTGCGTTGTTGTTGATTCGGTCTTTGAAGGCGGTTCTCTTGGTGGTTTGGATGAGTTAGTGGTATCTGCGGGTGGCGTTTTTGAAGGCTGTGTGGTTGTCGGGAAGTCTGATCTTGACGCCACTTTCTTTCAAGTCTACGGCAGGTTTGCGTAGATTCGTAGAGGTCGGTGGTAAACCAGAAGGCCCTTCTGTCGGTGTGTCTGTTGGAGGGATTCTTGATCGGGGCAAGAGTATTGGCACAGGTGTCGATCCATTGCCTGAAGTTGCGGGCAGCTGCGTCAATGTCGGTGTTGTCGATGGATTGGTTCCAAGAGAGGGTTCTGATAATTTGGTCTTCAGTCACCTTGTTCCAACTGAGATGGGGGATCCGCTGTAGGTGGTGGTGTGTTGTGGGTTTCTTGAATGAGAAGTGGGTGCAGCGCTGATCTGTCCAGTGGAGTTCGGTGGTGTGGCTGAAGGAGACTTGATTGCTGGCAGAGAAAATAGGGTCGACTGTGTGTCCTGCGGAGTGGGTCGGAGTCGTGAAGAGTTGCTTGAGGCCGAGGTTGGAGAAGTTGTCGAACAGAGTGGCGGTGTTGTTGTCATTGCTGTTCTCAAGGTAGAAGTTCAAGTCCCCGAGGAGTAGGTGGTCAGTGGATGCGAGAGCATGCGTACTGATGATGTTGGTGATGGAGTCGCTGAACTGTGGTCGAGGGCCAGGGGGCTTGTAGATGACGGTCCCTCGGAGGGTGGTGTTAGGGTCACAGTGGATCTGGAAGTGCAGGTGTTCGGCGGTGCTGAAGGTGTCTTCGCTGCTGGTCATGATCCTGAGGTTGTTCTTGTGGATTATGACAATGCCTCCTGCTGGTTTGTTGGAGCGGTCCTTGCGGGTGATCTTGTAGCCTCCGGAGTGGCTATGGTGATGTCAGGCGCTGAAGAGGGGTTCATCCAGGTCTCGGTCAGGAAGGCGACGTCTGTGGAGGCTGAGTCGAGTAGATTCCAAAGCTCTACTGCGTGCTTGTGAACGGAGTAGGTGTTGAGGAGGATACATCTGAGATGGTTGTGTCCTGCCTTGGTGGTTGGGTCGTTGGCATGGAGGCTGGTGAAAGTGCAGTTCCGGCAGGAGAATGGTCCACGGGTGGTCTGCGGGGAGGCTTGAAGGCAGGGGGGGAGCAGCGGTGTTGAGGGCACAGAGGGTGTCGTCGTCGTAGTGAAGACGTGTGTGGAGGTGATGAGAGCCAGGGTTTCTGGCGATGGGCGTGGTCCAGGCATGGACGGGCGCAGACAGGCTTGCCTTTGGCACACCTTCAGCACGGCAGCACAGCGGCCACCATTAAGTAGGGAGATGGGGGAAGAAGAGGACAGTTGGGAGGCAGGGGCGAAAAACGGTGCAAAAAATGGAGCGGCCGCAGGGGCAGCAGCAGCTGGAGTACAGCGCAAGAGAGAGAGGAGGGAGGCGGAGACGCAGGGGCAGCAGTGGTGGGGGAGAGAGAAAGGGGGAGAGAGAAGTGTGAGAGAGAGAGCTGAGTGAGAGAAAAACAGGGAAGGGTGAAATGAGAAGGAAAGGTGCCCAAAAAGGGACAGAAACAGAGAACAAAGCAGAAAAAGGAGGCAAGAGGTAGAGGGCAGCCTAGTAGGATAGCAGAGCTCTCCCACTAGACACCAGGGATGAGATGCAGGCAGAAGCCTGCGATGGAGGAGGGCCTCAAACCCCTGATAGGCGTCAGGAGTTCAGACGCACGAGGGTTGAGGGACTCTACTTACCAGGTGGAGCCTTGGGAGGCAGAGTAGTGCACTGACCAGGTCAGTGGTATTGCTCAGCCTACCACATAAGGACAGCCATTAAGTAGGGATGTGTGGGGGAGGAGAGGACAGCTGGGAGCCAGGAGCGGGGGCAAAAACAGCAAGAAAAAGGGGGCGGGCTGCGGTGGCAGCAGCGGCGGGAGTGCAGCTAGAGAAAGAGAAGAGGGGGTGGGGCCCCAGGGGCAGCAGCGGTGGGGGAGAGAGTGTGAGAGAGAGAGCGGAGTGAGAGAAAAACGGGAAAGAGTGAAACGCAAAGGAAAGGAGCCCAAAAAGGGACAGACACAGAGAGCAAAGCAGAAAAAGGAGGAGAGAGGCAGAGAGCGAAAGGAGCTCACAAAGGGACAAACACAGAGAGCAAAGCAGAAAAAGGAGGAGAGAGGCAGAGGGCAAAAGGAGCCCAAAAAGGGAGAGACACAGAGAGCACAGCAGAAAAATGAGGAGAGAGGCAGAGGGCAGCCTAGTAGGAAAGCAGAGCTCTCCCACCAGACACCAGGCATGAGGCGCAGGTAGAAGACTGTGGGTGGAGGAGGGCCTCGAACTCCTGACAGGAGTCAGGAGTTCAGAGGAGCGAGGGTCTCTACTTACCAAATGGAGCCAGGGGAGGCAGAGCTGTGCATTGACGAGGTCAGTGGTATTGCTCATCCTACCACGCAGCGGCCGCCATTAAGTAGGGAGGTGGGGGGAGGAGAGGACAGCTGGGAGGTGGGAGTGGGGGCAAAAAAATGACATAAAAAAGGTGGTGGGGCCGAGGGAGCAGCAGCGCAGGAGTGCAGTGCAAGAGTCAGAGGAGGGGGCAGCAGCAGCGGGTAGAGAAAGAGCGAAGTGTGAGAGAGAGAACGGAGTGAGAGATAATGGGTTATAGTGAAACATGAAGGACAGGAGCCCAAAAAGGGACAGACACAGAGAGGAAAGCAGAAAGAGGAGGAGAGGGGCAGAGAGCAAAATGAGCCCAAAAAGGGACAGACAGAGAGAGCAAAGCAGAAAAAGGAGGAGAGAGGCAGAGGGCAAAAGGAGCCCAAAAAGGGAGAAACACAGAGAGAAAAGCAGAAAAATGAGGAGAGAGGCAGAGGGTAGCCTAGTAGGAAAGCAGAGCTCTCCCACCAGACACCAGGGATGAGGCGCAGGCAGAAGCCTGTGTGTGGAGGAGGGCCTCGAACTCCTGACAGGAGTCAGGAGTTCAGAGGAGCAAGGGGTGAGGACTCTACTTACCAGGTGGAGCCACAAGAGGCAGAGCAGAGCACTGACTATAAAAACTGACTCAACATATTGACACAAAATTAACATATGAGTAAAATGAAACACATTTAAAAAACATTAATTAACCAATAAAAATGTTATTTTAACAATCATTTTTAAGAAACTATATTTTTGACGTTATAAAAAACACTTCTTTAATTGATATTCTTACCTTCAATATTTATCATAACAATATTTTTAGCAGCACAATATTCTTGACACCATTTTTATGTTACACCATTTTTTTTTATTCAATATTTTGTCCTTACACCTTCCCTGACTTGGTGCACAAATCACTGTAACCTATTGACATTAGTGTTTTTTCTACAATGGTCTATCAATGGCTCCTTAGCGACTCTTTCATTTACTTGATGATTGCTAATAAAGTTTTGCATGGAAGATTAATTGCTGTGTGATCCCCAGAAAAACACTTTTAATTTTACCTCGTCTTCTATGCAATTCAATCCAAGTTCAAACCCTAAGGGGCATATTTACAAGGAGCCTGTGCCACCATTGCATCATTATTTTTTACGCTCTATGGGACACAGTCAGTACTCCATATTTACAAAGTGACTCATCTAGGCCAGTGTGTCACTTTTCGTAGGACTGCATAGAAATATTCCTGTGCCTTAACCAGCTGTGCCAAGCACTCTTTAATATGTGCAAGATAGGCATTCCATCATAAATACTAATGTAAAACTGATGCAGTGATATATACAAATTTAGGCAAAATTAATGCTTTATCTGCAAGCGGCATGCAGAGCCTGAAATGAGTCAAAATTCCTGCGCATCAGCAACCCAGGCATAAGAAATGATGCATTGGCACTGGTATATATATACAGAACATACCCAAAGCACTTTGGCAAGCTCAAATACACCACTGAGGTTCTAATACTTCACCCCAGAGTAGCAACGGGACCACCCCGACCCCACCACCACCTCCGCCAACACAACTGCCAGGCTAGGCAGCGCAGGATAATGGAGCATGTGTACAGCCAAAGAACTACCCATCACCTACTACAGACTCAGGAGGGAGTCCATCATACAGCTCCTGAATCAGATTGAACCAAGGCTGCAGGCAACATCTCAGAAGTCCACCAACATCCCTCTGAAGGTCAAGCCGAGCGGCAGTCCTCGACATGCTGGTATCATGGTCACTGTAAACATCAAAACACTCACATCCCACCTAATAGAATTTGGCCAATTACAAAGAAATGTAGCTAGCTGTTACACTCACACCAGGACAACATCATGTACACCAAAATATGTGTGCATATCAACAGCATGTGCCAAACGCATGTGCTTCCGGAAGACATACACCAAACAGTGTGCACATGTTGTGAGTATGTGTGCTGCTACAGTGTACTGACTATCAGACATCCTACCACAATTCGAAGTGAGTGTAACTGTAAACAGTGTGCAATGAATGAGTATGTGTGTTATACATCTTGACATTTTCTACTGCCTCACACTCGTGGAGGCCAGGATAGGGACCTTATAGTCCTATGACTGTGGACAGAGGTCGATATGATGTGCATGAGCACACAGTGCAACCCAAATAGTCTCCATTTGATACAAAAACAATTGCAAGCACATAGCAAAATCAGTGTGGTTTCTCACATAACACAGATAAATGCTGAATCCTTACCTGTGCCGATGCTGGATTGGCTACCTAGGACTAATGCAGGCACACTTGCCCCACTAGGCAAGGATGCAACTATTACATGCAGGAATGGATTGGACCGTGTTGGTGTGTCTTACTCTGAAACAGGCAGCAAGGATTCAACTATTACATACAGGAATGGATTGGATCGTGCTGGTGTGTCTTACTCTGAAACAAGCAGTTCTGTGACTCCTACAGCTCCACCTATGTGTGCCAATAAAATCAGAACAAAGAGTGGGGGACTCATCCACCACTGTGCAGGGAGTCTTGTCACCCAGCCTGCGAGGCATTACTGACTCCAAACTGTGGGGGCCACCCTCCATGTATGTTGCAGGGGATCACACATATATTTCATCGTGCCACAGGTTGGACAGAGTGTTTGGCTCACCAAAATTTACATACATGTATTTTGAAACGTGGTCACAATTCCTTAATGAGCATGTGCAGGCCATGAATGATCAATGTTTATTCACCATGTACCAGTAAGGAGATAATTGAAGAATTAAAACAAGCATGGTTACTGTGTAGCATTGTTCAGAACACCTGTTGAGTTGACAAGTCCACAACAAAATTTATACCTTGCCAAATTATTCTGTTCACATAGCCATCAAAGCCAGAGCCCTTGCACCAGGTAACAAGGAAGGATGGATTGGTATATTGCCTGACCTTTTTGCACCTGAGACTTGATTTGTCTGAAATGATCTATAAACACTGCAACATGGCATAAGAAATGTTCATTAAGCCATGTCAACTTTGCCATATGGTACATGTCCAACATGGAAACAATATCAGACATTTGTGAGGCTAAAGTACATTGCTTCCTATGTACACAATGTACATGTTCTATATTCACAGAGCAATTTAACATGTTCTGTCTTGTAGGTAGACCTGAAGCCTACTCCTGAGGTAGACACCTTCAGGGATCCCATGCCACAGTAGTATCACCTGAATGTTTTCTGTGTTTTGTAAGGATTGCATGTGATCTCTGATTTTGGTTGCTTTGAGATGTGTAAGGGGGCATCATAATTCACCTGAAAAACTATTTTCCTTACATGTTAAATCACAGTTGAAGTAGGATAAAGTTGCATGTGCAATAGATTGGGGCAATAGATTGGCAAGTTTTGCCAATGTAAATTGGCCCATATGGTGGATGGCTCAGAATCTGCTGTGGTAATGTTTGCCCAGGCCTGGAGTGTATGCTTGTGCCACATGTATCATACCCAGCCTCAAGACCAACAGATGGTCATATTTGAAAATGTCTATCACCCATAACATGGACAGAAAGTAACGCATATTTACCAAAATTATGTGACAGAAATGTTGCATGAAATAGGCAGAGATTTAAAGATAGATTTAGGTTAAGGTAGTGTAGGTTAGTTATCATAGGTTAGCTTAGTCATAGATTAGATAGGATAAGTTAGTTAGTGTAGTGTACTTAGTTTTAGATTTTATAAGATTTATAATGATAATAATAAACAATGGTTTCTACATTTACAACTGCTTAATGATTCCCTGCATATGATGTGTCAGATATGCTGAGGTTGTGTTAAACACATACTGTAGGATTTCTACAAAGTGTTTGTATACATGTGTAACGGGTAAAACATATATGGAGAGGATCCGTCAAGTTTGCAATAAGGTCCCTTCTGGGATATTCAAACATGATTGTGCACTGTAAATGGCACTCTTCCTGCGAATGGACATACAGCCCATAACAGGTATTCACCTACTGTTGCACTGTATGTGTAAGTTATGCTACATGTATTGTATGGATGATTATGTCAAGCCATTTTCACTAACCATGGATGTGTTTGATCACACACTGATGCTAGCCACCTTCACACTCACCCTTGCACCATTTTGTTGTCACATTAGTGTTGTTTGCTGGCTAATTCCCATGGAAGTGGCCCTCACCTGAGCAGAAACGTAATTCACCCTTACCATTGACTGATTGTTAATTGTTGCACTTCATGCTTGTGACCTTGTGGAACTACTTGCTAGTTTAGATGCGTTTAGGGTTTGAATTAACTATTCCCCTTGCCCTGTGTAGATTTTTCCATAGGTCTATGAAACACAATCCCTTTAGATAGTAGGTATTGTCTTTAGGGTCAGCACATGCACAATGCTCTACTTAGTCCAATCATCACCAGACATACAACATGCAGATTGAAGATAGTGCATTTATTTACATGTGTGTAAATATGAAGGATCACAGTAGCATTTATTTCAGCAACAAACCCCAACATTGTTTGAGAGCTAAAGGATGTTCAGACAGCGCCCATGGAGGGACACATGTTGTGTGACATGTGGAGGAGAGGAGTATTCCAGTGAGGAGGAGATACAAATTGCCATTAGAGAAGGGAGGCCACATTAATAGTCCACAAATTTATGAAAGCAACAGATGGGCTCACACAAAGTAAACAATGCCAGATGACAAGTGTGATGGCATGTTACTCAACATAGGCCCAACGGGAAACTGGCCAAGGGCCACCAACAAATGTTACTGGGAAGTTCTCTGCCTGAAAGTGGTAAAGTCCACATCTTCCTCCTTTGATGTGTAGTGTGCCTACCCTGCGGGTAGTGGTGTTTGTGCAGGAGGCATCTGAGTCACACACACATTAGGGGCTGAAGATGTGGATCCCCTGTCCCCAGCAGCATTAGCCTGGGCCATCAAGGAAGGAAGCAAAGCGCTGGGAAGGGCCTGTTAGCTTGCCAGCACTGCAACAACATCAAGGTGAAAGGCACCCATTATTGTAATATAGGAGTCCTGCTTCCACTCCATTTATTGAAGGTTGGTGTTGTGTAGCCTTGATCTGGATGACAACCTCACTGGTGTCACCTTGGCAGGGCTGTTGTTGTTGTCTCTGCCTCATGACACCAGCGATGTCAGCTAGGGACTGTTCAATCGCTGGAGTGAAACATAGGTGCCTCCAATTGCATCAGAGGTGTCCTTATTGGGAATGAGGCACCTATGGATGCCCTCTAGAGTGCCCACAATGGTCCCCATCACCACCCACACCTCATTCAACATATGTTGCTGGTCTCCTACCACTTGGCTTTGAAATGTAACTTGTGGTTCAAGAGCTGGCCTGGGACCTGTGGGTGGGGTAGGTTCTGTTATAGATGATTCCTCTGGACACCCGATTATGATGTCACCCCCTCCAACACCCCAGGAAGCTGAGACAATGTAGTCCAGGATTTGCTGGAACATGTCATTGTCCATGAAGTGCAGGATGTCATTGGCAGTGGGTTGGTCCTCCTGGAAAGGCAGCTGGTCAGGAGTTGTTTCACCCTCTGTAATAAAATGGATATATGTTAATGTTGATCAATGCTAGATGTTGACAGAAGTAATCTGGATGACATACAGTATTTATCCTCATTCACTTACATCTCAACCTTGATGTGTGACTTGTATATACTGAGGGGAAGTGGCACTGTAGTTGACTTTCAGATGGCAGTAGCCTTGCATTGTTCACATGCCACTGTGTGATAAGGGTGTTTGTTTGTGTTATACCACACATTGCAACACAGTTACACTGTTTGCTGGTCTGTGCTGCTGGTGCCGATATGTTGAGGTAAGATACACATATCACTTGGAGATTAGCACTTCTTTTCATAATGGACATTCTTAATGTTTTTTCAAATATTTACAGCACTTCTGTAAATATTGCATTAACATTACCCCAGGGTGCCAAGCATTCCCTTTGGCCACTACTCACACAGCTCCTGTGAAAATAAGCTTATGCCTCATCATAATAGTCTGCCTTGCTGTGATATCTTGCATGCACATTGTGCATTCATGCAACCAAGGTTCACATTGGCTAGGGATCCACATTACTCTATTTAGCTAGCAACCAGCTGCACTTCAAGAATGTGTAAGTGCATGAACTTACCATGAGAGTGCTATTTATGAAAACAGAGGCCAATATGTGCAACTCTGAGGGGATATGCACAGTCAAACTCGGTAGATAGCTAGCACTGACACTCACCCCATTTCATCTTTGGCAGAGTTGGCTATATGCAGAGCATCACACATTGTTAGACTCGGCCCTACTCACTTGAACATGTACATTACTCCTCTGGCAATCCTCATTTAGGCTCAGTGACTCCACTTACTATCACACACAAATAAAAGTCTGATCATACATTGACTCACATGTAACACCAAAGCCTACAATTACATTCACCACTTCAAATTGCCTAACATGGCTGCCTGTGCTTGTGAGTTATGTATCACGCTATTCCTATACATAGTAGTTTTGATAATGCATGACATGTACCTATCTTGGAATGCCAAACAACGTTACCAGTATTTCGCAGCCTCAAACCATGACAGATTCCTGCCCATAGTTATGGCAACATAGCTCATTCTGTCACGTCCTGAATTTCCTGTTTGTCATGCTCCTGATTCAACATATGTAGCCTGGTACATCTCCCTCCTGACACATGCTACATCTTCCCCCTCACGTACATCACACGTAGAATGTAGTAAACCTATGCCCTCTTCTATGTCATCCCTTCCCAGCTGCAGCAGATGTGTGACACTATCAAGCACAGCAGTGCATGTGTATAGCTCAGGCTACCTTGCAGTACACACACAATTTCTTACCTCCTTGTTATGGAATGTATTCCCATTCAAACACAGTGACAGGTAAAGGTGCTCAGCCACATCTACATTGAACAGCACTACCAGGGGCCCACCAGCCTCACACACCATTTATTGTTTAACAAAACACAAAACTCCATATTTTATGCATCATTTGAATCTCCCCCACAGAGATATTTTACATACCAGGAGTTAGGTGCTGAGTACCATGGCAGGCTACATTTATGTGCTTACACCCCACACCTCATTGTATCTGAGAGCAATGCTGTTTCATGCTAGAGACTAAGGGGCATATTTACAAGTCCCTAGCCCCACCAGTGCAACTCCAGTGGCACAAATGACAGACCCATACTATGATGCCACTCAAAGGCTATTTGTGTTGCTTTGATAGGCCTCATGATATGGAGTAAGGAAAGAGAGGGAAAATGGCTGCATTGCCATACTCTGAGTCCGTTTGGCATTCCATTGGCATTGTGGTGGGTTTTCCAATGCTAATCCCATTTGTTTTGAGTCATTCCCAGATTTACAAGGGCGGGTAAACCTAGAACTATGTCAAAACTATACGCCTTCCTACAGCATTCATAACATGAAGAAATATCTTTATTTCTCCTTGGTTTGCCTCTTCCAAGTGTGCTGCATTTTTAGGCACAGATAGGAAGAGAAAAAAGCCTCCACGGATTGTTTTTGTGCATGAAGGTGTGCCTTCCTGAATAAAGACAATCCTGCATGCAACGCAGCAACCCTTGCAACATGGTGCAAGTGTGCCTGCGTTGAAGCTTGGTAGCCATAAGTGTGCCAGCACTGGGGAAAAAAAAAGGAACGCACAGTTTTTTGTAAACACAGTGCATTTTTGCCCTTTCCCTGTGGGACAGTGCAGTACAACATGGTCACTTGTTCTGTTGCCCCAGGCCACTATTGTACTTACGCCCCTCCTGTCCTGGCTCTTCACATGGTCCTATGTGCTGGTATTTAAGATGCCCAACACCTGACTCCCCTCTCAGATGAACCCAATTCCATTCCATTGCTTTGCAGCCCAGATTTGGCTGCATGGTTCCAAGAGAAACCCACTAGCCTCATGGTTTAAGGTACATGCATTATCCAAGTCAGGATGGTCCGAAGTCCAGTGTCCTGCCACGTTTTGGTGTTCCAGTCAAGATCCTTTGCTTGGTATTGTGGAAATTGTTGTCCTGGACACTGATGTTATACCTTGCCCAGCAAATTCCAAGATCCAACTGTGAAGCTGTACTGTTGCAACACATCACACATGGACTGAACACACAGGACGGATGTGGACTGGGCTATGTAACATGAGAGTGTTCCATCCCTTTCCCTCACACTCAGCACAGTGCAGTGCAGAAATGTAGCATGCTGCACTGCTGAGCTTGACATATTTGGTGATGTAGTCCCTTGTTGCCATCTACACTGTAGGTCTTGTTGGTTCTCATAGGCTGCACTGTCAGGTCCTTCCACTCCTGCCACCAACTCGGCTGGGATAACTGATATCACCTGCTCCTCCAAGGACGTCAACTCCTCCTTCTCCGGTCTGCATGCCTGCAATCAAATTGCAGGCTAGTTTCTCCTTGGCCCTGCTTTTGTAATCATGACAGCACTTCTTGCAGTCTTTCACTGTCCTTTTGACTTGCCCTACACTGTTAATTTTATTGAATATGGACTTCCATATCGACTCTTTCTTCCCTAATGGCAATTTTGATGTGACAAAGGTTGATGGTCATCCTGTGCTTTCTCTTCCTCTTCCCCTGGGATTCTGCCTGGACATCCTAGCTGGTGGTAGGGGTGTTGCCCTGGCTGCTGCTGTCTGCTCTATGTTTTTCCTTTCTCTGTATGGGATTTTCTTTTTAAATGCACCACTTTTTGAAGGAATTATGACTCATTACGTACTCAAAAGTGATGAAAGGCTGATTTAATTTGCTTTGCATGCTGAAAATCAGCCATTTATCAGTTTGGTTTGGTTTATAAACTTTATTTGCAAATACAAAATAGCCATAAAAGTACATAAATAAATCATAGTGGCAATCCCAATCAAAATATCAGCTTTCATAAATAGTTAAAACAATGAAAACAAAACATACCACATACAGTTACTCATATCCAGACTATACAGAATCTAAAAAGAAATATGTTTCCTAATACAAATGGCATTTAAAATGTATTGCACCACTTTGTAACACCAGTAGGGATTATTTAAGTTAAATAAAAATTCCAAAGCAGCCAGGTGAGTTCTTATATTCTGGGCAATTAAAAAAGGTTTAAGATAAAAAATCCTGAGTTGTGCATAAAATTTACAAAACAGCATAAAGTGCAAGGTGCTCTGTTTTCTACACCCATCACAAGGGCAGCAGACCGTTTCATTGGGGTAAGTCCTCATTTTAGGTAATGCTACTAAGTGATGTACCATTCCCAGTCTAAATCTTGTCAGGAAGAAACAATGTTGCATGTTAGTAACACTGGTTATGTATCCTTTACTACTTTCCTCAAGGAAAAAGAACATCTGTACACCAATTGTAGATTTCATCATGTCGATGGTTCTCCTACTGTCCGACCTGTATTGCAGAAACATATTGTTGATTAGTTTCTTTGAAAGTGATGAGGCTCATTCTGGGTCCAATTTTATAGATGTGTTAAACATAGAGTTAAGAGAGGAATCAATGTAAGTGAGCCAGGGGATACAAAAGGCATTGTCCAATTTTAAACAATCTAAGATAAGTTGTTTAGTAAAAACAGTTTCATCTTTGGCCCAAATACTGTACCATAAAAGCAAGGGGCTCATCTGCAACACATCCTCCAGATACCGGAGCCCACCTCTTGATGTACAATCCAGTTAGATGCTGAGGTAGGTAAGCATAGCAACTGTTTTAGGAAACCATTTTCCTCTGTTTGCAGGATAGTGCTCTTAGTATATCCCCAAACCCCTGCCCCATAAGCTGCCACAGATAAAACTCTGGCCCTATAGACATCCACCGTATCATGACTTCCTAGTTTACTAGCAAATCTAAAGATGCCATGCAAGTTCCTACACATTTTATTTCTACCCTTGTACATATGCTATTTTTAGGACGCTTTGCTTGAAAAAAGATCCCCAGATAGCTAAAGGAATTAACGGTGGTAATTGGTGTGTTCTGGATGAAAAAACATCTATGTTTCTGGGATTTTTGTCCACAGACCATAGTGAAAGTTTAGATTTATTAATCATCATACTGTTTAGTGTCATGAATTCCTCAAAGCCATTCATTAGTTTCTGGAGTCTCAGTGGAGTCCTAGAATCAAAAGAGCATCATCAGCAAATAATAGCACAGGTATAAGATGCCCTGCCACATGAGGTAGATCCGCCTGAGTGGCCTGCAGTAAATTATCCACCCCATTAATAAATACAGAAAATAGTAACAGGGCAAGGACACAGCCTTGGCAGATACCTCTGCTGATTTTAAAAGGGGTTGCATTCTCCCTTTAGACTGAAGCAGACTTTACATGTTAGGTTTTTATATAGGCAAGCCAAAATGTCAATGATTTCTTCTCGGGCACCCAGTTCCTGTAATGTAGACCACAAGAGGGCATGCTCTACTAAATCAAAGGCACTACTGAGATCCACAAAACAGAGGTATAAAGCCCCTGGTTTAGCCCTCATATATTTCCCTATTTCCAGATCTAAACTTACACATTGCTCTATGGTTTGTAATCCTTTAAAAAAAACAAATTGGAACAGGGGAAAGGATGTTATTGTCCGATACCCACTTGTCAAGTCTTGCCAATAGGATCCTACTTAGGACTTTCATAGATGAGTCCAGCAGCAATATTGGCTTGTAGTTTCTAGTGTCTGACTTTTCTCCCTTTTTGATATGGATACAATAATGGAAGAAGTCCAGGATAGCGGGATATCTCCAGTCACTAACATGTTAAACACTCTAGTGAGGATTGAGGCCCAGAGGTTAATATTGGATTTAAAGATATCTACCGGTACCCCATTAGGACCGGGGGCCCTATCCCCTGCGCTAGCTGAAATGGCCAGGAGAACCTCCTCAATGGTGATATTTAGAGAAGTTGGGATCCCACACCACAGCTCCTGATGTCCAGCTATGTCTGCCACCCCTCTCTTCTGTTTGAAAACCTTGAAGAAGTGGGCCACACAAGCTGAACAGGGAATGCTGGGGCCTATTTCAGGAGGCACCTCGTTAGACAAAAAAGGCTCATTTACTATTTCCCAGGACAGTTTGTTATCGTTGCCGTAGCCAAGACTTTTTTTAACCATGTTGCTTCCCTCAGCAACTTCCTGCTTTGCTCCAGGGCTTCCCTATATTTGCCACATAATGTCCTGATTGCTGCAGGGTCTCTAGCTGACTTAGATTCCCTCCTGGCTTTGGTACATGTGTGGTCAAACCATCCTGTTTTTCTCTCAGGCTGCCTGACGTTTGGTTGGCATGTCAAAAACCTTGATACAGGAAGTAACATGATTGAAACAACTAAGCAACCTTACAGGATCAATTTCATCTTGCAAGCAATAGATAAACTCGTGCAGACACCCCCCTACAATGTTCTGTAGTAAGCTGTCTGGGTCAATGTCTCTCTATTTTAATTTCACCCCATTAGTCTTATGTGCATTGACCTGATTCATAATAGTATGAGACTCACGTTTGGGACCCCAGACTATGGTAGGGAGGATAATCGGGTCATGGTCACTCAATGAGGATTGGGCAATATAGGGGGTGTCACATATGTTATTAGCGGTCAAAGACATTAAGATGTGATCAATAACAGATGAGGAGTTGTTACTGCTAAAGAATGGAATTGCTTCCCCATTATCTCCATGTTTACATCTTAGAAACATCAGATCATATTTCTATAGGATTACATTTAGAACTTCTCCATTTTCATTGTGACAAAAATGGTCATAGCCCTCCCACTCCTGTCTATTGAGCTCACAGACCTAGGATGCTGGCAAAAAACAGGGTTGAATGTTAAAGTCTCCAGCCTATAGTATAAAAAAAGTTGAGTGAATTGGGCGTAAATATTTATGCAAACCATGATCCAGAGCGTGGGGACTCTGCAACGAGTGGAATCAAAGACATTATTATAAACGTTGATTGGCACCACATCCACCTTGCTCCTAGAAGTTAACCACAGCAACTGAAAATGAGGGGTCTCCCAATAGTTTTTTTTAGCTACTACAGGGAGCTTGTTAGAGAAAAGTACCTGGAGCCCACCCTTGGCCCTCCCTGATTGGAAAGCAGTGGCACACAAGAAATGTGAGGTAAATTCTTGTACATGAGTCGGGCGACACACCACGTCTCTTGGCTACAGATATCATCAAGGTCATTAACAATACTACACCACTCCTCTGCCCCTATCTTGTTGCGTAGACTTTGCATGTTCCATGTGGCAAATTTATAGCACTCATCTTTGCTCTTACTACACTCACTGCTCCCAGGTGCCACCTCAGGCGGACTAGGGGTACATAAGCTCCCTATGAGTGTTTCCCCAACAAGGTTATTAATATATGTCGTACTAGCAGCCCCAGCTTATCCTTGGGTCATTGTGGGGGCACTACTATGACCGCTAATAGTCCCCTCCATAGTAAGCCCCCCCACCTACATACCCACCTGGCCACTATGTGTTTGTCAATCGTTTTCTGATAGTGAGCCCAGAACCTGATATCTATTACTTTTAGACACAGGTATAATGTTAAGTGGCACAACGTGAGAATGAACCAGGGGATGCATGGGTTGCAGGTGTCAATAAAGGAAACCTAAAGGGAACAAGTACCATGTGGTGGGGATAAAACTGCCCTGGATAAAGTTTCCCCTCACAAACCTAGGGTTCTGAAAGTAAAAAATTCCACAATCACCCCCAAAGTTTTTCACTGATGGGCCAAACCAACCCAGTCTCCTAGTTAAAAGTATTTGGTGAGCACTGTCAAGTGGGAATAGGTTATTTAGGGCCAGCCAGTGCATGACTTTGTTCTTCAAGGTCTCAGGGGGTACAATCTGACCTGGCCGCAAAGAGAGAACATTAACCATGAAGATTACACAAGGCAACAGGCTGGAGGTAGATTAATGGCAAGAGGTTCCCCAGAGAGGGGCATGACAGCAGGCTGAGTGGTCCATCTTTTGCAAGGCTGAAGTGGGATGTTCTCAGTGCTAGTTATATTAGGTCTTGAGTTACCTAATGTCAAACCATGCATCTGTTGAGTAGCCATTTTAGTTATAGCTTCATGCACGTTATTTTAACATACTAGGCCTGCCGCTGTGCACTTTAACCTAGATATATTTTATTCAGCTTTGCTTTATAATTATTACAGTAGTCACTTTCAGTCTTGTTTTATTTTCTCTCTATCTTACTGTTTTTGCCTAGGCCAGCACTCTGTTCTAAAACAAGACATTCTTGCTCACTCTGTGCTCCTTCCAAGGCTGCAGTAAGATAGATTGCCGGTGAACGTGGTATAACTTTAGTCTCGGACATTCATAGAAAATACACATTCTTACGTAGGGACATTTTCTCGGAACATCAGCTGTTTTATTATAAAAACACGTCCCTTACACGTTAGAGGGAGATTCCAGCCAGAGAACCACGACTGTATGCTGATTGCCCAATGCTTCACTACAGCTGTGCTGCAGACTTCAGGCCTTTGCTCAGGTATGGGGGATGATGTCCTCCCAGGGGAACCTGAAGGGCAGAATTAGAGCTTAACAAGCTGTGCTCCATCATAGCTTAGGTAGGAAATAGTCCGTTGACTCTTGTGACAATATGGTAGCATTATTTTTATGTTTTGCTCTCCTTGTCACAATTTTAATCTTGTCCTGCTGTATTGTCCTTGTTATTGCAGTCCACGCTTTGCTATCTAAGATGCAGTTGCTTTATTAAAGCATTATTGAAATATATACTGCCTCTGTTTGTCATTGTGTATGTGAGACTACTGTAACTGAGAGAAACGGATGAGACCTGAGTGACCACGGCCTCCCTGAGAAACCAGTTATGTCATGCGCTCAGCTGCCCAATCATCCCTTCCCGTGGGTAGAGATGAGGCACTGCTAGTTAGTCGGAGCAGAACCCAGATTGGAGTGACAGGTGTCACCTGCAGGGGGTCAGACTCAGTCTCCCACACCGCAGGGGATTCTGCCACTTAAATTCAGTAGTCTCATTAGAATAATGAGAGCCTACATGACACAGCTTTATTTTGGAGGTCGCATGCCGCCTTGCATTCCTCCCTTAACTGCCCAGTATCAGTGGCCCTCTGTCTAGCCCCCTCGGTATTTGCAGCTTCAAAATCTAGTGATAGAACCTAGCCCATTTTATAATACGCCTGCTGGACAGTTAGAAACCACAGTGGACAAGGAAAACTTCTGGCACGTGGCAGTAATTTTCTCTACCTCCGCTTTGAGTTTGTCCAGCTTATCTTTAGGTGGCATGAGCAAGTCACTGATGGCAGATAAGAAGTTATTCCAGGATTTAGCTTCAGGGTTGGTTGTTGTAGGAGGACCCGAATCATCATCAGCCCCCTTTCTGCAGCGTCTCTTTCTTTTAGAAGTGGTTGAAGGAGTGGCTGATGTGGAAGTAACAGCAACAGGATCCATAGGTCTTAAAAATTCTCCATCATATCTCCCTACATCAATTTCCAGAGCATGATTTGCATCTGAGACTATGGCCCTCATTATGACTTTGGCGCTCTCTAACCGAGGCCGCCCAATCCACATGTGCTGGAAGACCTTCCACCCATTATAATATGGTTACTGCCACATTTCCGCCACATTTAGGGCAGAAATCCGTCAGTAGCCATGCTGGCAGGCGGTGGAGTGAATGAATGTGTGTATGAATGTTGCAGTGAGTGCTTGTATGAATGTCAGTATGTGTGCGTGTGCGTATGTTTGTTTGGATGTATGTGTGTATGCGTGCCTGAATGCGTGTGAGTATGTGCGAGTTAATGCTTTTATGTGTGAGTGAATGTGTGTGAGTATGTGTGAGTGAATGAGTGGGAGTGAATGTGTGTGAGTATGTGTGAGTGAATGCGTGCATGGATGAGTGTTAGTGAATGGGTGTATGCGTGGTATGTGTGGGTGTATGTGTGCATGTATGCGGGGAGGGGGCAGGGGGCGCTGTGACAGTAGGGAGGTGGGAGCTCTAACAGTAGGGTGGTGGGGGTGCTGTAACAGTAGGGGGTGCAATGTGTGTAGGGGGTGGGAGGGTCAGGTGCTTGCTGGGGGGGTCTACCGGTGACAGGGAAGGAATTCCCTGTCACCGGTAACCCTACCACCATGGTTTCCATAGCAGTTATGGTAGGCCGGCTCATAGTCTGCTATGGACTTCTGGGTCAGAGATGTATATCTCCGGCCCATCATTTCATACTGCCATGGCAGTACAAGTAGAGATGTGGCGGGTTGGCAGCGGCCAACTCTCTACACTCATAATGTGGCAGTAAACACTGCCAGCCAGTTGACGGTGATAGTGCCAGATTAACCTTGGTAGTCAAAAGACCTTCAGGGTCATGATGAGGGCCTATGTCTACTGGGCTAGAAGGCACCGCTGTAACTTCGCTGAGCCCAGCCACCCACAGGGATAAACACCTTTCTGCCAGGTCTATTTCCTTGGTGATAACCCCCACCTCCCATACTAAAAAGGAGTCAATGGTGGAGCAATTTGATTCGGGGGCTGGATTTTGGCTTCCAGTTTTACGCTTGGCCATATTTACTCTAGGTGTTGACACTAAATTCCACAATTCAAAGCTAACACCAATGGTGCACAGTCAAGGGGCCTCCGTTGCCTCCGGCTCAGCTTTATGTGCCTCTGGGCACAGCAAAATGGCATTGGCAGCCTCCTACCGCCAAGATTCCTGAGAGGTGTGGTCCTTTCAGCCCCAGGTCCCCCATTCAAGCTGCAGAGTGTTCCGCGCAGCAGTAACGTGGGCGCAGCTTTATGCACCTCTGGGCATGGTAAAATGGTGTTGGTGGCCTCCTCCCGCCAAGATACCAGGGAGGTGAGGTCCTCTCAGCCCTAGGTCTCCGTTCAAGTAGCACAGTGTTCCCTTTTGTAGCAAATACGCTAGTTCTCCTTACAAAATCCTTCTCACGGACGTGTCATTTTGTTTTACGCACCATGGGACCTTACACCATGGTGCACCATCTCGTACATATGACACATCCATGGAGTACGAAAGTGTCTTAGGTAATTGCAAGTTTTTCTGACTCATCACTGCGTGACTGCAGCAATACATCAGTTCTTGTAAATATGCACCTAAACCGTTAAAAGGAGTGCCTGGGCTAAGCTGCTGAAGGCTTCTTAGGAAGGCACTTTCTAGTTTTTGTATGCCTGACAGTTTATGAAACCCTCACAAATCTGATTTGTAATTTGCTATTGTGACTGCTTTCATTATATATATTTCCTAAATTGTGTTTGCTGATTTTGCACTGAGTTTGCTTAATAGTGAAGGACTGAGCCTATACTCTGGACCATGATGCACACCTATTTTAGTAACACCCACATACATTTGTGATCAACCCTCTTTCTTGGTGCACAAATGTTGGGAATTTGTCTAATTGTTCTCCATTTCACCTATATGTTTTCTCTTCAGGTAAGATTCTTGTTTCAAAGACCATAACTTTTGTATTGCTTTCATTGATGTTGAGTTTCCTCCTGTGGTAATATCTTTCAAGTCCATTCAAAAGATGATGCAGCAGTATCTCAATGAGTGATAGAAGCATTGCATCATACCAGCGCTACTTTTTCTACCTCCAATTAGAGTACATCTAGGCTCAGATCTTGGAGAATGGGACCTGCATCATGTGTTTATAGACTGAGGGCCTCATGTACTAGCTGCTTGCACTGCCGCTGCATCATTTTTTTTTATGCAGTGGCGGCACTAGCACTGCACTATACTGATCCATATTTAGAAACAGAAATATTGGGCCCAACACAACAGTTTGTAAAGCACTGCATCACAAAATACCTGTCTCAGGTATAATGTATGCTGAGTAGACGTTCCCATGGAAAAAGACACATAGAACTGATGCACTGAAATGTACAACTTTCCACTGCCTCACTCTGTGACTTCACAGCATCAAAAATTTACCACCTGCTCAGACCAGGTGTAGAATTGACGCAGGGCTTTTCCCATGGTACTCTCTTTGCATTCCTGGAGGTGCATTAGTTTAGCAATGCAACTCCAGCAATGCATCACTTTAGCATCAACAAATGCCTCAAAATTTCTGAAGCATCCGTGAAAACGTGAGTTATAGAGCTCTGTATTGCAAATACATTGCATGCTTGGCATGATTAGGAGGTGTGCAGCAGGTGCAAGAAATCTGACGCATCGATCACGATGCGTGAGTTACTTGTAAAAGAGGCCCTGGATACAAGTAGAACCAGCATGCAACCCTGGCAGATAGCAACCTTTTGTGCATCTGACCCTTTCGTGTTTGTTGTAGGTGCGGGCTCATTATGGCTTCAAGCTGACTAGCCTGTTAACTCTCCTGCCTCAGTGTATCCCTGAGGAGGCTCTGATTGATGAATCAAAGGCCGTCTTTAAGTTTCCCGGGGAAGGCACATAGATGATTTCTTCCATTGCTTGAACATTGTAAATATCAGTTATAACTGCTTTGCCTGTCCAATTGTACTTTTATGATTCCTGAATACTGCTTGACTTCCACTCACTCTGTTTTTACTTTTAGCCTAAACCTGAATTCTATACATGAGGAATTTTCCAGAGATGGCCCCCACTCCATCTAATAATGAGACTGAGCATTATTTTGCTGGATCGGATTTGCTGGCTTTCTTATATACTGGGACAACATTTGGTAACCTCTGTGAGTGAAGGACATTGCAACTATTGTAAGTATTGTTGAAAGCAATGCTCAGAACTGGTGCTCATTGGTGAGGCTTGGTATAGTAGAAGTCAGATGACATGCCATATAACGTCTAGGTTCTTTGTTTTTTGGAAGGTTTTAGATAGTAGCAATGACTTCCTCACCTGTGAAATCTGCTTCTCTTAATCCAGCCTACTAATTTTCAAACATAGGCTCTTGGGATGTATTTGCTTGAGTGTACACCAGGTAGTTGGCTATGTTGTGATGAATTGGGCTCTGTTTGTAAGAGTACCAGCTGTCTACCAGATTGTCTCTTGTGCAGATTGCTTTAAAATAGTTGAACCGTTCATCTGCCCGAAATCATAGTGTTAAGTCCTTAGCAGTGCCATGATACCAGATCCCAAAATCTTCATTTTCAATTTGTGATTTACTCAGGTCCTACCAAGCCTTGAGGTAACTCTACTTTCCCTATACTTTATCAAATTATTGTGCTCCTTTCTAAAGAATCCCTCCTCTTAATCCTAGGTTGCTGTTTCATGTTGTAGAGTTAATGTTCTAGTTATGTCTGTTTATTCCAATCATATTAATCATAAATCTAAACTGGATTATTCAGTGTTTTATTACCAGTTGTACTCTTTTTGGTCATGGTAAAAGTCAAGGAGATCAATGAAAGTATACTCAGGAAGTATTTTATTAAGTTGTGTCCTCCATGTTGATGATTGATTTCAATTGAGGCATAAAACACACTGTAGAGATATATTGAAGATCTATCTCTTTTGATTATAATGCACTGTTAATTGTCTCCAACGGCTAGTTTTCCACGCTCTTTGATTGTCATTTGCAAAATATATCCAAATCGCTCTTCCTCCTTTGGCATCTCTTTCTTATACTTTTTTCCTACAATGCTATACGAATAACACCATCCATGGTAGATGTTTCTATGGCCTTTATTTTGTGAAAGCAGTGTATGTTGAATTCCTTAACTAATGCTGCCTAGTCTATTTCCTCTGAATTTTATACCTGAAAGGTTCCAGCTGTTTGCAAAAGACCTGTTTCTCTACATGTAGCTGGCTTTCTGTCTTCTTACCTTACTCTGCGGAGATCGTGTACATGAATCATTCATTTCTGAAATGGTGTTAGAAAATCTATAGCCCTTCTTTATATTTTACCCAGATTCAGGGATTATTGTCTAGATTACAGCTGGACTTTCACCTAGTTGTTCCAGGATTGCTGGGCAGTTTTTTTTTCTCTTTTTGTTGGCCGGCTCAGAGTTTATTCTTCCAGCACTTCCACAACCAATGCCAAGTGCTTATTGATGGCAGCTATTTGATAGGCCATCTATTGTAAGATCATTGTTTGGACATCCATCTTCTCGAATAGCTTGCATCCAACCACTTCAACATACGTTTTCAGAAGACACCAAAGTGGCCTGGCAAGTGGAGGAGGAATAGTCAACCTGAGCTCTGAACTTAAAATTGTCCTTATTAATAAGGATGAGCCAAAACCCTACCCACTGGAATTGCTGACACTTATCTAATAACTCTGGACAGAATGGTTCATGCAGTCATTTAACTCATAAAAATGAGAAAATAACATGATTAGAATACCTCCATAGTACAGGAAATCATCTGTACCCTCCAACATGCCATAATATTTGTTGACCAAGTTCAAGCTCTCTGGATTTGAAAAAACAATTAACAGAAGCATAACAGAATCTTAACTCCAAGATATGCCAAACCCATGAGGGATAGCATCAAGAAGACAATCAGCCCGAATATGAATGGCTTGAATTACAGACTGAAACAAAACTTGCTAATGTTTTTGATTGAGAAGTTCTTCTAAAAAATGTCTGGAACTGGTGTTAGAATTATAACAGATCTCTTTATAGGGGCGTCATAGAAAATAACTCATCATCTTAAAGCTTCTTATGAAGATGATATAGGGGGTCATTACGACCTCGGCTCTCTTTTCGCAAGACCGCCCAGGGATCCGTGCTGAAGACCGCCAGTGGTGGCGGTCTTCCGCTCGGCGTATTATGACCGTTGGCAGCCCGCCGTCCTTGTTCCGACGGAGAGCCACCAACAGCCATACTGGCGGGAGGTGGGGAAATGGAGGCTGCTCCACCTCCACCGCCACGCCAACAGAACACCTCCGAGCGAATCACGTCCTGTGCTTCACCGTGGCGGTGTTCTGTTGGCGGTGTGGTGTCGGCGGAGCTGCCCCCATGGCTCCCGTCCCCTTCCGGAGGATCGTCAGACCAGGTAAGTCGATCGTCCGTGAGGGGAGGGGAGTGGGGGGGCGTTGTGTGTTGTGTGGGTGCATGGGGGTGTGCGTGTGTGTATGTAGAGGGGGTGTGTGAGTGCGTGTATGTCTGTGGGTATGTCTGTATGGATGTGTGCGTGTATGTTCGAATGTGGGTGTGCGTGTATGACTGTGTGTGTGGATGTAGGCATGTATGTCAGCGTGTGTGCATGTAAGTATGTAGGTGGTGCCTGCGTGCCTGTCGTGTGGGTATGGGTGAAGTGATGTTGGGGGTGGGGAGGGGGGCCCTGCCACCTTTGGGGGATGGCAGGGGTGGTAGCGGAGGGAGTCGGGTGGTGGTGGGGGGTGGGGAGACCCCTATCAGTGCCAGGGAAGGAATTCCCTGGCACTGATAGTGCTTACCGCCATAGTTTTCATGCCGGTTCAGGCTGCTGGAAAACCGCGGCGGTAAGCCGGGTCAAAATACCGCCGGCGGTATAGTGACGGATGCCGGGCTGGAGACCCAGTTCTCCAACCCGGCGGTCGTCTCTGCCCTGGCGGGCGGAACGGAGAACCGGCGGATGACCATGGCGGTAACCGCCATGGTCATAATACGCTGGGGAAAGACCGCCAGCCTGTTGGCGGTCTTACCGACGGTTCTCCGCCTTCCGCCAGGGTTGTAATGACCCCCATAGTCTGATCTCAGTTTGTAGAAAGCAGTAGACACAGTGTTTGGACTGAACATTAAAAAAACAACAGAATTAGTGACAACTTTATTTTCAGCGATCAATGGACTGAAGTGCAAAATCCATATCATATAGGACATTACAAAATAGGCTAGAGGAAGCCAATTTTAGGAATGAGTGCCAGTGTCACAAACTTAGGGCCCTGTTTATATGTTAGCGGTATGCATACTCTGTCGCAATGGTGACAGTGTATTTACCGCCAATATAATAGTCTGCCTGCCAAATTTCAAGGTGAGTAGACCTTTGGTTTAATTATGGCAGAGACTACTCTGACTCTGCCATGAGTAAACCACTCTGGCAACCTTCTATAGCAAGTGCAGTCAGGGGTGGAATACTAATTTCACCCACATAATTTAGATGGGTAGAAATAGAGGTTTGTTTTCACTGCTTGACCCCTCCAGGAAAACCCTGCTGATATGGGACAGCAAACACTGCTAAATGCTCCCCTCTTTATGGGAGATGACTTTCATGGCAAGAGAAGCATTTTCTTTTTTTTCAATTCAAATTATGCTTATTTTGAATAGAACATCCATAAAACATCATCATGCACATTCAATATCAATACATATATGACCCAATACATATATAACCTAAAAGCTTGATAAAAGTAAACAAATAGTAAAACTACACTTCATTGATTAATTTATACAATACAAATTATAAAAAACAACAAATTAGTAGTTCAGCACCTCAGACTAGAATGAAAGCACGTTACAATGAAAAAGACACTAAAAACTGGGAGATGCGTTGATAGACAAAATGACACATGGTGACAACATGATTAGAATACTCTTGGAGAAAGAACATTGATGGGTGCATAGATTAAAAACCTATAAGAAGGGCCTTAATGAAGAGATTCCATGGAATCAGTTGAATTCTTTACACTAGACATCTGAATATCACTGGGATTCTATAGACAGTAGAATAAATACAAAAGATATTCTATTCATTTTTTGTCATATGAACAAGTGGTCCTGCAACCACACCTGACTTTTCCTTGAGGGTACCTCTCGTACATTATTTCACCATTGGGGGGAATAGGATCCTATATTAAAAAAAAAGAAGAAAACAATTTATAATAATAATGCATATAAAGGTAACCCTGTCCCACACCAGAATCCTGGTTGTTTAATATAACCATGGCTGGACAATACTACTAGCTTACCATTCCGTGTCTATAAATACTTTTTGAATCTAACCTGTGTATAACCTGTATAGTTCATTGGCTACATTATCCATCTAAGGTATTAGTGTAATGATAACTTGATGATTGACTGACCATCCATTTATTAATGGCTGCTTCAGTGATTAATGTCACAATAAATATTAGCGACATGAAATATTTTGACAGTCAAAATACAATTACTTCATTGCACCTTGTTTAGACATAATCTAGACTTCTACCATTTTTTTTGACCTATTATCCACCCCAAAAATAAATCACAGACAAGAAAAACCTGGCAGTGAGGGATAGAAGAAGAAACCACAATGACTCCCACAGTGTTGAAAAAACACTTTCAGGATTTTGGGGTTATTTTTTTTTTTTGTTTCTCAAAAACAAACTCCCACTTGGAGGTTTGTTTTCAATAATAAAAAAAAACATTTGAAAAGTTTGACAGCTGGCCATCATGGAAGATGGTACCACCCGTCAAACATTTCCTACATTAAAGAGGCCTGCCAGGACAGCAGTTGCAGTCATTGTAGAGCAGTGGTCTCCAAACGTTTTTAAAGATGCCCCCACAGTTGAAAAATAAGAATCACTGGGCCCCCTCACAATTTGTCAACAATATTATTTAAAGATGGCAATGTTTAAATATGTCTAGACATATTTAAACATTGCAATTAAGTACTGTTGCCTTTTTAAAAATCCAATAACATGTTTCTGCTAAAAAAAACACTGTTATCTGTGTAATCCTTCTTTTGACCAGAGCCTGGAGCCCCTCTGAGGTCACTTGAGGCCCCCCCTAGGAGGGCCCAACCCCCAGTTTGAAGACCTCTGATGTAGAGAAATGTGTGTGGGGGCAGTTAACATCTCTAAATTTGCCAGATGATGGTTCCTTGGGTTGGTAGAGATAATGTTCTTCACCATCCAATGGAGTTAAACTCCATCCGGCATACTCTAACTCAGTCTCCAAATTGCTAATAATAATCCATGCAAATTATCTACAGAAGTGGTGGACCAGAATTGTCAATGTCAAATGGCTGTACATTTTCAGTTATCTCTCTTTAAAAAACATGGACTAGTAGTTCCATGTCCAAACGAAGTTTTCTTCAGCCTAAGTGCAGACAGATCTCAAAGGCCAAATTTGAATAAAAACAACATGTCATATAAACTGCGCACAACCTAACAGCAATATTTTGTGCATATTGGTAGTGTCAGTGGTTGAGAGAATATTGGGTGGACAATCAGAGGGTGATGAAGAGAATCTTAAATATCCCTGGAGAGCTGACAGACCATGTAGCAATATAACACAGTATGTCAGCCTTACCTGAGGCTCCCCAACAATAAAGACAACTCTTCATACCAGCAATGGCTGTAGTCCGATAGCAAATTTTATAACTCTGGAGAACCACTAGCAGTCCTAAAGTACACATTGACACAAAGAAATGTTTCAGGTAGACTCGTATAAAAATAATTTATAAATTAAATGATCAAGTATCAATGTATGGAAAGGTCTGGGGCAGTTCCATGACAAGCTACGACAGACTGACATTCTGACAATTTATAATGTCTATTTACAATAGAGATTTGTGTGGGTGTAGGGGGGTATTTTAGGGTTCACTAAGAGGCTAATATCTTAGAGGGCAATACCAATCAAATGGGAACATACCTTTTTTGATGAAAGTGAACAGGGGCATCTTTTAAGTGCCTTGGCATATTTTGTTATAGTAAACTTCCCAGTCTACCTGACTTGATGGAGTTGAGAAAATCCATCCTATAAATTGCCTGATTTGTGGATGCTGTACTAGAGAAGGATTGTTTTCATGTTGTAGATGTTCTGAAACTTGGAGATTGAGGAACAGGGTTCTCTGGTTTCTGAGATTGTTACAACCTCCAGACAAGTTGAATAGGTTTGATATGTAAGGAGAGATATTTAATTGTATTGGTCTGCGTACCAGGTAGCAAATTGTCAAAGCTATTCTCTCTTCCATACTAGCTAGAATAGGTGGGGAAGAGTGGAGTGATCTGATTGTATCTGCCTGCCTAGAGATCAAGTCTAACAGATCACTTTAAAACATCATTGAAAGAGGCTATATTGTCTGGATTCCTGCTAAAATGGCATTTCCAAATTCTAATCTTGAAATGACAAAGGTGGGACTTTTGTTTTAAGATGACCAGAAGAGATGAGGTGACAAATTCTCCTTGAGATGTGAAGGTACAAATTATCTCATTGTTGATATGAGGGATCAATCAGAGATTTGAGTCCAAAGTAAAGCTGAAAGATTTGGCAGATAAAGTTAGTGTTGGATAAAAGGCCTTTAACCCGTTCTGTGCCTTGGACGAAGTGACCTCGTCCAAGGCTACAGTTCCCATGTGCCTTGGACGAGGTCACCTCGTCCAAGGCACGGGGACTTAGGGGAGCGACACTTGATTCTTGGGAACTTAGCGCTCTAGTTAGAGCTAAAGGCCATGGGAAAGTCTCACAATGCCTGTCGCTATCATAAAGGGGTTCAGACTACTTGCTCTCCCAGTACTTGGTCACCTCGTCCAAGGCACGGGGTCTTGGGGGAGCGCTAGCTCACCCCCCCGTGCACCTCCCTCGACCCCCAAGGCGGGGATGGAAGGGGAAGACCTTCCCCTTCCACCCCCGACCCCCCCCCGGCAATCCGATGACGTCAGCGCGCCGACGTCATCAAGTGTTGCCGGACGCGCTGGAAGCCATTTGCTTCCAGCGCGTTGAGGGGAAAGGACCCAGCAAGGTGAGTCCTTTCCTTTTTGGGGATTTTGGGGGGGGAAACAGACACGGGGGGAAAGGAAAGGGTTTTTCCTTTCCCCCTGTGCCTGTTTTCACTAGATTCCTGCTCCACGATCGCGGGCAGGGCCCGCGATCGTGGAGCAGGAATCTCCACTAGCCACCAGGGATTTTTAGAGGTCTGTTTATTTTGGGGGCGACACCTTGGGCTTTTTTTCAGCCGATCTGCCCCCAGTGGGGGGCGAAATCAACTAGACACCAGGGATTTATTTTTAGTGAAAAGTTTCTTTTGGGGGCGACCCCTTGGGCAAGGGTCGCTCCCCTGGGGGGCTATTTTTTTAGTATTTTGCCCCCCCCCACCGGCGGCAGATCACTGATTTTTCAGCGGATCTGCCCCCGGGGGGGGGCGAAATCCACTAGACACCAGGGATTTTGTTTTTATTGTGTTTTTTGGGGGTAACCCCTTGGGCAAGGGTCGCCCCCCCGGGGTCCATTTTTTTTAGTGTTTCGCCCCCCCAGGGGGCAGATCGCCTTTTTTTTGGCCGATCTGCCCCCGGGGGGGCGAAATCCACTAGACACCAGGGATTTATTTGTAAAGAAAAGTTTATTTTGGGGGCAACCCCTTAGGCAAAGGTCGCCCCCCTGGGGGGCTATTTTTTTTAGTATTTCGCCGCCCCCCCCCCCCCCGGGGGCAGATCGCCGATTTTTTGGCTGATCTGCCCCAAGGGGGGTGGGGGGGGGGTGAAATCCACTAGACACCAGGGATTTAGTTTTTATTGTTTATTTTGCGGGCAACCCCTTGGGAAAGGGTCGCTCCCCTGGGGGGCTATTTTTTTTTCTGTTTCGGCCCCCCCGATGGCAGACCAGCCATTTTTTTGGACGATCTGGCCCCCGGGGGGTGGAAGCACACTAAGAGCCAGGGATTGTGTGGTGTGTGTGTGTGTGGTGTGTGTTTGGGGGCACCCCTTGGGCAACGGTCGCCCCCCTAAAGTGGGGAAAGTTCGTATTGGCCATCTCTGCCCCCTTTGGGGGCAGATGGGCCTATTTTTGTAGGCCCATCTGCCCCCAAGGAGTGCAGAAACCACCAATACGCCAGGGATTTTTTTTTTGTTTGTTTTGTGCTGGGGGTGCCCCCTTTGGGAATGGTCGCCCCCTAAAGGGGGCACAGAGGTGTTGCCCATTTCTGCCCCCCTTGGGGGCAGATTGGCCAATTTTTTTATGCCCATCTACCCCCCGAGGGGGGCAGGATCCACTTAGGTACCAGGGACAACTTCTAAGTTCTTGGTGGTGGGGTGTTTGTCAACTGGCGAAGTATTTGTATTTCTGATTATAACAATTTATTTCTTCTTTTTCTTCTAGTTCAACGCTTTTGCTTCCTTTGCTGTGGATCCTTGCGGTTTTGGCAGTAGTTGTCCTGCGGTTTGCATAGTTGCATGTTTTAGGTAAGTGAAAGTAATTTACTTCAAAGGAGTATTGTTGACATGCATGAATGACATGTTTGTAGGTGGTGTACTAAATGCAGTATTGTGTGTTTGACATTGTCCTTAGATTTGAGCACAGTGATATTTGTGTTGTCATATGTCTAATTTGCTTTTTTCTTTTTTCTTTTTAGTGGGATATCATTGGTGATTGCTGTGTCTGTGCAGAGTAGTTGCTTGGTGAGTAGCTTTTTCAGGCAAGTGAGTGGTATAGTTTTTTGTAGTACATAACTCTTTGTGATAAAGCTACACTTTGTTTATTACTTATTTTAGTGCTAGTTGTTGTTGGCAATCCATTTGTTGTTAGTGAGGATCATGGCTAGCCGCAGAGTGACCGCTCAGCAGGTTGTTCGCATGCTCTTTGAGTCGTCTTCAGACCATGATTACGACACTGACTCTGCATCTGAGGCAGAGGAGGAAGCAGGAGATTCTGGAAGTGAGTTTTCTGTCCGAGAGTATTCTTCTGATGAGGAAGCTACTCTCAGTGCAGATGAAGGGCCTGTATAAGAGGAGGACATTGATGTGCCAAGAGTGCAGCAGCCTGGAGCTGAAGGGTTTCCCATTAGAAGACCTGACACCTGTATTGCCCCAAACATGGAGAAGCCACAGTTACCTGCATTTACTGGTCTCCCAGGGTGTGGAGTTAATACAGAAAACATTTTGCCTGTCCATTTCTTTCCCTTGTTTATGGACGATGTATTTTTGGAAGAGATTGTGGAGCAGACAAATGTGTATGCAGAGCAATATTTGCGGGACAACGCTGCCAGACTTAAGCCTCAGTCTAGAGCTACTCAGTGGGTTCCAACATATCAGGAAGAGATGAAAAGGTTTTTTAGGTTTGACTTTTTTGATGGGGTTGATCAGGAAGCCGTCACTGGCTTCTTATTGGTCTACTAGTCCCTTGATGGCAACGGCTATATTTCCTGCAACTATGACACGTAATCGGTATTTGCTTCTTCTTTGTATGCTGCATTTTGTAGACAATGCTTTAGCCTTGCCACAAGATCACCCTGATTGTGACCGTCTTTTTAAGATTAGGCCTGTCCTTGATCATTTTGTGAATCGGTTTTTAGAGGTCTATGTTCCAGGCAACGAGATAAGTGTGGACGAGTCTTTGGTCCTTTTCAAGGGGCGTTTAGTTTTTAAGCAGTACATTCCTAGTAAGAGGGCACAGTATGGGATTAAATTGTATCTGCTGTCAGAAAGCAGTACAGGATATGTGTATAATTTCCGGGTCTACACTGGTAGGGATTCCAGTATTGACCCTCCTGGTTGTCCGGCCACTTTTGAAGTTAGCGAAAAAGTTGTGTGGGAACTTGCTAGATGGCTGTTTAACAAAGGTCACCATTTGTACGTAGATAATTTCTACACTGGAGTGCAGTTGTTCAAGGAGTTGTTTAGAGTGGACACTGTTGCTTGTGGCACAATCCGTTCTAACCGGAAAGGCTATCCAAGGGAGCTTGTCTGTAAGAAACTTGAGAGGGGACAGTGCAGTGCCTTGCGGAATAATGAGCTGCTAGCTATGAAATTTTCAAACAGGAGGGATGTGTACATGCTATCTACCATCCATGATGAGAGTACTTCCCCTGTGGCTGTTTGGGGTCAGGTTGCGGAAGTGCGCAAACCTGCGTGCATTTTGGACTACAATAGGCACATGGGTGGTGTTGATAGAGTAGATCAGAGGTTGGAACCTTACACTGCTCTTCGTAAGTCTTATGTGTGGTATAAAAAGTTGGCCCTACATTTATTTCATTTGGCAACTTTTAATGCCTTTATTGTATACAAGGATTGTTCACCTGAGTCAAGGATGACATTTGTTAAATTTCAGGAGTCAGTGATAGAAAGCCTTATTGTGGTGGAACCGGCAAGAGTTCCTAGAGTAGAAGTGGTGGAGGACGTGGCTAGATTGAAAGTTCGGCACTTTCCAGATCACATTCCTCCCACTCCCAAAAAAGACTTGCCCACAAAGAAATGTAGAGTATGTGCCCAGAGATTAATCTGGAGGGAGAGCCGGATGTACTGCCCCGAATGCCCTTCAAAGCCTGGGCTGTGTGTGCCCAGCTGTTATAGAAGTTACCATACAAAGAAAAACGTCTGCGTGGGGTGGCGCTTGGCTGGCGGTGTGCGTGGGGTGGCGCTTGGTTGGTGGTGTGCGTGGGATGGTGCTTGGCTGGCGGTGTGCGTGAGGTGGCGCTTGGCTGGCGGTGTGCATGGGGTGGCGCTTGGAAGGTGGTGTGCGTGGGGTGGCCCTTGGCTAGCGGTGTGCGTGGGGTGGCGCTTGGAAGGCGGTGTGCATGGGGTGGCGCTTGGAAGGCGGTGTGCGTGGGGTGGCGCTTGGCTGGCGGTGTGCTTGGGGTGGGGCTTGGAAGGCAGTGTGCTTGGGGTGGGGCTTGGCTGGCGGTGTGCTTGGGGTGGCGCTTGGCTGGCGGTGCCAGCCAAATGCCAGTCCACACTCCCATCAGCTGGTGTGATTCTTGTATCAGGCATGTGGGCGTATGTAAGTGATGGGCCCTTGAGTGGCACGGTCTGTCAATGTGAGTGTTGTAATGTGCTGGGCCCGTGGCTGGTGGTGTGAATGGTCTTGTGCGTGTCATGTATGAAAGGTGTGTGAATGGACTGTAAAGCGGTTGGTGCCTTGTCGCGGCTTTACAGCTCACGAGCTGTGAGTCATTGGTTCAGTTTTTTGCCTTTCAGTTATTAACAGTGCATTTAATTTTTGTGAAATCTCTTGTTAATAATATTTGATCCACTGAACCATCGCTCACCCTCGTGCCAAATCCAACCAGTATGTGTGGTAAAAATGACAAAACCTGCTCCGCTGTAATTAGACGTCGCAGCACACCTGTGACACGCTAGGTGCCTCGGGTGGGACCCCGATGATGAAGCATGCCACCAACTTGGTTGGTGGGTGAGGGGTCTTTTTCACATAACCTAAGTGTGTTTCTTTTCACAATTTTAGTGTTTGGCACATCACGGACGTATGTGCACACATCAAAATTATATATTACAAAAATACCTGTGTTTGTGGGGGAGGGCCCACCTATGTTTTTGGTCCTGGGTGCGGCCTTCATCTAGGGAAACCTACAAAACCCAGACATTTTTTTAAACTAGACACCCCAAGGAGTCCAGGGAGGTGTGGCTTGCGTGACTCCCCCAACATTTTCTTACCCAGACTCCTCTGTAAACCTCAAAATTTGCTTAAAAAAGCATATTTTCCTGACTTTTCTTAGTAGGATCACCGCTCCAGCACAAAATTCCTACTCCCCAGTTTTCCCCTCAGTCTGTCTAAAGATGTATAAAAGAATATGTCCTTATAAACTTGCTGTGCTATCCCCTCTATCTCTACAAGTTTTGGGCCTTATTCTGTTGCAGGCACCTGGCCCACCCACACAAGTGAGGTATAATTTTTATCGGGAGACTTGAGGGAACGCTGGGTGGCAGGAAATTTTTGGCTCCTCTCAGATTCCAGAACTTTCTGTCACCATAATGTGAGGAAAATGTGTTCTTTTAGCCAAATTTTGAGGTTTGCAAAGGATTCTGGGTAACAGAACCTGGACAGAGCCCCACAAGTCACCCCATCTTGGATTCCCCTAGGTCTCTAGTTTTCAAAAATGCACAGGTTTGGTAGGTTTCCCTAGGTGCCGGCTGAGCTAGAGGCCAAAATCTACAGGTAGGCACTTTGCAAAAAACACCTCTGTTTTCTTTCAAAAAATTGGATGTGTCCACGTTGCGCTTTGGGGCATTTCCTGTGGCAGGCGCTAGGCCTACCCACACAAGTGAGGTATCATTTTTATCGGGAGACTTGGGGGAACGCTGGGTGGAAGGAACTTTGTGGCTCCTCTCAGATTCCAGAACTTTCTGCCACAGAAATGTGAGGAACACATTTGCAAAGGATTCTGGGTAACAGAACCTGGTCAGAGCCCCACAAGTCACACCATCTTGGATTCCCCTAGGTCCCTAGTTTTAAAAAATGCACAGGTTTGGTAGGTTTCCCTAGGTGCCGGCTGAGCTAGAGGCCAAAATCTACAGGTAGGCACTTTGCAAAAAACACCTCTATTTTCTTTCAAAAAAATGGGATGTGTCCAAGTTGCGTTTTGGGGCGTTTCCTGTCGCGGGCGATAGGCCTACCCACACAAGTGAGGAATCATTTTTATTGGGAGACTTGGGGGAACATAGATTAGCAAAACAAGTGTTATTGCCCCTTGTCTTTCTCTACATTTTTTCCTTCCAAATATAGGAGAGTGTGTAAAAAAGACATCTATTTGAGAAATGCCTTGTAATTCACATGCTAGTATGGTCACCCCGGAATTCAGAGATGTGCAAATAACCACTGCTCCTCAACACCTTATCTTGTGCCCTTTTTGGAAATACAAAGGTTTTCTTGATAGCTATTTTTTACTGTTTATATTTCAGCAAATGAATTGCTGTATACCCGGTATAGAATGAAAACGCACTGCAGGGTGCAGCTTATTTATTGGCTCTGGGTACCTAGGGTTCTTGATGAACCTACAAGACCTATATATCCCCACAACCAGAGGAGTTCAGCAGACATAACGGTATATTGCTTTCGAAAATCTGGCATTGCAGGAAAACGTTACAGAGTAAAACGTAGATAAAAATTTATGGTTTTTTTCACCTCAATTTCAATATTTTTCTTTTTCAGTTGTTATTTTCTGAAGGAAACCCTTGTAGGATCTACACTTGCTGAATTCAGAATTTTGTCTACTTTTCAGAATTGTTTAGGTTCCTGGGATCTAGCATTGGTTTCATGCCCATTTCTGTCACTGACTGGAAGGAGGCTGAAAGCACAAAAAATTGTAAAAATGGGGTATGTCCCAGTAAAATGCCAAAATTGTGTTGAAAAATTGTGTTTTCTGATTCAAGTCTGCCTGTTCCTGAAAGCTGGGAAGCTGCTGAGTTTAGCACCGCAAACCCTTTGTTGATGCCATTTTCAGGTGAAAAACCACAAGCCTTCTTCTGCAGCCACTTTCTCCCATTTTTTTGAAAAAAACGAAGTTTTCACAGTATTTTGGCTAGTTTCTTGGCCTCCTTCAGGGGAACCCACAACGTCTGGGTACCTCTATAATCCCTAGGAAGTTGGAAAAGAAGGACGCAAATTTGGCTTGGTTAGCTTATGTGGACAAAAAGTTATGAGGGCCTAAGCGCAAACTGCTCCAAATAGGCAAAAAAAGGCCTGGCACAGGAGGGGGAAAAGGCCTGGCAGCGAAGGGGTTAAATTGAAAGTTGAGAGGATATGAGGGTCAAAATCGCTTTTAAGGGGTGTTGAAGGATGGAGGCCTTCCTTCTATGGATTATAGATGAGGATGTTCATGCAAATCCTTGGATGATGTTAAGATAGGCATGCTTGAAGACATCGATAGTTGGAGTGAATGAATGAAAAAGATACTTTATTAGTTAATAAAAACCATAAAACATCTAGAAAAGACAGACCAGGTTAACAATACCAAGGGTATTCTTACCCATTTGCCCATAACCCTCTTCAATTAACATACAAAACTCTTATGCTAGATGAAGTTCAAGTGCAAGAGTGTCAAGTAAACATACACATACTTAGATGATATAACACAATCATAATAAAATACCTCATATTAAAAACAACTAAAACCCGGGAGCAATTCTTAGGCAGGGATCCTCCTGTCCATCACATCTTTACATATCTCATTTGGTCCAGGCCTATTTGCCGGTGACCTAGATATTCTTGCCCAATAACCCACCCATGCAGTCTTTAAATCCTCACCCTTTGCAAGCAAGGCTGTTATGCTAACAATAATAAAATGTGATACACAGATAACAATGACACCCAACATTAAAACGATAAGTCGCCATTATAAAAAAACACAGTCATGGTAAAAGCCCAGATGCCCCTAAACAGTATTAATAAGTATACGGCCTAGCCCTCACTTAGATGCTTCAAAATACCTACAGGGCTGGGGGAAGGTACTGAGTGGGTCATTTTCCCTACTTTACCTACATTTATCTTTAAAACATCAATATCCCTCTCTTACCTTGACATAGAAAAAGTTGTTTGGCAAGAAAATATACCCTATTCCCTTGGGCTTAAACGCAAGATACTAATTTTTGTCAAAACAGACCAGAGAGGCAAAAAGTCTCAGGAACTGAACTGGTCTAATGTTTAACATTTCATTGATTGGGTCAAGTGCTGACATGACCACTGGCCTACAGGATCTAACTCCTAGGGCATTGAATTCCCTTCTCAGTAGTTACCTTCTCTGGCTTTGGAGGACTGGACATATACAGACCACGTGGCTCAATGTCTCCCTAGTCTGATGGAATAACCTACAATCCTGGGATTGTATCTCAGCCTCCATTTTCCATTTAGGTCATTTAGGTCTTGAATCAAAGGTTGCAAAAACTCCCAGTCTAAAGTTCTAATCTAACTTGAGTCGGAGAGGCCAATCTAGGTAGCTGAAAGACTTGTTTATATGATTTCACTAGTAACTTATCTAACAAGGCCACTGCCACCCCCTCATTATTTCTGTACCATAAGAAAGTGTTGGTAGTAATTTAGCTCTCAACCATGGCATCGGCTTAAGAGAACGCCCAAGGATTGATTTAGCTAGGTTCCTAAAAGCACAATTTAAGGCTTGGGCCTTCTCCCTCATGAATTCTATATGGCCTACAAATGTACATTTTGAGTCGATCCTGACCCCCCTGATATGTGTATGCTGCTACTTCCTCAATTTGACACCCGTTCAAATACCACTTCCAAAAGTGCAATTAGACAATAGTCAGATGGTTGGGAGGCTTCCCTCCCTTATAAATAGTATAGATTATTGAGCCCTTCCAACTGTCCGGAACTGTACCTGTTGCCAAGTTATATTTAAACATTACAGTAAAAAAAAAAAAATTACCCGTCTTGATGTAAGTTGTTTAAACAGGGCCTAGGGTAAACCATTGGGGCTAGGTCCACAATCTGTACATGATTTTTCTATTATTGTGGTTATTTCAAGTGGAGTAAACATAATGGACTCCTGGGCCTCAGACCCACCAGACCCACCAGAGCCCCTCTCACATTGAGCTGGGCCAGCATATGCCGCGGATGATTCCTTAAAGTGGAATTTCAGGTATCCCACCCATGACTTCTCATTGATTTTTGCATTGTGGGCAGCCTTGGGGCCTTTTTGATGTTATTGACCAATCTCCAGAAACATCTAGAGTTTACAGATGCCGATGCATGATGTAGTTTTGCCCATAGCGTTTCCTGTTTTGATTTTTTAAAGAGCCAAATGCCCCTTTTTAGAAGTTTCCTTTCCTTCCTTAGGGATTTTAGGATTGATCCATCTTCCGCATGTTTCCGCAGTTGCCTCAAGAGCATATTCACCACTGATTTCCTCAGCCATACTGCACGTAGCATAAGTATGCTGTTACTGTGTCCCCGGTGTGCACCCCTAGACCTACCCTTAACTGAAGATTGGTTAGTAAGATTTTTTGAGGTGATTCCCATATGGCAACTACATTCAAAGGTTTGTTGTCCATGCTTTCTAGGATCTCGACTGCTACCTCCGCTTGTGCTTTGACCAAACAAGAACTCCATTTTAGTCTCTTTAAATTTTCAGAGCGGAGCTCCCCCTTAAGGAGATTTGTTTCTTTCTGGATATGTGCTTTGCTCTGAACTGTAATTATTTGGGGGTTATGAACGCTTCCTGGATGATCTTGTATTCTAAAATCACTCATAAAATAAAATAAAAGAGCATTTACCAGGATATAGTACTAATTATGAAACCACCTTACCTGAGGCTCTTGTCCAAGTGGGCAGAATATCCGATGGTAGCTGCCCATTCAGTGCAAAAAGGCCTGCTAACTCACAGCTCTAAATTAACCTGTCACTGATTTTATCTTTCTTTCTCTGGCAAGGCAAGTTTTGAATGGGCAATGGGACCACCATTTGCACATGATCCTCACGTGGTGAGTGAAATAGATTAAGATTAAAGTCACCTGATCTTTGTAGTGATGTTTAGGGCATCCTTCGTATGACTTTTTGTTTTCTATATTAATTTTCAAAGGTGCTAATCAGTGGCAACAATAGGTTTGTGAGGGATGCTTTGAGATAGCCAATGGTCACATATTGGTGAAATGCATCTACTAATCATAAAGAAAAATCTAATGATGTGAGAAAAATATAAAGCATTGACATATCTTCTTGTATATCAGAATTTAATTATGAAGTTCTGGCTCAGGTACATGTAATGTTAGAGTACAACATCTTGTTAGAATCTTGCATAAATATTAAACAATAGTTCAAGAACGGTATGTAGTGTTTCATCAAACAAATCAACAGAAGATCAGAATTAATGATGATTGTAGCATTGATCAGTATTTTGTAAGTTAACCAACTGAAACTGTGTATTTTTTCCCTTTCAAAAAAGTAAAGCAAAAAGAACAGATGGTAAATGGGAAGCTGAACAATGCATACATTCACCTTCAGATACAGATTAGGTTGAATCCATCTTTTTTTGCCCACAACGTCACCCCAGTTGTGCCCCAGCCATACGCAAAGCAGTCTTGACCCTTTTCCCCATTGGAACAGTCCAACCTGAACTGCCAAGCCAGAACCCTGGGACCGGTTTTGGGGTATTACCCTCGCATCAGCCAGGCTAGCTTGAATCCAGTAGCTTAGTGAGCACAGGACCCACATATGGGCATGCCCTTCCCACTTAGGGCAACAAAAGCAAAAAAGAGCAGATGATCGATGAGATGCTGAACAGCGCAAACATTCACCCCCAGTAACAGATCTTGGTTTAATTCATGTATTTTTTGCCCACTACACCACCTTAGTTTGGACACACTCATATGTCAGTCTTGACCCTGCTCCCCATGGGAACAGTCCAGCCTGAACTGCTAGTCCAGGTCCTCCCTCTATGGGAAACAAGCATCCTGGGACCAGATTCGAGGAATCACCCCTCATCAGCCATGCTAGCTTGAATCCAGTGGGTGATACCCCCAAACCAGTCAAAGGATGCTTATTTTACCATCCAGTGAGGACCTGGCCTGTCAGTTTGGGCTGGACTGCTCTCATGGGGAGCAGGGTCAAAACTGATTTCCATATGGCTAGCTCGAAACTGGAATGGCATGGCAAGCAAAATAAATGCTGGTTTAAGGCCCAGATCTGTGACTCTGGGTGAATGTTTGACATTGTTCAGAATTACTCTCATCATCTGTTCTTTTTGCATTTGTCAATCTAAGAAGGAAGGTTAAGCCTAGACGTGGGTCCTATTCGCACTATACCACTGGATTTAAGCTAGCCTGGCTGATGAAGGGTGATAACCCAGGGTGCTTGTTTTCCAGTTCAGGGAGGATTTGGCCTGGTAGATCGGGATGGACTGTTCCCATGTAGAGTAGGGTCAAGACATATTTGCATATGGTTGTGCCCAAACTGGATTGGCATGGGGAACATAAAAAACATTAGATATAGGCTCAGATCTGTTACTTGGGGGTGAATATTTGACATTATTCAGCATTCCATTCATCATGTGTTCTTTTTGCATTTGTCTTCATAAGTGGGAAGGGTATGCCCAAACGTGAGTCGCATGCTCACTATGCCACTGGATTTAAGATGGCCTGGCTGATGAGGTATGATACCCCAAAACTGATACCAGGATGCTACTTTTCTGGGCCAGGTAGGTCTTTTCCAACAGAGAGTAGGGTCAAGACGGATTTGAATATGGCTTTGTCCAAACTGGAATGTCATTGTGGGCAAAACAAATAATGGATTTAGGCACAGATCTGTGATTGGGGATGAATGTTTGCCATTGTTCAGTCTTCCGTCCATCATCTGTTCTTTTTTCATTCAAATAAGTGAAAACACAATCCATACCTAAAACATAAAGCTTTGGAGCAGCCTAAGCAGACATAAGTCACAAATGGCTTTTAGAATAAAATATACAATGCCCTAAGAACTCTTTTACAGGAATGTTTCAGAAAACAGTAATTTGTGGATATCACACAGGAAATAAACATTGGGAGTCATGTTCTTTGGAAACCTTGGGGAAACATGTCTATACCATTGTTTTCATGACACATCTTAAGAAAGGCTGCAACAAGCAACCAAGGTTCACTTTCCTGAATACACAGAAGCCTATTGCTATGTAGAAGAATAAGCATGCTAATTAGCCAAAAACCCAACCAATTTAGAATTTTTTTAATAAATGATATAAGAACTACAAAAATCCTAGCAGTAGAACCAGATATATCACATTTTATTGGTGAAAATAGCATCTAAAAGTTCAATGTGTCATTCATGGTCATCTGGTTATGCTAGACCAGGGGAAATCAAAAGTTCAGGTTGAACAGAAAGGAGTAGGAGTCAGATACAGTGACCAGGTTAGTCTAGCTGAAGGGTAACTTTCAAAGTGCAGCACAAAGAGATCTGTTCATGCAGGGGGAGGCAATGAGAACCAACCTGTGCATTGCAGACTCTCGTTGCTGTAGTGCAAACAGCAGATTGGGCATCTCGGACCGTCAACAGGGTCATTTGCAGTCGCAAGGAGCCCTAATTTAGGATTTCCAGCTTTTCTTTGTGAGGAGCACACGCTGGTGCCATATAAGGATCCAGGACCCGGAGGCACCTCTTGGGGGTTCAGAGACTCACTGCAGTAGTAGCCAGCAGGGCCCAGGTAGGTCCAGCTGCAGATTTAGTAAGGTTCAGTTGGAGCAGGACAACTGGGAAGCTGCAGGGGGGCCACTAAAATTGATTGTGTCCCTGTAGCTCACACAGGAGGTCATGTAGTTGACCTGTGGAGTCACTGAGGGTATCCTGGGATAAAGGTAAGCAGGTCCTGTTTTCCTTTGCAGACACCAAGGTAGTTCCTCATGCAGGCAAGGCAGTCCTCTGGCAGCAGAGCAGTCCTTCTTCTGAAACCTCTACAGGTCCAAGAGTGTTATGAATAGTGACTTTGGAGGTCCATTATTTATACCTGGCACCAGCCATTGTGTGGGATGGGGGTTATCCTGTTTTACCAAACATCTGGTTCTGGAATGTTCCTCCCCTGTGAAGGCTCCAAGCTGTCTGGGGTGACCAGCGGCAGGCAGACCTAGTGTCAGGTTCCTTTGTATGTGCAGGAGGCAAAGCCCTTTTGATGGGTACAGCCCATCCTTTTCACACCTAAGCCCCATTTGTGTCACTGTCTGAAAGGAACACACAAGCTCCAACAGCAGGGCCATTCACAGCCATATGACCCAGGCTACTGACAGAAGGCACAAATGCTCCAGGCAAAAAAATGCCAACTTTCTAAAAGTATCATTTTCCAAATTGTGACTTAATATCAAACTTTATCATTAAGAGGGATTTTAAATTACAATACATGTGAGTGTAAAAAGTATATTTCTCCCTATCTTTATCTGCCCCCAAACCAAATCTAGCATTTATGAGAAATAACAAAGTAACCCAGTGTTAGTTAATGGGAGAGATTTCAACACAGGCATATCAACAGTGATAAAAATGACTTTAGGAGCTTTTCACTGCCAACATGCAATGTTCAGGTACACATGATCTACTACTTAAATACAATGCCCCCTGCCCTATGAGCCTTTAACTCCTATTTGGTTTAAACCTGTATGACAGGTTGCACTACAAGCTGCATTGGCAGCCCTGATACATGCTGTAAAAAGCTACTATAGTGGGTGGCACAATGAGTACTGCAGGACCACTAGTTTCATTTAGTTTACAGGCCCTAGGAACATGTACCACCATTTCATAGGGACACAAGTAAATAAAATGTGACAATCTGGTGTAGGCCATTTTATTCGCCATGTTTAAAGGAGAGATTACACAGACTGGCTAGCAGTGGTCAAGTGCACGGTGTCCTGAAGCCAAGAAAAACAAACTCAGCACAACAAAAGCCTGAAGGCAAAATGTATGAGGAAATACCACACCAAGAATATTATATGTAACAGATACCAGTAGCAAATGTGGTGTCCTGCTCTCAAATGTCCCTTCTCTGGGCTAAGGAAAGAGATAATAAATCATGTGCCAAATTTTCCATTTGTACATCCCTAGGATGGAACCTGTCTGACTTCCTCTTTGTTCCCCCTCCTCATTTAGGCTACAGAACAGAAAATCACCAATGAAGAGGAAACAAAGCAAAAATGTCAGAAACAGTCTCCTGGGTAACAGGAAATCAATATGTATGGCACATGCACATCAACTATTTCAAAGGGTGATACGGATGAGCATTTAGGAACTAGAAAAAACACAAGAGTGTCATATTAAATACATTTCTCCATGGATATTTGAGGAAATTTTTAATAGTGATTGATTTCAGTTGTAGAACAAACCATAAGATGAAAATATATATTACACTCAGTATTTGGATCTATCTGAATCTCAAGGGCAGTCTCCCCAATTCAGATGGATGGTTTTCACTCCTATTGTGCCCCTGCTGTAGCATCACCTATGGGTCACCCAAAAGGGGAATAAGCTATTTTGATCTCTGTTAGTCCTCCTGGCATTACAGTATCACATCTTCCCACCTCTAGTTGGTTTCAAATTCATCATGTGCCATCTAAAGGCTTTGGGAATTTGGGTATTGTGAATCATTGTAATATTTTTGACTATGCACTATCAGAGGTGGTGGAATATTTGGATGGGGTTGTCGTAATTGGACTCTTGCTCTAGGCAAGACTGACGGTTTAGGGATGACAGCACTTTTGTTTGTGGGTGACTAAGCCAATCCTACAAAAAGTCACAACTGTCAGCCCAACCCCCGGTTCACAAGCAGTACCTCACCAAAATCCCAAATAGTAAAAGGTGATTTGTGGCAGCCTTTACCCATGAACTCAATAGTGCGACAACTCAGGGGAGTCGTGGTTAAACGAGATTACCCTTTTTTCACAAGAGCAACATGTCTCAGTCACAAACAGGCAATGAAGGAGATGCAAGTTTTCAGTAGGTTTTATTAACAAGACTGCAATCTACTATAAATTGCATGGGCTGATTAGGATAATGAACAATGCAAGAAACAGAATGGTAAAAATGAGATTCATTAATACAAAGACCCCCACCATCTTGCAATAAAATAAGATATAAAGCTGGTGTGAAATAAACCCTAATGCCCTAGCATGATAAACCTGATCTCTAACATAAAGAGAGCTAGGTGTGTTAAACCCAATCTGCCAGTATCATGTCCATGAGAAGAGCCCCCAACCCTTGTTACCTTGGAATAAGGTCTCTAGATCAGACTCTGTGGGGACACGAAGGCTGGGTCTGCGTCAGGGCGATGTGTAGCATAGATAACTTTGATGACATCTGGTAGGAATCCCTCTGATAATCTTGTCTGTGTCAGATCTTGTAGGACCCCTGAGGCAGGTATGTTCCCAAACAATAGATAAGAAGGCATGCTTGGGGTGGTAATTATATAAACAATTCCCTGAAAATGTACATTATGTTACTGTCACACGAAAGTGGGAAAGTACATGATGTGAATACCTATGTATCTCATTTATCCTTGACGCTGATAGTGATGCCTTTATAGAGTGGCACTGATAACGTGAAACTAAAACATCTTCCTAACTATAAACACAGCAGCCATCTTGGAAGAAATAATTAGATAAATGTGCTAAAACAGAGCAAGCTAAGTAGGTTAAAAGTCACTAGGTGACGGGGGGACAGGCCTGCAAGCCAGAAGGCTAAGCTAAACTCCTGATTCCCATTAAAACAAAATAGGACCCACTACAGGGTCCTGCAAAAGGTATTGGCCCAGTTAAACCAGCAGGGTATTGTTATTATGGGCAGGGGATTTTAACCTATAGCTCTGTAAAATTTGTAACATATCTGTTTGTGGGCTGACTAACCCTGAGGGCAATGTGATTACACATTTTCAGCACAATGCATATGGGTAAGCTGTAAATAAGTTGCTTATGAAATATCATTTGGCATTAGTTCAAAATTTGGGTCTCTGGTTGTTAGAGGAATACACCTTCATCAAAGTCTGGACCACAAGCCTAGTCAGGGTATGTCACAACACAATTCAAATGATCCTGTGTCCACCCTCTGGAAGCGTGGCATTGAGCAATCAGGCTTAACTTAGAAGGCAATCTGTGAAGTATTTGTGCAATGAATCATATAGTAACACAGGGAGAACACCACAAAAATACACCACACAGGTTTAGAATTATTAGATAATATTTATCTGAATAAAATAAGGTAAAAACAATGAAAATCCAATGTACACAAGGAAAGTTATGAATTTCTAAAGAATAAATCCCATTAAAGCACTTAGAAACTCAATAGCTCCAACTAGGGCTATCGCTGCATAGTTAATGGAGTCGTTCCCAATAATCTGATGCCACAGGTGCTGGTCACAGAGTCGCACGAACTCCCAGGTACAGTACCTATGAAAACAACGAAACAAAGATGTTGCATGGAGTTAAAGCGTCACTGGAACTGGTGTGGCGTCAGTCCCTTGTGTCGTGCGGGGAGGGGAGGTGTCGGTTTAGTACTCTGAGGCAGGAGAGGCAAGGCAGTGGTTTTGTCCCATTGCTAGGGGAGCTGGTGGTGTCAGTGGCGAGGCATTGGTTCCTTGTGACCCGGTGGGGTCCATGAGTCCAATCGGTCATTACGTGTTGAGTCGACTTTACAGTGTTGTGATCACATTGTGTGACGTTAGCGGTGTCGCAGCAATGTCGGACTTGCGTTGTAGGCCACAGTTATTGCATGCATCATTGTCCATGGGGCAGGAGCAGCTGTGGCATTGGTGCTGGCATCGCTGAAGTTGTTACTGCAGTCTCTGAAGTCAATGAACTATCTAAAAGCTAGTAGATGAAGTCTTAGTTGTCCCTGAGGCCTCAGAACAGGAGGCAAGCTCAATCAAAGCCATTGGAGAGCACATTTGGGGAAGTCAGGGGCCTTCCAGCAAAGTCAGAGGCCAGCATGGCAGCAGAGCAATCCAGATGAGTCCTTTGGGCAGATAGGCAGTTCCACTGACAGAGTGCAGGTGTAGATCCAGGAGTCCTTTGTCTGAGGGCAGGCCACTGCCCTTTGAATTGTAAGAGAGAGCCACTCCACCCTTCCTGCCAAGGGAGACGCATTCAGTATACAAATGAATGCAGATGTGACTGTGTGTCATGCATTTATGTCTGTCTGGGTGTACTGCACAAGGGGAGCTGTCAACCAGCACAGACCAGATATGGATTGGAGACAGGGCTGTAAGGCACAGATGGCAGTAAGTGCAGAAAAATGTCCACTTTCTAAAAGTGGCATTGCTGTAATAGTAATATTAAATCCAACTTCACCAGTTAGCAAGATTTTCTATCACCATTCTGGCAATACTATACATGGCAGGACTACTCCTACCAGATCATAACATACCACTTAAAAGTACACGAAGGCAGTTCTAATTCTAGTCTATGAGAGGAGCAGGCCTCACAGTAGTGTAAAATGCATTTGTGAGTTTTTCACTATGAGGACATGTAAAACACATAGGTCAATGTCTTGCCTTTTACTTACATAGCACTCTGGATTACCTGGGGCCTACCTTAGGGGTGGCCTATATGTAGAAAAAGGGGAGTTCAAAGCTTGGCAAGTAATTTTAAATGTCAAGTTGAAGTGGCAATGAAACTACACATGGAGTCCTTGCAATGGCAGGCCTGAGGCATGGTTAAGGGGCTACTTATGGGGATGGAACAATCCGTGCTGCAGGCCCACTAGTAGCATTTAATTTACAGGTCGTGGGCACCTCTATTGCACTTTACTAGGGACTTACAAGTAAACTAAATATGCCAATTGGGTAGGAACCAATGTTACCATGTTTAGGGAAGAGAGCAAATGCACTTTAGCACTAGTCAGCAGTGGTAAAGTGCACAGAGTCCTAAAACCAGCAAAAACAAGGTCAGACAGCATTTGTGTCAGATCTCTATTTTAGCCCTTATACGACACCTCCAACCTTCCATGGACATGGTAGACCTAGCACCATTGACCACATTATTGTTTCGGCAGAATTAATGACATGCGTGAATGACTTTATCAATAGGAATTATTGTATGAGCAGTCATAGCACCCTGGAAATGTGAGTGGAGCTAAGTCATGATAGAGCCCAAAAAAGATCTGAGGGCATATTGATTTTCTCAGGTAATGGTTGCCTGAAAAGGAAATTGGAAAAAGTGAGGGTGGGAGAGTTTTCACAGTATCTGGTACGGGGGAAGAGGAGACTATGGCCATTTGTCTTAATCCAGAAGCTGACCCGTAGGCAATTATCAGGAGCTTTTCCTCCATTTGTTGCAAGGTGCCAAAGTTATTGGAAATAAAAAAAGGGGAAGGTAGATAATGGTTATTGTCCATGGTTCAATAAGACTTTTAGGGTCACACATCAGGAGCTTCGCCAAGTCCTCAAGTCTGTTCCAAGAGATAATGCCCAGGTTAAGTGAGCTAGAAAGGCTTATAAGGACATCCTCGCTGAGAGAAAAGCAGATATTCAGAAATCTGCCAGGGAAGATTTAGAGGGAGCTCTGAAAACGAGGGATCAGGCCCATTTGTAGAAAATCATTAACCATAAATTTTTAACAGAACATAAATCGGCAGGGATTAACTTCTTTATTTCAGCAGAAGCATGGGTGGCTTGTTACATAAAATTGTTTGGCCAAGTTAACTCTTAGGGTAGGTTGGATCTGGACATATAAGAGTGTGGTAACACCGATCAGTGCTTGAGGGTGGTGTTCAGGAACTCTATAGATTGTAAGAAGGTAATGTCGGCCATTCCAAAATCCTCTTCTAATAAAGCGGCCGGCCCAGATGATGTCACCAAGGATCTCTTTAAGACCAATATAGAACTATGGAAGCGCGTCAGGTGGAGGAGGCGGCCAGCAGCACCACAGACTCGGGCAGGAGCCCTTTAAATTTGGCTCCCGCATCCGCGGGAAGCGCGTCAGGTGGGGGAGGCGGCCAGCAGCACCACAGACTCGGGCAGGAGCCCTTTAAATTTGTTTCGCACTCCCGCAACCGTGGGAAGCGCGTCAGGTGGGGGAGGCGGCCAGCAGCACCACAGACTCGGGCAGGAGCCCTTTCAATTTGTTTCGCGCTCCCACATCCACGGGAAGCGCGTCAGGTGGAGGAGGCGGCCAGCAGCACCACAGACTCGGGCAGGAGCCCTTTAAATTTGTTTCGCGCTCCCGCATCCGCGGGAAGCGCGTCAGGTGGAGGAGGCGGCCAGCAGCACCTCAGACTCGGGCAGGAGCCCTTTAAATTTGTTTCGCGCTCCCGCAACCGCGGGACGCGCGCGGGCGGCGCCCGGACAAAGCCTGGGCCAAGGGCGGGCCCATCTTGCGCCCGTCATCGCCCGGTAGAGGCTGGGCTGGGCCACCCCTCTTTCCTCTCCAGTGAAAGGTTGACTATTGTATATTCACTATATATTGGGGATCATTTTGGAGCCTTCTTAGTGAGTCTTAGTGGGTTTTTGAATAATTTAATATATTTGTTTTTTTTTGTCTGTTCTGTTTGTTATTTCATTATTGTAACATTCTGCTAATATGGGCAGGAAAAGAGGTCCGTTAACTGGCCCCATGGGAGGGGGTGGTGGTAGCAGCAGACAGGGAAGTGGTACCACCACATTGGACTCCTTCCTTGCATGAGCTGTCGGGGTCGTAACAAAGGAGATTGATCTGGCAGAAAGGAGGTTATCAATGGAACTGGAGGACTGGCGTCCTCGTGAGGTTGTGGATGTGGAGGTGACTTATCCGGCGGGAGACCAAGGTACCGCTATGCTTGCTGCTGAACCTGCTCAAATTGAGCAAATAGAGTCTATAGAGGGTTCTGGTGGCCAAGGCCCTTCCAGAAGAAGCAAAAGACTTTTATTATCTTCTCCCACGGCCTGCCCCCTGGATAAATGCAGCCCACCCCCAAGAAAAAAAAAGGCCTTAAAGAAATCGATTCCCAAATCGAAAACATCCCCCTTGGAATTCCCTAAGGGTACGAGTAGTGACCCTGCACCTTGCCAGCAGCTGGGTTGTGATGTTACTATTTTTTTGTCAACATTTCGTGAAATGATCCTGGAGATTTTATCCCCCGTTGTGGCAAAACTATCGGCCATAGAAAAGGCAGTTTCTCTGATATCTGTGCAAGGTAGTCAGGGGAGGCATTGTGTTGGTGGATGTGTGGCCCCGCCCAGACGATCCCATCCTTGTGAGGAGTTGCACCTGCCGGAGGACGCTGCAGGGCCATTGGGGCCTCTGGGCAAACCATCTCAGCTATTGGTTAATTCTGGAAATTCTGGGGGACAGGGCGCTCATGCTGAGATTGCACCGGCTGCACCGACTTCTTTATTAAGGGCGGATAGGACTGTCAATAGGCCTAGCTGTAGTAGGCAGCCCGATCCTGAATTTGTGGTAACGGGGGGGGCTGACCAACAGCTGGTTAGGAATAATAATCTGAATCTCCAGACAGCCAGGCCTGAATTGACCTGTTTGGATCTCCCACCAGCTTGTGCCCCTTATGTGGTGGTATTAGCGAATGTTCCTGCTCTTGCCCCTGGGGTTAGTGAGTCTACGGCTCAACTCATAAACAAGGCTGGACATTGGTTGAGTAAGAATTGTGATTTCTCATGTAAGGATTTCAACGATATTCTGTTTGCCAGAAGAATTGGATGGGTTGGGCCCAAAAATAAGGTGGGGGATGATGATTGTATTATTATAAATGTCAGATACCCAGCCTTGAGTCAAAGGCTCCTTTCTACCTACCACCCTGCTGTATTTAAACCTGGTACAATTGGCATGGTCCCTTTGGGTTATTTTTATGACCACATGCGATTGAGTGCCAGGGTTTTTCCGGGCTTTGGTAGGTTTCCCCCCCTGGGTCAGAATAGTCACCAGGCAACCAGCAGAAGAACTGTCACTAACTGTAATCTATCCTTGGAAGGGGTGGATTGACAATGCGCCAAGACCCTGGCTATATGGGAAGAGGTGCCCCCACAGTGTAAACTTATCTCATGGAATATTGCGGGCTATGATGCTAAGTTATCCGATAAGGCGTGAATTAGGTGTGTGACGAATTTTGATGTGATCATGCTTCAGGAAACCTGGTCAGAGGGGTTGTCTGTCTGGGATGGGTACAACAGATTTGCAATTCCAGCTGTGAAGTCTCTTGGTGGCCGCTCAAAAGGTGGCTTGGTTACCCTAATTTGCCTCTCTAAGATAGTGGGTGCATTTCAAATTAACTGCAATCACCAAGGTATATTGCTGGTATGGGTAATTTTCTCTAATAATTTTAATATTTTACTGGTTAACTTTTATAATGCTGTATGGGATATGGGATGCCAAATTGGGGCCCTGTTTTCCGTTCTTCAGGTTTTGAAATACAGAATGGAGGAGATGGGGTTAGAATTCTGTGCTATTGTCTCTGGAGACTTTAATGCTAAGCTGGGGAGGCTCAGTACTGTGGTTAATCCCTTTATTCCTGACTGTGAGGATTATTTAGTGGACGGTCTGCAGGACGCCAGAGGCAGGGTTCTAATCAAGGAACTCAGGAAGCTGGGTCTTCTGAATGTGTGTGATATAGAAGCCGCAGGCACTCATCAACTCCCAACTTATGTGGGAAGAGGATTTGAATCCACTATTGACTATATCTTTATGTCTCCACCTATGAAAGACCTGGTGACTGGGGGGGAGGTGATGGGGGAGAGTTTCAGTGATCACAATCCCCTTATAGTATCCTTTAAACTCCCGTGGGCCCTACGTAATTTGGGGCGAGGTAGGCCCGTAGTAGTGGAGATAAAGGACCAGGGTAGGCGTCTTGGGCGGAAGCAAGTGGATTCCCTAAAAATTGTTGAAAGGGTGGTGGGGAAAAATTTAGATCTATTTATGGACACACTCTTGACAGAGGCCCCTAATCCTAAAACTGTTATGAATGCAATAACAATAGTAAATGCAGCAGTGAGAGACTGCCTTTTTTCAGTAAGCAGCCATCCTAGTAAACGTTATAGTGGTTGGTATGACAAGATCTGCTATGATGCAAGGGCAAACTTGAAGATGGCCACTAAGAAACATCCTAGAGATTGGGTCCTCATAAAAGAAGCTAGAATGAAATACAAGAGGGCCCTGAGGGATAGCAAGATTAAACATAAAGATAAAGCCTGGGAAGAGTTAGAACGTGCCATAGCTCTGAAAGATCCTGGCCTGTTTTGGAGAGTGGTAAATAGAGGTTCCTTTGGAACAGACACATCTGAGGGCCTTGGCTGTAACATCGCCCCGGAAGCATGGGTAACTCACTTTTGTAGTATCTTTGAGGGTTCTCCCCTAAGAAATAATCATGAACATGAGTATGAGATGGCTCCCAACCTAGCAATTAGGTTTTCGCTCCAGGAGGTTATGGATGCGATACAGAGTAGTGCATGCAATAAAGCCCCGGGCCCGGATTCGATCCCTATGGACCTGTATAAAGCGAACCCCCAGTTATGGGCACCTGTTCTCTTGAATGTCCCTAATGCAGCAGTTACTGTGGGTATCCCTGCCTCTTGGAGACTGGCATGTATTGTCCCAGTGTTTAAAAAGGGCGACCGAAATGATCCTAAGTCCTACCGCCCTATTTCTCTACTGGACTCTTCAGTGAAGATTTTGGGATGGATTATTTTAAGGCGCCTGGAGTCCTGGGTGATAGAGAATGATATCTTAAGCCGGGATCAGTATGGTTTCAGGGAAGGCCTTGGCACGCAAGATCAATGTCTTAATCTATTGATGCTGATCGGTAAATACACGCAGGCTAGGAAAGGTACGCTCTATCTTGCTTTTATGGATCTTAGCTGTGCCTTTGATAAGGTGAACCGGTCTATATTATGGGAAAGATTAAATCAGCTAGGGCTGGATTCTAATATTGTAGAGTTGCTCCGATATTTACATTCTGGGACGATTGCTAATGTTAGGGTGGGGTCGAATGGGGAATGCTCAGAGGCCTTTAAGCTTTCAAGGGGTGTGCGCCAGGGGTGTGTTCTGGCTCCTACTTTGTTCCTTCTATATAGAAATGGATTGTCTGATTTTCTGAAGAAACATTGTAGGGATGTTCCAAAGGTGAATGGTACTGATATCCCTGTACTTACGTACGCGGATGACGCAGTCCTTATGGCCCGTACTATGAATGGTCTCCGGGAATCAGTTAGAGCTTATGCCTCCTTTACGTCAGCTTTGGGTTTAGAGGTCAATTTTAAGAAATCTCATTTTATGGTGTGTGGAAGACCTCTGAGTAGAGTGGGGGAGCTAAGGGTGGAGGATCAAATTATTAGTAGGGTCCATGAGTTTCCATATCTAGGGATTATTTTTGATGAGAAAGGATCATGGAAACCTTGTATTGCCAGAAGGGGTGCGCTTTTTCATGCAGTAGTTGGCACAACTTTTGATTTTGCTGTAAGGGTAGGTAGTAAACCCATCAAGCCCTTGCTTGAAATTTATAGGCAGAAATGCCTCCCCGTCCTGCTGTATGGTGCTGCACTTTGGGGGTATAGGGACTCCCGAGCCCTTACAGTGGAAGAAAATCGGTTTTGTAGAAGGCTATTGGGAGTTGGACAAAATATCCCTGGTTCCATTTGGAGCTGGAGCTTGAGTTTGTCCAGGACACCATTCAGTTGGCTCCCCTTCTGCTATGGATTTCAATTTGGACTAATGAGAATGCCACTCTGAATAGGGATATCTTAAAGGATTGTCTGGCTTGTGACAATGTAAAGAATATTCCCTGGCTGATGCACATAAGGAAGATGGCTCATGATTTGGGGTGGCCTGACTTGGTTGATTATCCTGAAGGCCTGACCAGGTGTGATAAGAAATGGGTTAAGGAGAATTTTAAAAAAATCCAGAAGAACAGGAGGGAGGGGGAGGCCTTAGGGAAAAAATCGATCAGGGATTTCATTATGGTAAAGATGTGGGTAGGACCTGAGCGCTATCTCTTAGAGATTAAGGATGTGAGGGAAAGGTCTCTCATAACCCGTTTCCGTTTGGGGATCATTAGAAGTAAATTGTGTTTCCCGTTAGGTCAGTATGGGGACAAATGTATTAGACCCTGCCCCTGTGATGGGGTGTCCCAACAGACCTTGTCCCATTTTACTTTGTTTTGTGTTTTTTATGCACCATTCAGAACTCGTTTTCTATTACCTCTCCTAAAGCCGAAGGGTTTTGTGCAATATCGTCCGGCTTTTATGTGGCTGCAGATGGCCTCAGATGTATTGGTGTGGAAGGGGCTGGGTTCATTCCTGAAGGGAGCTATTACTTGGCGTAACAATGTAGAGTTTTTAGAATGAATCCTTCTATTTTATTGTTTTTACGTATGTGGTTATATATGTTTTTACTCCTGATGGGTGTTCTTATTATTTATGGTTCTATTGCTAATTTTAACAAATGTATTGAAGATTATTTATTGTAATGGATGAATTTTTTCATACCGAATAAAAGTTATTATTATTACCTAAAACCAGCAAAAACAAGGTCAGACAGCATTTATGTCAGATCTCTATTTTAGCCCTTATACGATACCTCCAACCTTCCATGGACATTGTAGACCTAGCACCATTGACCACATTATTGTTTCGGCAGAATTAATGACATGCGTGAATGACTTTATCAATAGGAATTATTGTATGAGCAGTCATAGCACCCTGGAAATATGAGTGGAGCTAAGTCATGATAGAGCCCAAAAAAGATCTGAGGGCATATTGATTTTCTCAGGTAATGGTTGCCTGAAAAGGAAATTGGAAAAAGTGAGGGTGGGAGAATTTTCACAGTATCTGGTACGGGGGAAGAGGAGACTATGGCCATTTGTCTTAATCCGGAAGCTGACCCGTAGGCAATTATCAGGAGCTTTTCCTCCATTTGTTGCAAGGTGCCAAAGTTATTGGAAATAAAAAAAGGGGAAGGTAGATAATGGTTATTGTCCATGGTTCAATAAGACCTTTAGGGTCACACATCAGGAGCTTCGCCAAGTCCTCAAGTCTCTTCCAAGAGATAATGCCCAGGTTAAGTGAGCTAGAAAGGCTCATAAGGACATCCTGGCAGAGAGAAAAACAGATATTCAGAAATCTGCCAGGGAAGATTTAGAGGGAGCTCTGAAAACGAGGGATCAGGCCCATTTGTCGAAAATCATTAACCATAAATTTTTAACAGAACATAAATCGGCAGGGATTAACTTCTTTATTTCAGCAGAAGCACGGGTGGCTTGTTACATAAAATTGTTTGGCCAAGTTAACTCTTAGGGTAGGTTGGATCTGGACATATAAGAGTGTGGTAACACCGATCAGTGCTTGAGGGTGGTGTTCAGGAACTCTATAGATTGTAAGAAGGTCATGTCGGCCATTCCAAAATCCTCTTCTAATAAAGCGGCCGGCCCAGATGATGTCACCAAGGATCTCTTTAAGACCAATATAGAACTATGGAAGCGCGTCAGGTGGAGAATACTACTTCTAAAAAATTGGGGACGAGTTTTGCTAACACGTCTAGAGTCTTGGGCAGAAGATCAGAATATTCTTATCCCAGTGCAATTTGGTTTCCGCCCAGGAGTAGGTATGGTAGAGCAATATTTTAATTTAATGCTCCTGGTGGGGAAATATGTTGGCGCCAGGGGAGGTGCTCTGCATTTGGGGTTTATGAACCTCTCCTGTGTGTTTGACAATGTTAATACGGCCAAGCTGTCAACAATGTTAGAGTCCAGGGGGGTGGAGGCGGGCTTAATTGATATATTCAGGAGATTGTACTCGATCAGGTGTATTAAAATTTGGTATGGGAAGAATGGAGAATTATGACATCTAGAGCGGGTCAGACAAGGGTGTTTATTGGCCCTGTTTCTCTTTTTATCATATATCAATAAGCTGGATGTATATTTATCTACAAATGGTACAGATCTTATGAAGGTGGGGGGGCCATCGGATACCGTGTCTCCAGTATGCGGATGACTCGGAACTTATTGCCCAAATGGCAAATAGTTTGCACAGACTGTTGGAATTGTTTACTGATTTTATGGGGAAATTAGACTTTAAGGTTAACTCTACCAAGTTGTTTACGATGATCACGGTCACAAAACAACAAAGTCGAGGACACATGTAGTGGAGTGTGTCACAATAAATAGAGTTTTAAACTTTAATTATCTGGGTATTCTGTTTGATATACCTGTAACTTAGGCTCATCTCCTTAACTGCAGGGAGTCATGGAAGCAATTCTCTCTTTTTCATCCAGGTTAGGCTACAAATGAATAAAAGAATTGTTAGTTTTAAATAAAGTAAATGTGTATTGGTTGGGCTTCATGTAGTGGGGGTCTGGGGCTATACAAATGCTAATTGTCTCCAAGTGTTGGAAAATTGATTTATTAGTCCTATTCTGCAAACCCCACCCACTATAGCTACATTTATCATACATCAGGAACAGGCCCTGCAGTTTTTGGAGGATATGGTTCAGATTTCCCCTCTGATGATATGGTTTAGGATGCGGCTTACACCTGAACTTCCATTTACAAGATCTATCATGGCAGACTGCCTAGCTTTGGGCAGAATGGAAAGGATTCCTTGGTTGAGTTCTATTAAAAAGTCTTTAAAAAAATAGGGTTGGGTGACTTGTTTATCAACCCTGCTTTAGTCACCCTAGCCTTTAGAGAAAGGGCGAAATTACATTTTAGGGAGCATCTGCAAGACCTGACACTGGCAAAAGCTGTGAGTATGCATCCAATGACATTGAGGCGTATCTTGTGTTTTTTTAAAAGCTGCAGCATAGGTTCTATCTAACCAGATTCAGGTTAAATACATTACATTTCCTATGATTTTTCCCATCTCTGGAACTTGGTTTAAAATGCTCCCAAATTGCCCTTGTGATAATAGTACACCTCAGAGCACTTTGCACTTTATCATTTTTTGTCCACTGTTTGCTAACCCACGTAGGAGGTTTTTCTTACAATGTCTGCGAACCAAACAGCAAATACAAGACACTACAGGAGTGCACTCGCTTGCATTCAAAGGTTAGAATCAACAGAAATTGGTATGGCTATTGTGAATGTGATAAGGATTTCACTAGTCATTAGAAGGAGATGTGAGGGTTAATTATAGACTTGTTTGAGTGCAAATTGTAATGGAATTTATAATGATGATTGTTTTCTTAAAACTTAGATACTTATGTTTTTAAAAAATGAAAATTATTGCACTGGTTTCTATTTTGTTTTAAAATTGTGTGTTGTTGTTTTATCTTTGCTGCTTTTATGGTCAATATGTGTCCGAAATAACGTTTTATTGATTGATTGAATCTGATGTGACAGTGCACAATTATGACTTGTTTATATTGATTAGTGAAAATGAAAATCTTGACCAACTGCTCACAGGTCACCCACCAAAGAAAAGCGCCACTACTTGACTTCCTTTCAGCAACTGTAGCCCTCATCAACCTCCTTCCATGTGTTGCCCAAATCATTGCTCCTAGCTTGCTTTCCTACTATTGCATAACACACCTTCTCTTTTGTAACCAATCCTTTTTGTTGTATCTTAGTTCTCTATTCATATAAACCTCTCTTCTGGCACAACAGTGTGATGCGTTGTTGCAAGATTACACTATGTAGTTCTCGTACCCATAATTACACAAACACGAGTAGGGGGCAGTCTTGCTCCCCAATTCATGAACCTTAAACAAGATATTTTAAGGGTTGATGGTATGGCATGAGGGGAAATTTCTTAAAATAAAGAAAACGCCGGTTTTTCCAGAGCAAATGCACTATTTTATGCTTTAGAATTCTAACCGGAATCTTACATTTCGAAATTTGAAAGACTATAAAAAGGTGCTGTACAAAAGAACGACAAGAACTTTTGAAAATTGCTTTCCTAACGCGACATTATTTTTATCTCTTTAACTTCTAACATGTTTCAGGGTATTATAACATGCAAGCCTGTTATTAAAGATTCTACTGAATTATTCAGGGCTAAATCAAGATGTGAAGACACCTTTTTTGAGACAGAAAATTGGCAAACACTATTTGAAGATGCCTTCCAGCTACAAATCCTGCTGCAGCTGTTGTATTTACAATAAAATTAATTCTATAAATGCCACTACCTGAAAACAGTTAAATATATATTTGTGTTTTTAATTAAAATACTGCTTTTTAGAGCAACTGATTAGATCATATCCCTAAATGAAATGAAGTGCAGATTTTGATTAAAATTATCTCTAATGAAATTCCAGGAGAGGTTCAAAAATAGAATACAGTTATAAAGCAAGGTTAGACAAGGTGGTTTGTTTAAAAATAGACTATCGTATTTCCTTTCTTCATTTCTCATGTTTGACTATTGCAGACACCCTCTATTGTTCCATATGTTTTTACTTTGAAGATTAGTTTGGAAACTACAGAAGATGCGCATCACATCTGCACATGACCAACGCTATAGGTGTTATTCATCATGGCCAATGTTCAGTTGTGGATGGTGCAGCTAAGAGACTACTCCATGTTTAAGTCAAATCCATGAATATGATAATGTCCACTACATGTTTTTAATTTGTTTCTCTAGCATTGTCTGCTGTTTTGACACTTTTTCTTGCTACGTTGGCGTGGACTTTGGCATTAGTGCACGGGATCAGGGCCGCTGTTATCGCTTGTGCAGGAGGTTCTGTGGCAACGGTTCAACGGCTATGGGGTTTCTGCTGCACCCAACCATGGCTGCCTTTTGCTATTCATTAGGAGACATAGCTGTTCATTTTGTTTTGTATATTAGGGCCTATAACACCTTTGCATGTAACAAAGACGTTATCTTCGAGATATGGCCTAGTGTCGCAGACCCTGGAACACGAGAAACAAGGTATGAGTCCTTGTTTCAGTTCAACATCTTGGAGTTCTGGGAAAATAGATTAATCTCATTGTTCCTAAAAGGGGAAACAAAACGCTTAAACAGTGTTGTTGTACTGAAAAACGATGTGACCCCCCTGTGATAGATTCATGCTAAAGAAAGGCAGCAAAGAGAACTTCTTTACATATGTTCACCTGGCAAAGTGGAATGGCCATGTTCCGTTATGGTGTTCCATTGCAGTGTCATAATATAAACACGCACAAGAAGATTCATAATTGTATATATTTGCTGAAAGAGGACTGTTCTTATCATAGCTCTAATTTGAAACAGATATCTTATGTCTGAGAGTAGGCAACGTTTTATCAATTCATTTTGCAGACCATGCTTAAAAGGCAAAAGGGCATGAGCAGTAAATGAAAACAGCTTACATGTAATGCCAAAGGCAAAACTTTCACACCGTTTTAGAATTGCTAGGTAATCATTTTTTATATCTATGAAATTGTAATTAAAAGTCCTCTTTAATGGTAAAGTCAGATTCTAAATATGACACTTTCAGAAAGTTGGCATTTTCCTGCCCTTTGGTATTTGGCGCCATCAGCCTGTCCTAGGTCACGTGACTGGGTTTAGTTGGCAGTTGGAGATTGTGAATTCCTCCCAGACAGTCACATAATAGAGAGAATAGGTGTACCTGAATGGGCCATGTGCTGGAATGATGGGGCTCGGAGCTGGGCCCATCCCCACTTGCAGATGAATAGGCTTTGCTCTGTCTTCACACAAATAACTCATTACTACTGCATTGTTCCTACAGCCAGCTTGGAGCCATGGCAGGGGAGTAAGGAAATTCTAAGGACTTCAAGGAAAAACCTCTGGTAACTTCTCCTACTTCAACAAAGGCACCAGGTATAAAAAAAAGTGAACCTCAGAACCACTCTTCAGTTTATTTCCTTGGCCAGTGGAATGACTCTCATAGGACTGTCTGCTGCAGTGGCCTGCTGTGTACTGGACGAGACTGCTTTGCTGCCTGGAGCCTGCCTTAAACCCTGATAAACCTGCCCTGCTGGTTGAGCCCTGCTTTATCACTGGAACCCAGAGATACTAGAGCGACTCCACTGACTAGTTGTCTGGCCTCCTGTTCAGAGCCACATGGACATAACAGGCTTCCTCCACCTTGAACCCACAAATGGACCCAGTTTGAGTGAGTCCTGAACCCCAAGTGGTGCCCCACAAAGTCATGGACCCTTGGTTGTGGTATTGAAGGTGTCCAAATAGCCAAAATTCCAAACTTGGGACTTCAAATGTTTATGTCTAAGTATTGCTATGAGAACTGAGGGAGGACCAGCACCAGTCTGTTTGTCGATCCGCCTGAGGTAAATCACCGGTTGGCCTGACTTCATGATAGCGCCTGCTACGCTCTTCTCCACAGCAACAAATCCTGTTCAGCAGTGCTTTGCCAAAGGTCAATTCAACCTCCTGGAACTCTTGTTTACTATAGCCGCCTGTCTCATCCCACTGGATATTTGCAACTTCCAAACAAGAGAATATGTCCAAACATAAATATTGTCACTGTAAGTTTGTCCAGAGGCTCGGCAGCGAAGTCACTCCCTCCTCAGACGCCACCAGCAGTCTTGCCCCTCTGCACTTAACTTTCTCAGAACATTTTCATCAACATTTTGTCTAAGTCTGAAGGTTAAAAGCTGACTAGTTCCAATCCACCTCTTGTATCCTTCCGATGCTCCATCATGGTCAGCCATATTGTTTTACTTTGACTCGAAACAAAGTTTGTGGTCAGTAACAGTGTATAAAGAATATACATTTAGAGTAAAGTCTTTATACACTGTTATTGACCATGAAAAAGGGATTGAAGCATGTTATCATTTTTTGAAAGCCAGACCAGTTAGGATGTTTGAGCATATTAACATGATCCTAGAAATGATGAGGTTGTGCCTTGATAATAATATTTGTCTTTTTAATGGCCAGCTATATCAGCAAATTCTGGGACAGCCCTGGGTACTTGTTTTGCTCCCAGTTTTTCGAACCTTTTTTTAGGTTGGTGGGAAGAAAAATTGTTTAGTAAAGAGGAGATGCAAACATTATATGATTAAGTTGCTTTATGGCTACATCAACGATGCTTTTGTGATATGGAAAGGTTCCATGCAGAAAGTGAAGGACTTTGTATGCAGTTGAAACAACAATAACAACAATCTAATTTTTTCTTCAACTATTAGAAGGACCAGTATTGAGTTTCTAGGTGTAATTGTTGAAATTCAAAATGGTAGAGTAGAAACTCACCTGTTTAGAAAATCAACGGCAGGCAATTGCCTGCTGCATGCTGTGAGTGGACTTCCTAGCAATCTCACATGGAGTATACTGTATGGTGAACTCTTAAGAGCTAGGAGAAATTGTAGTACGGACAAAGATTACAGACAGAAAAACAGACCATGATACAGAGATTTAAAGACATGGGGTACTCCAGTTGGGTATTACGTGAAGCAAGCAAAAAGGTGGACTGCAGATCAAGAGATAACATTTTGTTCTCTAATGAGAAGGTATCTAATAAGAACAAAAACTCAACAACAATATTGATTCTAACATATAATAATAATGCAAGAGCTGTCAAGAAAAGCGTATCCAAATACTGGGATATTGTGAAGAATGATAACATTGTGGGTCCCAAGTTACAAGAGAGACCAAGCATTACATTCCATAAAGCCAGATCATTACGTATGTTTTGGTACAACATGATATCACTGTAAGACAAGTGGATACAAGATTTGGGGTACAAGGTTTCTTTCCATGTGGAAAGTGCAAAGCATGCAAATCAAGTCAGATAAAAAAGGAGAATAAAACCTTTGGTACACATACATGGCCCATCAAACAATTTATGACGTGTAGTACACAGTATGGGATCTATCTGTTGGAATGTCCTTGCCCTTTGAGGTACATAGGGAGTACAACATGTAGAGTAAAAAAAATTTGTTCTGGAGCATTTGTGTGCTATAGAACATGGAGAGCAAAAGTACACAGTAGCAAGACATTTTGAAGACTATCATCTCAAAGATCGCACTAAATGCTGTTCTACAGCATAGAACAGATTCTGATCAACCCGACGGGAGGTAACTGGGTTGCACAGTTAAGCAAAAGAGAGTCAGAGTATATTATAGATTTGCAAACTCTTATTCTAAGTGGACTTAACCTTGATGAAGGGCTGAGTGCACATTTACATTAGTGGATCAACAACAGAAGATATTATTTAGAATAATGCTTTAGATATGTATAGTTCCCCAAATGAATTATTTGACCGCCAATAGTTTGATGCTTCCTTTGCGATAATGCAAATTTGAACTTTTTTGTATTTTTATCCTTCTTATCACGTAGGGTGTGGTGTGATTGAATGGCACTGGGTATATTATGACAGATGTCGGACATTATAGATTAATTTAATAGAGGAGGGAAGCCGGTTAGACATATGAGAGAGAATATATTGATGGAGCATATGAGGAGTACTGGGATGAACACATATATACATCCAAGAAATGTAATACCTCTCTGAGTAATGTTTAAGAGTTTATGGGATGTGTATATATTACATTTTTGCATAAATGGACAGTACAAATGTATATGTCTTTGATCTGGACCATAAACCAGTAGGGAGTGAGAATATATATTAAGATCGGTATAGAATGTATAATCGTTAATTATCCCGATATTGTTTGTCCAGTATTTTTATTGATGTATCATGAATTAAGAATTGTGAAATGCAGCTGATTGAATTATTTATGTTTACATTTCTATGTTTGAAATGATTTTTGCAAATTAAAAATGTTTTTGCAGATGAATGATATGAACGAACAGGGTGGAGTAATATCGAGAGCCCCAGTATTCCTAGCTATACATCATTATAGAGGGGGGTACATGTTAAGATGGCTCCCATGTAAGGATAGTGTGTAGACTGATTTTTGTATGTTAGTCCGTCATCATTGCATATGTAGTAGATCGGTGTATTTCACGAGATGTGTAAAATATAGTGATTGTGTGAGTAAGGCCTTTGGTACTGCCGAAACACATCACAAAGGAAAATAAAATCTTTCCCTGATTATCGTATCCTTGCCTGAGTAGGTGTTACAAACTAATTTGTGGACTAATTTTCCATATATATATATATATATATATATATATATATTATTATTTTTAACCTCTATGTAGTTCACTGCATAGTCTCTGTTTTATTTATCTGTCATAATATTTATTTATCACAATATGTACATATTATCATAACTATTTTTTGTACACACTCTTCACTACTTAAACATTTAGGAAAGTATTAGATAAAAAAAACATAGATAACCAAATAAGCTTAAAGTACTGCAACACTTGAAAATTTGAGTTTATACAATACTACATTCAATCTCCATATATTCTCTTCTTTATACCCTCTCTATATAGATATGTATCTATATAGTGATTACCTTACTCCTAGTGTAGAAGAAGAAAAAAACCTTTGACTCTACCCAATGCAATACTCTGTCTCACCCTATACCTCTGTCAATATATCCTCTGCCTCCACTCTCAAACTCATCCAAAACCTCATTCTACTACTCTGATCTCCAAAATAACCCTTTTCGGACTCTACCCACCTCTATTTGTCCTTGGACCACCCCAAATCTCATTTTACTACTAAAATCTCGCAAAAAATCCTTTCTAAATTCTTCCCTAAAGTATCCTTCCTTTCACTCATCCCAATTCTCATTTTACTAGTATGATCTCCCTAAACCATTTCGAAAAACCCTTCCAACCTCATTCTCTCTTTTTTTCTCATCCCAAGCCTCATCTTACTGTGATCTCCCAAATAATACCTTCTGGACTATTCCCTCTTCTATCCCTCCACTATCCCAATCAATCCAACTAATGGGCCTTGCTCAAATTAACTCATATTTCCCCATACTAAACTTCCAATAATCATTTTTGGGTTCCAGAGTAGCATGCTGCTCATCAAAAAGCACCTTGATGCCTTGCCAGGGTTAGGAAGTGCTATATAAATACAATTGCAATGTTATATCACCTAATCACAAAAGATAAGTATGGAAGAGGGATTCTGAATCTACGCTAAAAATCAACACAAATAAAAGGACTTCAGGATGGTCCCAAAAGAGGAAAATAGGATGATATTTGAATATTTGTTGGCGGCCTTTGTTCCTCCTCCAGCCTGTTAAAGATAATTTAGGGCCAAAATTGATGCCCAAGGCTGAAAGGCCTTATATTTCATCAGGTATTAATTAGCCTGTGGGCTGGCGCCATTGGAGGATGGTATTGGAAGCTCAGGGCTGTTGTGATGCCTCTGTCACTTTCTCCAGATTCTCAAGGTTAATTGAAGCAGGTATGGAGGCCGAGAGAGAGAGAGAGAGAAAAGAGTGAGAGATGAGAGGAAAAGGAAAGAAGGAGAGAGATTAGACGAATGGAAAGAGAGAGCTAGAAAAAGTAAAGGAAAAGAGTGTGGCTGGTTACAGTTTCATCGAGATAGCTGCTTTTGGTTCCCTGGCCCTGATTGTAGTACAACAACAGTTAACGCTTCGAGAACCCACGTGAACCTGGCAACTGCGTGGCAGTAATCAATGTAATATAAATTCTGTAAATCCTTAACAAACATAAAGATATTGGCCGCTGCCGTTTGCTAATACGGCTCAAGACATACATTTGTAGCGTTAATAAAATAGCATTATTTAATGTCGATTTGTGCTCCAACTAAAACGGCTACTTGACAGTTCTCACATTCCTCCCTATTAGCTAAGACATTAAAAAAACGGGGTGGCCAAATAGGTTTTCATGAATGGCACTTTAGTGCACCCATTCATTTCTGCACAGAATTAGCACGACATTTGAAAAGGCTAAATTAGAGATGTAAATTAAGAAACATTTAGAACAACACAATTACTCACAATATAAACAATATCATTTTAAGACCAGCTGAGACCATCTTTGAAAGAAACAGAAGTTAACCTCATCCTCCAGATTTATAAACATATTTGATGCTATTTATTGTTATTGTATGTGGGTGGCCTTTTAAAGTCTACACAGGAACAATTTCGTGACTTTATACTATAAACATAAGCAAACTCTAACATCATTATTAGAGCTTTTGAAGATATCAAATCTAAATATTAATTTTAATAGAAAGGTTAGGAAATTGGAAACTACACAGACTAAAGTAATTGCAATAACATTAAACTCTATTTCAATGAGCATGTTCCAAAAAGATTTATCTTCCATGTGGCATATAGGGATAGTTTATATGATTTCATGACGCATGACATAAACAATTTTTTAAAAACTTCTATTTATAATGAAATGCAGAGCGCATCATTTCACAGTGAGACCAGTAGAGGCAAATCAGAAATTACAGAAATCAGAAGACAAATATAGCGTGTTGAAAAAAGATGACAAGAAAATATTAATGCGGGGATATTCTTTATAGTATTATGCCAGAAGCAACGTGAGAAAATATACTGAAAGTATGAGGAAAGGATGGTATAATAAAGTAAAACACTTGAAGAGATTTGTATGTTGAGTGGATGAAGGAATGGCTGCATTGTAACAGCTCCTGGAGTATGTCAAGTGGGGGAGAGTTTTAAATTTCAGCTGTATTAATGGCGATTGTTCACCTGTAAGTTGGAACTTAGAATTTGAAAGTTAGGTTGGAGGAGGCTGGAGTGGACACCCGAGACAGAGAAGCGGGGATGTGAGTTGAGCCCTGACATTACACGTGGTGAAACATGTGGTGAACAGCAGCTCTTAAGTATGGATCCAAGCAAGGCTGACTCAGCCTCTCATCCTTCTGAATCTGATAAAGTTAGTACCGTTAAAATGGATGAAAATATCCTCTGTTAATTATATGGCTTAGAAATCTCAGCTGTGTGATAGGAAGCGCTATATAAGAAAGGGCACTATTATTATTACCATATTTGTACGCAAAGCAGGAAAACACACCCATTCAAAAATACAAAACATCCTTTTACAAATTGATTCAAGGTGTGCGGAATTGACATTGACAATGTCATTTTTAATGGAACTTGAATTGTGTACCATCTGTGAGTAAAAGTCAGGGAAACGTTATGTCATATCTACACACAACACACAGACAATGCTTTGAGAACCAACAGTGATATCGAGGTGGAATAAACATCGTTTTAAGGAGTAAGACTAACCTGTAGAAAGGCTTTCTGCATCCCGACTTATATAAGTGTAAGGCACTGCACCTTCTGCATAAATTATTAAGGCTATTACTGCATTGCGATATCATCAGCTATGTATCACCTGACTTAAAAAATGTACCTTATATTCTCCCTAGATACATTTGATTTGTATAATCGTTGAAAATGTGGACTCATTAAGCATGAGAAATAGCCCGATTTTTTGCCACTACAGATTTGCCTATTTGTGTAATGTTGAAAATTGAACAACCAGCCCCACGTGCAAAAATCTGATGATTAAAAATGCAGACCTCCCTCAAAGTGTTAAACATAACATAGGTTGTTCAGATGAGTGTAAGAGTCAACAGATGGAGGATTTTTCCATGCAGACTGAAAAAGGCACAAAAAGCACAGCATTTGGAAGTGCATTGCTTGCTAATTTCATACCCATAAGGGAAGAAATATAATCGGCAATAACCAGAATTGTGATTAGTAGCATTTATTGATGGGAGAAAGTGAAGTCATCTCTATTGGCATATCCAGTGACATGGCAAAAGTTCACACCAAAACACAGGCCCATATTTAAGAAAAAGTGGTGCATCAGCTATCATGCGCTACGTTGTCTGTGCCCCCCTACCAGCACCCAACGACACCATGGTTGCCCCATAATTATCATATGGTGCACCATGGCGGTAGTTAGTACAACAGCGTCAACATTTTCGATGCTATTGTGGCGCTTTGCTACACTAGCATAAAAAATGGTGACACTAATGGAGCAAAGTGCAAGGGGGCCATTGGTTTCTAGGGGAGCGTCATTTTAATGCTTGCTCTGAGCAGGCGTTAACAATGATGCAAAATGGCTCAGAGAAATCTTATAAATTTCACTGCATCATTTTTGCAGGCCTCCTAGCGCCGGAATGCTTTCCTTGCATTCATTATTCCTGAAGCAAGTATAATGTGGCACAGGGTTTACAAAGTGGCTCAACACATGTATTGCTCCACTTTGTAAATATGGTTGGGGGAAAAAGCCACTTCAGCTCCACCTTAGCCTCAAAAAAATAACACTATGGTGGCACTAAGGTGGCGCTTGGGGCTCTTAAATATGCCCCACAGTCCAGAGCAGGTATCGCACAGCCTTGGTGGCAACTCCCCATGGTCCTGAAACATCATTGTATACAGTTTGCGATCCATAGCATAGGCAGTCCTATAATAAACAGATTAAAACAGTATCCGATCTGATCTCACAATTGCAAAAAATCCCCTACTTAAGAAGAGTTTGTAATACAAACGTTCACAACACATTTTTGGGAAAAATCATAACCTTTTGAAACTTTCTCAATATTGGCCCTGAATGTTCAGAAAGTTAAGTACCCATGATCCATCTTCTCAAAGTGGTAAGAAAAGATCATCTAAGCATGGATAACAAGATGAGCGGTGATTGAAGTTGAAAAGGCATTCCTACATCTACTAATGTCCACAAATTGTGGACTGTTCCAAGGAGGCAGACCGGTATGAAGATAGAAGATGACAAGGAAACAAAATGTCAAGCATGAAACTACCCTCTTCTACAGACAAAGCAGAATCAGACCCGTTGGTCCCTAACACACTCAGACAGGAGCAGCTCACTAGACCAAAGCTGCAGGCAAGCTTATACTTTGTTGATGTTTCAATACATACAAACATTCTTGGATGTTAATAGCACCACTTGGCAAAACTAGAGTCTCAAGTGCATAATCTAATATAAATTTTGACTATGCCCTGTAGTTCATACATCTCTAGCAAGTAGAACTATACTACAGCGCCCTATAGGATATGTGGCATCAATATGTACAATCAATTTTTTTCTCCTTTGATGATACACAAAGGCATGACAGACTGGCATGCAAAACTGCAGAAAAACATAGTTGTGGAAAAATACAAAGTGACACACAGAGGCTCACATGGTAGTTCATATTTGCAGCTGTCGCGTAGGCTCTCATTATTCTAATGAGACTACTGGATTTCGAGCGGCAGAATCGCCTGCGGTGTGGGAGACTAAGTCTAACCCACTGCGGGTGACACCTGTCCCTCCAATACAGGTTTTGCTCCGGCTAACTAGCAGTGCCTCATCTCTACCCAAGGATAGGGATGACTGGGCAGCTGAGTGCATGACATACTTGGTTTCTCAGGGAAACCGTGGTCACTCAGGTCTCATCCGTTTCTGTCAGTTACCTTAGTCTCATATATAAATGACAAACAGAGGCAGTATAGGTTTTAATAATGACTTTAATAAAACGACTGCATCTTAGATAGCAAAGCGTGAGATGCAATAACCAGGACGACACAGCATGACAGTATTAAAATTGTGACGAGGAGAGTGAAGCATAAATATAACGCTATCATATTGCTGCTACGGTCAATGGACTAACTCCTACCGAGACTATGATAGAGCACAGCATGATAAGCTCTAATTCTACCATTCAGGTTCCCATGGGAAGACATAATTCCCCATACCCGAGCAAAGGCCTGCGGTCTGCGTTAGCACCTGTAGCAAAGCATCCGGCAATCATCATACAGTCATGCTTCTCTGGCTGGAATCTCCCTCTAACGTGTAAGGGACAAGGAAGTGTTTTTATAACAACACAGCTGATGTTCTGAGGAAATGTCCCTACGTAAGGATGTGTGTTTTCTACGGATGTTGGAGACTAAACTTCTACCACGTTCACTGGCAATTTACCGTACTCTAGCCTTGGAAGAAGCACAGAATGAGCAAGAATGTCTTGTTTGAGAACAGAGTGCTGGCCTAGGCAAAACAGTGAGATAAACCGAAAATAAAACAAGACCATAAAAGTGGCTATTGTAACAATAATAAAATAAAGCCAAATAAAATATATCTAGGTTAAGGTGCACAGCGGCTTGGCCTAGTGTGTTAAAATAACATGCATGGAGCTATAGCTAAAATGGCTACACAACACAGCTAAGGCATTGATACACTCAAAGCAGAATTTGAGGAGGGCATTGTATGAACACAACTGCACCACAACACCTTCATACTAAGTCTGCCTTTTACTCCTCCCAGCCAGCACAAGAAAGATCCACACATGAATCCACACACATTCACTTGTGCCTTTTCGATAGAGTGCAAAGGAAAAGGAAACATTCATGAGATGGAATCATCTTAAAGGAATTGGCACTTCTTGATGACACAATAAATTTGTCCTTGTACTGGCATACAACTTGTCACCATGGTATCAGCAAGCTGGATGTAGATGCACACTATTATTTCAATCTCCATGTAACTTTCTGTGATAAACACCCATAATACCACATGCCATCAATCATGCATAAAACTGTATCCAATGCCTGATACTGCACAGCCACTTCAGGTGAGTCATACCACCACATTCGTACTCATGAACTTGCATGAAACACAACCAATAGGAGTGTTTGTTTTGAACTCTAGGTTCGTAAAATATCCACAAATAATAAAACATTATTACAGTGCATAAAGACTAAAATGGACCATTCAAAACGTTCAAGCAGCAAATATTAATTGTCAATAAAATATTATTGCTAACACCAGAGGCGGCTCCTCCGTCAGGGCAGAGGAGTGTCACCCCCCATCAGCAGAAGAAGTCTTCAAACCTTTCAGAACAAATGGATAATAAACTATGTTTATTATCCTTTTATTATGAAAGGGCCGGGCGGTGGGGGTGACTTGCCGTGAAGGGGAGTGCACAACACTCCCCCTCAGAGCGTATGTGTGTTTGGTCAACTGTCTTTGGCTGGCCAAACACACATGCGCAGTAGGCTATCTCCAGCCCAACAACACAGTTGCCGAGCTAGAGAAAGCCTACACAGGCTCCCAGTCTGCCTGGAAACTGCCTGGCTGGCCACTCCCAGCCAATCCTTGCTCTGCTCTTCGTAGTATTAAAATTGGCCGCAGGGCAGGCTGGGAGCCTGTGCCTGCAGCGATGATGAAAATGAGAGCAGCGTGGCATGGGTTGGTGGATCAGGTAAGTATTTATATATTTTTTTAATTAAATGTATCCACCATCCTAGGCCCCCTCCCGACCTTGCTCCTCGCTCCTCGTGCCAAACCCACCCTGTCCCTTTTTAGCGCTGCGAGCCACGACTGTTCAACATGCAAGTGTATGAAACCACTAACCCAGAGGGGCATAGTTCTCTCAATAGGTTGATATAACATGTCATGTCTTTGTAAACTTCTGGATGCCTTATATCTTGTTTCAAAGCATCATTTCTTGGATTATAATCTAGTATTTTTTAACTCCTAAACTTTTTTCAAGGCTGATGTCACACTTAAAATGGTGTAACTAAAAGTATTCTTTTGTCTCATACATTTACTATTCGCTTGTCTGAATTTCCTAAATCACATGTTTCATTAATGTCCATCCTTGACATTTTATATGACTTATTTACTGTTTTATTCACACCTATGTAGTTTGTTAAAGAAGGATTGATCCCTTTCGCATCTGGCTGAGATTCTAAGAGAGCAGCACTAATTACAGCTTCAGGTTGAATCCTAGCCTTGTGGAAATGGGCAGAATAAAGCTCCACATTCAAAAAACATTAGCCAGGGCCCACATAGGTCTGTCTCAATGAAGATGTATGTACGTTTCTGTGAAATGTAGAGAACATGATCCTAGCTACTAAACAATACAATCTTAACAAAAGAGGTGTGGTAGTCAAAGCTAGGTAGCTCAAACAAGAGTGTGGTGCACAGGTCAGGAAAGCTCTCAAAGGTTAAGAAGTAGAGGAGTTAGTAGGGTGATGTTTGGGTTTGATGATGTGCTGTGCAGAGAAACGAGTTTTCACTTGTGTATGACACAGGAGAAGGGTGTCTGCTTGTTAGATTTATAGTGGTTCATTTTTACAAATCTATGGAGTACAGAACTAAAAGACTGGGTGTTTTTTTTTCATTGCACGGCTTAGTTTGTTATATTTCCGTGTCACCGCACACGTAGCTGCGAGTGCCACAGGGGATCCTGAAAACAGTTAATGAGGATTGTCCATGCGGAGTTCTTTACAGTAACTCGGGAGGCAATGTTGGGTATTCACAGTCCTTGGAGTTGGCCAGCAGCCCCTTTCAATAAGAGCTTTTGCATTTGGATTGGTTTATTGGTAGTTCGAAATACAATTTCATCATCAAAATATATATATAAATCACAGTTAAAGTAGAGATAACATTTGCTAAACTGAAACATCCGTAAAAACAATGATAAATTATAAATGTAAGAATATATAAATACCAAAGTTCATCATAGGTCCTTCAAATCTGCTACCCTGTAAAACCCATCCTGTCCTACTATCTAATAACCTTTGCCTCATTGTCCATGCTATGTGCAAACTTTGACATTGCCACCACCCCCTCGATGAGATGTCACTTATGCAAATTCTGTAGCTTTTCTTCATTCTACTAAATTAATAGATAGACACAAAAGCACTCTATCCACCTGCTTCTAGCTTTAGCATATGGTGGTGGGGGTGGGGAATAACAGATGTTCATCTGTTTCCATAACAGTTTTACATTAGAAACAGAATTGTGACCTCTGGTTTGCAACCCTCCCCAATTGGGCAGTTAAGGCTGCTACTGGGAATGTCCCATACCTGAAATGTGGGAACACTGATTGTGCACGGGCTGGTCGTATAAAGTCTAGGAACTCCTCAACCCCACTTGTAGAGTTATGAAGTAAGAAAACACTTGTCAAACTGCCTGTGGTGATTTGATGCTCCCTACAACTAACAACTTTCTCATGGACCAGTTTATTTTTACTATTTGTGCATCTCCTGAATGAACGTAAGAGGCCTCATCCCAAAATTATTCCAGGCATAGATTAGTCCATCCCCTTTTTTATGAATTTCACCCATTTTATCTTTGCCACCGGTTTTGTTCCTATAATATCTTGCAGTCCTTCTCTGAAATGGGACAGTTCACTTATGCTCCAAATGCATATCCAATACGGAAAAGGTATTAGAGCAGTCACCACTGCTATTTCGTAAATATGCCTAAGCGTAAGGGTACAAATGGTAAGTGATCTAAGGAAGTTAATGTCCGCCTCGCTCAAAAAGTCTGTATTGCGCTGACCCCATAATTCTGCACCATGGAGGGCTGCCCCCTTCCTTAGGTCTTGTAGATTTCCACAGCTGGTAATATAGGGGTTCGGTTGGCTTTTTTTTGCAAATTTACAAAGTGGCATAGCTCTGTGCTTCACCACAATTGTACTTTTCTGAGATCTGCAGTTCCCAAGACCCTGTTTTAGCTAGTTTAATTCCTAAGCAATCAAACTCCTGCACTCTTTCTAATGGTTCATTCTCTTCCTTAATCACCCCTCTTGCCCTGCTCTCTTAGAGTAGGTCATATATTTAGTTTTGGTGGTATTGATTTTGGAGACAATAGTCTGCACAAAACTTTTTGAATTTATTAATCAATTTTTGCAAACACCTCCTGGTTTTAGACAACAGAAGTGTGTTGTCCACATAAAAGAGCACCAGGATTTTTTACCTGCTAGAGTTGGGGGGAGTCATTACCACAATGCAGCAAACAGCTGACACAGTTATTGATGTATTCAAGAAAGACGGTTGGTGCAAAAACACAGCCTTGGCTCACTCCTTGGTCAATTGAGGAAGTCTTGGTCACTTCCCCATTAGTACCACACCTAACTTTAACAAGATTCCTCTCTTAGAGTATTTTAACTATGCTCAATAGGTTAGGGTAAACCCCATTCCATGAAGCACATCCCACTGTTTCTCTCTAGGCACAAGATAAAAGCCAGCACAGATTTCAATAAAAGCCACAAAAAATTCACCCTTGGACAGGTCGACCATCCTCCTTTTAGCTAAAAGAAATCAGAAGATCTGGTCAATGGTGGTCAATGGTGCTAGTCTTGCGTCTAAAGCCTGCTTGCAAGTTTGAGTGAATGTGTTTCTCCTCACACCAATCTAAAAGGCGCTCACGAATCTGTTTGATAAAAATCTTTTGCAAGTTATTTATCTTAATTGGATGGGATGCTGGAAATCCACTTTTCAAAAAATTGGTACAATCTCAGCACCCCGCCAAGATGTAGGAATAGCCTCCTCCAGCATGATTGCATTTGAAACAGCATTTATATAGGGCACCCAAACAGCAATGTCAGATTTGAAAAGGTCTGCAGTGATCAACACTTTCCCTTCCATTAAAGAGGGCAAACTGGAATTCAACGGACAAGTGTCATCTCTCGGGGTAACAGTTCTCTCCGTCTCATGGGATTCTAAGTACAGACTTCCAAAATGGGTGATCCATTCACAGAGTAGGATAAAGGACTCATCTGGTTTACCTAATTTCCTGCCACCAGAACTAACCAAAATCCTGAATTCCTTCTGATGTTGATTGTTGCAGCTTCCAGAAGTTCTAACCAAATGACATTTTCCCAGATTACTTTGGCTTCCTTTAAAGTAGCTTAATAGGTGGCCGTGCTTTTCCTGATCTCATGAGTGACTCCCTTTTTATTACTTCCATCAACTTTGCCTTGGCATAGGGGTGGTTGTCTTGGGACACCCTGAAACTTACTTAGTAATAAAATAAAATTAATGCATTCTTCCCCCAATTTGCTAACATATTTCCCAAGTGAGCAGTATTGTATAAAGGACCATAACTTCCCTGAGTGAAGAACTAACTGCCTCCCGCTTAACATTTCTCCTTTTGTTTGTAACTTCCAGATGATTCTAGTGGCTATCTACATCAAAAACAGGGAGCAATGTCATTGGTTGCTTCAATTTAAGTATCAAGAGGTTATGGTCACTTTCATTATGTTCTACCACTGACTTTTCCCCCAGTTTGCTCCAGAGTTTCACATCCAATAAGATGTAGTCAATGGCACTATAATGCAACCCTCTTCTAAATGTGGGAGCGGGAGTTTTACATGAGGATGACTGGCCATTACACAAGCATAACTCATGCTTCAAGGTGAGTACCACTACTTGAAGAGCCGCTGTGGAGAGATTACTTCTTATTGAAGATGTAAGATCAGGGATTCTCCATATTGAATCCTCTGTGCTGGACAAATCTTGTGCCAAACTGTTAGATTTGAAAGACAGGTTAAAGTCAGCAGCCACAATGGCATGGTGAGTGACAGAGTGGGCAACCATTATACTGTCCAGCACCTTCAGTATTTGGGATTCCTGCTTACATCCATCACGCCTATCATATATATTAATTACCAAAAGTTGTTGGGATTTTGAGCAGGAGAAAATTAGCCTTTAGACATCAGGGGAGTCTATTTCAGGAACAGAAATACAATGCAATAAGGTAGGCCATACCATTATAAACAGCCAGCCTGGTGTACATCAAGCAGTGGATTTGGTAGCAGGCACACTATAACTTTTGTACCCGTCCCTGTGCACTTGGTCAATCGCCCAGGTTTCTTGGAATAAGCAAACGCCATGTCCATCAATAAATGTATGCCAATTAGGATCACTTAATTTTCCCTTAATTCATGTGAAGTTTCAACACTATAACTGTCTGTGGTAGTAGATAGCTGGCTAGCAGGGCGGTGGTATCTGTAGCATCTATCTGGAGGCCTTTTGATGATTTAGGTGCTAACATTTCTCTACCCACACAATGACCATCCAATGTGTCAGTGTCATCAATAACGGATCTGGTCTCACAAGCTACAGCGGCTGAGTCTTTTTGGCGTGAGGGTACACTTCACCAGAGGCCATCTGCTGGTGGTAGCCCATTTTCTCTACTGACAACAGAATGTGATCCAATAGGCAGACAATCAACCTGGGAAAGGAGAGAAGACATTTATATTGGGGCAGAAGAGATCTGGTAGCTAGTATATACTCCAGACTACAACATTGTTGGCATACTTTTAAAGGTTGAATTACAAACGTGGGTTTGTCCCTCAAGTGATGGTAGAAAAAAAACAATGATAAAAGGGAGATATAAGAACCTGGCAATTCAAGTTGCTTGCACTTGGTAGGAAGGCTATGGACAATGTTTGGGTACCTAAAATTGAAACAATACATTCACCTTCCAAAGACTTAGGACTTGAATTAGTTCTTGGCTGAGGGGAATACTATGTCAAAAATGTGACATATTTCCCATCTGCCTTATTACCTATGGATATCATGGCAAGGTGGGAGGGTTATCCGTCATGCTTGTGATGGGGATTCCCTCCACCAAGATCTAAATCAGGGACCCAAACCAGCCCACCCTGCTAACCATGAATATATGATAAGCATCAGAATATGACAAACCAACTTGAGTACAAAGCCACTGAAGGACCTTGTTTTTCAATTGGGGAACAACGCCTCTACACTATTTGTTAGACAGGGAACATTTGGCAATACAATTAGACAGAGGCAGGTATCAGGTGGTAAGTTCAATGATGGTTTCAAACCAGGTACGTGACCCGCATTTGTACAGACCTGCACCTTTCCCTCACCCCTACCCCTCTTTGCTCCACCAGCCAAGCCCAAGGATATTGGTTCCACCTTCTTTAACGTTTGTGTAGACACATTAGACTTAATAGTAGGCAGGACAGCTATGGTCAGAGTTCTTGCTGAGTCAGCCAAAATGTTCTTTGCCCAAGAGATAGTGCCCTTTCTGATGGAGGACATTGTATAGGATTTAGCTAGATGGGATTAATGGCTGGTAGAGCACTGATCTGCCAAATCTCACCTCCTATGACAACCAAACTTTCATAGATCGGCTCTTGTTTGGCCATCACTGCAGAGATGAGGTTATTACACAAATCCTTACTGCCTCATATAGGTTTTGCTTTTCCACCAAGGGAGCTGTGGCACACAATCCCTTAGATTTAGAATCTGTGTCTGCTCTTTCTCCTTTGCCCGCTGCCCCCTTTACTTCCCCACTGCACAAATGTAATTGTGTTTTTTGCAGTCAGCCCACATCTAACTCTATCCTCAGGACAACATCAACTTGATTTGTTACACATTCCCCTATGCTCAAGGTGGTTCCAATAGTTGTTATAGATGGGGGGTAATTATTCTGATATGTTTAAGGGTACCCTTGATACACAATGAGGGAGAAGTGGTAGAGGAGATGAGAGTGATAAGTGGTGCTCAGCTTTTATGCATGAGGTCTCACCAGCTACAAGGCACTCCCAGCACAAAGGACCCTTGTGGTTGGATTCCCCCTCCAGCAACATTGCAATGCAGTGCGTGTCCTGCATGCCATGGGTCCAGCGTGATTCAATGCACAAGGTCTCACCACCCTGCATGGCCCTCCCAGCACAAAGGAGCCAGGGGGTTTTAGTCCTACTCCTGCAACATAGCAACAAAGCAGGTGTCCTGTGTGACGTGGGTCCAGTGCGCTTTTAGGCAGGAGGTCTCACCAGGCTATAAGGTGCTCCCAACACAAAGGATTCTGGACGGTGTAGTTCCCCTCAAGTAACATGGTGGGTGTGCTTTTGCATTCACAATCCTTGAAATATCAGCCAACCAGTCTGAAAGAAGAGTTTGCCTCATTTCATATGTTCATGGGAACAGCAGGGATTGCAGTAATCTCAGTATGCATTCTAGGTAAAGGCTTGAAACTATAAATATGTAAAGTATTACTAGAGCCTACGCTGGTTGGGAAATGTGTGCATTGACACCCAGTAGGGCCTTTAGACAAAGACAGCTTACAGCAGAACAAAACACTGGACCGTAGGGCTCTCCTTTTTATTTTATTGTTAATAAATATTGATTCCCTGGATTTACAAGGTGTGCAGCCTGCATTTGATAGAGGCCCCAAGATTATTATAATTAATATTTATGCAAGGTCGGTGTCGCAAGGGCAGGAATCCCAGACTCTGATCCAGTTATCAGAATATTTAGACACTCAGGCCCTCATTACAACCCTGGTGGTCGGTGTTAAAGCGGCGGTAATACCGCCAATAGGCCAGTGGTAAAAAAAATGGGATCACGACCACAGCAGAAACCGCCAACATAGACAGCCACTGTAACACTTCAACCGCCACGGCGGTAGCAAAAAACACCGTGACGATCACTGCCAACAGACAGGCAAAAGTCAATATACCACCCACCCAACTACAAGGCACCAATCCTCCAGCTTCTCCGGGGCGGTACCAACGCCATCAAAAGCACGGCGGAAACTGAACAAACGAAGAGGAACCATTCCTCTCTCGACACTCCACCAAATTCCAGGATGCCATGGAGTCCGAATTGCAGATCCTACCCATGTTGGTTTATCTACTAATACACCACAAAGTAGAAAGAAGGTGGCGGTGACGACAGTGAGTACTGCACCTAGCACACAGGGGAGGGGAGGAGGGAAAAGAGAGTGACACACACACACCCGGCAAGCACCACCCCCAACCCCCACCCTCACCCACAACACCATACACACAAACATATCCAACAACATCACAGATACACCATGTCACCCCCTGGAAGAACGCAAGGACCAAAGGAAATGAGTCTGACTAGTGTTATATTGGAACAATCAGATATATCAAGAGAAAAGCAAATAATCCGTATACACAAATATTTACATCAAGTACACAAGTCCGTACACTGTCCCTTGTAAATGTCCGTGGACCATTGGTCCCAAAAAGCAAGGGTGAAGCCCGCACATGACACCTGCCTCAAAATGTAGAGAACACTGCAGGGGCATCAGTTCGGAAAAAAAAATAGGTACCTCAGGGGGAAGGGGAGAGGGCACCTCAGCCAGAAGATGGCACTACGCCACTGCTCCTCGAGGGGGGTACATGGCCACTGCCTGGTCCTGGGAGTGCAAAGCCACAGTCTCACAAGTCACTCAAGTGGGTGGTTTGCCCACTGCTTGGTCCTGGGTAGCGCAAAGTCACAGTCTCACAAGTCTCTCAAGTGGGTGGTTTGCCCACTGCTTGGTCTTGGGGAGTGCAAAGCCACAGTCTCACAAGTCTCTCAAGTGGGTGGTTTGCCCACTGCTTGGTCCTGTGGAGTGCAAAGCCACAGTCTCACAAGTCTCTCAAGTGGGTGGTTTGCCCACTGCTTGGTCCTGGGTAGTGCAAAGCCACAGTCTCACAAGTCACTCAAGTGGGTGGTTTGCCCACTGCTTGGTCCTGGGTAGTGCAAAGTCACAGTCTCACAAGTCTCTCTAGTGGGTGGTTTGCCCACTGCTTGGTCCTGGGGAGTGCAAAGCCCCAGTCTCACAAGTCTCTCAAGTGGGTGATTTGCCCACTGCTTGGTCCTGGGGAGTTCAAAGCCACAGTCTCTCTAGTGGATGCCTTCTTCCACTGGTCTGGAGGGGGGCTTTGTACCCAGTGTGCTTCATCCTGCCAAGGACTGGATCAGTGGATGCATTTCTCTACGGGTTCTGGAGGAGGCCTTGTGCGCAGTGTGCTTCATCCTGCCAAGGGCTGGGTGAGTGGATGCATTTCTCCACTGGTTCTGGAGGGGGCCTTGTGCCCAGTGTGCTTCATCCTGCCAAGCATAGGGTGATTGGATGCATTTCTCCACTGGTTCTGGAGGGGACCTTGTGCCCAGTGTGCTTCATCCTACCAAGGATAGGGTGAGTGGATGCATTTCTCCACGGTTCTGGAGAAAGATTTTTACCCAGTGATGCTGTACCTGGGGTGTGGCAGTTCACATCCTCTCACCTGGGTGTCTGAGTGACGCAATGTGCCTGGAACAGGTAGCATGATACTTCATGGAGGCAGAGCCACACTCCATCCTGCGGTGACTTAGGCTGCCAATTGCTGCTCATGCCATTGCTGGAGGTGGTGCCTCAAGTGGCGTGTCCAGGGTCCATGATGTCACCTGCAGACTCAGAAGTCTTCCCACTGGGGATGCTGCTGACTTGCGACAGAGTGGTATCGGCTGGGCCCGTGTCAGTGCATATGGTGGTGCAGGTGGCGGTGGCTGTGGCGGAGATGCTGCCAGTGCTGCCCGCCGTTGAAGTGTCTGCTGTGGTGGATGGAGACACCATACCATCTCCGGCTACCTCGGATGGCTGATCCTTGGGGAGGATGCTGCAGCCTGACGTTGTGGCAGCGGCGGTGCAGGTGGCGGTGCAGGTGGCGGTTGGAGCGGCGGTGGTGACTGTGGTGCAGGTCGCTGCCATCCCTGATGAAATGATGGTACCAGCCCCTCACCAGGAGGCAACTTGCCCTGACGTGACTTGCCCTTTGTCTTGTGGCCCTTCCCTACCTTGGCAGTCACTGCAGGGTCCTTGGCACTGTCCTCTCTATGTTTGGGCAAGGCCTTGCTGGGTGGGTGGTGTAACTTTCCCCTGCTGGAAGCCGGTCCCTTTTTGACCTTTGCAGGTGGCGGAATAGGGTGGTCCTTCATATCTGTAGGTGGCACACTGGCAGCTCTGACGGGTGCCCCCTTCAAGCCTCCCGGACTTGCAGGGACCACAGCAGATGCAGATTTGGTGACTGAGGTGGTGGGCTGGGATCTAGACATCCTGGCACTAGGGGAAGGACGGGGGGAGGTGTAGGGAAGAAGTTAATGTTAGCTAGGAAAAGTTTTTTAGACACACTGGGACGGGAAGATGGAGAGGGTGTGGGAGTAGAGGAAGAGGTAGTGGTTGTAGGAGGTGTAATTCTGCTGAGTTTGGGTGAAGGTGCATGGGCTGGAGGCTGTTGTGAGGTGGATGGCTGTTGAGTGGATGTGTGCCTGCGTTTGTGTACTTTGGGAGGAGGGCTCACAGACACACTGGGAGGGGACACAGGGGATGTGTGAATGGTAGTGGGGTGGTGATTGCACGTGAGTGGTGTGTTGTGATGGGCGTGCTGGTGATGGAGGCAGTGACTGATAATGTAGTACATGCGGGTGTGAGTGGAGACGAGACTGGGAGGGAGGTGGAGGACATGGAGGAGGTGGACACAGTGGAGGAAGTGGATGTTGGTATGTGTGCATGGGTATGGTGCCTGTGTGAGTGCCTGTCGGATGTGTGGTGCTCATGTTTTCCTGAGCCACTTTTGTGTGTTGATGTGTGTGTATGCTGATCTGATGGTGTGCTTGGGATAGGCTGAGGTAGAGGGGATTGCGTCTGGGTAGTGGAAGTTGGAGAGGGGAGGCTGGACACAGGGACAATGGCTGCCATCAGTGCTGAGGCCAGAGCCTGAAATGCTCTCTTTTAGTCCACCACGCCAGAATGAATGCCATCCAGGTATGCATTTGTTTGCTACAAATGCCTCTCGAAGCCCTGGATGGCATTCAAAATGGTTGACTGCCCAACAGTGAGGTATCTCAGGAGGAGTCAATAGCCTCTTCACTGAGGGCAGAAGGGCTGATTGGGGCAGGGCCTGAGATGCCTGGGGTGAAGGAGATGCCCACCCTCCTGGGTGAGCGGGCACAGGAAACTCGCTGAGGGGCTGCTGGGAGGGCGGTGCTGGTAGGGGGGTTGGCGGCTGTACCTTTTGTTGAGGTGGGCACAGAGGTGTCTGCCACCGCCAGGAAGCTTCCATCAGAGGAGGAGTCGCTGTCGCTGGTATCCCCTCCTGTCCCCATCGTGGAACTCCCCTCACCATCCGTTCCACTGGTGCCTTCACCCTCCGTGGATTCACCCTCCTGGGCCATATGGGATGCAGGTCTCGCCTTCGCCGGTGCCTCTGCTCCTCCGCCAGGTGATGCTAATGCACACAAGGACAGGGTGACAAAACAAGAAGGGGGGAAAGGCAGAGGACACACATGGTCAATGACAGCAACACCACTACCGTTGGCGGACACAGCACACAGGGAGCAACTCTATGCACTAGGCCATGCACTGCCAGTTACTAAGAAAGTCACCAGCCCATGGGGTACAATGCCTAACGCTATTAGCTGGGCACCTGAAACCCACACGACCCTGCCCAGTAGTAGATGCCCACTAACACTATTAGACTTGGAGTGCTTCAGAGCCTGCCAAACATGGGACCTACACTGCCATGTTCGCCCTGGCCTAGGGGCACCCACAGCCCACATCCCCCACCAAGATACTTCCTAAACCGTGCAGAGTCAGCTTTATAACACTGTACTCACCCCGTTTGTGGCTGCTGTGATGCCCTCAAGCACCCACCCAACTCTGGATAGGCCACTGCCAGGATGCGGAACATCAAAGGGGTCATGGTGCGACGGGCACCCCTTCCACGTTGGGAGGCCAGCCCCAGCTGGGCCTCCGCTGTCTTCTTGCTCCAGGGGCGCAGGTCCTCCCATCTCTTGCGGCAGTGGGTGCTCTGTCTATGATAGAGCCCCAGGGTCCGCACTTGCTTGGCAATGGCACGCCAAATACCCTTCTTCTGGTGGGCACGGACCTAGAGGAAAGGTACAGGAGGAAAGGAAATTACTCACCCGTCCGGACTGTCAGACTCATTGCCCCCCAGTTCCCAACCATGCCCTGACGCACATACACTGACCATCCTCACATTAGAATCACATACAGACTTGATTGTGCCACAATCCAAGACTTGTGTGCCCAGTTGGAGCCAGACCTGATGTCTGTTATCGGCCAACCCACAGGTATTCCCCCTCTAGTGCAGGTCCTGTCAGTGCTCCATTTCCTGGCAAGTGGCTCCTTTCAAACTACAGTGGCCATGGCATCAGGGATGTCTCAGCCAATGTTTTCTAACGTGTTGACCAGAGTGTTGTCTGCCCTGCTGAAACACATGCGCAGCTACATTGTGTTCCCCCAGGTGGAGGATTTGCCCACAGTGAAAGCTGACTTTTATGCCCTGGGACATATCCCCAACATCATTGGTGCCATTGATGGTACACATGTGGCATTTGTCCCCGCCCAGAAATGAACAAGTGTACAGAAATAGAAAAAGCTACCATTCGATGAATGTGCAAAAGGTGTGTTTGGCAGACCAGGACATCTCCCATGTGAACGCCAAGTATCCTGGCTTTGTGCATGATGCCTACATTTTGAGGAATAGCAGTATCCCTTATGTGATGGGCCAACTCCAGAGGCACTCTGTATGGCTAATACGTGAGCCCAAGGTCCCCACACAGTATGATTAGGTGTCTCGGTATGGGTAGTCCATAAGGGTTAGTGTGTGTCTAACAGGTATCCCTCGACATTTGCAGGTGACTCTGGTTACCTCAAACTCTCATAGCTACTGACCCAGTGAGGAATGCCAGGACAAGGGCAGAAGACCGCTACAATGAGGCACATGGCCGAACTAGGCGTATTATTGAGAGGACGTTCGGCCTCCTGAAGGCCAGATTCCGGTGCCTCCATCTCACAGGTGGCTCCCTATACTAATCACCAAAGAAGGTGTGCCAGATAATCGTGGCATGCTGCATGTTGCACAAGCTGACATTGAGACACCAGGTGCCTTTTCTGCAGGAGGATGAGCCTGGTGATGGTCGTGTGGCAGCGGTGGATCCTGTAGACAGTGAGGAAGAGGAGGCAGAGGAAGAAGATATTGACAACAGAACGAACATCATCATGCAGTACTTCCAGTGACACAAAGGTAAGAGACTGTAATTCCTCCTCACATTTCAGGATACTGTAGGACATTGTACAAGTCAGCCTCTTAACCTCTGTCTATGGACACTGGGTGTTCACTTTGGATTTCCATTTTTCAGATCTGGGTACCCCATTCTGCCTTCTGCTATAAGTACTGCTGGCCAACAACTGTCATACATTGGTATGAGTAAATTAACATTTACATTGCTATTTGTTACTAATGTTGCCATTATAGATTTGTGAAAGATCAGACTGACTCCAGATTAGTTTGTGCTTAAAAAGTGTTTATTTAGGGGCTAATGAGTATAGGGGTATGTGCAAGGGGCTGGGGTGATGGTGGAGAAAGGTCCATAGTAGAGTCCAGTCTCTTAGTATCACAGGTGCATTATCCAATGGGGCATAGGAAGGGGAGTAATGGCAGTTCAATTGGGACAGGATGACATAGTGGGACAGAAGGGTGACAAACAGGAGAGTCTTATTTCCTGGCGGGGGTCTTGGCAATGTTCTCTGTCTTCTGCATGGATCGCAGGGACCGTTTGCAGGGTGGTTCTCATTCTGCAGTGGGTGGGGTGCTGGTGGCCTGTTCTTCCTGTGGCGGTGCCTCCTGTCCACTAGCGCCAGCACAGGCTACTGTCAGGGGTCCTTTGTTGTGCCACTGCCTCCCTCATGGTCTTGCCTATGTCAGCCAGCACCCCGTTATGGTGACCAGGATGGTGTATATGTTGGTGAGATCCTCCATGATCCCCATGTAGTGTCCCTCCTGCAGCCGCTGGGCCTCCTGAAACTTGTCCAGTACCGTGCCCATGGTCTCCTGGGAATGGTGGTATGCTCCCATGATGTTGGTCAGTGCATCGTGGATGGTCGGTTCCCTTGGCCTGTCCTCCCCCGTCACACAGCAGTCCTCTAGCTTCCCTGTTGTCCTGTGCCTCTGTCTCTTGAACCGTGTGCCCACTGCCACTGACCCCAGGTCCCTGATCATCCTGGGTTAGTGGGTTTGCCTGGGGTCCCTGTATTGGTGGACACACTGCTGATTGACGTGTCCTGGGGACAGTGGCATGGGCCCGCTGGGTGAGTGCTGTGCTGGTGTTTCCTGAAGGGGGAGGTTTTGTGGTGGTTTGGGACTGTGGCAGGGGAACCGACTGCCCATAGGTCCCAGATGGGCCAGGCTGGTCATCTTGATCCAGGCGTGCAGAGCTGCTGTCATCACTGTTGGCCTCTTCTGTGGGGGGACTGGATATGGCTGGCACCTCCTGTCTGGTGACATTGGGTAGGGGTCCTGTTGGGATGTAAATGCATTGTTATTGTATCTGTGTGTGCCAGCTTGTGCAATGGGTGGGTTTCCCTGTATTAATGTGCTTGCACTATCGCCTTGGGCCTTGTGTGAGTGGTGATTTTGTGGCCTGGGTGAGTCTCTCTATTGGGCATGCTGTGGTGATGGGTGTCCATGCAGGTCTGTGATGGGTGTCCATACATTGTTGTTACATGCAGGGCTTGTTATTGGGATGGGTGGGTTGTGATAGTGGGGTATGTGTGAGTTGGTGGAGTGATGGGGTGAGGGTAGGGGTAGGCGTTAGTGATGGTATGTAGGTAGGGTGGGGGATGTAGTAGTGAAGAGTTAAATTACCAGAGTCAAGTCCTCCTGCTCCTCCTGCGAGGCCTTCGGGATGCATAATCGCCAAGACTTGTTCGTCCCATGTTGCTAGTTGTGGGGGAGGAGGTGGGGGTCCACCGCTAGTCCTCTGTACGGCTACCTGGTGTCTTGATACCACGGAACGTACCTTCCCCCGTAGGTCGTTCCACTTGATGTCATCCCTTGTTCTTGGATGCTGTCCCACTGTGTTGACCCTGTCCACCTTTCGCCGCCATAGCTCCATCTTCCTAGCAATGGAGGTCAGCTGCACCTGTGATCCAAATAGCTGTGGCTCTACCCGGATGATTTCCTCCACCATGACCCTTAGCTCCTCCTCAGAAAACCTGGGGTGCCTTTGAGGTGCCATGATGTGGTGTGAGTGATATGTGAGGTGATGTGTTGGGTCATGTGTGGGGTGATGTGTTGGGGTGTGTGCTATGAGGTGCGTGAATGGTGTATGTGTGATAGTGTTCTGTGCCCCTGGTTGATGGTGTGGTCTTTGCTTTTCTCTCACTCTGCTCCTTAAATTTTGTTCGCTGTAAGGGGTTGTGGGTAATGTGGGTGGGTGTTTTATAGTGTTCTGAGTGTGGGGTATGTGTGTGTGTGTCAGGTGTGTGTATTTTGAACTGTACAATGTGGTGTAGTTTTGTAAGTGTGTGTGTGCATTTTGAGCGCAGCGGTGTGAACCGCCAATGGTTTACCACGGTTGAAAGACCACCGCAGTGATTCGTGGGTGGTGATACTGTGGGCGTATTCCTGTCGGCGTGACGGTGTGGGTTTTGCTATCGCCAGTTTATCACTGTCCTTTGGTGTGGCGTGTCTGTTTAGTAGTGGGTTTCGCTGTGTGGGTCATAATACCCGTAGCAGATTTCCACCGTGGTCATGGTATGTTGGCATCCGTCAGTGGAATTTACCGCCAGGGTTGTAATGAGGGCCTCTGTCCCCTGACACCAGGATAGTAGATGCAGGGGATATGAACTGCACCTTTAAACCTTCTTACTTAAGTAATGAGTTAGTAAATGAAGAGGATAAGCAATGGGGTATTCCTTGTCTGGCTACTGAGCTATCATGTATCCGCTCCCGTGTTGCTCTACAGTTGACATCCTTATGCCTTAAGTATGGTTTTAGGGCCTGTAATGGCCGAACATCTTCTGACCCAAATATTGCTCCCACCTTTAAACGAGGTAAATCATCTAGTGTTATCGGCTATTTTTTATTGGATGTCAGGCTATGGCCAGTATTGGAGGACATAAAGGTGGGATTTCGTCATGATAGTCACAACCCCCTGCTTTTAACATTACGCAGCACTGAATTTAGGAGGTCCTTGCATACTCATTATTATGTTGTTCTTGAGCCACAACTGAATAATAGTTACACTTGTGTCAGCTGGCCAAGAGTGCTGTCCAATCCATATACGATTAGGGAGATTTACAATGTGTTTATTGGTGTTATGGCGGATTATGAGGGATATGAGGTTGTTAATATTCCAGTTCTTACCATTCAAGAGATAATGTTATGCAAGTTGCAGAATGTTTTCTATAAGGAAAGTTCCATCAAAAAATCTGATCATGTACCAAAAAATAGAGAGTGGTTTAATAAGGACTGTTTGAGGGCTAAACAACTGTTAAAATTAGCCATTGTGTCCCTCCCCCAGGGGGCAATTAGAACAGCCAGACTAATCTACAACAAAGTTATAGCACAGGCGAAGAAAATTCAAGACAATCTAATTTGGCAGAATTTGTTGGATGCTGCCAAACTTAACAATAATAGGTCTTTTTGGCAAGTATTGTCTGGTAGACATAGACAGGCCGAGAATATGATACTTACCCATATCCAGCCTGAGTTTTGGGTTGACCATTTGTCTAGTCTTTATGCTATGCCCTGTAATTCTTCCCTTTGCAATTATGATCTTCAACAACTAGCTGCAGTAGGTTTACCATCTGGTGATCCAGGTGTGGATGTGTGTAAACACAATGATTATATTGTTTTTACCATGGAGGAAACTCTAGCTGCAATCAATTCTTTGAAACCCTCCAAAGCCCCAGGCCCAGACAAGATACCAGGGGACCTATACAAGTCAGAACCAGTGATCTGGTCCAGCTATATAAATATGTTGTGTAATGCTATAGCTGCGGGGGGTTCAATACCCAGCACCTGGAAAGGGGCTGAAATAGTACCTATCTATAAAAAGGGAATGGTGAGCTCTCCTGGCAATTACAGACCTATTAGTTTAATTGATAATCTTCAAAACAACTTTGCCAAATAACTCTTGGGAAGGCTTTTAGACTGGGCTGACACTCATTATGAGATGTCCCCACTCCAGGCAAGCTTTCGCCCCAAAACTAGTACTGTGGACCAGGTCTTTAGATTGGCACTTTTATACTGGAAATATGTAACGCTTTCAAAACAAAAACTGTATATTGCCTTCGTGGATCTTCGATCCGCATTTGACATGGTCCATAGAGGGAAATTATAGGATGTTCTACATAAAATAGGTACCCCTACGAATATAATCCATCTTCTACAACGGTTACATGAGGGCACTTATGCCCAGGTGATATGGGGAATCTGGGTGATTTGAAAGACCATATTCCTATCCAAAGTGGGGTCCACCAGGGGTGTGTGCTGGCACCAACCTTATTCACTTTATATATAAATGAGGTGATACAAGTGGTGTCTTCTTGTCCAAACGATGCACCTTCTCTAAACGAGCAAAATATTTCTATATTGCTCTTTGCAAATGATTCTCTTCTCATCTCTAAGACCCCGATGGGTCTTCAGATTCTTATGGGCAAGTTCATTACTTTCTGTGTTGACCATGGGTTGGAATTAAACACCAGTAAAACCAAATTGATGGTGTTTAGTCCACGACCAACTAGGAGATGTACTATCACATTATCAGGGGCTCCCTTGGGGGAAGTAAGTTCAATAGACTATCTGGGTGTGAGGATCTCTAATAAACTGTCTTGGGAAGAACAGATTAATAAGAGCGTGTCCCTTCTTCAACACATGTCTGGGGCCATTTTGAGTATAGCCACGAAAGCAGTTTATCTGGGCCATAAAGATCTATTTAGCCAAAGCGCAAAATGCTGCTATCTATGGTGCCGAGGTGTGGGGCTTCTGTAAACATTCAAAATTAGTGGTGGGTGATTATAATTTTGCTAGAGCGCTACTTGCGTGTCCAGGTAGCACCCCTCTGATTCCCATTTTTTCTGGATCTTGGTTTTAACCATATTTCTGATTCGATTGCCCCCAAACCGTTACTTTTTTGGGTAAGAATTTGGACGACTCCCCAGCTCATTGTTTATAGGGACTCCCTTTCTGACCTTTTAAAAAGATCTAATGTGATGTCTATTTCATGGTTTAGGCATGTTTCTAATTGGCTCCATATTTTAGGGCTTGGGAATTACCAGGAAGACCCACAGAGTTTAGACATACTGTCCCTGTAAACAGCATACTGGTCCCATGTTAAAAACAATTATCTTTTTGGCTCATCTTATGTTCGATTGACTAATGCTTTCCTTGTTTTTAAATGGTACCCTGAGTTTGAGCCTTTTTTAGATCTTATCCCTGATACTCTGGCGAAGAGTGTGTATGCTTGTTTCTGTTATGGGTGTTTACTGCTATTGTCTTTTACTGGTAGTAGAAGGTCACTGTCGGTATCAAGCTTATGTCCATGCTGTAATACTGCCATGGAATCAGTTGAACATTTTATGTTCTTCTCTACAGTGTATGCCCTCCCCCAAAGTAAGTGGATACACCCAGTTTGTCAGATGCTGGGCGTTAGGCAAATTGCTACTGCCCTTAGGGTTTTAAAGAATTATACTTCTGCCATTTTAATCCATGCAGTTAGCAAGTTCCTTGTGGCTGCATGGCATATACGGACTCATTTATTTAAATTCATACTAACCCATAATTTGGTATGTTCCAGGATAAGTATTGAGAGATTTTATTTGTTCTACTGTGAATATTGGATGAAGTTTTTTTTCGGATTGTTATTTATTATCATTTTTTTTTTTTTTACTATACATGTATTATATAAACAATGTTTTCTATTGCTTGATTTTTTTTTGACCAAATAAAGCTTGTTTACAGAACTTGAGAGCAATTTACAAAAGTACTTCAGATTCTCCCTGTTTTGGCAGGAGCAGATGCAGCAATTCATTGGAGCTGGTGTCAGGCCACTGAGGGCGACCACTTGGAAAAGCATTACATGGGTGGACTTAAAGGTAAGTTTGGTGGGTCCCCTTGGAGTGTCAACGTTTCATGGAGTGGGGGACCCTTGGGCACAGCTGGATCTTTGATGTACAGGGCAGCCGGGTGCAGAGTGAATCAGTGAGCACAGGTGTCCTTAGAATCAGGAGGTAGGTTTATTTGAGGGTCGCTTGCAGGTCAGCAGGGGAACTCTGTTGGGAGGTCCTGGTGGTTTCAGAAGTCCCTCAACAGGGGCTTCCTTCTGGTCCTTTTTCAGTACAGTGGAGACTGTTCTTCTTGGTGTTTCCCCTGAGGTGACCAGTACTTAGAGCTATTGCACGGTCTGGAAACTGGAGGATGCAGTGCCACCAATCTTTGCACACTTGCAGGTTTTGTCCTCACAGTTTGTCAGGCTGAGTTTGGTCTGGCAGCAGCATCCAGTTATTTGGTAAGTAGCCAGTCAGAATAGTGGCCTTTACTGGGTCTTTGGTCTTGGGTTGCAGGAGAGTGATGGCTTCACTCTGGAATCAAGATCTTTGGCAATTTTCCAAGAGTGGAGGTCCTCTGGGGGTTTGGAGAGTCCGTCCAGTATCCAAGCAACCCCTCAGTGGTGATTGTTAAGCCCTGGGTGAAGCAGGCAGGGCTTGGCACCTTTTCTCTGTGCAGAAGGACTTCAGTTCTCAAGCCTTGGGTCTTCTTTGTTGTTGGTCTTCTTTTGTCCTTGGAATCTCACTTCTTGGTCTACGGATGCCCACTAAATATAGTATTTGGTGGGTGTTGAGGGGAATACCTAGTAGTGACAAATGGGTTATCTACCTTAAACCTGCTAAGTGATCACTTCCTATGGGCAGAGTTTACTTCCCTACACCTGATTGGCTATTTTCCTTCCATGCAAGATGGAGGAAAATGAAATGGAGAGGTCACCTTGCATGCAACACCTTAAGGGAGTGCAACCTGGGGATGACCACTCCTCCTATCCTTTGTGTGGTTTCCAGCTGTTGCTCCCGCTAAAGGTGAGGGTTTGCAGCGGGGCACAGTGCAGCCACCCACTGCTAGCAGCAGGCTTGAGGGTCGAGTTTCAAGGGTGGTAAGCTCTTCGAAGCTCACTAGCAGGGCAGTATACATTCCTGAGGAGGGGCTGTTTGCACCTCTACCAAGGCAGGACTTTGTTCTAGGACCCAGAGAGCACTATCTCTCACCCCATTGTTCCCGAATCTTTTCTGGAACAATGGGGTGAGAGGTGGTGGCAGGCTGGTTGTTACCAGACAGGAACCATGCCTGGGTAGTTAGCTTTTTCAGAGAGCACCTCTGAGGTGACCCCGGGGTACATTTTGTAATAGGTCCAATACTGATATCAGTTTGGATTTATCATTCGGAGTTGTTTGATACCAAACATCCCAGGGATCAGAGTAGTCATCATGTAGCTATGAAACTCATACTGACCAGTGTCCAGCACATGCATTAAAATGACTTGCCTGTTCACTTACTATGGCCAACACATACAGTATTGTGCACCCTGCTAGAAGGGTGACTTACCTATAATACATGTAGTGTGTAATGGACTGTGTCTTTTAGAATTGTATCAGAACACTCAGCCTGCACTCAGCCTGCAATGGCAGTGCTGGGTGCATCTGGATGCAGGGCCCAGGAGGGTGGCACAATCTGTGCTGATGCCCTCTGGGGCCTACCTTTAGTACCCCATGCCCTGGGTACCTAAGTACCATTTACTAAGGACTTATAGTATCAGCTAAAGCTGTTGCCAATTGTGTCAGTGCACCACAACAGTTGTAGGGAAAGAGATCTGACCCAGTGGACCTAGTGAGCAGGGGACATGGGCACTAAACAACTTTGAGACTACATCAAATACAAGGCAACAAGTAGGGGCTTACCTTGACAAAAGAGGTCTTTCCTCACATTACCCACTGAAATACTTGTGTTAAATATGCTCTGTGCTTTGAGTTTTCGTTTTTATCTCTGTCGTGTGGTAACCACATAATCCTAAAAGAAGGAGCTACCTCACCATCTCACAAACAGGTTTATAGTCATTCACACAGTGATGTTCAGCTATGAAACTATCCAGATGAAATCCATATCAAGAGAGAGTTTTTGAAGGACAAAGTATGAAACATTTTGGATAGATTGTCTTCTAATTTTCTACTAGTATTCTTCAAATAGTTTTGCATTTTCAGAAGTCATGCACATATGAGTCCCCCTTTGTTTCCTAACCCATGTTCCATGTACATTAGGCTGCTATCTTGAGAAGAAGTGTTTTTCATGGGGATAAGAGTGTACACAGTAAGCAAGTACTAAGTAAACACGAATAGAACTGAAAAGCACATTGAATGGCAAGTGCTTCTAAATAGTCAGCTAGAAGGCTGTTTGTTCAGAATTACCAATTGGAATGTACGTTTATTTGATGACTTCTTCAAGAAAATGGCTGCATGTAAAATTAGGATTTGAGATATAATCATTCATGGAGCTTTTGGCGGCTTGACAGTGGAATGCTCTTGTAAATAGTCATTGTAATTCATCCTTTGTTGTAGACAAAATTGACTTTCCAGCCTTAGGGTGGTTTTCCCTCAAATGTTTTGTATAGTTGCCTCAAATTTTTGCAGATTGTTTTTGTTAGCCTTAGGACTCAGAGCACTTTACCACTGCTGGTCAGTGCTAAAGTGCATGTGCTCTCTCCCTTCAACATGGTTTGATTTAGTACATCCAAAATTGACATATTTCATTTACTTATAAGTCCCTAGTAAAGTGCATTACATGTGCCCAGGGCATGTAAATTCATTATACTAGAGGGACTGCAACACTGCTTGGGTCAGCCACTCAACTTGTCTCAGGCTTGCCATTGCAGAGCCTGTGTTGCCATTATGCTGCCATGTTGACTTGGCATTTGAATCCTCTTGCCAAACATTAAACTCTCCTTTTATTACGTATGAGTCACCCCTACGGTGGGCCATAGGTAGCCCATAGGGCAGGGTACGATATCATTAAAAGGCAGGACATATACTTTTAAGTTTTACATGTCCTGGTAGTAAAGACACACACATTTTTTTTTTTCACTACTGTGAGGCCTACCCCTCTCATAGGTTAACATTGGGGATTCCTTATGCCATTTAAAAAGTTGCAGTTCCTAATTGAGAAGAAGTAGATATGTCATGTTTAATACCTATGGCATCCTGCTCTTAGCCCTCGGTCTCTGAAGCCTGTCTCCAATACACCCCTGGGGTGGGGTGACAGCTGGGCTTGTGCATTCCCTCCAGACAGCCACACACAATGGGAGCTTATCTGTGGCTGACTGGCCATTAACATTTCGATGGGCCATCCTGGGCAGGATGGGAAGGAAGGGCTGATACTTACACCTTAATAGGCAGTATCCTGCTCCAACACAAAGGACTGCATATAACCCTGTAGTTAGTCTGGAGCCGGGTCAGGATGAAAGGACCTCAGTGCACTGAAAAGACCCTTCCTTAAAGTCATCCGCACTTCAAAGGCACAACTGGGTATAACTACTGGAGGTCTGACCACACCAACTCAGTTGCACTTCCGGACCCATGGATACTTTGCCAGGAAGAATGACTGCTGTGCTACTACAAGTAATGCTAATCAGCTGAACTGCTGCTTTGAAAGAACTGCATTTCTGCAGTGCCGACATGCTGCTCTACTGGCCTGGGGAACAAGGACCGTACCTGCAGCTTCATCTTGCTCCTCAGGACCCCAGAGTGACTCCAAGGGCTAGTCTGCTGGCCTCCTGCCCTACTAAAGTCTCAGGGACACAAAAGACTTCCAACTCATCACCAACAACTTCTGGACCCACCTTCTACCAGCTCCTGATCCCCAAAAGGCACCCCTCTGGTCCTGGGCCTTTAGAAATTATTTTAGGGCTCCTAAAATAAAGCCTTTGGGCTCTTCTCAACAGTGAATGTTCCAGTTCACTCTGGAACCACAAAGCTTGCCCAAAGAATGAGCAGGAGCTACCACAAGTTCATCTCTTTGCAGAGCAAACATTGCCGCTCATGACTATGAGGCTCCAGTCTGTCTGTCTGCCACACCCAGCGAAATTTTCATGCCCTTGAACCACCACCAATGCTCCCCTTGCTTCTGTCAAACTTTTTCCCAGCGGACTCTTGGCTCAATTCTTTAGTAGGGAAAATTTTAGCAGGTCTTGTCTGGGAATGTATCCGACCGTGGTCGACCTGAACTTTTGGATTTAATCCAAATATAGAGTGCCCAGAGAGATCCACTGGGCACTTGATGCTTTTAAGCACTACATTTCAGTTCATTCTTTAAAAATGCATATCTCGACTTATACTTATTGGATTTTTGATGATTTGTTCTTGTTTTGCTCATAAAAATATAGGCCCTCATTACAACATTGGCGGTAAATGCCGCCTACTGCTGTGCTGACGGCCGCCAACATACAGTGACCACGGCGGTATACCGCTACGGGTATTATGACCCACACATAGAATTCCGCCACTATACAGACACCCACACAAGTCCACCAGCCCAAAGGTCAGTGATAAACTGCCCGTATCAAAACCCACACCGTAACGCCAACAGAACTACGCCCACAGTATCAGGACTCATGAATCACCGCAGCAGTCTCTCAACCGTGGTAAACCATTGGCGGTACACACTACCGCGCTCAAAATACACACACACTATCAATACTACACCACATTGGACAATACAAAATACACACACCTGACACTCATACACACACCACACCCACACAACCACACCACTATAAAACACACACCCACATTACCCACAACCCTTTCAATGAAAAAAAAGATTGCCAACTGAGAGAGAGACAAGCCAGGAGCACCCACTCAATCTGAGCCACAGAACACCATCACCCATACACCATCTACTCACCTCACAGCATACACCCCAACACATAACCCCACACACATACCACTCACACAACATCCATGGCACCACAAAGACACCCCAGGTTTTCAGAGGAGGAACTAAGGGTCATGGTGGAGGAAATCATCCGGGTAGAGCCACAGCTATTCGGATCACAGGTGCAGCAGACGTCCATTGCAAGGAAGATGGAGCTATGGCGGAGAGTCGTGGACAGGGTCTGCACCCCAGAATAAGGGATGACATCAAGATGAGGTGGAATGACCTACTGTGGAAGGTGCGTTCTGTGGTTGCAAGACACCAGGTAGCCGTACAGAGGACTGGCAGTGGACCCCACAACTAACAACATGGGAGGAGAACGTCTTGGCAATCATGCATCCTGAGGGCCTCGCAGGAGTAGCAGGAGGACTGGACTCTGGTAAATCAAATCTTTACTATTATATTTCCCACCCTACATGCATGCCATCACAACCTGCTACCCCTACCCTCCCCCATCACTTCACCACCTCACATATACCCCACTATCACAACCCACCCATCCCAAAACCAAGCCCTGCATGCAACACCAATGCATGGACACCCATCACAGACCTGCATGGAGACCCATCACTAAAGCATGCACATTAGAGAGAATCACCTAGGCCACAAAATCACCACTCACACAAGGCAAAGCTGACAGGGCAATCACAACCATACAGGGGAACACACCCATGCACAAGATGGCACACGCAGATACAATGACTCTGCATTTACATCCCCAGAGGACCCCGACTCAACGTCACCGGAGAGGAGGTGACACCAACATCCAGTCCCCCCAGAATAGGCCTCAGTGATGAAAGCAGCTCTGCACGCCTGGATCACGATTACCAACCTGTCCCATCAGGGAACTCTGGACAGTCAGTTACCCTGCCACAGTCCCATACCACTACAGAGCCTCCCCCTTCAGGAAACACCAGCACAGCACCCATCCAGCGGGCCCATACCTTTTTCCCCAGGACTCATCAATCAGCAGTGGGTCCACCACTACCTGGACCCCGGGCAACCCCACAAACACAGGACAATCAGGGGCCTGGGGTCAGTGGCAGTGGGCACACAGTTCAGGGGACAGAGGCACAGGACAACAGGGACACTGGGAGGACTGCTGTGTGACGGGGGAGGACAGGGCTAAGGAACCCACTCTCCACAAGACACTTGCAGGGATCCTGGGAACATACCAACATTCCCAGGAGACCTTGGGCCAGATACTCTACAAGTTGCAGGAGATCCAGCGGATACAGAAGGGACAGCACCTGGGGATCATGTAGGACCTCAAACACATCCACACCATCCTGGTCACCATTGCAGGGGTGCTGGCTGACATGGCCAACACCATGAGGTAGGCAGTGGCACACCAACGGCCCCCTGACACTAGCCACACCGATAAAGAGTGCTCCACCTCTGCCAGCGCTAGTGGACAGCAGCCCCTGCCACTGGACCAAAAGGCCACCAGCACCCCACCCCCTGCAGAAGGAGAACCATCCCGCAAACAGTCCCTATGACCCATGCAGAAGCCTGAAAACTTTGCCAAAACCCCATTAGGAAATAAGACTCTCCTGATTGTCACCCTTCTGTCCCACTCTGTCACCCTGTCCACCTTGAACTGCTATTGCTCCCCTTCCTATGCCCCAATGCACCTATGATACCAATAGACTGGACTCTACCCTGGACTTTCCTCCATCATCAACCCAGCCCATTGCAATACCCCTTCCAATTATTAGCACTTCAATAAACACCCTTGGAACAAATACAAGTATGGAGTCTGTCAATTGATTTAAATGTACATTCATTTAAAAAGCTATAAACATTGCAATGCAACTGTACTGTCATGTATTCATAGGTATGACCTGTAGTGGGCAGCCGTAAACCCACCAGGAGCCAGAGTGGGGCATAGATATCTGAAAATAGAGATGCCAGTAAGTGGCCATGGAAATAGGGAAATCAGGCTGCCATGTTCAATGTCAAACACAAAACTGCAATGGAAAGTGAAGTTACAGTGTCTTACCTGTGTGTCACTGGAAATACTGTTGAATGAGTGATCTTCTGTTGTCCACATCTTCTTCCTCTACATCCTCTTCCTCACTGTTCACAGGGTCCACCACTGCCACAAGACCAATCTCCAGGCTCATCTTCCTGCAGAAAAGACACCTGGCGTCTCAAGGCCAGGTTGTGCAACATGCAACATGCAGCGATGATCTGGCACACCTTCTTGGGTGAGTAGTACAGGGATCCACCTGTCAGATGGAGGCACCGAAACCTGGCCTTCAGGAGGCCAAAGGTTCTTTCAATGATCCTTCTTGTTCGCCCATGTGCCTCATTGTAACGTTCCTCTGCCCTTGTTCTGGGATTCCTCACTGGGGCCTGTAGCCATGAGAGGTTGGGGTAACTAGAGTTACCTGCAAATATTCGAGGGATACCTGTTAGACATTCACTCACCCTTAGGGACAACCCCACACCCATATACCTGCATCAACTGGGTGGGGACCATGGGCTCACCTATTAGCCACACCCTGTGCCTCTGGAGTTGAGCCATCACATATGGAATGCTGCTATTCCTCAAGATGAAGATATCATGCACAGAGCCAGGATACTTGGCATTGACATGGGAGATGTACTGGTCTCCCAAACAAACCATCTGCACATTCAGAGAGTGATAGTTTTTTCTATTCCTGAACACTTGTTCATTCCTCCGGGGGGGGGGGGACAAATGCTACAAGTGAACCATCAATGGCACCAATGATGTTGGGGATATGTCCCAGGGCATAGAAGTCAGCTTTCACTGTTGCCAAATCCTCCATCTGTGGGAAAACGATGTAGCTGCGTATGTGTTTCAGCAGGGCAGACAATACTCTGGTCAACACGTTGGAGAACATAGGCTGTGACATCTCTGATGCCATGGCCACTGTCTCTTGGAAGGAACCACTTACCAGGAAATGGAGCACTGACAGGACCTGCACTAGAGGGGGGGATACCTGTGTGGTGGGCAATAACTGAAATCAGGTGTGGCTCCAATTGGGCACACAGTTCTTGGATTGTGGCCCTATCAAGTCTGTGGGTTAGGATAATGTGTCTGTCCTCCATTGTCGCCAGGTCCACCAGGGGTCTGTACACTGGAGGATGCCTCCATCTCATATTCATCCTCAGCGGTTGAAGTCTAGGGAGGAAATGGTGAGCAGAGGGTCATATTCACACATATGTTAAAATAAATATGCATTTCTTCCTTTACAGAAACAGTATTGTAACTCAAGAGTCAGTTGATGTGCCAGTGTCTGCTGTGACGCAGTTAGGTGCCATGGCCTGTGCCCCTCTGAAATGGTGGCTGCCTGACCTGTGAGGAGAGACAAGTGGAAATGAGGTAATTCTGCTGGCATTGTGCATCGTTGCGGTCGGCGGTCGCCGACCGCTGCACAACTTTGCATTGGTTTTCATTGGGCCCTATGGGTTGCATGAGCCAAAGGCGATGTACGCCGGTGGTGACGGTACGCACCGCCATGGACGTGATCGCCATTTTCTATCTGTTCACTCACTTGCTACTTGACCTTCAACAGGAGAGGACCTACACTGCAAATGCTGCTGTGATGTGTCTGGAAGCGACAATGGCTCGAGTGTCTGGGGAAAGGGCCCCACCTTCACTTCGGAGGAGTTGGAGGGACTGGTGGATGGGGTCCTACCCCAGTACCCTTTACTCTATGGTCCTCCAGAAAAAAACAGGTGATTATGCTGTGAGCATGATGTGTGGCTCATGAATGTATGGAGCGCTGTGTGTGTAAGCCACATGTGGGAGGGGCTGAGGTGTCCTGGGCAGAGTGCTGCATGTATGGTGGTCAATGTATGTGCATAAGGGGATGGGAGGGATATTGTGGGCCATGAGTATGATAGTCCGAATGGTATGACTAATTCCTTTTCTGCTGAATTTTTCCTGCTGGTCAGCGCCCATCAGAAAAAGGGTATTTGGCATGCCATCGCCAAGGAGGTGTGGACCCTGGGGTCTTTGACAGGCGGAGCACCCACTGACGCAAACGGTTGGAGGACCTGTGCAGCTGGGCAAGGAAGTTGGCGAAGGCCCAGCTGGAGCTGGCCTCCCAACGAGGAAGAGGTGCCCGTCGTACCCTGACCCCCCTGATGTTCCGCATCCTGGCGGTAGCCTATCCGGAGTTGGATGGGCGCTTGAGGGCATCAGAGCGGCCACAAAGGGGTGAGTACAGACTCAGAATCATGACTTTGCGTGCATGAAGGTTTTACCTGGGTGGGGGATGTGGGCTGTGTGTCACTAGGCCAGGGCGAACATGGCAGGGTAGGTCCCTTGTTGGGCAGGCTCTGAAGCACTCCAACCCCAATAGTGTTAGTGGGCATCTACTACTTGGCAGGGTCCTATTGGTTTCAGGTGTGCAGCTGGTGGCATTAGGCAATGTACTCCATGGGCTGGTGTCTAGCATTGTAACTGGTAGTGCATGGCCTAGTGCATAGGGAGATCCCTGTGTGTTGTGTACGCCAACTGTAGTGTTGTTGCTGGCATTGACCAAGTGTATCCTCTGTCTCTCCACCCCTTTTTTGTTTTGTCATCCTGCCCTTGTGTGCATTAGCATAATCTGGCGGAGGAGCAGAGGCACCGGTGATGGAGGGAGAAGCATCCCACATGGGTCTGGAGGCCGAATCCACTGACGTTGAGGGCACCAGTGGGAAGGAGTGCGAGGGGAGCACCACAACAGAGAGGACACTACAGACAGCGACTCCTCCTCTGATGGAAGCTCCCTGGCGGTGGTGGACACCTCTGTGCCCATCCCAACAAAAGATACAACCGCCACCCCTCCTACCAGCACCCCCCTCCCTGCAGCCCCTCAGCGTGTTTCCCGTGCCCGCTCACCCAGGAGGGTGGGCATCTCCTTCGCCCCAGGCACCCCAGGCCCTGCCCCAGACAGCTCTGCTGCCCTCAGTGAGAAGGCTATTGACCTCCTGAGATCCCTCATTGTTGGGCAGTCAACCATTCTGTATGTGATTCAGGGTCTGGCAGCCCTAATGCAACAGTCCAATGCATTTCTGGAGGGCATTCACACTGGCTTGACGGCCCAACAGAGATCAATCCAGGCTCTGGCCTTCTCTCTGATGGCAGCCATTGTCCCTGTTTCCACCCTCCCCCCTCCAACTTCCTCTACCCAATCCCATTCCGCTCAACCCAAACCTATCCCAAGCACACAGGCAGATGAGCAGGCACCCAGCACAACACACAAGAGTGGACATGGCAAACACAAGCACCACACTTCATCCCACAGGCACTCACACAAACACCATACAGATGCAAACATACCAACATCCACTGCCTCCACTGTGTCCCCCTCCTCCTCCTCGTCCACCCCCCTCCCAGTAGCATCTCCACTCACACCTGCATGCAGTACATCCTCATCCACTACATCCATCACCAGCACGCCTATCACTACACGTCCCTCACTGGCAGTCACCACCCCCACATCCATGCACACGTCCCCTGTGTCCTCTCCCACTGTGTCTGTGACCCCTCCTCCCAAAGTACACAAACACAAACACAAACCTACCCAACAGCCATCCACCTCAGAACAGCATCCAGCTCATGGACCTGCAACCAAACACAGCAGACTGACACCTCCCACAACCTCTCCCTCTTCCTCTGCTCCCAAACCATCACCCTCTTCCCACCCCAGTGTCCCTAAGAACCTTTCCCTAGCCAACATTGATTTCTTCCCTACCCCTCCCCCTGTCATTCGCCTCGGGCTAGGGTGGTCAAAACCCAGGCAAGCACCTCAGCCACCCAGTCCACAGGCACAGTAGTGTCCGCAGCAACTCAGGGTGGGAAAGGATCCCGGCCACCAGTCAGCCAGCTGGAAAGGGTGCCTGGCCCAAGTACTGCAGGAAAGAATGGCAAGGTGCCAACCCCAAGTGCTGCAAGAAGAAAGGGCAAGGAGCCAGCCCCATGTGCTTCAGGAAGGAAGGACAAGGAGCAAGCTTCAAGTGCTGCAGGTAGGAAGGGCAAGGAGCCAGCCCCATCTGCTGGCAGCAAGGGCAAGGGGCCTGCACCAGCAGGCAGTGAGGACAAGGGGCCTGGTGCTGGGACTCAGTCGGAGACCCCACCACCAACCATGGTGGTGCAGCCATCCAAGGGTGCAGGGGATGGGCTGGAGCCTCCCCCCACCACCACCAGCTCTACCAGCAGCACCAACGGACATCCATCCGAGGCTGCAGGGAATGGGCTGGAGCCTTCCCCCACCACCACCAGCTCCACCAGTAGTACGGCCACCAGCACCACCAGCAGCAGCAGCAGCACAAGAGGGCAGCCATCCAAGGCTACAGGGGATGAGCTGGAGCCTCCCCCACCACCACCAGCAGCACCACCAGCAGCACCAGTGGGCAGCCATCCGAGGTTGCAGAGTATGGGCTGGAGCCTCCCCCTAACACCACCAGCTCCACCAGCAGCACCACCAGCAGCACCTGTAGGAGACGGGCTGGATCCTCTCCCCACCGCTACAAGCTCTGCATGCAGCATCACCACTGCCACCACTGAACAGCCATCACCACCAGCAGACAATGTGAAGTCCTGTGTCCATCGGCTATTGTGGTGCCTGGCCCCTGGAAATCCTTTGGGTATGAAACCCAGGTGAGAGACTGTGGCCTTGCACTTCCCAAGATCTGCATCACAGGGCATGATGCCCCCTCCAGAACCAGAGGAGATGCCGTCCACTCACCCCATCCTCTCCAGGATGAAGCTCACTGGGCACCATGCCCCCTCCAGAACCAGTGGAGTTGCCATCCACCCACCACATCCTCTCCAGGATGCAGCTTACTGGGCACGATGCCCCCTCCTGAACCATTGGAGATGCCATCCACTCACCCCATCCTCTCCAGGATGAAGCTCACTGGGCATGATGCCTCCACCAGAACCAGTGGAGAAGCCATCCACTCACCCCACCATCCCCAGGATGAAGAGCACAGGGCACGATGTCCCCTCCAGAACGAGTGGAGAGGCCATCCACTCACCCCATCCTATCCAGGATGAATCTCACTGGGCACGATGCCCCCGCCATAACCAGTGGAGATGCCATCCACTGACCCCATCCTCTCCAGGTTGAAGCTCACTGAGCACGATGCCCCCTCCAGAACCAGTGGCGAAGCCATTCACTCACCCCATCCTCCCCAGGATAAAGCTCACTAGGCACAATGCCCCCTCCAGAGCCAGTGGGCAAGTCACCCATTTGAGAGACTGTGGCCTTGCACTCTCCAGGACCTAGCACATGGCATGTTGCCCCCTCCTGGACCAGTGGCGTTGTACTATCTTCAGGCTGAGGTGCCCCCCCATTCCCCGCACCCTGTGGTGCCTGCTATTTTCGACCTGATGCCCCTGCAGTGTTCTCTCTCTATTGGTACAGGAGTGAAGTGGGGCCTTGGACTTTGTAATGTGGCCCACGAACATTGAGGACTGGGCAGTGTCGCTACATTTGTAAATATGTATATACTTTTTGATTTGGATGCACGTATTGCTACTATTTTATCTTATTACACTCTTTTTAATCTATAGTAGTTGTCCTTGCATTTTTTCTGAGGGGTATGGGGTGTATATGTTGTGTTACTGCAGCTGTATGTGTGTATGGTGTATGGTGTTGGGGGTGGTGGTGTTGCATGTGTGTGTCACTCTCTTTTTCCTCCCCCCTCCCCTGTGTGCTAGGTGGCTGTATTCACTGTGGTCGTCTTCGCCATCGTTGGTGTTCGTAGTGGATAAGCACGTACAAGAGCATGGGGAAGCCATGCAGTTTGGGCTCCATGGCAGCGTGGTTGTTCCCTGAGTCTCCACGGGCTGATTCCTTTGACTTCTGTGCAGTGTTTCCACCAGGCTTTTGACGGTTACTGCGGTGATGCCCGTTAATTCCGCCCTGGCGGTCGGTGTGTTATAGTAACTGTCTGTCTGTGCTGTTTCCCCCATGGTCATAATTTGGCAATAAGGACCGCCAGCCTGTTGGTGGTATTACTGCCACCTTATCACCGGCCGCCAGGGTTGTAATGAGCGCCATAATGTGTATTATAGTTTTATAATACAATTAATGTGTATGAATGATATAGTAGGTGAAAAAGTATATAAAGATTTCACCCTTGGTGGGCCGCATGATGGCAATAAATTTGCTCATCCATTAAGCAGGCGCAGACTATATCCGTGGTGACATTCTTTTGATGTTTTTCTAGCTGTTATTCAAACATAAGTTTAGCAGTATTTCTTTTTCTCCTCAAATGTTTGTCCTAGTTATTAGTTTTTGATCTGTTTCCAATTTAGTGCTGGCTCTGTTTTCTCCTTGTTTGAGTAAGAACATTTCAATGTTTAGAATCCATTATGAAGACATCACCCTTGGAAGGCCTTATGATGTCTTAATTTGTTGTTTAAGAAGTCCCAGAATTGCACTATTCCATTTTCTCAGTAGTAATCTTCGTTAGAATTTTGGTTCAAGAAAGAGAAGGTAAGAATTTGGAGTTTATAGGGTAACCTCTGCTTGAATGTAAGGTTGCTATCGTTATACTCTCTCCATCCAGTTGTATTTTTTAAGTAGGTGGTGTAGTATTCAGATATAATACTTACTCCGTCATGAAAAATAATAGCTATATGTTTTACCAGAAACAGAGATTTGTCCAGCTTTAAAATTTGCAATTTGTGTTTCCAATTTATTTCCATCTGCAGGTCATCACTGTAGCATTATGATGATATACTTGCTAGTTCACCTTATATTGAAAGATGATAGACGATCTGAGTAACAGTTTTTGCAGGTTTTATTCTGTAATGCAGCTTTAATCAATTTCTCACAGCAAACAGTTTTAGAGTCTGGTAGAGTTAAGCAGATACATTGTTCTGAATCTATTTCTGTTTTTGAAGCAAAGGAACAATTTTCACAATCATGCTGCCATGACCAACTAGTTCAAATAGGTCATCAATAGGTCAATAGTTGCATTCCCTTCTTCTAAGATACTAAGTAGGACCATTGAGAATTCTTAAGCACATCTTTGAGTGTTTTGAGTGAAGTGTACAGATCCAGTGCACAGATCGTCAAGATCTCTAATAAATGATGCAAAGTACGTTTTGTTCTATCAGTGAGCATAAAGGTCTTTTACAAGCAAGAAATGCACAACAGACCTTGCTATCTGTTTTACATCTGCTAGGTATTCAAACTCATTTCTTTTTAGATACAAAATTAAATCAATTATTTTACCCAGGACTCCATTAACTAATCCTTCCTCAACATTTAAATTATGATGCAAAATCACCCAACGTTCCTACAAATATGTAAATGTTTTTCTAATCCTGCAGTTTTTTAAACAGATTTCTCCAAATAATTCAGCTTTGATTGTAGTTTTTCATTGAACAGTATTGTCAGTCCTAGCTGTTCTCTCTCATCAATTGACATCAATTCCAATATTTGTTCTTTCTCTAGTTGCAGTAATTGTTCATTGAAAGAGGCACACTGTTGCAGAGTAGGATTTAGACACACACTGGATTTGTCTTCAAACATTAGCTGTGCTGCAGATTTTTTGGAAGAAAATATGTTTTTTATAAGTCAGGTTTGCAAGCAATGTTTTCCTTCTTTTGTCAATATTCCTACTCTAATATCCTTCAGAATATTCCCACATTACATATCAGATGCTTAATGCATGTTTCTAATTAGTTATTTGTATTGGGTCATCCTAATGTTTACATTTCCAAAGCGTCATAAAAAATTATAAGTTTCTTCATATGAAAGTGTCTTAAACACAGGCTGTCCTTTCATGGGAATAAAGTAAAGTGTCTATTAAGTTGCAATAAATCACCAAAACAATGAGATGCTCTCCTCTAAAAGTATATCATACTCCATCTTCAATGCCTGTTACATTCTTTAATGCACAAAGCTGACAATTACTTTTGAGACAATACCCACATCATCAATGATTAAAAGTTTTAATTTTTTCAAGACTCTTGAAACTTCATGACAACCTTCACCAAATAACGACTGTTATTCCAGTTTAATATTGTATTCAACAGGTAGCATACGTAGACAGTGCAAGTTAATTTCTTTGATGTTGTGTGCAGCTAATACAGTAGGGGCTATTATTACAAGCAACCAATTAGATTCTGTAGTCTTCTGTAGATAAATATATCTTGTATTAAAATATTTTTGTCCAGTGCCATCTTGTCCACTGACATACAAAAGAATTGGCTTAAAACTTGAACATTTATGATTGCTTGTTTTCGTGGAGGAATCTGTAGGCGGCTGGCCTGGCTTGGAGTGGGTACCAGAGGTACTTACACCTTGTGCCAGGTCCAGTTATCCCTTATTAGGGTAGAAGAGGTGTTTCTAGCAGCTAAGGCTGATAGAAGGTAGCTATGGCAAAGCAGTTTAGGATGAACTAGGAGACATGTAAAGCTCCTACTATACCACTGGTGTCACATGCACAATATCATAAGAAAACACAATACACAGAAGTACTAAAAATAAAGGTACTTTATTTTTATGACAATATGCCAAAAGTATCTCAGTGAGTACCCTCAGTATGAGGATAAGTTATATACACAAGATATATGTACACAAACCAAAATTATGCAAGTAATAGCAAGAAACGTAATGCAATCAGTGTAGAATTACAGTAGATTGCAATAGGAGCACATGGGTATAGGGTCAACACAAACCATACACTCCAAAAGTGGAATGCGAACCACGAATGGACCCCACATCGCGATGAAGCTTGCAGAGGTGTTCCCATGCAGAAAGACTGCAAACAAGCCTTGCTAGCTGCAAGGGTCGCGGTAGGGGTTTTAGGGTGTTGCTGTGGCCCAGGTGGGACCAGGATGTCGCCACTTGGAGGAGGAGACAGAAGAAGTGCCCAGAAAATCAGGGAGCCCTCACAGCAGCAGGCAGCACCCGCAGAAGTACCTAAACAGGCACCTGGAAGCAGAGTGAACCGGAGTCCATGCAAAGTCACAAAAGGGAGTCCCACAACGCCGGAGGACAACTCAGGAGGTTGTGCACTGCAGGAGAGTGTTGGGGACCCAGGCTTGGCTGTGCACAAAGGAAATCCTGGAAGAGTGCACAGGAGCCGGAGCAGCTGCAAATCACACAGTACCCAGCAATGCAGTCTAGTGTGGGAAGGCAAGGACTTACCTCCACCAAACTTGAACTGAAGAGTCACTGGACTGTTGGAGTCACTTGGACAGAATTGCTGAGTTCCAGGGACCATGCTCGTCGTGCTGAGAGGGGACCCAGAGGACCAGTGATGCAGTCTTTTGGTGCCTGCGGTTGCAGGGGGAAGATTCCTTCGACCCACGGGAGATTTCTTCAGAGCTCCTGGTGCAGAGAGGAGGCAGGCTACCCTCAGAGCATGCACCACCTGGAAACAGTCGAGAAAGCCGGCAGGATGAAGCGATTCAAGGTCGCTAGTAGTCACCTTGCTACTTTGTTGCGGTTTTGCAGGTGTCCTGATCAGTCAGCGGTCAATCCTTTGGTAGAAGGTGAAGAGGGAGATGCAGAGGAACTCTGATGAGCTCTTGCATTCGTTATCTGAAGAATTCCCCAAAGCAGAGACCCTAAATAGCCAGTAAAGGAGGTTTGGCTACCAGGTTAGGAGGATTGGCTACCAAAAGAGGTAAGAGCCTATCAGAAGGAGCCTCTGATGTCACCTGCTGGCACTGGCCACACAGAGCAGTCCAGTGTGCCACAGACACCTCTGTTTCCAAGATGGCAAAGGTCTGGGACACACTGGAGGAGCTCTGGGCACCTCCGCTGGGAGGTCAGGGGAGAGGTCACTTCCTTTTCCTTTGTCCAGTTTCGCACCAGAGCAGGGTTGGGGGATCCCTAAACCGGTGTAGACTGGCTTATGCAGAGATGGGCACCATCTGTGCCCCTCAAAGCATTTCCAGAAGCTGGGGGAGGCTACTCCTCCCCAGCCTTCACACCTATTTCCAAAGGGAGAGGGTGTGACACCCTCTCTCAGAGGAAATCCTTTGTTCTGCCTTCCTGGGCCAGGGCTGCCTGGACCCCAGGTTGGCAGAAACCTGGCTGAGGGGTTGGCAGCAGCAGCAGCTGCAGTGGAGACCCCGGAAAGGCAGTTTGGCAGTATCCAGGTACTATGCTAGAGACCCGGGGGATCATGGAATTGTCCCCCCAATGCCAGAATGGCATTGGGGGGACAATTCCATGATCTTAGACATGTTACATGGCCATGTTCGGAGTTACCATTGTGATGCTGTACATTGGTAGTGACCTATGTACAGTGCACATGTGTAATGGTGTCCCCGCACTCACAAAGTCCGTGGAATTTGCCCTGAACGATGTGGGGGCACCTCGGCTAGTGCCAGGGTGCCCACACACTAAGTAACTTTGCAACCAACCTTCACCAGGTGAAGGTTAGACATATAGGTGACTTATAAGTTACTTAAGTGCAGTGGTAAATGGCTGTGAAATAACGTGGACGTTATTTCACGCAGGCTGCAGTGGCAGGCCTGTGTAAGAATTGTCAGAGCTCCGTATGGGTGGCAAAAGAAATGCTGCAGCCCATAGGGATCTCCTGGAACCCCAATACCCTGGGTACCTCAGTACCATATACAAGGGAATTATATGGGTGTACCAGTATGCCAATGTGAATTGGTAAATGTAATCACTAGCCTGTTAGTGACAAATTTGGAAAGCAGAGAGAGCATAACCACTGGGGTTCTGGTTAGCAGAGCCTCAGTGAGACAGTTAGGCATCACACAAGGAACACATACAGGGCACATACTTATGAGCACTGGGGCCCTGCCTGGCAGGGTCCCAGTGACACATAGACTAAAACAACATAAATACAGTGAAATATGGGGGTAACATGCCAGGCAAGATGGTACTTTCCTACAGAATCCATGCTCTATTTTTATTTACTTCCATATATATTCCTTTCTGCTCATCATTCAGTTGTTCTATTGTTGCAAGTCCACATTTTCTTCTCTTGCCTGTTACATTGCTGTCTGCATCTCATTCATCGCTGTGGTGGCTTCGTTTTAGATTATTGGCTGTCCAAAAAGGATCTTGAATGAGAGGTCCAGAACTGTGGCTGCTTTGTGAATTATCCTTTACTATCTCAGTAGCAATTGTTTCCTCTTGTTCAATTTCTTCATTTAACATTCTCAGGTAGTGGAGAGATATTGGACACTCAGGGTCACATTTCGAGTTTGGGAAGACTGCTGCAGTGGCGGCCACCAAAAGACCGCCATGTTGGCGGTAATCCAACCGCCATATTGAGTCACACTGTGAAGACTGCCAAAAATTCAGCCAAAAATCCAAAACCTCCTGGACACTGGCGTCCCACCACCAGCACCTCCAGCCTGACAAAAATCCACCCACCAAATTATGAACCACAAATCACCAGAGGGGGTCTTCCATGGTGGAAAACCATTGGCTGTGCGAACCACCATGGTAAGAACTCACATCATTCTGAACAGCACACCACATTGGATGGTTTGAACAATCTCTACACAACCTACAATCCTTTGCAACAAAAACACCAATGAGATACCCAGAGAGTAGGCAATATTATAGATGTAGCACCTTTACACAATAGGCACACATACACATCACACTCAGCACACACTCCACATCAGCACAACTAACACACATCACTAACACACAAAATCCCTGTCAACCGTCTTACCCTCATAATGCACCAATTACCCAACACTGCACCCTTATAATCACAACAACCCCACACACCAGCTACACAACCACGACCATGTACCCCACAAAAATACCTATGTTTCAATGATGACGAGTTGTAGGTCATGGTGGATGAAATTGTCAGGGTAGAGCCACGACTGGTTGGAGCACAGGTCCAACAAACATTGATTGCCAGAAAAGTTGAGTTGTGGAAAAGGATAGTGGAAAGGGTCAACTCAGTAGGCAGCCATCCATGCACAAGGGAGGACATCAGGAAGAGGTGACCTCAGTGGAAAGTGTGTTTTATGGCATCACAGTACCAGATAGCCTTGCAGAGGACTGGCGGTGGGCCCCCACCACCTCCCCCACAGTTCACATCATGGGAGGAGAAGGTCATGGACATACTGCATCCTGGGGTGCCTGACTGGAATACCTGGGGAAACTGGAGTCTGGTAAGAACCCACAACAGTCATGTCACACATTTGTCTTGTGCTGCATGCTTCCTCACCTCCCAAATACTCCCCAATTAACTAAATGTCCCACTACACCTCCACCTAATCACCTAATGTCCCTCTCCTGCACGCCACTACTCCACTCAGCCGAACTGCCCTCACAGTCCTTGGCAATGGCATGCTAACTACTGGCTAATCATCCCACTATCACTCCCAGAATGCTCAAACCCATCATGGGTGAAAACCTGAAATGTGCACAACACATCACATGTAATACATGTACAACTAAAGGATTAGTTAAACACCATCTAGATTTTTCTAGTGAGGAACAGTACATGGCAATGACAGCAATGCATTGACACACACACAATAGCAAACAAATCAAAATACAAATACAGCTGAGTGACCACTCCTAATAACCGCAGATCAAATATCCGAAGCCAGAAATAGACTGACATGGGTTGGAAGGTGAGATGGCTGAGCAAATGCACATGCACATGCACAACATATAGATACAGGACTATTACCCTTGCATGCTCACATACTGTGATCCCACTAGGACACCATTGTGCATTGTGCAGCTTTAATGTGTGACATCTAGCAAGTCTGACTATTCACTAGGTAACCAACATGAACAGTCACGTCAATTATCAGGCAAAACCAGAACCCATCTATAGTGAAATCTGAAGCAAACTTGTTTGACAGCTGTGGAAATCAAGTCACATAGTTGTATGTACAACAAAGGTATGCTGTGCAGCATCTGTCAATGTCATTTTAGGGAACCATGTAAAGCTACTGTCTACATCTCACAAAGAGGTAACCAAACACACATTCTAACCTGAACTCTGTGTCTCACTCCCTCCACAGGTAACCATGACATTGCCACCATGGAGAGGATACCTGAGACTGCCAATTCCACTCAGGATGAATGTCCCAGTGAGGACAACACACCTGGATGTCTGGACAATGATCAACAACCTGGCCCATTTGGGACATCTGGTCAGTCAACGACTCTCTGCCTCACCCTGCCCACATCAACCCCCGCCACCCCTGGTGCATCCACATCACAGGCAACCATTCACCCCCAAACCTTTGTCCCATGGACTGTTCAATCAATTTTGTGCCCCACAGTACATGGACCAGAGTCAAATCTTGACATCCCGGCCAATGAAGGACCTGCTTCCACTGGGAGTGGGCACACTGTTCCAGGGGAACACTTGGGTATAGGGTGTGTGGGAGGGATGCTGTGAGCCAGAGGATTGGGGCCTCAAAAGGAGTCCACTGACCAGGAAACCATCTCCCAAATCCTGGGAGCATACCAAGGTTCCCAGGACAGGATGGGCCAAATAATCACAATGTTGGGGAAAATCAAAGGCTGCAGAGGGAATACCAACAGGAAGTCATGCAGCAGTGGCAGGCACAAAATGCCCGCATGGCTTCAATTTCAGGGGTGCTGAGGGACATCAATACCACCCTGATTAGTTTCTCAACACACCATCAGGCCCCTTCCACTAGCAATGTAACATTTGCCCCATCTATATCTGTGGCAGCTAGTGGAATGGAGGCCCTGTCAGGGGAACCACATGCCTTAGATACTGCTTCCTCTGTAGCTGTAGAACACCCCCGTAAACGTGAACGTCCACCAAGAGTCTGTCTAGAGCAGATGCCAAGACCAAACCAGCTGCCAGGAAGTGAACCTCTCCTGATTTGTCACTCTTGTGTGTCACTGAGACACCCTGTAGACTGTTCTGAGATATAGCTCCATTTCCCATGGTACAAGGACACTGGGCCTGTGGAACCAGCTGGTGCATACGCTACTCTGATGAATTCATTTACCATGACCTCACTCATCACCTTAATTTTCATATATGCACTTTTATTTTGACTTGTATTATTCTGATATGCTCAATAAATCACAATTGAACACAGCTACTGTATATGTGTCTTTTATAATACATCAATAATTGTCATGCTTGCCAACTGTGTTCTCGTCATACCCCCCTGCATCGAACAGCCAGTGTAATGGTCATCAGACAGAGGCTCCCTCAACAGAAGGCACATTACAACAGAAATGCACAGGACAGATGTCAGAGAGGTTGAAATCCAGGGCAACATAATAGTACAGTTAGTATTCCAATCTGCAAATAGAGCATGACAGAGTACCACCAGGATGGAAGGTATGGTGGCATACAATGCACATATACAGGTACTAGATGTCATGCCCATGGTAAACTACCTACAAAGCAGGGACACCCAGATTGGACCTATTTATCACCAGTTACAGTCTCTTCACATACCCATACCATAGCTACATGATCACATAACCCATGGAACACACAAAGAACATCACTGAGGAAGCAGTATTTTAACCATACACTACCATAAGTCCCAAACCTGTAGGATTCTCACTCACCTTTGTCAATATACAGTTATCTGCACCTTGGACAGCAGCGTCAGAATACAAACACAGCTAGGCCCCATGGTCATCACAAAGTACCCCACACATTGAGAAGCCAGAGGCCATGATCCAAACATCACACATTGGCCATATACTTCAACTGACAAGTAATACACCATTTCACATCCCCCAACCCCACTAGTGATAGGAAAGGACAAAGCTGTCACAACCCCTCATTGTCCCTTCATATTCATACTATGGGGTGTGTGAAGTTTGTAACAGAAGGACATCTAACTATGGCTGTCTGATTGTTTATATATGGCCTTATCATGCATGTCCATACCATTAAACTGTAAGCGATTTACTATTATTATCTTATTTTAGAGAAGGTAAGTGATTAGGCTGTCCTACCCTCTAGTAATGTGCAATGTCCATGCTGTAAGTGCAAATGGCCAACCATTACTAGTGCAACATATGGTATTGGCCACATACATTATGTCACAATGGTTACTCAGGGGCAGATGTTGTTGAGTGGGACAATCATTGCTAACCTTAGCCTAGCTGATGTGGACAGGTTGAATAGGAAATGGTTTTGGGTCACTTCTTACTTCGAGATATTATGGTTTGGCTGAACTACTTTTTGTCATATAGGTGTTGTGGGATATGTTGTAAGTGCACTGGCAGTCAAGTAGGATCATGTGTACATCATGTGTACATGTCTTTTCAGTGGGATATGTTTGTTGTCTTGACCTAAGTACAGGTAATCACATGTAAGGAATGGTGTAAGTGATGTTGGTTTACTCATGTTGTCATGTCGTGGAACTGAATCTGCATGTCAGAAGGAATGGTATGTGCCCTAATAGGATTTAGTTGGCTAGCGTTTGTTTAGTTGTTCTTACACTGCTCTCTGTGATTGTCAGTTGATGTCTCATGTGTGTGTTGTAGGCCACTGTAGCTGTACCTGCATGTATGATGTGATGTGATGTGGTGTATCTTTGTATAGTGACTGCAGATATTCCCTCAGGATTTGGTACATGTAGTGACATGGCTGTTCTCCAGATATGGATTCTAAACATAAGATGGCACCTGTATGGGACTGCCACATGTTGTGTCTTCATCATAGATTGTATCCATTATGGCATATATGTATAGAGGGTTCAGGCAGGCATGTGACTGAAATGACAGGTGCTGTGTTGTCTGCGAATGGAGTTGTCTTTACTCGCATGGGACATGACTTATGGACATGGACTGGTCAGGTGTTGAATCAGAATATGCATGATATGATGTGATCAGTCAACTGCTTTTCCTAATGGTGATAGGAGTATGGAGAGTTAAGACCAGAATTAGGACGGAATTTCAGTTTTAGCCAGGGCATGATGAGGATGCTGACATAAGTTTACAGGTGATTTGATGGAAGTTCCAGTTCTGCTACCTTACATGGATTATGATGTTGGTTAGAGAGATGACATAAAGGGGTGGATAGCAGTAACATATTGTGACATGATGAAGGATATTTGGTTTTCTATATGGGATTGCCGAGCCAGGAAATGTATACCTACAGTTGTGCATGTTGTAATGTGAGAATTGTGATGACTCTCCCTTTCCCTCTCTATCTCTTCCGCCGTCTCTCTCTATTTGTGTGCATCAGCATGCGAAGGAGGCGGGGAACAGGGGAGTGGGGATGCTGCTGGCCAAGAGACCCAGAGTGCTGATACCACCGACAGCGAGGGACCAACTGGCCCGGCGTGCAAGGTGAGTGCTACGGGGAGACAGGATCATCATCATCATCCTTGGAATTCTACTCCAGTGGACACTCCCTGGTGGTGGCAGACCCATCTGGGACTACCCCATTGTCATCTTTGTCCGCCACCCCCTTTACAACCACTGCCCTCCCTCCAGGTCCCTAACCAGTTGTCCATGCCCACTCACCCAGGAGGGTGGGTGTCTCCTTCTTGCATGCACTTCTACCCCTGCCCCTGTCAGCCTTGCTGCCCTCCGCGAGGAGGATATTGACCTCCTGAGGTCGATCTCTGTGGGTCAGTTGACTGGCAACTCAAATCCAGCAGAGAAATGCGTTCCTGGATGGCATTCACGGAGCACTGGCTGGCCTACACAGAGCATTTCAGACTCTGGCCTCCACACTGACAGCAGCCAGCAGCCAGTCAACCTTGTCTTCCGTCGCCCATCCACCTTCCTCTTCCCAATCCCAAACCCCTCATTCCTGACCCGGCAAAAGCACACAAACAGACAAGCATGTATCCACCTCAATATTCAACGGTACCACTGACAAACACAAGCACGACAAGACCCACCAACGTCAAGCACACAAGCAACACCCACCTGCAGACAAACCAACAGTCACTACTTGCACTGACTCCCCCACCACTCGCAGCATCACACACACAACACTGGACACACCTGCAGACACCACACCAACATTCACCGATCCAGCCACAACTCCTATCCTACCCATTATCAGCATAATAGCAGATCCTCAAGTCACCACATCTGTAGACACCACAACCACAGACACGCTTATATTCTGCACATCCTCCATGCCTGCAGTCACCTCCCCATCAGACAGTCACCCATCCACCATGGCCTCTCCCAGCAACTTTACCACCCCTCCTCCCAAGACACATAAATGCCCACACTCACGCACCCAACAGACACCCAGCACCCACAAGCATACCTCACACACACATGCATCCAAGACATACACCAAAACACATCTTGCAACCACTCCCTCTCCCTCTACTCCCAACCCTTTTGCCATGACGGTCCCCATGTATCAAAGAAGGCTTTCCTCTCAGAGTTATCCCTTTTCTCTACTCCTCTTCCACTCTGTGTTACCCCAAAATGATATGTGTCCCTCCCCAAGTCTAGCCCTTCTACCTTCAAGACCTCCCCTGCCCCCTGCAAGTACCCATGCCCCTCCCTACCAAGAAGTCAACTCTTCCCAAGAGTTCCCAGCCCTCCCCTAAGCCTCGACCTAATCCCCCCTCCCAAGCCTAAGCCAAAAGATCCCCCTCCCAAACCTAAGCCCAAACCCCTCCAAACCCCCCAATCCCTGTGGTGCCTACCTGCCCCCTTGATTGCCCTACCTGTGGAGGTTACATGGCAGTCAGGAGTCAAGTTGGGGCAGTTGGAAGTGCCATATATGCATGTTGCACACACATGTGTTTGGACTGGCCTATGTCCTTAATCTGTGTACATATTTATATTTATTTATTTATTTATTTGCATATATCTGGGCCAACCCGTTGTTGGTTTCATGGTGACATCTTTGTCCTGCCTTTCTTTTCCTAGGTCTGTGTTGGTCTTTTTTTGTGTGTGAGCAAGTTTTATGAGTGTGGTGATTGTGCTACCAGTTGTGTCCGGGCAGCATTTGTCCCGCAGTTCACTCTTCTTTTGGAAATAATAGGCCTTGGAAATCCAAAATGACACATTGTATGAAACGGTCCTTAACATTTGTTTCTTCAGAGGCAATATCTCCCACATCTATGTGTTTGGAGGAGTGGAACTTGCTGTTGTAGGGTTTTGTTATCATTCTCATCTAGGATTTTACATGTAACATTCTATTCTATTAAGGACAGTACACAGTTATCAGTATCAGTTCCAAATTTTGGGGTATCCTTTATCCATAAGAGCATGTGTATATGAGGAGCACCTCTTGCCGGGTAGTCTTTCCTCCAAACAAAATCTTTAAGTTCTTCAAGAGGAGAATTTGTTTTATTGCATATAAATCCCAGCATCACTTGAAACTCGTGATTGAAATACCTACATACGTTAGCAGGATCCAAAGAACAAAGTTCTGTTGTCTTCAAATGAATATCTTTAATGTTAGAGTTTGCTTATCTTAGAAAATCTAGTAAATCATCCCATGCATATTTTGTGCAACAAAGGTGAGCTTTTTCAGGACCAAAGTAACTGAACTGAAAGGCTTCACAAACTTTCTGAACCTCTGCCACATGTCCATGTAACATAGCTATATTCATATCTCCTAAACATAAAGATAAATTTACGTAGAAAAGTCTCCCAACCTAATTTGTGCATTTTTCAATGATGCACAGCTAACATTCTAAAGTGATGAAAAGTAATTTTACACACTTTCTTTGAAAAGCATGCCAGTGAATGGCTTAGTAAGTTACTATATTTTCTAGCTTTGCATGGAGTTAATCCTTGCAGCAATCTAATTTTCTGTTTAAGACTTCTCCATGAAACTTCTCTTAGGAACGTTTTTAATTTATCAGTTGATTCCTGATGGACAGAACAATTACTGACACGCTTCCACTTGTACACAGGAGCCTGTTTATGTCTTCCTTGTACTTCAACAGCTATCACTTGTACTACATTCCTAGAAACAATTTCTTATTTTTCTATTGGAGTACCATCCTTTACTTCATAGCAGAGACCACTTATGTCAACTGCATGCACTAATGTGCTAGATGTGTGCATCCATTGTTCTTTAAAGTTTTTACAAACATTACTTTTGTTAATAACCCTTTTCTTTAATGCTCTTTTCCTCATGCACAATACTGTTTTATCAAGTTTCTTCATTTGGTTCAATAGTAAGATAAAAAGATTCTTCTTTACAGCAAATGCTTTCTTAATTATACCCTTGATATGTTTCTTTTGCTTTAGAGCAACACATCTCCCCTTACACTTCTTTATCTTCCACATTTTTTTAAAACTATTCTATTTTGAAACATTTCTACTCTTAATTCCTTAAATAGTTTTTGTCTCCAGGTCTCTGTTTTCTCAATACATTTCCTAATTTTAATACATGCTACTGCCTCCATTTGCACTACATGCACTACTTCCTCTTTCTCAGTACATGTTAAGCTTTTCTTTTTTATGTTTTTTTAACTCAAAAATTCAAGTCACATTGAGATCTATTAAGGAGCCAACCCACAACTGAGCCCACACATGACCATTTAATATGATTATCAATAGACCTTACAGTAAAATGCTAATTTCTCCAATCTAATCCTCTCATAGCATATCCATTTCCATGGTTCAATTGCATTTACCCCATATCCTGCCATGTTTGGCTGGGCAACACCAAGCCTCATACACTGGCTTTTCCTGATGGGCTAACCAATCTATGCCATATCTCCAATGGGTCATTGGGGGAGGCTTTGAGAGAGTCCATTGGGCTGCAGTGTCACGTTTAGCTACCAGTAGAGCCATCCCCAAAAAGGCTCAATAGGGCCCAGTACCCCACATTCCCTCAAGGGCACCAGCAGGATTATCAATGGAGCATTTCAATGTCGGTCCCCAAAATGATGGAAACTTTGGTAACAATTGCCACCCAGAAACTTGCTATACAGGACCATGTCATGTGAAACAAATCAGCACAGACCTGTGAGCAACGAGGACAGAAAGAGTCAGCCTGGAGTCCTGCCTTAAACATCCAATCTGGAGTGAGGTATGCATAATGTAAGTAGTATGTTTGAACAAGTCTGAGTCATGAGGATATAGTCAGGAGTCTGGGGGCCATCAGGGCATCTCACCAGTCCTTATCATTCAATGCTCTTAGCCAGAGCTTCCAGCGCAATCTGAGGTTTATTAGGAGGTCCGGGGCATTGATGCTCAGGGTGCAGTAGCTTTGGGACACCCCACCTTTTCCCAGTGTACCTATTTTGACCTTGTCTTCCATCAGGCTGAATTCGGGAAGCACTGTGTCTGGTGGAATATGCACCCGTAAGGTATGTCACAGTTGCAGATATTTATGGAACTGAGTATTGGAAAGAGAATACATCTGTTGAATGTCTTGACCTGAAGACATGTACACAACATGCCAGACATCTCCCAGGAGTGTAATGTTGATGGCATCCTAACTACCAAACCCCTCAAGGGCGGATACATCAACTAGCCAGGAACTGTGCCATAAGGGAGTTTGTTGGGTAAGCTTAGACCACCAGCCAGTGGAACAAAGTGCCACCCCCCACCCGGTGAACACCCTCTGGGTCACCTCAAGAATAGCGATGTGAAGAGGGTTGCCATAGAGCATTGCCATAATATGATGGATCCCTAAAGTAAAGAGCTGGTTGCCAGATTCAGCCATCACCGCCCAGCCAGTCGTTGACTCCTAACAGTTGTGAGACTAGATAGTATAGATACACTATAGACATTCCAATCCCACCTTCAAAGGGGACTTGTTGGCAGGTTATTAATGCTAAATGTGGGTGTGAATTGTGCCATAGGAACCATTTTGCAACAGAGTCCATTTCATTAAACGCAAACCTAGAGATCATGTGAGGAAAATGTTGGAGATGGTAAAGAAATTAAGGCAGTATCATAATTTTTTGCAATGCTATCCTGCCTATGGCATTTAGAGGAAGTGTTCACCATTTCTGAAGGTCATGTTTAATCTTATGGATAAGAGTTGTAACCTTGAGGGACCATATCAGGACAGGATCCAGGCCTACTCTAATGCCTAAATAACAAAAGCTGAGGCGACGGATTTGAATAGCGGTTTGCCATTCAATGCATTCCTGCGAAGGATGGAGTTGGACAAATACCAACTTGGCTGGGTTAACGGCCAGGCTGGAGGCTGCTGCAAAGAGCCTTAAGAGTTGCAAATAAAGGGGACCACTGCTAGCTGCACTTGCCAGATACAACAGGACATCATCCGCTTATAATGAAATACGATCTTTCTGCTTGGTGGCCTATACCCATACCCGTATTTGCAGATCACATCTCAGAAGTCTTGCCAGGGGTTCAATAGCTATAGAAAAAAAAAGTGGGGATGGGGGGAGCCCTGATGAGTCCCACATGTTATAGAAAAGACATTAGATACCACTCCGTTAACTTGAACCTGTGGTGACGGGTTGGAATAGAGAATCCATACCCGGCAACAGAATGTAAGACCAAATCCCACTCTTTCTAGGACTCAGATTAAGTAGGTCCAGTCGACAATGTTGAATGCCTTATTGAAATCTAAAAGGTGTAGTGGTAGCTGTGGGGGTGACAAGACGATAAGCCAGGGTCAAATTCAGGTGTCTTAGGCAATGCCTTTTGCTCCTTGCAGGCATGAACCCACATTGGCCCAGGTGGACTAAAGACCGAAATACCCTTGACAGGTGTTGATTGAGAATGGTGGAGAAAATCTTAGGTTTGGTTTTGGTGAGTGACATGGGACAGCATGCAGCACAGGAGATCGGGGGTGCAGCAACTTTGGGATAACTACAATCGTGGCTTGATCGAGTTCTGGGGGGAGGGCCAGTCTGTACTCCCTCTATATAAAGGTTCAGTAAGTGAGGGGGGAGGATGTCCATGCATTCACTATAGAACGCTGGAGGATAACCATCAGGACTCAGGGTTTTTCCGAGGTCCAATACTGATATGGCTGTTTTCATTTCTGCTAATGTAATGGGCTCTTCTAATTCCCACCTTTCAGGGCTGTAGAGTTGGGGGAGCAGCACTTTGTTAATACGAGGGGCTACCAGTCCGGCCTGGGGGCATGGTACCACCTCATAGAGCTTAGTGTAGTAGGTAGAAAATGCTTAGGTGTTTGCTTTGGAGGCATGGTCAAATGCCCTGTTTCACCAATTATCTCTGGGATAACTCTACTGGCGAGGGGGCAAGAAGCTAGCCAGTAAAGCAGCTTCCCATTTTTATTACCTTACCCACAGACCTGTGCCTTAGATCCATGCCAAATTTGTTTTTCTGTCTTGAGGGAGAGGTGTCTGATCTCTTCTTGGAGCAACATTAGTCGCCTGGTGATATCACCATGAGTGGCTGGTGAGAGCTGGGCCTCTAGGTGCAAGATCTGGGCCTCAAGTTGCATGATGTGTTGGCATTTGGTATGTTCTGATATCCTGAGGAGCATGACTACCAATGGTAGCTTTTCAGGCCACCCAAAGACGACTGCACTGACCCATTATTATTCTGAAAATAATTCAAGAGTTCGTGTCCTAATCCCTAAGTGAATGATTCGTCCTGCAGATGCCAGGCATTCAGCCGCCACATGGGGTCCTCGAAAGCCTCTAGTAAACCCCACATGAAATACTCTATCAAAGCCTTGTTGGGCAACGATGGGACATTTAAAACCCATTAAATAGGTCTGCAGCAGCAACAGATTAGTGTAGAAGGAGTGTCGGGCACAACGAAATGCAGAGGAACACTTTGCCTGATCCAGAAGGCCATTAACATTTCATGGCATACATTTGTAGGGGATCATGGTGGGGCAAGGGGTGTCTGTAAATGGCTGTATTAAAAACCAGTGTGTTACATGTGTATAGCAGAGTGTGAACCCTCAAGAAGGATGCATGCCTACATGAGACACGTATCTGGTGTAGCAACAATGGACCGATGTGACCACTGTGGAAGAAAAATTAATAACACATGGAAAACAGTTGGCAGGAGAAATACTCAAACATATCCTGTTCAAGAAACCCAATCCCCGACTCTCCCACATCATATTCCCCCCTACAAAGCATCTGTTGCCCCATAACATAAACCCCAAACCATAAGCAACTTGTCTTAGAGGGATGTGGAATGGTGGACCCCTCCAGGATAAAGGATCCAAGCAATGCAGTGCCTGTAAATGCTAAGGTGATCCGCAGATGATATAGTCAGCAAGTAGAGAAGTGGAGTTCACCAGAAATATTTATCAACAGGGTGTGGTACGATTAGATCGAAGAAGGGGTGTGGCTCAGCCGCTCCTCAGTGAAAGTTGATGAATCTGGATCTCCTGCCCCGCACGAGAATGGGTCAGGCCTCTGAGGTGTCAGATGAGTCATCAAACCAAGGCTTGGTGAGTGGGTGTGTTAGGAGTATTCCTGCGGCAAGAACGGGTATGGCCCCTCTTTTGGCATCTACCCACTGAGTCTCTCTGTGTCAACAGCTGTTTAATGTTGGGGGAGAAAGGGAGTGGTGTACGGCAGAGCTGCTTCTCCGTGGTGAGCCATTCCCAGGCTGACTTGGGAATATCAAAAAAGAAGGATTTGCTGTCCTAAATAACTGTAAGATGTGCCAGGAACAGGAGCGTATAGGTCAATTGAAGAGATCTAAGTTTCCGCTTGACTGATTTGTAGGAGCAGCATTTAATTTGAAGCTCTCATGTGTGTTCTGGGGAGAGGAATATTTTAAAGTTTTCATAACAGAGGTCTGGAGTCTCTCTTGCTTCCTTTGAAGTTGAGTAATCTTGCTTTCAGAGGCCGCCGCTTGGCAGCCAGGGGAAGTTTAGGAGTCAAGATGCTGTGTGCCCAATCAATCGTGAACCATGGGGACAGTTTTTCGGCAGGCATCCATGATTTAAGCCACAACTTTAAGAACTTTGTTGGGTGAGAATTCTCCACCTCTTCTGGAAACCCCAAGAAGCAGAGAGTGATTTTCAGCATCTTCAGCTTGGTGGTGGAGTTGTTTGTATGGGTCAACAGTCAAACTACCTTGGCCTTGAGGTCCATGACCTCATCTTTGACCATGGAGACACAGCCTTCCACCTCCATGATGTGACCTGCAGTGTTCTGTAAGTCCTGGTGAAAAAGTGCCACATCGTCATGTAACTCCCCGATCTTGGCCTTCAGAACATTCAGCGATGTCTGTGTATCCTGGAAGATCTTAAACAGGCTATTGACTTTTGTTGTACCTTTATCAGAGGTGTAAACCCTAGAGGCTCCAGCCAAAGAAGTAAACTGATCTAAGCAGAGTTGGGAGGTGGTGGCAGTTAGCCCAGTTTGTCTTTTCCCCATGACTCCTGGATAGTGCAAGTTGTGGCTATTGACGTCTGGCCTTCTTACTGCACTTCTCAATAGCATAAGCAGTCAGGTGTAAAACGGGGCTTTGTTCCAGATAGTGAAAAAAGGACCTGAGAAAGAAGTTATGATGCAGATAAGAAGGGACCACAATGGGTCATGATACACCTAAGTCATCTGACTGGTGCAAAAGAAGGAAGACAGGGTGATCCACGACCACCAAGGTCAGTCGTCCAACAAGGCCCACTGCTCACCAGATCCATGGACAGTAGGTCTCCAGGGCTAGGTCAGTTTTCAAGATGCGCCTCCTGCCTTGTGGAAAAAATTGCAAGCTGCAGGTATATTAAAGGCTCACCAGGGTCCGCACTGTGAGCGAGCAGGTGCAACTAGATGGTGGCGTCTGGTGTCTTGTAGAGGCAAGAAGGAGGACAGGGGCTTCCACAGATCTCAGATGGTGAGTTTAACCATCGGTGAACTGTAGTATTGCCAGTGGGGGAGTGCTGCCGTCCGAGAGGTTCTTTTGCTCGAGAGGAGACTGTGAAGCGGATTCACAGACAGGAAGCCAATATTTATAGTTGCTGTGCAGATGGGCTGATGGCACAACTGATGGGCCTGAGGGCCTGTCTGGATGCAGTCAGAGCTCCAGTGCCCAACCAGGCCCAGCCAGAGGAGTCAGGGAGGAGGCATGCTCACCAGCCCACAGGCCGGCAGCAGGTGGCACTGTATCCCCCAGCAGCTATCAGTAGAGCAACCTTCATCCATGAGGAGCTGTGAAGATCAGGCCCGGGCTCCTCAGTAAGTGGGGCCATGGCACTCACCAAGAGCAGGCAGCACTGCTAACGTCCCGGCAAATCTCTGTCTCATCGGAGCTGGTGGGCCAGCAGTTGACAAGCTATGTTGATTGCGAACATTTCAGGGGGAGGCAGAGCCAATGCCGAAGCCTCACTCGCACCTATCCACCACCAACCAGGTGGTGCCACACCACCAGACCACACAGTTTCTCCTCCAGGTACCAAAGCCCATGCTGGGGCCCACAGTCAGGGGCAATGCGCTCATCTGAGGTCTGCTGGAGCCTCCCTGGGTTGCTACCTCCAAAGCGGCAGCTGTGGTCGGCCACGCTGATCATGGCCTAGGCGACGGCTGGGTCCGCCATGTTGAGACACAATGGACCGGGGTAAAGATGCTCCAGCTGGCGGGTCAGAGGGTGCCGAAGTCCACAAGCAAATTTCAGGGCTTCCCCAGAGTCATGGATGATGTTCACCTGCGCAAATATTGTGAGACACCGCAGGCAATGGTGGTGGATAACGGAAAGAGGTCTGAAGCACTCTCAGAGTGAGACTGCCATCTTGAAGCCCCCAAGCCTTGCCCTTAGCTTCTCTTTTTCATTAACATCTTTCTCTCGTTTTGCAATCCTCAGTACTCATACCTGAGACAGTTTTCTTTCTCTGCACATTTTCAACGTTATCTTGTTTTTTACTTTTAGTTTTGACCAGGTAGTACTGTTTTTTTGCTTTTTTCTTCTTTGGGATTTGTGAATATTCTTATTAAATTGCAAGTAGATATCTAGAAAACAAAAAAACAATACATTTAGCTCCACAAACCTGCTATCTCGATGCATGCATGAATATATAAGTGTGGATATGTGAGTGATGAATCATTTTCTTCATAGATATATGACTTGCAGATTGGCTGTCAGATTACATTTATACCTAGTCATACCAGTCTGTATGTGGACATAAAAAAAGTTAAACTCAGAAGGACCTATTTCACCTTTTAATCATAAACCATCTTGCTTTATGCCTACCTACAGGCTACCTACTAGTAAGCCCAAGTTATGTTTAAATGACTGCTTGTCTTAATGAGCGAGTAGGTTATGAGAGTAGTTGAATACATATCAGAGTGACTATGGGTCATATGCATCAAAGTGCCATTTTACATTTCCTAAATAGCTAACTTTAGGTAATCGCTATTTAGGGAATGCAATTTGGAATGTAACAACTCCTACAGAGTCGCTATTAAGAAATGTGACTCCATTCATCTGCATGTATGCATGAATGTATAAGTGATCTTTCGAATGGTTTTGCATTTCCTAATTTGTGATTTCTTATTAGGGAATCACAAATTAGGAAATGCAAAACCAAGGTTGCAAGGGGCTTAGGCCCCCTGTGATGCACCACAAAAAATAATTGTGCAGATGTGAAGCATGTGTGCACTACAGGACACTTTCAGAAAAAGCATTTTTAATGCATTTTTTTAAAATTGCACATCGTTACCATCAACTTGGAGTTGATGGTGATAGCATTTCCTCAATGCCTATTTCACAATTAGAAAATGCTTGAGACGTGTGCTTATGATATCACAAATAGGTAATCCCTATTTACGATTGCATACTCAGGGAATAGCAAATTGTGATTTCCTATTTGGAGTCACAATTTTAGGGAATCACAAAAAATTGCAATTCCCTAAAATGGGACTCCCAATGCCTTTCATACATTCAGTAAGGCTCTTCTGCATACGCAAACAGTGGAATTTTGCGATTCACATTGTTTGCGAATGCAAAATAATTTGATACATCTGGCCCTTTATCACTTATCAACGAGGTTTAGTGCAACAGTATATATAGCTACTGCCAGGATGTATGTGTGAATGTGTAAGTGGCTGTTTCATTGTCTAACTGGGTATGTGAGTGATCTGTCCTTTTGTTGATAGGTATATCACTACCAGTATGGATGGCAGAGTACATATATACCAGAGCAAACCAATCGGCAAGTCAACAGCTAAGTCACTAAAACTCAAAAAGACATCTTTCACCTTTAAATTACAAACTGTACCTCTCTGTGTCTAGCTACAGCCTACCTAAGAAATCGGTTTTCAGTCTATCGTAAAAACAGGAGTGCAACACGTGTCAAGCATGTTTTGTGATCCCAAGTTGAGCTGAAAGTAAAACTGTACACTCATGCTCAGAATAGTAGGTACAAGTCATGCTTAAATGACTACATGTCTGAATGAGTGACTAGATAATGAGAGTATTCTACTACATATAAGAGTGACTGTATCAGTTGCTAACTATGTCTGATATTACAGCATACAAAGCTGTTGTTTGGATGTGTACACAAATGTGTAAGTACCTTTCTCAGTTTCTCACTGGGAGTCTGAATGTTCTGTCCTTTTGTTGATAGGCATATCACTACCAGTATGACACTCACAGTGCATATATGCACAAGCATATCAGTCTGCAAGTGCCATCTATGTCAGTTCAATTCAGAATAGCAATTTTCACATTTAATCACAAAACACCCCTCTGGATGGGTACCTACAGCCTAACTATGGAGTAAGTTTTGTGTACTAAAAGTTGTGTGTAATGCTTGTCAAGTAGGGTTTTGTAATGCCAAGTCAAACTGAAAGTAAAACGGAACACTCAGGCTCACCAACAATAGACACAAACCATGATCAAATCACTTCTTCTCTGAATGAGCAACTAGATTATGAGACTACTTGACTACACATTAGAGTGTTCTACCAGTTGATAAGTAGATCTCATACTACAGCACACATAGCTTCTATCTGGATAATGCATGAATGTGTAAGTGGCCTTTCTGTGTCTGACTGCCTGTGTAAGTGGTATATCCCTTTAGTAATAGGTATATGACTTGCAGTATTTGTAGCACAGTGCATATATACCTGTGCACTAAAAGAAGAGTTTAATATTTGCAAAAGCACATTTGAATACCAAATCAAGCAGTCATTAAACATGGACAGTATTGCAGTAGCATACTCAAACCATCATTAAACAGCTACTTCTAATATTATCCAACCAGATTGCTAAGTACTTCACTAAATATTTTACAAACTGTATCACAACACAATTACATTTGGCACTACTACATACATGCCTACTCCCTGCTCTGGCTGTCATTGTTTAATTGTTTTTTTCAATATCTCACTCAAATCTAAGTGCCTCTATCCTATTATAAATAAATATTTGAATTGGAGCATGCGTCTGAAATTCCACACAAAACTAGCCATTTTACTGTAACATGCACATTCAACACTATAGCTCTCAGTATCACATATTTAATTTTCAATCACAAAGCACTATATTCTGTACCCTAGCTGCAACCTACCTCTGATATTATTTTTCTGTAGCAAAAATAACATAAATACTTCTGAAGGTAATTTTCTAATTCACATAAACTCTTTCATTGAAGATAGTGCACACTTTCATTCACCTTATACCTTTGCTAATACATTTTGTAAGAAAGTATGTTTCTACACTGTGAGAAAAGAGGGCTGGTTGTCGAGGCCCCCTAACATTTTGCACCCATTTTTCACTTTTTTGCTGGTGTTTTCCTTACTCTGATGGTGCCCTGGTACTGCTAACGAGTCCCAAGGCCTGTGCTCTGTGTAAAATGAGTTTGCAAATTAGGCTAATTATAATTGGCTATGTCAACCTACCTATAAGTCCCTAGTACATGGAAGGGCATGTAGGTTTAGGGACCCCAGCATTGGTGATGCTTTCAAAGGTGCATTGCTGTGGTGCCCATTGTCATTTTAAAGGCAGGCCTGCCTTGCTGGCTGCTTTTAAACTAAAGTTAAATGCAAAATCAACATTGGAATTAAAATTACTTCCAAAGTCTTAAACTACTTTATTTTTACATATGTCACCATAAGTGTGCCCTGGGTGCCATGTAACTATCAGTAGGGAACTTATAAAAATTGTTTTATAAGCCCTGGTGAGGTAAAATAGCCAAATGTGTTTTCCCTTACTGTAGTGAATGATCTCCATAGGCTAAAATGGGGAAAATGTATTTTCATCAACAAAGTACTCCTAAGTGACAGATATCTTGAGTTTGGTATCAAATTAATTGTTATAATAATTCCCACAACTTGCCATTGTTGGATTTAATATAATTAGTTCAGGTGAGAAGTTTTTAAACTCTACCTGAAAGTTGCCAACTTCAGCTCAATTTTTTGAGAACTAACTGGGCCTAAGTGGGGGTTAGTGGCCTATTGCTAGGTATAGGTACTTACATGCCCTTATCAATAATCCACTTTCTTACATACACGTACCCCTTAAGTGTGTTTGTTGATGTGTATATTTCTCTCTCAGTATCAGTTTGAATTGCTTCCCACCAAGCATTAGAATGATACATGACTCTCACACAAGGCAATCATTAAAGGTAACCTTTTCAACTTTGCTTTAAAGTTGTTCAGTCAGCAAAACTATTACAGTCTCCCTTCCATATTCAAATTATGTTATACCACTTATGACTGGCTGCTATAGTTAACCCTTTCGAATACTCCTCAAATGATAACCCAATTTGATAGTAGTTTTTGCCGGATCCACCAATTTACGACGGCACTTGGTGCGGCCCCAGTGTGAATACATGGATCTGTGGCAGAGCTGCAAATTCAAGCAAGAGTACTAAATTTGTTTTTGCAATCTATTGGGACACAACGTTTTATATATATATATATATATATATATATATATATATATATATATATATATATATATATATATATATATATTCCTTTTTCTACAAAAGAAATATACTCCCAAAAAATTATATTTTTAATAGATTATCCCCACTAGATTTATGACTACACAGTCACAGTTTGATCTTTTTTATACCCTTACCACTCATAGTCCTATAGCTGTGCTTTCATGGTAACATACTCTGCAGAACTTTGCTACAGCTGAAGCTCACAAGTTCATAACAGTTTCTGAGTGCTCCAAAAGCAATGTCAGCAGGTGTGGTTGAAGTCAGAAATCAGAAACAATGAACATGATACAAACACTAATAGGTTTAGGTTAATAGGTTTTTGAAATTCTCTTAAGCAACTCCAACATGTACTTCCTTTTCTCACAATAAAACTACCTAGCTTCATGCACCAACATATTAACATCATCCAATTAAATGTGATATTTGAAATTAGAACTGCTACCCTTCATTTTAACTCAATTCATTTCAAAATTACCTGATACAACTGCACCATCGAAATTTGGAAAATGAATGACACTTTTCCCACACTCTGCCTTTGTTTTTCTAACATTTGCCAAAGGCAGAAGTGGAATTGGTCAACTAAATTCTGTCCACAAATGGACAAATCCAGGAATAGTGTTTCTGCATTCCTCAGAGACCATAACATGGGCTCTATATACCACAGTAACTTATTATTTGATATGGATGGTATATACAGATGTGATGGAGTTCACCTAACAGACAAAGGCAACAGTGTGTTCCTGCAGAACCTGAGAGACTACATCCTGTATCATGTGTAGTGATCACCTACACATCATGGAAACAAAGCCTCTTTTCTGATCCAATCGTTTTACCATAGGCATATTATTAATTTATGCTTAAATACTTTTTGTTTTTTCTCCAATTCGGGTCCATGGTTCCTTCCATGAATAGCGAAAACAACAAAGGATTTTTTGGGCATTTGCTACCCATTTATTCCTAATGCAGCACACTTATCTCATCCACTGTGGTCCGGGAACTCATACGCTGAACCCTTCATATATATTACTGCCCACAAATTTGGTCTGGGACCCTTTCTCGTTATAACACAATGGCACCCACTGCTCTGCCTCTCATGTCGCAGTCACCCAAGACTGTACAAGTATCTGTGTGAGTGTATGAGTGTGCATGAGAGTATTTAACTGGATATGACAGTAGCTATAAGAGTATGTGTCTGGGTGTGTAAGTGGGTGTTAGAGTTTTCCTCTAAGTGTAAGAGTGTCTGTCTAACTGTGAGAGGGGTGTGAGAGGGTGTCTCTGAGTGTGAACATGAGTGTCAGAGTATCTTTGTGGGTGTAAGTGTGTGTGTGAGAGAGTGTCTCTGAGCGTGAGAGGTAGTGTGAGAGTGTCTGATGTGAGAGTGAGAATGAAAGTGAGAGTGGGTGTGAGAGGGTGTCTCTGGGTGTGAGAGTGGGTGTAATAGTGTCTGTATGGGTGTGAGTGTGTGTGACAGAGTGTCTCTAGGTGTGAGAGTGGGTGTGAGAGAATCTGTCGGGTCGTGAGAATGGGTGTCAGAGTGTGAGGCTGGGTGTGCAAGTGGGTGTGAGAGTGGGTGTTTGGGTATGATTATGTGTGTTAGAGGGTGTCTCTGGGTGTCTCTGTAGGTGTGAGAGTGTGTCACTGGGTGTGAGAGTGAGTGTGACAGTGCCAATCCAGATGGGACAGTGGGTGTGAGAGGGAGTCTCTAGATGTGAGAGTGGGTGTAAAGGTGTCTGTCTGGGTGTGAGAGTGCTTGTCTGGGTGTGTGACTGGGTGTGAGAGTGTCTGTCTAGGTGTGAGAGTACGTTTGAGAGAGTCTCTCTGAGTGTGAGAGCGAGTGTGGAAGTGTCTGGGTGTGAGAGTGAGTGTGAGAGTGTCTGAGAGTGGGTGGCTGTAAGAAGGCATCAGTGGGTGTGAAAGTGTGTGTCTGGATATGAGAGTGGGTGTGAGAGGGTCTATTTAGGTGTGAGAGTGGGTGTCAGCATGTGTGTCTGGGAGGGAGAGTATGCATGAGAGCATCTCTCTGAGTGTGAGAGTGAGTGCAAGAGTTTCTGGGTGTGAGACTAGGTGTGCAAGTTGGTGTGCGAGTGTGTGTCTGGGTATGAGTATGTGTGTTAGAGGGTGTCTCTGGGTGTCTCTGTAGGTGTGAGAGTGTGTACCTTGGTGTGAGAGTGAGTGTGACAGTGCCAGTCCAGATGGGACAGTGGGTGTGAGAGGGTGTCTCTAGATATGAGAGTGGGTGTAAAGGTGTCTGTCTGGGTGTGAGAATGTGTGTGAGAGTGCTTGTCTGGGTGTGTGACCGGGTGTGAGAGTGTCTGTCTAGGTGTGAGATTATGTTTGAGAGAGTCTCTCTGAGTGTGAGAGTGAGTGTGGAAGTGTCTGGGTGTGAGAGTGAGTGTGAGAGTTTCTGTGAGGGTGGGTGTGAGAAGGTCTCTCTGGGTCTGAATGTGAGAGTGTCTGGTTGTGAGAGTGAGTGCGAGAGTGTCTCTCTGAATGTGAGAGTGAGTGTGAGAGTGTCTGGAAGTGAGACTGGCTGTGAGAAGGCATCAGTGGGTGTGAAAGTGTGTGTTGGGATATGAGAGTGGGTGTGAGAGGGTTTATTTAGGTGTGAGAGTGGGTGTTAGCATGTATGTCTGGGAGGGAGAATGTGCTTGAGAGGGTCTCTCTGAGTGTGAGAGTGAGTGCAAGAGTTTCTGAGTGTGAGACTGGGTGTGAGAAGATGTCAGTGGGTGTGAAAGTATGTGTCTGGTTGTGAGAGTGGATGTGAAAGTGTCTATCTGGGTGTAAAAGTGGGTGTGAGAGGCTGTGTCTGGGTTTGAGAGTAAGTCAGAGTGTGTGTCTGGGTGTGAGACTGGGTGTGACAGTGTCTGTGACTGAGTGTCTCCATGGATGCCTAGGTGGGTGCATAAGTATATATAGATTTTTGTTGATGTTTGTCATGATCCACACATCCACCCATGGATTTTTAACCCCTTCGCTGCCAGGCCTTTTCCCCCTCCTGTGCCGAGCCTTTTTTTGGCTATTTGGAGCAGTTTGTGCTTAGGCCCTCATAACTTTTTGTTCACATAAGCTACCCACGCCAAATTTGCGTCCTTTTTTTCCAACATCCTAGGGATTCTAGAGGTATCCAGACTTTGTGGGTTCCCCAGAAGGAGGCCAAGAAATTAGCCAAAAAACAGTGAAAATTTTGTTTTTTTCAAACAAATGGGAAAAATGGGCTGCAGAAGAAGGCTTGTGGTTTTTTCCCTGAAAAGGGCATCAATAAAGGGTTTAAGGTGCTAAAATCACCAGCTTCCCAGCTTTCAGGAACAGGCAGACTTGAATCAGAAAACCCAATTTTTCAACACAATTTTGGCATTTTACTGGGACATACCCCATTTTTACGATTTTTTGTGCTTTTAGCCTCCTTCCAGTCAGTGACAGAAATGGGCATGAAACCAACACTGGATCCCAGAAACCGCAACATTTCTGAAAAGTAGACAAAATTCTGAATTCAGCAAGGGGTCATTTGTATAGATCCTACAAGGGTTTCCTACAGAAAATAACAACTGAAAAAGAAAAATATTGAAATTGAGGTAAAAAAACCTCCATTTTTCTCTACGTTTTACTCTGTAACTTTTTCCTGCAATGTCAGATTTGCGAAAGCAATATACCGTTACGTCTGCTGGACTCTTCTGGTTGTGGGGATATATAGGGCTTGTAGGTTCATCAAGAACTCTAGGTACCCAGAGCCAATAAATGACCTGCACCGTGCAGTGGGTTTTCATTCTATGCCGGGTATACAGCAATTCATTTGCTGAAATATAAAGAGTAAAAAATAGCTATCAAGAAAACCTTTGTATTTCCAAAATGGGCACAAGATAAGGTGTTGAGAAGCAGTGGTTATTTGCACATCTCTGAATTCCGGGGTGCCCATACTAGCATGTGAATTACAGGGCATTTCTCAAATAGATGTCTTTTTTACACACTGTCTTACATTTGGAAGGGAAAAATGTAGAGAAAGACAAGGGGCAATAACACTTGTTTTGCTATTCTATGTTCCCCCAAGTCTCCCGATAAAAATGATACCTCACTTGTGTGGGTAGGCCTAGCGCCCGCGACAGGATATGCCCCAAAACACAACGTGGACACATCACAGAAAACAGAGCTGTTTTTAGCAAAGTGCCTACCTGTAGATTTTGGCCTCTAGCTCAGCCGGCACCTAGGGAAACCTACCAAACCTGTGCATTTCTGAAAACTAGAGACCTAGGGGAATCCAAGATGGGGTGACTTGTGTGGCTCGGACCAGGTTCTGTTACCCAGAATCCTTTGCAAACCTCAAAATTTGGCTAAAAAAACACATGTTCCTCACATTTCTATGGCAGAAAGTTCTGGAATCTGAGAGGAGCCACAAATTTCCTTCCACCCAGCGTTCCCCCAAGTCTCCCGATAAAAATGATACCTCACTTGTGTGGGTAGGCCTGGCGCCCGCGACAGAAAACGCCCCAAAGCGCAACGTGGACACATCCAAATTTTTGAAAGAAAACAGAGGGGTTTTTTGCAAAGTGCCTACCTGTAGATTTCGGCCTCTAGCTCAGCTGGCACCTAGGGAAACCTACCAAACCTGTGCATTTCTGAAAACTAGAGACCTAGGGGAATCCAAGATGGGGTGACTTGCGGGGCTCGGACCAGGTTCTGTTACCCAGAATCCTTTGCAAACCTCAAAATTTGGCAAACAAAACACATGTTCCTCACATTTCTGTGGCAGAAAGTTCTGGAATCTGAGAGGAGCCACAAATTTCCTTCCACCCAGCGTTCCCCCAAGTCTCCCGATAAAAATGATACCTCACTTGTGTGGGTAGGTCTAGCGCCTGCGACAGGAAACGCCCCAAAGCGCAACGTGGACACATCCAAATTTTGGGAAGAAAACAGAGGTGTTTTTTGCGAAGTGCCTACCTGTAGATTTTGGCCTCTAGCTCAGCCGGCACCTAGGGAAACCTACCAAACCTGTGAATTTCTGAAAACTAGAGACCTCGGGGAATCCAAGATGGGGTGACTTGCGGGGCTCGGACCAGGTTCTGTTACCCAGAATCCTTTGCAAACCTCAAAATTTGGCTAAAAAAACAAATGTTCCTCACATTTCTGTGGCAGAAAGTTCTGGAATCTGAGAGGAGCCACAAATTTCCTTCCACCCAGCGTTCCCCCAAGTCTCCCGATAAAAATGATACCTCACTTGTGTGGGTAGGCCTAGCTCCCGCGACAGGAAACGCCCCAAAGCGCAACGTGGACACATCCAAATTTTGGGAAGAAAACAGAGGTGTTTTTTGCGAAGTGCCTACCTGTAGATTTTGGCCTCTAGCTCAGCCGGCACCTAGGGAAACCTACCAAACCTGTGCATTTCTGAAAACTAGAGACCTAGGGGAATTCAAGATGGGGTGACTTGCGGGGCTCGGACAAGGTTCTGTTACCCAGAATCCTTTGCAAACCTCAAAATTTGGCTAAAAAAACACATGTTCCTCACATTTCTGTGGCAGAAAGTTCTGGAATCTGAGAGGAGCCACAAATTTCCTTCCACCCAGCGTTCCCCCATGTCTCCCGATAAAAATGATACCTCACTTGTGTGGGTAGGCCTAGCGCCCGCAACAGGAAACGCCCCAAAGCGCAACGTGGACACATCCAAATTTTTGAAAGAAAACAGAGGTGTTTTTTGCAAAGTGCCTACCTGTAGATTTTGGCCTGTAGCTCAGCCGCCACCTAGGGAAACCTACCAAACCTGTGTATTTCTGAAAACTAGAGACCATGGGGAATCCAAGATGGGGTGACTTGTGTGGCTCGGACCAGGTTCTGTTACCCAGAATCCTTTGCAAACCTCAGAATTTGGCTAAAAAAACACATGTTCCTCACATTTCTGTGGCAGAAAGTTCTGGAATCTGAGAGGAGCCACAAATTTCCTTCCACCCAGCGTTCCCCCACGTCTCCCGATAAAAATTATACCTCACTTGTGTGGGTAGGCCTAGCGTCTGCGACAGGAAATGCCCCAAAGCGCAACGTGGACACATCCAAATTTTTGAAAGAAAACAGTGGTGTTTTTTGCAAAGTGCCTATCTGTAGATTTTGGCCTGTAGCTCAGCCGGCACCTAGGGAAACCTACCAAACCTGTGCATTTCTGAAAACTAGAGACCTAGGGGAATCCAAGATGGGGTGACTTGTGAGGCTCGGACCAGGTTCTGTTACCCAGAATCCTTTGCAAACCTCAAAATTTGGCTAAAAAAACACATGTTCCTCTCATTTCTGTGGCAGAAAGTTCTGGAATCTGAGAGGAGCCACAAATTTCCTTCCAGCCAGCGTTCCCCCACGTCTCCCGATAAAAATGATACCTCACTTGTGTGGGTAGGCCTAGTGCCCGCGACAGGAAACGCCCCAAAGCGCAACGTGGACACATCCAATTTTTTTAAAGAAAACAGAGGTGTTTTTTGCAAAGTGCCTACTTGTAGATTTTGGCCTGTAGCTCTGCCGCCACCTAGGGAAACCTACCAAACCTGTGCATTTCTGAAAACTAGAGACCTAGGGGAATCCAAGATGGGGTGACTTGTGTGGCTCGGACTAGGTTCTGTTACCCAGAATCCTTTGCAAACCTCAAAATTTGGCTAAAAAAACACATGTTCCTCACATTTCTGCGGCAGAAAGTTCTGGAATCTGAGAGGAGCCACAAATTTTCTTCCACCCAGCGTTCCCCCATGTCTCCCGATAAAAATTATACCTCACTTGTGTGGGTAGGCCTAGAGCTCGCAACAGGAAATGGCCCAAAACACAACGTGGACACATCACATTTTTTCATAGAAAACAGTGCCTACCTGTGGATTTTGGCCTCTAGCTCAGCCGGCACCATGGGAAACCTAGCAAACCAGCGCATTTTTGAAAACTAGAGACCTAGGGGAATCCAAGATGGGGTGACTTGCGGGGCTCTGACCAGGTTCTGTTACCCAGAATCCTTTGCAAACATCAAAATTTAGCCAAAAAACACTTTTTCCTCTCATTTCGGTGACAGAAAGTTCCGGAATCTGAGAGGAGCCACAAATTTCCTTCCACCCAGCGTTCCCCTAAGTCTCTCGATAAAAATGGTACCTCACTTGTGTGGGTAGGCCTAGCGCCCACGAAAGGAAATGGCCCAAAACACAACATGAACACGACATATTTTTTCACAGAAAACAGAGGTGTTTTTTGAAAAGTGCCTACCTGTGGATTTTGGCCTCTAGCTCAGCTGGCCCCGGGGGGGGGCAGAAATGCCCTAAAATAAATTTGACCCCCTGCCAGGAGCGACCCTTGCCCACGGGGTCGCTCCCCCTACGTGACATTGGCGCCTAAAAACAAATCCCCGGTGCCTAGTGGTTTCTGCCCCCTTGGGGGCAGATTGACCTAAAATCGACCAAATGGTCTAAATACAATTTGCCCCCCAGGGGAGCGACCCTTGCCTGATGGGTCACTCCCCATCTCTAAAAAAACAAACAAACAAAATAAAAACCAAAAAAAAAAAATTGCCCTGGCGCCTAGAGGTTTCTGCCCCCCCTGGGGGCAGATCGGCATAATATTAGGCCGATCTGCCCCCAGGGGGGGCAGAAATGGCCTAAAATAAATTTGACCCCCCAACCCCCACCCCCACCCCCGGGAGCGACCCTTGCCTACGGGGTCTCTCCCCCTGCGTGACAGCTCAAAAAAAAGATCCCTGGTGCCTAGTGGTTTCTGCCCCCCTTGGGGACAGATTGACCTAAAAGCGTCCGATCTGCCCCCAAAGCGGGTAGAAATGGCCTAAATACAATTTGCCCCTCCAGGGGAGTGACCCTTGTCCAAGGGGTCGCTCCCCATCTGTAAAACAAAAAAATAAATAAATCCCTGGTGCCTAGTGGTTTCTGCCCCCCTTGGGGGCAGATCAGCCTAATCAAAATAGGCTGATCTACCCCCCAGGGGGGCAGAAATGGCCTAAAATTATTTCCCCCCCCCCAGGGAGCGACCCTTGCCTAAGGGGTCACTCCCGTTGCGTGAAATTTGCGCAAAAATAAAAACTCCCTGGTGTCTAATGGTTTCTGCCCCACTTGGGGGCAGATTGGCCTCATCAAAATAGGCCAATCTGCCCCCAAGGGGTGCAGAAATGGCCTAAATATAATTTGCCCCCTAGGGGAGCGACCCTTGCCTTAGGGGTCGCTCCGCACCTAAAAAAAAAAGAAAACATCACAAAAAAAAAAAAAAAAAAAAAAAGCTCCCTGGTGCCTAGAGGTTTCTGCGCCTCCTGGGGGCCGATCGGCCTAATAATAGGCCGATCTGTCCCCAGGGGGGCAGAAAAGGCCTTCCCAAAAAAATGCCCCCCCTGGGAGCGACCCTTGCCCAAGGGGTCGCTCCCTTTTGACAGTTTCAGGAAAAAAAAAAATCCCTGGTGTCTAGTGGGGTTTCAAAGGGAAGGAAATACATTTCCTTCCCCTTGAAGCCTCTCGGGCCCTCCCCCATGGGATTGAAAGAGAAATGCAAAGCATTTCTCTTTCAATCGCGCTGGAAGCTCTGCTTCCAGCGCGATGGGGGAGACCCTGTGACTAATCAGCGCGCGCTCGTGCGCTGATGTCACAGGGGGGGTTGGAGGGGTCGGGGTGGGAGGGGAAGGGCTTCCCCTTCCATCCCTGACTTGGGGGGTTAGGGGGGAACCCCACAGAGGGAGCGCTGGGCTCTGTGCACAGGACGTAATGGTTACGTCCTGGGCACAGCAGCACTGTGCCTCAGGACGTAACCATTACGTCCTGGGCACAGAAGGGGTTAATGGGGCAGAGCTGAGCCTCATGGGGGGATCCACAGATCTCAAGAAATCTCATAAAATTATTATTTACATTTTCAGCCCATTCTCAACTGTTTTCACACATCAGTATAAACACCATGGAGTCAGGGATCTTCTACCCTGACCTCAACATATCTATTGCAGTCCACATTTCAGCCCCAGGGACCGCTGCAGCTGCCATTTTGTTTGATCTAAAAATGGTCCCATGGGCTGAAATGTGGATTGTAATTGAGATAAAGAGATCAGGGTAGAGGTTCCCTGACCCCAGGATTCTTTATAAATGCAGTGAAATTGTAGATAATAGATCGAAAATGCTTATATTCACTGAAAAGACCAAAGGTTACAGGGATATTATAGTTAGGAAATAGAATTTTGAAAACATCAACAGCAAAATTGTAAAGAATTGGCTGAAAATGCATACAAATGTTTTTTTAAACTAATTTCTAGCTCTGCTGACCCTGGTGTAATCCATGGGTGCAGCCATAGATCTCGGCAACAGTAAAAAAAAAAATACGTTTATAAGCATTTTCGACACACACATATATGTACACATATATACACATATTTATGTGTATCTACATTTTTTTCTCTTGAAAAAACAAAGGTTACATGGACGTTATAGTTAGAAAATAGAATTTAAAAAAAATAGAAATTAATTTAAGAAAACCAAAGGTTACAGTGAGGTTATAGGGAAGCTCACATTTTAAACCTACAAAACCATAGAAAATCAGCAGTTGTTATGGTTAGCTCAAATACCTCATGCCCTAAGGTAATTAGAATCAAGCCCCCACCAAGGTTACATGGACGTTATAGTTAGGTTCAGATTATAGATGCACAACTCCATAGAAATTCAGCAGCAAGAGTTACCTATACCTCATCCCCTAAGGTAATTTTAACTATATATTGTGTGTTTATAGGTAGGACCAAATTTCCATAAGAACATTTTTTTTGGTTTGCTTATAACATTTGCAGTGTTCGACAAACGTTCACAAAACTTTATAAAAAATGTTCTTCCACCTCATCTACTTCATGGAACGTTTTGTGGTAATCCATCAAGTGGGAGCCAATATAAATGGGGGGTCTCAAAATAAATTTTTCCCCATTAACAATTCCCTAAGGAAACTTAAATACAGCTACAACCAAACCGGTTAAACGGAAGAAAGCATGATCTTGGTCCAGACAGAGTGCTTTTTGTAGTATTGTTGTAATGCTGTTCAGTAGTTTCAGAGAAATAGAGGTTAAAACAATTCAGATATTTCATGCTGCAGAGAGGCTGCAAGATGAGATTTGAATAGCTGCCATCACATCAACAATGATGTCATAGAAAAATGTTTTTTTTTAAACATATAAGGGAGGGGGGAAGGGATACCTGCCCTCTAAGGCAATGTGGTGGAGACCTTTATACTTATATCTACCACAGCTTTTGTGGATCCAAGGCTATGTTTTACAATAACCTCCCGGTAAGGTGGGCCAGGGCCTCAGGGGCAGAATAAACATATTTTGCATTGAGGGGCACATGCAAATGCCCTGGATGTCCACTTTTAACAAATGTCAATGGTTGGTAGGTTTGCGTTGGTGGTGACACAACACAGCCTCAAATACCACGGGCTATCCCTCAATGTAGCACTTTACTGCTTTTTCTGTTGTAGTCTCTTGGCCCATCCACACAAGGGTGGTACCTTTCTTACTGGGGGATATATGGGAACTCAGGGTGGTGGGAAATTAGTGGATTACCACAGATTTCAGAGCTTTCCATCACAGAAATGTAAGGAAAATATATGTTTCTTAGCAATGTTTGACATTTGCTAGGGTTTCTTTATAAAATTACCAAGTGAGAGCCACATAAGTCACTCTTCCTTGACTCCCCTAGTTGTCTAGTTTTCAAACATGTGCAGGTATGCTAGGTTTTCCTATGAGCCGGCTGAGGGAGGGCTCAAAATATAGAGAAACTCAAATTGCAAAAAAAGTTTTTTCAGTGCACAAATGTGATGTGTCTATGGTGCATTTTGGAAACTTTCCTGTCACGGGCACTAGGCCTACACACACAAGTGAGGTAGCATTTTAATAGGGAGACATAGGGGATTTCCAACACAGAAAAGAGAGAAAAATGTATGGTTTTAGCAAAACTGAAATTTACATGAGCTTCTGGGTAAAATCACCCTGTGACAGCTCAGAAAGTCATGCAGGGTTGAACTCCCATGGGTGTCTGGTTTCCAGAAGTGTGCTGGTTTGGTAGATTTCCCTGGGTGGTAGCCCAGACAAGACGGGAGAGCTAGGACCATCCACAAAAACTGGATCAAATATTATCTGGTGACACATGGGAATTCTAGCTGGTTGTCCATTTGTGGATCTTAACAGATTACACAAATTTCCAACACAAAATGTAAATAAATCAGTCATCTTGGCCATGAATGCACTTTCAAGATTTGTAGGGAATTATGCAAAGTGAGCAAAATCAATGGACCTCTGGTGTGTTTAGTTTAGAATGAAAAAAACAGGAGTTTGTACTAAGGACCAGACTCACATTTTGGTGGGTGGAGAAGACTCCATTGGTCTGGTGGAGGACTTAAAGTTTACTATTCTGAGATTACTCTGCCTGACAAATTTAAAAATGACCGTCAATCTGGTAGTTCAAGTGAATGTATTTTTAACATTTGATGCACAGCATAATGAGCCGTCCATGAAGTTTTTTTTATTTTATTTTCAATAAAAACATCCAGAAGCCTGATTTTCTTTTTGATTTTTTTTTACAAAGATGCACATTTAGCCGAGGGAGTTATCGCCCCTGGTGAGGGAGGCATTAGACAGTTTTCACTGCCCCGTACCATATGTCTGCCCATCTAAGTTAAGTGGGAGGACATACAAGTCAGCCTCAGGCAGCGATTATTTATGAGGGCTGTGGGAGGGATTTAACCATGCCAGAGAGGGTTTAGGTTTGGCCATGGTTACACCAGTGGTCTGCTCTCATAGAAATCGAACAGGCACACTGTTATGTTGCAAGTAAGACTAGTCTGTATCCTTACCAACACAGATATAAATCTGGCTGTGATTTTTTAAAGTTCATCCACAACTTACTCTGGATGGTTTTGGCACCTCCAGAAGTGCTAATTTCAATACATGGAACTGGACTGCTTTTCATCAGTAATAAAATCACCAAAATATTCAACATAGGATCCTCTGCTCAAAATTGGCACCTTGCCTCAAAACTAAAAATACAGTAGGTGGTACATCTTTCTTTTTTCAAGCAGCCAAAATATGGAATCCATTACCCCCAAATATAAGATCCACAGATAAATAGCTTATCTTCAGAAGACTACCTGATAGTTAGCAATGTACTGCATAGTCCTACATATTCATGTGTATGTAAACATTTATAATGTGATTACATGTATATATGTAGATATGTGTGTTTCTTTATACAAGTAGATATATCTGTTTTTTCTTAAAATATATAAGATGCTTTAGGCCTGCTTAAGAAATGTATACATTATTTACAGTTAAATATAGATATATATATATATGGTTATTATTCTAGGCTTAACATGTTCATAGGTCATTACAAAGTTTCTATACAAGCTGCTTTATTAGATGCTTATGAGTCTCTGTTTTTTTTATCTATCACAATAGGTAAATCGTACCTTAACTGTTTATCTACAAGCATTTCACTATTGAATTATTGAGGAAAGATAATAATGTTATAAAAGTACACAAATTAATTAACTTCAAATACTGCAACACTTAAAAGTATGTGTTAAGATGCTACAACTTTAAATCTCAGTTTATTGTCTTCTTTACATATATATTCCCTTTCTATGTAATCATATATCTATATCTTTATTACTTAATTCCTACTGTGTAAGAGAAAAAAAGAGGTCAGAAATCACTCTCTCTAATGCATTACTCTGTCTCACCCTATACCTCTATCAGTCTGTCCTCCATCTCTACTCTGACTCATCCCAAACCTCATTCTACTCCTTTGATCTCCAAAATAACCATTCCCTCCTTTACCCCTCCTGCTTCACCCCAAACCTCAGTTTACTACTATGATCTCCCAAACAACCCTACTAAATTTATCTCCCCTTTAACTCATCCCAAACCTTATTTTACTACTATGATCTCCCCAATCCCTTTCTACAGACTCTTCCCTCCTCCAGCTTTCCTTTACTCATTCCAAGCCTCATCTTACTACTATGACCTCCCAATTAACACTTTCTGGATGTTTCCCTCTTCTATCCGTCCACTATTCTATTTCAATACAACTAACAGATTCACATGTCCTCTGCTCAAATTAACTCACACCTCCCTATACTAATACTATACTCCTATTTCCCTATACTAAGCCACCACTAATCCTTTTGAGTTCTGGAGTAGCGTGCTACTTGCTGAAAGGCACTTTGATGCCTTGCCAGGGGTAGTAAGCTCTACATAAATACAATTCAATTACAAATAACAGACACTAATCACAGTAATATATACACACCATTAGTGCACCACTCACAAGACATTCATACCATCAGCCACAGGCCCAATATAACAGATCAGTATAATTGCAGTCATGTACACCCTGCCTTTCAAGGGCCATTCACACTGATATGATAGATAGAATCCTCATTCAAAACAACCTCTTTTCCAGTCACCAACTAACTTGTATACACACACACTACAAACAGACCTCTTTAAACACATATGTCCAGACATGTTGAATGTTGGTGCTTCTACAACCTCCACAAATGAATACAAATGTTAACATTGTTACTACCTAATAGGGGTCCCTCTTCCTTGACATTCTAAACATTACTGAACACAATGCTAGCAAATCTTTACTATTATCTATTATGACAACTGTGTGAGGAGCAGGAAGATGTCTTTGATGTGCCTTTAGGAGACTCACTGTGCTAAATCCAACTCCTTCCAGTTTGTGGATGCAAGTTGGAAATGCCCGAGAATGCCTTCTGAGGCCCACGTTGCACAAACTTAGTGAGCATATCTATCCTTGAAACTAAGGCAAACTTGCTGGGGAAGACTGTAAGTTCCTTAAAAAACACATCTTATACAACAGAGTGTTAGTTTTTGACACACAGGGTAGTCATTGAGAATGTGGCATATGCCCCGTACATTGTTGTGTGCAGTGCTGTGACTGCAATGCACCTGTCATACAAAAAACAAAAAATCAAATGTGTTCAGGCAGAGGATGAATTTGGCAAGCAAGACAATCATATTACCCATATGTGTAGCATTGGGTCAGAGTTATGATTTTTTTGTAGAGCTTACTACAATCCAGGAGGGTATCCTGTTGCCAGCACAGAAGCAGTCAGGACTGATCCATGGATTCACCTCATTGAAGAGTGAAGTGTTCAGCTTTGTGCAGAATCCAATCATGTTGCAGACATGTAGAGGATGTCATTACACCCTTTTGAAGCAAATTAGAAATCACTTCATCCCATTGTGGTGCTGCATATGCATGGAATGTGTATGACTACAAGTCTGGCTGAGTAAGTGTCTGGAAGGTTTCTGAAATCTAAGGCAGTTTTGAGATATGCGAGGCCAGTGATATGTAAGGCTTTCAATCTGTGTGTCAGAAGGTTTTAAAGTGTTGTGGATGGGGAGCCAGGGAAGCTGATTGAGGTACAGGGTGTATGATTGGTGGGAAATTGAGGGGAAAGGTTGTCTGGGACAGCTTTTCAAATATACTTTTTGAAGCCTGGTGGTGTTCCTGGAAGCATTTGTAGTGTCCTGGAGGGCTGTAGGCAGCACAGCAACAGTTTTGCCCATTCTGTGTCTATGGGAAAATGTGTTCGTACATATGGCCCCAAACCTCAGCATGGTAAAAAAAAACAATGTCCCTCATTACAACTCTTGTGGTCAGTGATAAAGTGGCGGTAACACTGCCAACAGGCTGGTAGTAATACCGACAAATTATGACCATGGCGGAAAGAGCTCAGACAGACAGCGACCGACTGCCAGGGTGGCACCACAGTGGTAGCCCCCTACAGCCAGGCAGAAGTCAATGTTCTGCTCACCGTATTAAGACAACCCAATCCTCCACCTTTTCCAGGGCAGTACCAACAACATCAAAAGCATGGTGGAAACACTTCACATAAGGGAAACAACTCACCTTTTGAGACTCAGGGAAGAATCACGCCACCATGGAGCCTGAACTGCATATATTCCCAATGCTGTTCTGTTTTCTGCTGCACCACGAACACCAACGACAGTGAAAATGACGACTGTGAGTACAGCCGCCTACCACACAGGGGAAGGGGAAAGAAATTTAAAAGTATATACATATTTACAAATCAAGGGACACTGCCCTGTCCTCAATTTTCGTGGGCCACAGGGCCACATCACAAAGTCCAACGCCTCACTTGTCTCCTGCACCGACACGGAGAGAACACTGCAGGGGCATCAGTTGGAAAATAGGCAGGCACCTCAATCGGAAGGGGCATGGGGGGGCACCTCAGCCGGCAGATGGAACAACACTACTGGTCCTGGAGGGGGCAAAGCCACAGTCTCTCATGTGGGTGACTTGCCCACATGCTCTGGAAGAGGTAACATGCCCTCTGCATGATCCTGGGGAGTGCAAGGCCACAGTCTCTCAAGTGGGTGACTTACCCACTGGTTTTGGAGGGAGCATCGTGCCATGCGCTTCTGATCCTGGGGAGTGCAAGGTCACAGTCTCTCAGCTGGGTGTCATTCCCATAAAATTTGCAGGGGGCAGGGGGCAGGCGGCACAGCAGCCCATGGAGGCAGGACTACAGACCATCCACCATGTTGATATGCCATGATGTGGAGGCACTATATACCAATATACCTCAGAAGGCGACTCTTACTGCAGTGGAAGAGATACTTCAATCAACTACATGGACCCACAACACCCCTATCAGTTTTATCATGCAGTGTGCAAGTCTTGCCCTTAAAGAAAACTTTTTCTAATTTGAAGATCAGCTTTATAATCAAATACATGGTACCTCCATGGGAAGTACATTTGCTCTGGGTTTGGCCTGCTTGTACATGTACACTTTTGAACAGCGCTTTATACTTACCCCTACACAACCTTTTTTTCCAACATTAGGTTGTGGCGACGCTACAGAGATGACATCCTGGTGATCTGTTAAGGTGGCGCTGAACAAGCAGATGCATTTACTAATTGGGTTAACACTCTGGATGTCCACCTTCGTTTCAGTGCCAATGCTTTAGACAAGGAGGTCTCATTCCTTGATTTATGTATCATTCTCAAAGATGGCCACTTACACTCCTCTGTGTTTTATAAACCCAATGATAGGAATAGCCTTCTACTTTATGATAGCCATCACCCAAAAGCTTTGCGAAACAATCTCCCCTTTGGGCAATTCTTGAGAATCAGACGTAATTGTTCAGAAACAGATGATTTTCACGCACAGACAGAGACTTTATGTTGTAAATTACGAGACCGTAACTACCCTGTCACCAGTATCAGACAGGCTAAGAAAAGAGCCAGTAATATCCGTTGAGAGACTCTTATAAGCAACCCCACACGTGATCAACAATCAAGACTCACTTGCGTGACCACATTTACACCTCTAAGAAATTAGGTTAAAAGATTTGTACAGAGACATTGGCAGATTCTCAATAGTGCGGGGGCATCACTGGCACGTCCTCTTTTTGCCTTTAAGAGAACTCAGAACATCAAGGACCTAGTGGTGCATACCAGACCAGTCTCGAGAAGGGTTTCCAATTCTGCATACACTAGACAATGGTTGATGGTTAGAGGACACCACCCTTGTGGAGGATGCAATGTTTGCCCTCTGACTACTAGCACCCAAGAACTGGACTTTGGCGAGCCCAAGAAATGGCAATTAAGAACACACACCAACTGCCGTACAAAAAACTGTAAATATATGATCACCTGCCCCTGTGATTTGAGGTATATAGGCATGACTACTAGAATGGCCAAGGTACGAATAAATGAACATCGGAGCACTATTAGGTGTAAGAGGTCCTTTACAAAATTGACTAATCACTACATTGAAAAACAACACACCCCCAATGATCTTTTCTGGATCATACTGGAAACTGTTAATGATAATAGAGACTGTTCCAACAGACTTTTTGAGAAGGAACAACGTTGGGTTTATAGATTGAAAACTCACCTAATTGGGGTCAACGATGAGATACCATGGAAAAACTTTATCTACAGATAACCATTCCCTTGGGTTCTATTTCTGTGTTCCTTCAGTATGTGGTCTTTTTGTTCTACATACTTTCACCTATTCTGTTATTTTTTGTTCTTTCACCAGGATGTTGTCTTTGCATGACATTATTAAGTAAAGACACCACTTATCTATGTCCCATTGGGATAGATTTAATAGCTCTCTATTTTCAGCTTGCTTGTTCTCTTCCACTACCTTTTGTCTATGATATCCCATTGGGATTATCGTTTCCCTTCAGCCTTTTATTTCTATTTTTATAATTTTCATGAGGACCCCCCACACTTTTTATAGCATTTTTTCCTCTCAAACAGTACCTTACTTCCATTATATTTGCCATGATGGTGTTTTTTCATGATATCACAAATGTATAATCGCAGGCAGCACCTTGCTTCCAGCATATGTTGTCCTTTTTTCGTTTTTACTGTTTTGGACTCCTTGTTCTAAGAGCCTTTTCCTGTGAGAGTCCTTTCTTTCTGTTGTTGGACCTTTTCCATTTTTAAGGCTCCCCCCTCAATCGTTTCCTCATCGTTTCGGGAGCACTGAGGATATGTAGGTGGAACCGCGGCGTGTGGCAATTCCACAGTGAATACTGACATGCCCCTTATGCCTCCATTTGTGGCGCGAGCCAAATGTTATGTCCCTGCAATCTATGCCTTTACCGGTCCCGCTACTCGGACACAGCTGGCTTTTTCAGCACGTGTTTATTCTGCAAAATGCCCCCTATGCCTCCGTTTGTGGTGCGAGCCAAGTTATGCCCCTGCATTGAATGCCTTTACTGGTCCCCCTATTGGGACACGGCCGGCTTTTTCAGCGCGTTATATTCTTGCGCTTGAAAGCATTTCTGTTTTCCTTTAAAAAACAGCATTTCCCTCCCGAGATAAATACATAGAAGACACCGAGAGCAACGCTTCCGACCCCCATTTGTTTGAGACAGTGTGCTGTAAAAGGGCTTTACCTTAATATTAACGGTAACTTGCCTCTATATGGCCATGGAGAAGAGCCATTACATTGCGGTAACATAAATGTGCCTTTTCTATTTTTGGTTATTTGAACCAATAGGTTTGAACCAACTATGGAGTAACGAGTGTAAATTTTTTGTATATTCTTTATCTACATTATATTATGAGCTATGTAGCACGCAAGTCGAACCACTATAATGTTGGATATATATATATAGTTATGCATGCTGCATTTCTTGTGTTACAGGTATCTGAATATGTACATTTGGCTAATATTTCATACCTTACATGTAGATCCATTGGGACTCTACCTGGTTGGATGACGTTTTGGGTACATACTCATTTCAGTACTGATTATTGACAATATGGATACTAGTTAACTATTTTTGATTCCTGTTTCTACCCCTATACATACTTAGACCCTGTTCGACCATGCAAGCCTGGTGCTTCTCCCAAGGGCCCCATCCTCTAAAATTATGGAGGGTAAGCACCGGGGCATATTTGCCTTACTGTTTATAATTTTTTCGCCACTACCTATGTGCACACTTCACCGGAGGGAGTCTTCACAAGTGTGCGATTGCTTTGATGTTGCCACAGTGCACATCATGTATGTTCTGATACTTATTACTCATTTATGCCTTTTTGTCCCATCTTTCCAGGTTCCTTAATCAAAACATTCCCTATTATGGGCTACCAAGTATTTAAGGATTAGGTAGGTGTCTTCGGTCCTGAAGAATCGCACTAGATAACATTTTTTGGCTACTAGCGAGAAACATGTTAACCAAGATGCAAGAGTAGTACAGGGGATCCTGTGTCTACTTTCACTAACCTCTATATTGAGAGACTTAGTGACTGCCAAGAACATGTCTTGATTTTTTAGGGGAGTTTAGACATTGTTCCATACTCAACCTGATATGTGTTTTTAATGATGTCAGAGGTCAAATATCTAATTAAATTATATTGTACCTCTAGTCATTTTTAACTGTTTTTTCTTTCTCTATACAAATCCAGTATTTGTTTTTGACCGGCTTGTCACTATCTGCAAAAGATCTCCAGCAAAGAGCCCCCCTGTGGGGCCCGTCAGGCATTGCAGTGCCGGCCTGACGAGGAGCAGAGCCCTGTGATGAAGCATGTCACCGAATGGTGAGTCAGGGCTCTTGCTTCAAAGATATTGACTCCTAGGGACCTGCGAGTTATGGTTACATTTTGTATGTTGGAACTGTGTATATACTTTTTTTGATTTATACATAACATATACACCCCGTACTCCTCTGGAAAACTTCAAGGACAACACAAATAGATAAAAGTGAGTGTAATAAGATAAATAAAGTAATAATACGTGCAGCAAATTTAAAATTATATACATATTTACAAATCAAGGGACACTGCCCTGTCCTCAATGTTCGTGGGCCACAGGGCCACATCACAAAGTCCAACGCCTCACTTGTCTCCTGCACCGACATGGAGAGAACACTGCAGGGGCAGCAGTTGGAAAATAGGCAGGCACCTCAAGCGGAAGGGGAATGGGGGGGGCACCTCAGCCGGCAGATGGAACAACACTACTGGTGCTGGAGGGGGCAAAGCCACAGTCTCTCACGTGGGTGACTTGCCCACGTGCTCTGGAGGAGGTAACATGCCCTCTGCATGACCCTGGGGAGTGCAAGGCCACAGTCTCCCAAGTGGGTGACTTACCCACTGGTTCTGGAGGGAGCATCGTGCCATGCGCTTCTGATCCTGGGGAGTGCAAGGTCACAGTCTCTCAGCTGGGTGTCATTCCCATAGGATTTGCAGGGGGCAGGCGGCACAGCACCCATGGAGGCAGGACTAGAGACCATCCGCCGGCAGTGACGGCTGCTCAGTGGTGGTAGTAGTGGTACTGCAGCCGCTGGGAGGGGCTCCAGCCCATCTCCTGCAGACTCGGATGGCTGATTACTGGTGGTGGTGGTGCTGCTGCTGCTGGTGGTGGTGGGGGGAAGCTACCGCCCATCCCCTGCAGCCTCGGACAGCTGCCCACTGGTGGTGGTGGTGCTGCTGCTGCTGGTTGTGGGGGGATGCTCCAGCCCATCCTCTGCAGCCTCAGATGGCTACTCACTGGTGGTGGTGCTGCTGGTGGTGTTGGGTGGAAGCTTCAGCCCATCCCCTGCAGCCTTGGACGGCTGCCCACTCGTGCTGGTGGTGCTACTGCTGCTGGTGGTGGTTTGGGGAAGCTCTAGGCAATCCCCTGCAGCCTCAGATGGCGGCACAACCACGGTTGGTGGTGAGGGCTCCGACTAAGTCCCTGTACCAGGCCCCCTGCCCTTCCTGCCTGCTGGTGCAGGCCCCTTGCCCTTCCTGGAAGCAGTTGGGGCAGGCTCCTTGCCCTTCCTGGCAGCACGTGGGGCAGTCTCCTTGCCCTTCCTGGCAGCACTTGGGCCAGGCTCCTTGCCCTTCCTGGCATCACTTGGGGCAGGCTCCTTGCCCTTCCGGGCAGCTGCTGGGGCAGGCACACTTTCTTTGAGGCTGGCTGGTGCCCTGGATCCTTTCCCACCACAAGTGGGTGTGGAAACTACTGGTCCCGTGGACTAGGTGACTGAGGTGCCTGCCTGGGTTTTTGCCACCCTGGCCAGATGTGAAGGATGGTGGGAGGGGTAGGGAAGAGGTCAATGGTGGAGAGGAAAAGCTTCTTAGGGACACTGGGGTGGGAAGAGGGAGAAGGTTTGGGAGTGGAGGAAGAGAGAGTAGTTGTAGGAGGTGTCTGTCTGCTGTGTTTGTTTGTGGGTGCATGGGCTGGATGCTGTTGTGAGGTGGATGGCTGTTGGGTGTCTGAGAACTTGTGTTTGTGTACCATGGGAAGGGGGGTGACAGACACAGTGGGAGAGGACAAAGGGGACGTGTAATTGGCTGTTGTAGTGGTGTCTGCAAGTGAGGTGTGTGTTCTGCTAGGTGTGGTGGTGATGCTGGTAGTAGATGATGGTGTAGTGCATGCAGGTGTGAGTGTAGACAGAACTGTGAGGGAGGTGGAAGAGGAGGAGGAGGAGGAGGGGGACATAGTGGAGGCAGTGGATATTGGTATGCCTGCATCTGGATGGTGTTTGTGTGAGTGCTTGTGGGATGATGTGTGGTGCTTATGTTTGCTTGTGCCACTCTTGTGTGTTGTCTTGTGTGCATGCTCATCTGCCTGTGTGCTTGGGATAGGTTGGGGTTGAGGGGAATGGTTTGGGAAGAAGAAGCTGCAGGGGGGGAGGTGGAAACAGGGACAATGGCTTCCATCAGAGAGGAGGCCAGAGCCTGGATTGATCTTTGTTGGGCCGCCAAGCCCGTGTGAATGCCTTCCAGAAATGCATTAGTCTGTTGCATTTGGGCTGCCAGCCCCTGGATGGCATTTACAATGGTTGACTTCCCAAAATAGATGGATCTCAGGAGGTCAATAGCTTCCTAACTCTGGGCAGCAGGGCTACCTGGGGCAGGGCCTGAGGTGCCTGGGATGAAGGAGATGCTGACTTTCCTGGGTGAGTGGGCACCGGCAACTCGCTGAGGGGCTGCTCGGAGGAGGTTGCTGGTACAGGGGTGGCGGATGTACCTGTAGCTGGGTTGGTCACAGAAGTGTCCACCACCACCAGGGAGCTTCCATTGGAGGAGGTATCTGTGTCCAAACTATCCCCTCCTGTCTCTGCCGTGCCCCTCGCCCTCCCTCCTAATCGTGCCCTCACTGTCTGTGGACTCTGCCTCCTGGGTCCTGTGGGATGCAGCTCCCTCCATCGCCAGTGCCTTTGTTCCTCCGCTGAAGATGGTAATGCACATAATGACAGGGTGACAAAAGAGAAAGGGGAGGGAAGAGACAAAGGATACACTTGGTCAGTGGCTGCTCCAACACCACCGTTGGTGTACACACCACCTTCACACACAGGGAACAGCCCTACGCACAAAGCAATCGACTACCGGTAATAATGCTAGCCCCCAGGGCTTGGGAGGGGCACATACAGCCAACTGCAGCACACCTGGGACCCACACAGCCCTGACCAGTATTGGATGCCTACAAGCTAGGTAGCAGGATTATCACTTCAGGACCCTGCCCAACATGGGCCCCACTCTGCAAAGTCAGGCCTGGCCAGGGGCACCCACTGACACACATCCCCCACCCGGGTATCCCCCTACCATGGGTAAGTTTTAATGATGGGAACTGTACTTACCCCCTTGTGGCTGCTGTGATGCCTAAAGTGCCCAATCAGCTCTGGATAGGCCACCGCCAGTATGCGGGCCATCAGGGAGGGTCAGGGTTCGATGGGCATCCCTTCCTCATTGCGAGGCCACCCCCAGCAGGGCACCCGCCATCTTACATGCCCAGTGTCTCAGGTCCTCCCACCGTTTCCGACAGTGGGTGCTCCGCCTGCCGTAGACCCCCAGGGTCCTTGGCGATGGTACGCCATATACCCTTCTTTTGATGGGCGCTGACCTGCAGAGAAAAACACACAAGAAAAGGTATGAGGTATGAGTCAGACCATCCTGCCTGTTACACTTATGGCCTACAATACCCCTTCACATCACCATTTGCACACACAGGGCCCAGCACACAATCTGCACACTGCCTAGGGGACATACACCCACCCCCCTACTCGAGGTCTTCACACAAACCACTCCATGCATTCATGCCCCATGCATCGTGCTCACAGTGTTCTCACCTGTTGGTCTGGAGACCCATTCAACTGTCCGTAGGGGGGTAGGACCTCATCCACCAGTCGTTCCAACTCCAACGAGGTGAAGGCAGGGGCCCTTTCCCCAGTCACACTAGCTGGTAGGTTCCAGAGACAGGTCACAGCAGCACATGCAGTGTAGGTCCTCTCCTGTTCAAGTTCAAGTAGCAAGTGAGTGATCAGATAGAAAATGGCGATCACGTCTGCGGCGGTGCATACCGTCACCACCAGCGTACATCACCATTGGCCACTGTACCCCATAGGGCCCAATAATAACCAATGAGGAGTTGCAGGGCGGTTCCTGACCGCCTCCCGTAACGGCGCACAACGTCAGCTGAATTACGTCACTTCCACCTGTCCCTCCACACAGGACAGGTGGACGCCATTTCAGGGGTGGGCCAGGCCCAGAAAATAACTGCGTCACAGTTAAAAATTGGACATACAGGACAAATGCCACTTATACATTTTTTAACATTATGCATTGTACTGTTGTGGCTACGATGTACAGTTTGTGACCGGCTCCTCACTCTTTTGCCCCATAGATTGCTAAAGCTGCGGATGAATAGGAAATGGAGACATACCCCCATGTACAGATCCCTGGTGGATTTGGCAACAATGGAGGACAGGCACACTATCCTCACCTATAGATTTTGGCCACAGTGAAAGCTGACTTCTATGCAATGGGACATATCCCCAACATAATTGGGGCAACTGGTGGTACACATATTGCATTTCTTGTCACTCAATGAATGTCCAGGTGGTGTGCATGGCGGACCGGTACATCTCTCATGTCAATGCTTATTATCCTGGGTCAGTGTATGATGCCTGTATCCTGAGAAATAGCAAAATCCCAAATGTGATGGCCCAACTACAGAGGCACAAGGTGTGGCTAATACGTGAGCCCTGGTTCCCACCCAGTAGATGTTGGGGTATGGGTATGGTGTGGGAAATATGGGATAGTGTGTGGCTAAATGTTCTGCCTTGACATTTGCAGGTGACTCTGGTTACCCAAACCTATTGTGGCTACTGACCTCCGTGAGGAATCCCAAGACATGGGCAAAAGAACGTTATAATGAGGCACAAGGGCTAACAAGAAGGATTATTGAATGTACCTTTGGCCTTCTGCAGGCCAGGTTTTGGTTCCTCCATCTAACAGGTGGATTCCTGTGCTACTCACCCAAGAACGTCTGCCAGATAATCGTGGCATGCTGCATGTTGCACAATCCGACCCTCAGAAGCCATGAGCCTTTTCTGCAGGAGGTGGAGGCTGGAAATGGCTGTGTGGCAGCAGTGGACCCTGTGGACAGTGAGGATGAGGAGGCAGAGGATGAGGACAAAAGGAATGCAGTGATTCAACAATACTTACAATGACACACAGGTGAGACAGTGTTACTTCATATTTCATTTCCATTTTATGGTTTATCTTTGTCACTGTCATGCTGTTATTTCCCACTTCTATTCCCACTCACTGTACCCTTTGGCAACTCATTTTGCAGATGTTGGTGCCCCACTATTACTCCTGGTGTGATCACTGCAGCCAACTACAGGTCTTTTCTATTTGAACATTACTGTATAGTTGAATTGCAATGTTTGAACCTGGTTAAACCAATACATACTAAAATAATTTTAACATACTCCATATTTGTATTTTTTAAAAGTGTGTTTATTTAAGTGCTAAGAAGTAGAGGGGCAAGTACAATGGGCTGGGGTGAAGATGGAGGAAAGTCCAGGGTATTGTTCCAGTCTATTGGTAGCACAGGTGCATTGTCCAAGGGGACTTAGGAAGGGGAGCAATGGCAGTTCAAGGTGGACAGGGTGACAGAATGGGACACAGGGGTGACAATCAGGAGAGTCTCATTTCCTGGCGGGGGTCTTGGCAATAGTCTCTGGATTCTTCCTAGATCACAGGGAACGTTTGCGGGGTGGTTCTCCTTCTGTTGGGGGAGCGGTGCTGGTGCCCTGTTGGTCCTGTGGCGGGGCATCCTGTCCACTAGTGGCAGCAGAGGTGGAAGACAGTTCAGATGTCTGGCTAGTGGCAGGGGCTAGCTGTTGTGAGACTACATCCCTCATGATGTTGGCCATGTCTGCCAGCACCCCAGCAATGGAGATCAGGATGGTGTTAATGGCCTGCAAGTCCTCCCTGATCCCCTGGTACTGTCCCTCCTGCAGCCACCTGTTCTGCATGTTGGCCAGGATCTGGCCAAGCGTATCCTGGGAATGTTTGTATGCTCCCAGGATCTCGGTGAGTGCCTCCTGGAGAGTCGGTTCCCTAGACCTGTCCTCCCCCTGGCACACAGTAGTCCTCCCATTGTCCCTGTTGTCCTGTGCCTCTGTCCCCTGAACCGTGTGCCCACTGCCACTGACCCCAGGTCCCTGATTGTCTTGGGTGTGAGGTGTAGTCTGGGATCCCTGTAGTGGTGGACACACTTCTCATTGACCTGTCCTAGGGACAGAGGTATAGGTACGCTGGGTGAGTGCTAAGGTGGTGTTTCCTGATGGGGAGGCTCTGTGGTGGTGTGTGATTGTGCCTGGGTAACCGACTGTCCAGAGGTCCCTGATGGGTCAGGCTGTTCATCCAAATCCAGGGGACCTTGGTTGCTGTTATCACTGTGGGCCTCTTCTGTGGCAGACTGGATAATGCTGGTACCTCTTCACCGCTGACATTGGCTGGGATTCCTGTGGGGATGTAAATGCAGTGTTTTTGTTTCTGTGTGTGACATATTGTGCATCAGTGGGTTGCCCTGTTTGGTTGTATTTGCCCTGGCAGCTTTCACTTGTTTAAGTTGGTATGTGGTGGGCTAGCTGATTCTCTCTGGTGTGCATGCTTTAGTGATAGGTGTCCATGCAGGTGTGTGAGTGGTGTTCATGCATTGGTATGGCATGCAGGGCTTGGCATTGGGATGAGTGAGATGTGATGGTGGGGTGTGTGGGAGGTGGTGCAGTGATGGGAGTGAGGGTGTGGGTGTGGGTATGTGATGGCATACAGGTAGGGGGTTGATAGTAGTAAAGGGTTGACTTACCAGAATCCAGTCCACCTGCTCCTCCCATGTTGTTACTTGAGGGGGAGGAGGTGGGGGTCCACCGCCAGTCCTCTGTACAGCAAGTTGGTGTCTTGCTGCAATGGAATGTAGCTTCCCCGTAGGGTGTTCCACCTCTTCCTGATGTCATCCCTGGTTCTTAGGTGCTGTTCCATGGCGTTGACCCTGTCCACGAGCCTCTGCCATAGCTCCATCTTCCTTGCAATGGATATCTGCTGTACATGTGCTCCAAATAGCTGTGGCTCTACCCTGATGATTTCCTCCACCATGACCCTTAGCTCCTCCTCTGAAAATCTGGGGTGTCTTTGTCATGCCATGGGTGTTCCGTGAGTTGTGTGGGTGAGGATGTGTAGGGTGATGTGTTGGGGTGGGTGATGTGAGGTGAGTGGGTGATATATAGGTGATGGTGGAGTGCGGCTCTGGTCTTGTATGTTGTCGTGGTGTCAGTCTTGTGCCAATGAATAGTAAAGGGTTGTGGGCAGTGTGGGTGTGTGTTTTATAATGGTGTGGGTGTGTGGGTGTGGTATGTGTGTGTGTTTCAGGTGTGTGTAGTTTGAATTGTCCAATGTGGTATTGTTTTGTTTGAATGTGTATATGTTGAGCATGGTGGAATGTACCGCCAATGGTTTACCGTGGTTGAATGTCCGCCCTGGTGATTCGTGGGTCATAATGTAATGGGCGTAGTTCTGTTGGCGTAATGGTGTGGTATTTGATACCGCCAGTTTATCACTGACCTTTGGTGTGTGGACTTGTGTCTGTGGCTGAATAGTGACGGATTGGGGTGTGTGTGTGTCATAATATAGTGAAAGGAGGTATGTTGGAGGCAGCCAGCATGGCAGTAAGTGGGATTTACCGCCAATGTCATAATGAGGGCCTAAGTGTTTGACATACTTCTGTCATTGGACTACACTTGGGCTACACCTGTGTGATATGTGTGCTATATTTGGGCTCTATTTTCTCTGGTGGCCATCTTGGGAGGCTTATTTGTTATGAAGCTCCCTAATTTCCTGATTTACTGCAGTATACTCATTAGAAAATGCTTTCAGTTTTTCACTTCCATTCCATCAAGATATCGTTGATATGTGTCACACTATTTGAATAAATTCAGAATGTTAGCTCTCTAGTTGCTCATTATAACACTATAGTAAAGCTGCAGATGACCAAGGAATTAACTCTCAGTCAGCCTCTGGTGCTCAAATGCATGTTTCAGTCTTCATGTCAGAATGTTTTTATGAAATAGAAGAGGAAGGCGTTTGAGAACTCACTGAAAATGTGTCCTAATTATTTTGTTTTAACAGCACTAACCACAATTTCCACGACAAAACAAACCCCCTATTCTGTTCCTTCCTAATTATAATGTTTTTAATTTTATGAGTTTAATTCAATCAAGATGGTTTCAGGTGTGCCACACTTTGTCATAAGTAAGACTGTTATCCCTCCAATTGTTCTTAAAAGCACTCTGATAGGCTTCAGTAGAGCACAAGGAAATCAGCTGACAGGCTGCTCCTGTTGGAAATACATGTTTTACTGATAATGTCAGACTTCATTCTCATATGGCTGAGAAATATAGTGTGAATTTCCAGAAAATATGCTCCCATTTTAGCTTCTGGAAGACCTTCTAAAACCTCTATGGTAAAATCATGAGAACACTGTTTTCTTTCAAACATGATTCATGAAATCCCAGCAGAAGGCTTTTTCACACAGTAAAATCACCTTAGATCACACAACAAATCCTATCATAAGTATGGTACCAAAGCAAATGATTTATATTGTATCTAAAATCTGTTATTAACCTTTATAAGTTCTCCTTTTTGTGACACTCTCAAACCTGCCATTCAATACAATGCAATTCATTGAGGTGCTTTCATGTTTATTGGTCACATGATTGCTGTCAGCCCTTCCTGTTTGAAGTGCTGACAGCCAATCAGTTCTCACCATGAGATCTGTGCTTATGCTCCACCCAGATTTACTAATGCCTCTTTCTTGTAATATCTCACACACTGACCGGTCAGCAGTCAGGGTAGAACATGCCAGCCAGCTTGATGCCGTTCGTGGGTTGGACCATAGTGGATGGTGTGAACATGGAAGTCTATGCAAGGCATTTTGTAATTTAGGGCAACATTTCCCTTCAGGTGGAAGGTGCGTGACCTGGTGCCCGTTTGATTCATCCTGCAAGTCGCAGCAGTGATTTCATCACAGCGGGTACTTTACAAGCTGGGGAAGCCAGCGCGAAACACTGGCTGCATGCAGCTAAAGGAATCCAGAAAGGCCAAATGTGGATTCCCATCTGGGGGACAAGCAGCAGAGACAACACTGGTCAGTCCGCAGCCTTATGGTTAGACTCTGGGATCCAGGAGATTGGGAAAAATCCCAGGAAACCACACCGGTGAGGCCACCCTTGCTGCAAGGCAGAGATCAAGCCAGGGAAGAGTGCAGTGAAGGAAAATGTAGGCACTCTGAAATCTTTACAGTGTGGAAGCCCAGTCAGAGAAGGAAATACTCATTGAGCAGTGCTGTGGTTTTAAACCTGCCCCCACAATGACTATGGAATTTATCCTTGGTTTGTTACTTTGATTAAATCTTGTGGTTCTGACAGTTCTTCCTACAAATTGCATTCACTGCCATCTCCTCTCTTCCCAGTGAGAACAACTCAATAAAATGTCTTATAAATAATAAATACATATTTACTAACTAACAGAAGGCTTCTGGAAAATTACTGCAAATACAGGGGAAAGTGAAAACCATTTTTTGAAAACCAACTGTTAAAATACGAAAATAATACTCTTAGTTATAATATGTAAATTCAGTATTTACTATGGCATCAATAGTTAGCTTAAGTTAAGTCAATACATTATTTATTTCATTTATGCGCTATTAATGTCTAAGTATGACAACCTACTACAAATGTTTAATTATTGTGTGTGTTATTCAGCATTTCAGTTTTGTAATTTTAAACTAAATATAATTTGCAAGTGATAAAATGTGTTCAATCAAACTTTTGAACATAACAACTGCCACCTGTAAAAACTGATCTCCATCCAACTCCTTTTACCACTCTTACTCCTGAATGATTCCACTTGTAACCACACACACACATTCACTGCCTCCTTAACTGTGCAGTCACCACAAAATTCTCTTAACACTTCTCTCTGACACATGAATATTGCATAACCTAGAACACTAATATGCAACCAAAATCCTTACCCCAAGCGTATAAGACAATGTAAACTGATTTCTTTCAAAACCACAACCTATTTCAGTATCCTGCTTGATTTAAAATCCAAAGGCTTCTGGTTCAGTTTTATTCTTGTAAGGACTACCTCAAAAAAATGTTTTCAACTTCCTGAGTGCCCAAAACACAGCCAAAGCCTCTCTTTCAATGAGGGAAAAGTAACATCTGCACCCTTTAGATACTGCGAAATAGACAAACTACTCATTTGACCTTCACACCTGTGCAAAAGAACTGTCCCCAAGCCTTTACAGTTGATATCTGTCATTAAAACTGTTTCCCCACCTAGCTCAAAGCTGATCAGACTAGAAGACTTAACAAAACACTCCTTGCTGTAATTGAATTCATCTTCACAATTTTGATTCCAGATAAATTATGGGCCTTTCTTTCACAACTGTCTCATGTCTACTCTCTTTTTGGTAAAATGAGGAACCAATTTGCTGTAGTACTTTGACATACCCAAATGTTTGGGCAACTCATCCCTATTCCCCGGACTCAACATTTTTTCATGGTACCCACAAGTTGCTCTCTTGGTTGTATTCCTTCCAACGTGACCTTATGAACAAGATATTCAATTTTAGACATATTATATTTGCATTTGTCAGACCTAAGAGTAAGACCACTTGCCACAATTTCCTAACAACTCATGCAATCTCAGAATGTGTTCCTTCAACCTCTTGCCATACAATAGAACATCATTGTGGTAGATTCTGACAACTTGTAAACCATTCAATGCATTCTCCCTGGCCCTTTGAAAAACTGATGAGGCTAAAATCAGACCAAAATGCATCCTTACAAATTTACATGTGCCAAAGATGTCACAAACTAGGCCAACACCTGTCATTGTGGGTATAGACTAATAAGATGGTAAAATATAGGTAAATGACCAACAAGGGGAAGATCCTCTTGTTGGCTATTTCCCTATACTTTATCTAAGATCGAACCTCACGAAGGGTTATTGGAGTGCCCTATTTTTTTCTAATCTGGTGGTAAGCAGGGGGGAAAAACTAGGGAGGAAAAATGTTTGGCACCTCTTAACTAACACATCTCTGTTATGTTGGGTAATGGATAATGATCCACAATGACACATCTGTTGAGTTTTCTGAGATCCATGTATGCCATAGCTTCCCAATTGGATTTGCTTGCCATGACCATTGGAGTATACCATTCCGTGGCTTCTACTTCCTGAATAACTCTCTTCTCTTTCATTTTAGCAAGTTCACGCTTCATCGCAACCTTCACCATAGGAACAAAATAACTGTCAAAGACCAATACCCACTGCCCCTAAATTTCGTATTTAAGGATCAGGTCAGAACTGCCCAAAAATATACCAAATTGGACCTGTGGGGTGCTTTTTCCTAGTAAGAGTCTGGGAGGGTGACAAAGGGGAAAACACCTTTTTGTACCAAATTTGGGCTGTGCGAGTACCTCATCACGCTTTTCAGGCTTTGCAACGCACCTGCAGTGTTTCAATACTTTATAAATAAAGCACTTTAGGAATTTGTCAACCATTGTGTGGTAGTACATGTTGCTGACATCCTGAATTGCTATGAAGAACATGTAAAACATGTCAGGGAAATTCTTCAAACTTTGCAACATCATTTATATGCCAAGTTGTTTTATTTTCCATGTCGATGAAGTGGGATTTCTAGGGTATGTTTTGTCACCCGAAGGAATTCAGATCGATCACAAATAGATTTATGTCATCATGCAGTGGAAACCTCCTCAGAATGTGAAAGAAATCTTCCTGGGCTTCATATTTATTTTTATAGGAGGTTTATAGACCATTTTTCTACTCTGGTCTCTCCCATTCCTGCCCTGCTATACAAAGGAGGAAAATTCTGGTGGGGAGTGGAAGCAGAAGAAGTATTTAACCAATTAAAGGATAAACTCATTTAAGCTCCCGTTTTCACTCATCCAGAGACAACCCAACTCTTCATAGTGGAGGAAGATGTCTCACAGGTAGCTGTGGTAAGGGTTCTTTCACAAAGAGACAAAGCAGTTTGGGAACTGCATCCTGTGGCATATTTTTCTCATGAATGAAATTCTGCAGAAACTAATTACTCAGTTGCAGACTGAGAACTAATGGCCATAAAATGAGCCTTCAAAGAGTAGAGACACTACCTCTTGCAAAGCAAACACACAGCCACCATTCTGACAGATGATACAAACTTACAATTCCTGAAGTCAGCTCGGGCATCCTCTCCCTGTCAGCTAAGATGGTTTCAATTCCTTACTGACTACAACTTGGTACACAATTCCAACCAGGACATAAGAATGGTAAAGCAGATGCACTGTCTAAGTATGGACATACCCTCACAGAAGAGAGTACACAGGTTCTGTCAATTACTCCCCCTGAAAAAGTACAAGGGGCTGTTACACCAAGTACTGATTTCTTACAATTATATGACAAGACCAATGAACATCAGAAGCATTGGATTCCTTACATCACACTACAGAAGTCAAGGGGGGTTACATATGTTCAACAGGGGCTTTATTTGCCAACCCAAGTCTTACAACTGAAGGCCCCAGAGTGGTGCCACACAAGTTTACTCACACAATATCCTGGTGAAAAGAAAGCCATTGAACTATTGCAACTACACTTTTGTTGCCCATCTGTTTCCATGGACACAAAGAGATTTGTTGAAAACTGCACATCTTACTTTCAAAGTGATGCATGGGCTCTCATTATCTTAATGAGGCTGCTGGATTTGCTTGGCAACATCACCTGAATTGTGGGGAATGGAGTCCAATCTCACACCATGTGATAACTGTCGGCCTAATCCATTTCCGGACAACTAGCGGTGTCTCACCTCCGTCCAAGAGCAGGGATAATCTGTGGTAACCATGCGGATGACAAGAATGACTTCTCAGGGAAATTGTGGTGCATCAGATCTCATCTTTTTCTCTCAGTTACATTAGTATCACACATGCAAAGACAAACAGAGGCAGAAAATGGTTCAATAATAGTTATTGAAGCAAATGTGTCTTAGATAAAATGGCATGAATTGCAGTAATTAGAATGATGAAACACACTAGAAGAAAAATGGTGACAAGAAATGTGAAGCACGGGAAAAGTCCCACCATACCGTCACTTTGCGTCATGTATGTGGTTTCTATCTAAGCTATATTAGAGTACAGCATGATAATCCCTACTCTGCCCTTCAGGACTCCCCCTTGGGAAGACATCATCGCCCTTACCTGAGCAAGGAAGCATATTGTCTAGAGACACCATTCCCATGTAGGCCAGGGAACCAGTAGTTTCATCAAGCAGCTGTAGCAAAGTCAATCAGCATTTGGTCATGGTCATCTGTCTGGAATCTCCCTCTAACGTGCATGGGACAGAGAAGTGTTTTTATAATAAAACAGCTGGTGTTCTGAGAAAATGTTCCCATGTAAGGATCTGTGTGCTTCTGTGAACGGTGGAGACACTGTGTACTACTTTGCCGGCAACCCTATTTCACTGCAGCCTTAAAGAAAACACAAAGAACAAAAGAATGTCTTGTGAATAAATGCAATGCTTTCCTATGTGAAAGAACAACTAGATAAAGAAAATAAAACAGCACCACGAACGTGGCTAATTCTGAAATAATAAAAATGAAGAAGAATAAAATGTAACTGGGCTACAGGGCAAAAGTGGCAGGCCTAGTTGCTAAAATAAAGTGCCTAAAAACATTGCTAAAATGGCTTTCCAAATGTCCACAGGTCAGTTAATGCCTCTGCCTATGCCACCTGCACCTCAGCAAATGGTATCTTTAGATTGCGTGGTTGAACTACCCAGGTCTCAGGGTGGGTTTACAACCCCATTCTAGTAGTGACTGATCATTTTACTAAAGGGGTGCACTTTATTCCACTCAAAGCGCTGCCTTCCTGCCCACAGTAGGCCAAGATCTTTCTTCAAAATATTGAACTGTTGCATGATCTTCCTTCGGTGATAATTATGGATAGAAAAACACAATTTGTGTCTAAATTCTGGAAATCTCTTTGCAGTCTGTCAGAAATAGATGTTTGTTTGTCTTCTAGCCTTCACCCATGGACTGATGGACAGACCGAAAGGGTGAAACAAAGCATGGGACAATACTGGCACTTTTATCTGTTATAATATGACCTGGACACTGGGTGGATTGCTTGTGGTCCACTGAAATTGCAGACAATAAAGCCACTAATGTACCTACAGGTTTATCGCCCAATCATTGTACCCATGGATTTCACCTGCATATGTTAACCCTCGTATGCCGCTGGGACACTCAGTTGAGTAGCTGTGCACTCTATAAAATCCATAATAAAAATAAAAATGATAGCTTTAGGCATGTTGGTTGTAAGAACAGATTGTGGGAGCCAACAGGCTATGTTCATGATCCATCACCGTAACCCACATAAATCAAAATCAGTTGTGGACACATTGGGAAGAGTGTACTGTTGGACCTGCTGACCCATAGATTTATCAATTAGGGCAAATACCCAATATCCAAAAGTGTCAAATGTTCCCCCAATTGGGCTGACTATATAGAGTGTTCATGTGCTCAAGGAGGAGGAAAGTAAATAAACAAGGGAAGACTCCAGTGAGACTGGTGGTCTTGAAGGAATAGCTGTCATGTTGAGTACAGCCAATATTTAAGGCCATGGACAGCTTCTGGAAGCTGCTTGCTGTACAGTAATCTCACTGTGTTGGTAGCATGCTCCTGTCCCTCCTTGAACCAGCAGTTATTCAATGCCCTACCTTCCATGGCGACCTATGGAAATATAATAGCAACAACAGATGAGAATCCACTGAACTTACTTTGGCAGTCAGGCATTGCACTACATGCATTGCTTGCTGCATACTCATTTTACTGAAATCCTTGGCTCCCTACAAAGAAAAGAAAGGAGAGTTACCAAACAGTGATCAAAGGTACTATCTTTTGTTCATGGCACTACAAAAATGCGCTTATAGTGAAGGTGCAATTATGGAAATATTTATGCAGTAATCCTGCCTAGAATACAATCACTCTGAACTGTTAATCTCGGGGGGACACTAATCTAGACAAATATGCATAGGGCATGATCTGCTTAACCTATGGTGCATTACTCTTGACAGTGCACGATCTGCCTCAACTATGGTGCATTACTCTTGACAGTTGTGCACAGTGTTTGAACGATTTAACTGTGTGCATTACTCTTGGCAACCAAACTTAATAAACAGACTAGAAACGTGTGGTGCACATATCTTGCCAGTTATTACTATTATCGAACAATTAACCATGGCACACTAATTCCCTGAGGATGTTGTGCAATGTGACAAATCCATGACGTGTATATTAATATTGTGGTATAACATTGTATCTAAAGACATGTTTCCTATGCATAACCTAAACAGGCATGTGTTGTGTTACTGTTGCTGTGCTTTTTAAACCCCTAGATTATCGAGCTAACAGATTAACAACAATGTACATCCATGCCATCGAGTCCAAGTACAAGAGTGGCATTATGTCATAGGTAGATGTGATTTCAGGGGATTATAATGGGCCAGAAGTACTTACACAAAGTAATTAGGACATTGGGGGTTATTCTAACTTTGGAGGAGGTGTTAATCCGTCCCAAAAGTGACGGAAAAGTGACGGATTTACCACCAGCCGTATTACGAGTCCATTATATCCTATGGAACTCGTAATACGGCTGGTGGTATATCCGTCACTTTACCGTCACTTTTGGGACGGATTAACACTCCTCCAAAGTTAGAATAATCCCCATTGTCTTTACAGGCAACATCAAGAACAGTTTACGTCACTAGAGAAAGAGAGAGACCACCAAAATTAGGAAAGGGGACACACACAGGTATATCGCAATAAAGAGTGGGGACATAATAGAGTATAAGGAAAACACAGAGTTGATTTAACACAATTCCTCATAATTACAGAATACAACATCATGGAGATCCACATATGTGATGCAGACACTGATGACAACGACGTAGATGCTGTGACTCCCAAGCATCCTTAGACTACTTCTCTCTCTCTATCCATCCCATTCACCTTTGCCCCAAGGTAGATTTTGCAGGAAGAGTTTGTTGTCAGAGGGAGCTGGGAACCAGCAACTTGAAGCTCCATCATGTCTAAGCGCCAGTAAACAGGTTAGTGCATGATACAGCCTTCTGCTTTTCTTTCTTGCTAGCAGCTTCTATCTCAATTGACCATCAGCCATCTATGCCATAGCAACAAAAGCTTACTTGCCAATAAACATTCTTAATACATAACAAGTACAATCTGCCAAGCTATGGATCTGGGCTTATTTTTTGTTGGAATCTGCAATTTATGTGTCACATTATGTGGCAGTGCAGTACATCCACTATATTTGGTATATACCCCTGCCACAGAAGCACATAATCCCACCATTCCTGACACATTTGTATTGTTTTATTAACAATCTACTTGTGAAAAGTAAAATAAATCTGAACATTCTGATTTCAGCTTTAATTAGTTCTCCCTTCTACAGACAGAATGTGCTGGTTAAGAAAGCAAACATTCCACATTCTTAGATAAATAATTGAGCCACTGTAAGGAATTGTAAGGAAACAGGCCATTAGTTTTGTGGCCTACACAAGTAATGGGTCCACATTCACCTTGTACTTGGAACCAAACAGCCCATTGTAGCATTTGACTCTCTCAAGATAGCGAAGCAGAGCAGTCCCAGGCCTTCTCAAGGGAGGTGATGTGAGAAAGTAATTACCATTTGCTGATGCCCAACAATATCACTCAATAAATGAATTGTCCAATTCTGTGCTTTTTCTTTGGAAAAGTAAAAGTATTTTTATTACACACACTACTCAGTACTACCCAGAAATTTATAAATAAACACAAGGCGGGTGGAAATGTCATTGGCAACGTTGTAGTTGACGCCAAGCTTCACTGAACCTCCCCATTCATGTACAATACACCACAAATCTAGGTATGCAGCTGCCAGGTAACATTAGGTCACTGGTGTCACACTTCAAGACTAGAACCACAAATTGTTGTAATATTTCATTCCCTCACAGACTTCAGTAAATATCATCCCTCTGCACTTATTATGAAACGTGACACACTGCAATCATGTGCCCAAATTAGCAGTAATAATGACATCCAGCATTATCATCAATAAAGCATGGCATCCTATTTCAAATTTATTATGATTATGAGTAATCAGGCATTGCAATAAAATGCTCACATTATCAGTAAAAAAAAGCAACCTCTCAGAAATATGAATTATTCTCAGCACTAGCAACCTTTTAAGTAAAGCATTGTCATAGTCATTTTAAAATAAAGCGTTGCTTAAACTCATGTTAAAGAAAGTACTGCCAAACATCAAGAACAACACTTTTCAATAAACTATTGTTCAAATCATTATGACAACCATCTTTGAATAAAACAATTTCTAACTACCGTCATGTCTCTGTGTCTTCTTCAACCACTTTTAGGCCATAGAACCTTCAGCAAATAATTCAGCGCTTAGACGGTGCTGCACTGTGCTCCCAGGTATAGAGCTGCAGCTCCAGCCTGGGGAGTGCTTGAAGGAATAAAGGAAATCCTGGGTTGCTCATTTCTTTTTTGAACCTCCAAGCTTAGGGTCAGTACTCTTGTTGACGCATCTTGGGCTTCCATGGTGGGAGCTGCAGCAGTCGTGCAGATCCCTGCACTCTTTTTTGCTTGTTGGTGGTTGTCCCACTGACCTAGGACCACCACATGCAGGGAAAGTGTTTTCAATCTTGTTTTGCCCTGCAGAACATTATGAGGCACTTCCTTTGGAGCATGAATGTAGATGAGTGGCTCCAGTTGCTTCATTGGTTGTGCGTCGCAACACACAGCTTTCTTTTTTATTTATTTGTTTTATCTTGGGGGAGCCCAGTCCCACCTAGGCACTCCACATGGTTCCCTACTTTGGAGGCATCATGGGGAGCCCATTCCTGGCTGCCCCACTGCCTCTGACATGGCTAACTCTCTCCCATGGACACCAGCAGCTCTCTTCTCCTTCACCCACTTCTGTGGGCAGGCCACTCCTGGTGGTGGTGGTGGCCACCCGCTCACATGCTCACCCCAGACACAGGAAGCAGGAAAGACCCACTTCAGATGGGGGAGTGTGATGGCACTCTATTGTCCTCTTTTCTTCTGCTGGGGGCCCGCACTTGGGGATCCCATGCCTCTCCTCTATCTCATGGGGGAGTGCAACAACACTCACCCATACCTTTGGTGCCATCAGGGGCCAGGATTTGGTGCCATGGCCCCAATGTATGTGCTGGCCTGGGGTCTCCAGGCCTCCTGATAAAATGGGAAATTTAAATGTGCAACAGCCAAATATTCTGTTTTGTACTGTTCCTTTATATGTAAACAATGTAAGCATCCTGTAATCAGGAACAATTAGACATATTACTCTCAGTCTCACATCACAAACAGAGTCTGTTGTGAGTCTGCATTCCACAACGGATACCAGTCCTCAAAACACTAGTTTGAGCAGAGCACACAATCACCTGCTGCATTTGTCGGCATGTGTGGAAGGTACTTGCAACTGAAAATTGTGAGTGATGCCTACTTTTAAGATTGAAATCTGCTACTGAGGCTTGATATATTTTTGCATATTAATAGGCTCAGTCTCAGTAGGATAAGATACAAAATAAACACAGCCACAGCAATACAGAAACTGAGAAATTGAAATAGGTATTCCTTAAAGAAACTCTGCCACTCTTAAACATAAATACGTTGTAAGGTAATCTAACCAAGCTTCTGAGTTTAGAATAACGATGAATTTTAGAGTGGGGTCTCATTGAAGTTCAGAAATACAAAGCAGTGTCAGCATAGTGACAACTCCAGTAGAAGTCTTCCAGAATTGGAATAAGTATTTGGCATGAAGCTTCACACTTGCAAGAATAAAGGAAACAGAGAGGTATGTACCCCCCAAACTCTAAGAGAATCTGCTTCAACATCTGACGGAGTGAATATTAGTCAAAACCACAAGATATAAAAAACAATCATATCTCTTCCCACCACACCAGGAACCCATCATTTCACTTCTCTTGGTGTGCATTTGCAACATCACCTGAATTTCCCATCCTACAGAATTTGAACAATTACTGCAACCTTGAGCAGCACCGGTTCCTGGTGAGCGATTAATGCAAGACTTCATCTGCTCATTAGGTTTTCACATTTCTTGCCAAGATTTCTCTTCTCAGGCCTCAATGCGAATAAACTAATACATAAAATACTCCTTTATCTAGCTAATGAAATCATGAGAACACCTGCAAAGGAATGAACATGCTCAAAAGCAAATTCATTTCAAAATAAAGGCCTTGTAGTCAGGCTAATCTTAACTGAACATTTGATGTGAATTTTGAATATATGATTATACATGCACACATGTAACTTTCAAAATAAATGTATAACATGAACAAAAGAAAAGCATGTTACTTCTGCAAATATAAGTGAAATATCACCATCAATAATGAACACTTGAAAGCAATTTAAATAAACATTGGTGAGCATGTTTATAAAACTTCAGTTTCTCAATAGTTACATTTCATTAATGCATTAAAATATTCACACACGTTAATATTATTTAAGGGACGCAGGAAATATGTCGTCAAAAATAAATGCAAAATTGTACAATAATGACATCTGAAAAGGATGGAGTTTAAAATGTGCTACCCCAACCTCTAAATAAAAAACCTTACGAGAGTCAAATAATAACTCAACTGCAGCTTTTCCAAGGGGAACTTCTCTCATCTTTTGGATAAACCTTTCTGCACCTTCGTTTTTGTACTTTAAGTACTTGCCTTATGCAGAGAGAAAACACTGCACTCAAAATGGTCAAATAAAGCAAGTGCCTTACTGAGATACTTCTGGTTCATTTAAAGCCCAGCTGATCTTAACACATGAACCAGTACTGAAGTGGTGAAAATTTGCAAAGCATAATTTTGAATTACCCCTTAGCAACGCCGTCGTCATCCACCCCCATCCCACCTTCTTTCCCAACCTCCTCCAATCACACGTAGGAACCCCGGTACAGAGTTATCACCTGCACATAGCAGGTGATATGTTACATGCCACGAAATTGGTATTTCATATGAATTGCTGCTAGTTAAATACAGGTTCATCCAGTTATTACCCCCATTCTGTCGGCTGTAACTCAGAATAGAAGGCTTAAATTCCGAGATTAGGACAACACTTTTTACGGATCAGATGTCCTTTCTGGAGCGAAGACTGAGCATCACCTCGTAACAGAAGGATGATACAAAACGAACGGCAATCATTTTCATGAAAAATAGCTCCCTGAAAGGCCACTATACACAAAAATAAGGCACTGTGTCTGATGTCCTGAGGAGGCCAGAAGTTGAAAGGCTGAAACGCATCGACTATTTTTTGGAGGAATGTTCTTGAAATTTTGGAGTAATGGAACAATGGAAATGAAATGGTATTGTGTATAATCATTGGGAGGAAATACCCCTAAAGAAAACAATGCCAAATACCATTACCTCACGGTATAGGACTGCTTGCCAGAAGAAGGTTCAGCAGCTTACTTAAAAAATACTGATTTCAGTGCTAAAAATCATTTTTCTTTATTTTCATTCATTTTAATTGTGTGGTTTTAGGATGTTTGTTAGTTTATTGGTTATTTGCTTATTTGTATAATGTCAGGAATAGAGTGATGTAGTTATGTGTACAGTTATGTTTATTATGCAATTCCACCTTTTGATATGAGTCTAATAGGGAGACACAAAACCATTAACAATTATTAAAAATAAAAAAAGACAATAATTGTCTACAATGATCAATTGATGTTTTCATTTGTAACACATAAATCTATCCCCTCTGTATATTGATAATGGTGTATTGGCATTTGGCCCAGATACAGTTGGGGTTATTGGGCCTCCCCGTAAGGGTAGAGGTAACTCAGAATAGGAGTAGATATGTGCACATATACCGCCAGAAACGGTAATTGCTGCCACCTGAAATCTCCATGAATATTTTCTCTTAACTCGTAATTGGGGCCTAAGACCTTTGAAGAAAATCAATGCATTTTAGCTCTGAAAACATATTTTATGCATCAACACACGTTAGCTGAAAAAACAAAAGGAGAACAATGAAGACTGTTAAAATATTTATGGTTTAAATAAAGTAAGTAAATGTGATAAATCTCGTTCAGCCTGGTAACTAACATCTCTGACGTCTATGTAAGAAGCTGAGAGGTTTTCCTGACATGCCCAGGGTACCAAAGGCGACTTTAAATTTAAGAATCCAAACTGTTGTGATGAATTTGTGCATTGTAAATGTTCAGATTTCTCATTTTGCCTAAGGAAATATCCGCATTAAAAAAAATAAAAAAAAACACTAACCCTGTGCCGAAAACTGTTTGTCGGTAGCCATTTTCCTGGATTCTCTCTGCGGGAAAATAATGAAGGAACATCAGTGCAGGCGCTTCTGGAGATATGGGTGAGTCGCAACAGCGCAACACGGTTAAATTGCTCAGATAATTCTGTCTAAAAAATTAGCACTATTATTGGGAAACGAGGTGGTTTTCAAAATGCCCATGGCAAAAATGTCTCAGCGCGATCCTACTATTGATTTTGAAACCATCTTATACATGATAAATGAGAGTATGGTTCGAGGGAGGGTTCCGTCCTGGGAGCTCGGAGATCAATCAGCGTGTCAACACAATGACCAGATTCAATTTTTATCCACAGTAAACTGATATGTGGTTGTGGATGATTCTTTCCTGGCTGAAAAAAAACCTGTGCAGAGGATGAACATGAAATAGTTGAGTAAAGTGGCAGAAAAGATGTTCCCTTGCTGAGAACTGTGGCCACATAATGTAAGAAGTGCACCATGGTCTCATGGTTTCAAAGCTTGAAACGCTGCAGAGTGTAATATGCTATTTATTTCTTGACTGTGGTGATAGCAAAGTCTCGAGTGGGTCTTGCTACCTATCTCCTCCCTGAACAATGGTAAGGAATTGTAACATGCAATGTAGATGGAGTTGCTCTCCTGCCAAGTTAGCTGTACTGTGATAAACTAAAATGTGTGATTTGCAGCGTAGTTATGAATGTGTGAATTGCATTTATTAATAACGTTGTTCTAAATAACACGTTAGTGGCAGACGTTTATATTCACTGCCTTAGAATAAATATATATATCTTCTTCAAAATCTCAATTAAAGTGAAGTTAGATTATGAGGTAAAACAACAAGGAGGAGGAAGGGCGCCATAACCCATACGAGGCTTTCCCTCCCATGAATCACTTCCCCTCCTCACACTTAACAGTGGAGAAATATTTTCCACCATATGGTGCTAGTGCCAGTCAGGCTATGAGACGTGCCATAAATCCAATATACCTTTATGAAAGGAAAAGGCGGCACTCCAATTGCAGTAACACAACTTTGAATATGCCGTCTACAACAACAACGAGTTTCTGCTTCAAAGAAGCCTCGACAAGTGAATTGTACCAAATAATCATAGAAAATAAATAGAAACCAGGTCCTTCAAATACTTCTGAGCGCATTATGGACATATCTTCTCAGTTCTTGCACCCCCTCCATGCACTATTTGTTCTTCAATAGTTTAGCTTCTAATGTTTCATTGATATTTTTATTGATGTTATAAAAGTTGTCATGAGTGCTGTAACATTTGGGCCAAATAGCAATCATAACAATTGCACGAGTTATAGTTACCCTAGGCCGCAAGTTATAGTTCCTTGAAATAAATCTAACAATAACTGTTGAACCTCGCTGGTCTTGCGCAAGTATATTCAGAACCTAACTATAACATCCCTGTAATCCTTGTTTTTCTCAGTTTTTTCAAATTCTATTTCCTAACTATAATGTCCCTGTCGCCTTTGTTTTTTCAGTTAATTTTTATTGTTTATTTAACATAAAGTAATTTTCATTACTTTAAGTTCATTTCAACCACCAATGCGCACAGCTTTTGGTTGTGCATGGCAGGCCTATGACCAGTCTCTGCAGCCAACCCCCCAACCATCCAACCCCACGCTGCACAGGGCCTGTGTCTCTGGGTGTGGGAACAGCTGTGAGATGGTGTCTCTGGGTGTGAGAGTGGCTGTGAGAATGCCTGCCTGGTGTGTGAGAGTGGGTGTGAGAGGGTCTATGTGGGTGTGGGAGTGTCTGATTGTGCTCCATTAGATGAAAGATGCATTCACCTCAACAATGGATTTCAGATCTTTTTTCAACATGGAATTGTGGAGTAAAGACATTTGTTTTGCCATTGCCAAACCCAGGAGTTAGTGTAATTTGTCTTGGAGCTTCAACTGGGGCACCTGCTTTGCTTATATTTGCAAGTGCTTCCTCTTGAGGTTTAATTTCTGTGAAATGAGCATCATGTCCAGCACAGACCCTCACCTGCTCATTTATCCAATAACAGTCCACAGTTTGCACAAAATATCTATCCACCTGGAGCACTTTCTACTGCTTAAGTAGTAGATGCTACCTTGTTGGGTAAATGTTCAGTGTGGGCAAGGGGGGGCCATGTGGCCCCCCTCTCTCAGACAATTTTGGGCCCCAGGTCCCCATCCCCGGAGCCCGTTACAATTCAGTTGGGGAGGTGAGTGCTCCCCCGCTCCGGCTGATCTCGGCCTGGAAATCCCTTCCCTCAGGCCTGGCCTTCAATAAATGTAAGAGGGGGCTGCACTGCCCCCTCCACAGCCAATTTTGGTCTGGGGACCCCATCCCCTGGGACCTGGCATTATAATTGTTTTTTTGGGGGAGGGGTCCGCGGGACACCCTTCCCCGGCCTGTTTCGGCCCCAGGCAGCCCATCTTCATTTTGTTTTTTTGGGATGGAGCCACACAGCCCCCCTCCCCGGGCTGAATTCTGCCATGGAGACCCCATCCTCGGTGGCCCGACCGTCTGTTCTGGAGGCCCTAAAGGGCACCCATTGTGCAATCTGACCATGTGCGAAGCCTCAAGGCCCCTGTGCTCCCAGCTGGCTCCCTGCCTCCTGTGGGAGCCGGCTTTTCAGTCACTGACAGGGAACTGCTAAACATGCAGATCCCTGCCTGTGAGAGCAATTGTTTCCTCTGTTTGCCTGTCCCAAATCTCTGCAAGCAGGGAAACAAAGGAAACCTCCTCTTCCAGCAATCATGAGCTGTTTGAAAGATCTTGCTTGCTGGAACCAGAGTATTTGCTCTGACTTGGTGGGAGATCTCAAAGCTCCTGCCAAATCAGAGCAAACAGTTATGTCCCAGGCGTGGGACATCACTGTCCCGCCCCCAGTCACCACCCCCTGATCACCAACCCACTATAACCACACATACTCGTGCCACACACGGCCTTTGGCCATGGGTGGCGGGGGTTGGCCAAACCCCTATAAACACTGTGGTCAAGCCCCCATAACCACCCAATCACACACCACACACAGTCTTTGGCCAGGAGCTGAAGTGGTTGGCTGTCATTTCTGGGCTGTGGCTGGACCCTACAGTAAAAATACTTTATCCCCACCACAACCATGTGCTAAACACTACCTTTGGCCATTCATGACAGGGGTTGGCTGCAGGGCCTGGCCTGCGGCAAGGACCTGTGACTAACCCCCTAAACCACCCAGCCCCACTCTATGCACAGCCTCCTGACATCTGCGGGCTGGGTAAGAAATTAAATCTCTGCTTCCAACAAGCAGGAATATTTTTAAAACTCCAACTTGCTGTCAGCTCCCACCAACCAAAAGCAAATAGCTACCTCCGGGGTATGGGCTCCTCGGGAAGTGGCAGGAGCTGGGCCTGGAGCGGGTATGGTCCCCAGGGCGATGTATGGCTCTAGGAGGGGAGACGTGCGGCTTCCTTCTTCTTTTCTATTTGGACACAGGGAGGCAGTGGTCCCCTGGGCAGGAAGTTTGTGCAGACCCCCTCCTTAAATCATTTTGTAGCCACGGGGAGGTGGTGGTCCCTGGGGATCCATGGGGGTCCACAGAACTCTCTAATTCTTTTTTAATATATTGTCCCAGGGAGGGTACACAAGACCACCACATTCATTTTTCAACATGTTGTTCAAGGGAGGTGGTGGTCTCTAGGGAACGACGGTGCCACACGCACCCCAAATAGTTTGTAGACATACGCCTGGTGGTACCCCGGGCCTATTATATTATTTTTCATGTAACCCCAGGGAGGTGATGGTCCCCCGGGCATGTGGGTGTGCACAGCCCCTAGCATGGCTATTCAGTATTGCCCAGGGTAGGTGGTGGTCCTCAGGGCTTCTGAAAGGCCTAGGAGGAGGGCCCTGTGCACCTCTCCTATTTTTAGGCCATAAGGACCACAGGACCTGATCCACGTCGGGACAAAATAAGTTAAGAGACTGGTAGACCATGTTTAAAAAAAAAAAAAATCTAGATCTGTGGATACATTTTAACCTCTGCAGGGTCCCCCGGGGATTGCTGGACCAAGGCTAGGGACTCAGGGCATTCTTACCCCCCTGGCCCTTTTTCATTTTTTTGTGTTTTTTCTTTGGGACTCGGGTGAAGCCAAGTTCCAAAATGGCTGCCAACACTTCCATGCTGAAGAGTTAACACCCAATCAGTGTCGCGCCGCGTGGTGCGGCGCGAGCCGAATGTTCGGCACAAGCCGGGCGTTCGGCTGGGGCCGCACAGCGCGTTTCTAAAACGCGGCGCGCCCCCAGCCTTTCATGCACTTTTCGAGGCCCCAGGCATTACATGGGGCCTCGCTCTGTCGTTTTCCACCGCCTTGCTGGGGTCTCCTGACCCCCCTTACCTGTTCTTCTTTCTTCTTTCTTGTCCTCTTTCTTTTCTTCTTTCTGGGGTCTTTTTGTTGTACTTTTTTTATGTCTTCTTCCCTTCCCAGGTTACCTTTCTCTTCCCAGCATTCATTGTTCCCTATTCTCTATGGTTTCTATTCTGTTTTGTTCTATGTACCTCTCCCTGTCTAATATGGTGTCCTTTTACTTCCTGTGGGTCACTTCCTGTCTTTTGGTATATAAGGGCTGTGTTTTCTTCATTTCCTTGCGCTGCAACACTTTCTGCTCAGTTAGTGTCTTCGCTCCTGATTTCCTCCCCTTTTGGTTCTGGATTTCAGCATTCTGTGTTTCCTGACTTTTGCTCCTTTTGGATTCCTGTTTGTTTGTTCTTGTTTTTTCCAGGAATCTTCCTGTTTGGAGGTTTTTCCCCTTTTTCTAAGGGTTTTTTTCCCTCTGGCGCTATTTTCTGAAGGGCACGGTCTGTTCTTGGCGTCTCCATTGCCTACAGCACCGTGGCTACCAGAAAGAGTCGCCCCTTTTTGGGCCAAAGTCGAACATTGAAGATCCACGCCACCAGATCTGCAAATTCCAGGCGCAAGCAGCACGTGAGTCGTGACAATCAGATGTCAGCGCGGGGACAGTTGGATCCGCAGAGGATCCAAATCCACAGATATCTATATTTTATAATCTTTAATATCTTAAAAACTACTGAAGAGACTTACACCAAATCACAAAAAGCCTGCTTCCTGGACCAAGAGACAGCTTTCTGTCAAATTTGGTGTAATTTCCTCCAGCAGTTCGGGCTGTAGTCGTATTCAAAATCTTTATGGTAAAAAATGTGGGCAAAACACATTTTGCCCCCCTCCCCCCCCTTTTTGTGGCACCCACATGACAGATCACCCTGGAACTTTTTGGACAGCAGCTGAACTGATTGTCATAATAATTTTGAAAAGTTTGTGAAGATTCAAAAAGTGGCACCAAAGTTGCTGACAAAATAAGAAAAAAGGTCCTAACTATAAGTACCTACTTGCGACCATCAGTAGGTAATTCTCCCATAAGAGTACCACAGTACCTCACAGAGAGGTACATTTTAAACTTCTAGCCCCTGGGAAAGTCTATCTAGGCCACCCCCTCAAATGCCAGGTATCAGAATGTGTCCAATCCTGACCCTTATACTACTTTTTAAAACCTTTTTCAGGGCATGTGAATTCAGTCCTTGAGTCCTGTAATGGCGATCACAACATTTTCTTCTGAGTTGTGGCCAGCCAATTAATTTACATGTGACTAGTCCTTGTTCCATGATACCAAAATGGCCAATGGGGCCCAGAGCAATCAGAGGATTCTCATTTTTTTAAATTTCAGTATAGACTCCTGTGGAACCAACTGTCCAGATATACTTGACTTTTTAACCCCTTGAAGCCTAACCCCTCATAGCCCACCCTCATCAGGCATCCAAGTACCTCTTTTCTGTTGGATCTATTCCTTCTTATTGGACAACACAAGGTATAAGCCGGGCACCTTCCTCCTATGAAGCCCACAAACTGATTTGTGGATTGCCTCAATATGCATTGCTCAGCCCTACTCTCTTCAATGTACACATGATCCCTCTGGCCAACGTCTTGCATGCACACAACATTGTAATTGTCTCCTATTCCTCAGACAAGACCCCCAACACAAGAAACAAGATAAAAGTCTGCATAAGCAAAGTCACTAACTGGATGAAAGGTGGATGTCTCAACCTCAACATCAAAAAGACAGAAATTGTTATCTTTGGCAAGAACACCTCACCATGGGACTTCAACTGGTGGCCAGCTGAACTCATACCCTCACCCAGAACCAAGCCAGGAACCTCAGAATAATCATCAATAGCAAACTGGACATGACTGCACAAGTCTGCATCCTGCTTCATTTCCTGAAGATGCTGAGGAAGATTTTCAAAAGTCTCCCAAGCAACACTAGAAAAACACTAGAAAAACTGTTACTCACACCCTAGTCACCAGCACTGTACTATGGAAACACACTTAATGTAGGATCACCTGCAGGTCCCCAGAAAACTACAAGCCTTCCAGAGTTTGGCAGCCAGACTCATCTTCACCGTCCACGTATAACTTGCATCACATCACACCTCAAGGACCTCCACTAGCTCCTATCCTAATATCCAAATGTGATCAATTCAAAGTCCTCCCATACACATTCAAGACACTACACAACTCAGCCCCCACCTTCCTGAACATTTGCATCTCTTTCAACCAACCACCTAGACACCTTCGTTCTGCAGGACTCCTACTCACACATATCACAAACATACACAGAGTCAGATCAGGAGGAAAATTGTTTGTTTACATCACCTCGAAAGTGTGGAGCAGTCTCCAATTCTTCATTAACCAACCTACCACAATAGTAGGACTTTCAATAAAACGTCAACCCGCAACCAACACAATAGTAGGACCACCCAATCCTAAACTAGCAGCAACACCAAGGCAGGACTAACATAATGAGGAGCAACCCCCTCTCCCCACCCCCTTGATCACTAAAAACCTACAGAGGACTATCCTACCTTAATCCCACTCCCTCCTTAACTCTATAATCTACACCATACTAAGACCATTCTATGACCGAGCTAAAAAAGAAAAAAAAAAATACTCTTTTTGAAGTTCCTTACATCCTATTTGGACATCTACTAACCTGGTCCCTCTCATTCCTTTCTCCTCTTCCCCACCTCCTTATTCCACTTATATAGTTCTCAGATAGAGGCTGTAAACACATTTATACCCCAACCTGCCTAACCAATAACCCCCACCCCCACTACAAAAGCCCAAGATGTTTATCCACGCAGGACCCGCAATCTCACCCATTTCCATCTTTCTAAATCCCTGCGGCCCCAACTCTTTCTCCATCTCTCCCCCCAACAACCTCTCCCCCACTGTGCTTAAAAACTTTAAGCACAAACTAATCAGGCAACAACCGGAGCTGCATATTGCTGACATTTACTTCAATGCCCATAGAGGCCCAAAAAGGACAGATCTTATCTTCTTCACTAAAAGCCCAGCTAGATGGAACACTTTCCTTACCAGCTACCCCCTCACCTCCAAAACCACCAACATCCCATATGGCGGCAAACTCACAATCTCCAGCTCACCCACATTCCAGGGGAATGCCATTATCTCCATCTTCAGAAACGGAAACATCATGATTCAAGCCAATGACACTAACCTCTAAGTCTTCGAATCCATATTCCCAACATTAAAGTCAGCCATCTCACAACCTCAGTCCCCAACACACGAGCCCCCCTAAGATCCCCAACCCCATAGAACTTCACTCTACCCCCACGACCAACCCCCCTCCAACACTACCCCCAGCACCCCCGCCTCTCCTACAGACAATCTCCACTACCTGAGCGACTCACTCATTGCCACAAACCACTCTCCCCAACCCAGCCCCCAACTCCCTTTACCCAACAACCATCAATCCCAACATCCTTAGAGGCTCTTTAGCATACACTACCACAATCCACTTGCACAAAACCACACCTCTTCCCAAACCTATCCAAGATTCTCCCAGAACAGTTTCCTCACCCAACCCCCTCTCTCCTGCCTCCCATAAACAGACTTGACTCAACTAATCGAAGAGACACACATGTTCCGCCCACTTCCTATGTCACTTCTAATACACCTCGATACCAATCCCAACTACTCTACTACTGTCTCCTCCCATATACCACCCATGGATCCAGAGAACAATCAGAAGCAGCCACATCAGACCCCACACTATAAGAACCACATTACCCACACACCCCCAACTTCACTCTCACATCTAATATTAACGAACGGCTCACCAACTTAGAATCCCAACTCAAAATTATCATACAGGGCATCAACGTGATAGCCAGAAGCCTTAACCCGCTGCTGCCCCCCCCGACCCAGCGACACACTCCACCCCCAACATAACCACCCCCTGAGTCTTAACTGGCCCTCCAGGCCCTTTGACCTCAACGCCCTAAGGCCAAAAAAGAACAAACGCTCCACTGTCACACAATGAAGCAGTAAAACGCACCCAATCCTACAACTCGCTCATACCCATACCGATTCCCCCATCCAAAATCCAGGTCATCACAGGTCTAGGCCGACATCTCATACCTCCAACCTCACCCAGACCTACAGCTCACCTCATCAACATCCCCCTGATCCCTTCCATTCCAGACCCCAAGGTCTATCAGCATACAAACTGCATGCTCATCAACTGCAGATCGGCAGTCAAACATGCTGTGGATCTAGCTGATGCCATCCTTAATCACAACATTGACATTGCCTTCATCACAGAAACTTGGCTGACTAAACACTCTCAACCGATAATGGACACCCTCGTCCCACCTGGTTTCTCAATTACCAAGAAAGATAGAAGAGACTGCCATGGGGGAGGCATTGCCATCATTCACAAAAATAATATGGAAATAGAGATAAAAGACTCATTCAACAACAACTCATGTGAACATCTCAAGGCCTCCATCAGGATGAGTGACAAATCCAAGGTGACCTTCCACCTACTTTACCACCCCAAGGTAACACCCTACCTTTCGGGGATCACCTAGCCGACCTAATAACGCACTGCTCTCTCTCATGCCCCAACTTCATCATCTTGGGTGACCTCAACCTCCAATGGAATGAATAATGCTCTTATCCAATCTTTAAATGACCATCTACACAGCAAAGACAGTGGCCATCACTTCAAGGGCGGAACCCACATCAAAGGAGCTACACTAGATGCGATCGTAGCTCATAAAGACTCACTCACGATCGACGATATTCTTCCTGTAGACTGGTCAGACCATCACATCATTCTATTCCATCTTAACAATACTCCCCAACACACTACCCAATCTCAAAAGACACTCAAATGGAAAAGAAACATTGACCAAATCCCATTAACAACCCTTGAAGAAAAAATCAGCTCCCTACTACTGCCCTCTTTGGCCAACCTCTCAACTACAGAGTTAACCACCCAGTACAATTCAACTTTTACTAGCATATTTGACCAATTAGCGCCCATGAAACTAAAAAGAGTGAGAAACACTCCATCCAGAGCCTGGTTTAAGAATGATCTCAATTTAGAAAGAAGAAAACTGAGAGCAGCAGAAAGACTCTGGAGATCTGACCCTTCCACTACCCACCTTGAACAACTCAGAATGGAACGGAGAATCTACAAAAAACACATAACCAATTAAAAAAGCACCTCTTATGCAATGCTCAAGACAGAGCCGAAAACCGCCCAAAGGAGCTCTTCAACATCATCAAACAACAAACTACCAAACCCCCCCCCGGCCCCCACCTGCAACCAAAGACAGTTGTGTCAATTTCACTAACTTTTTCAACAATAAAATCACTGAGATTGAACTTACCCTGGAACCAGATACTCCACCAAACACAGAGCCCCCCCTGCCTACAATAAACAATAATATCCACTGCCTATACCCCTCTGACAACCCGTCTCTTAGAACTAAAGTCTATCTCTCTAACCACAATCAAAAGTCAACTCCCGCTAGCTGGGTAACCTTCCACCCACTCCTGGCGACGGACATATCCAAACTTTTGTCCGCCTCCAAAACATCCTCTTACCTAGCAGACCCCCTCCCATCCTCCCTGGTAAAGAAAAACTCCACCAGTCCCTCACCCCTATCTGGACCAAGATCATCAACAGCTCCCTACAAACCGGCGTGACTCCTGACTGCCTCAAACTAGGCCAAATCACGCCAACTCTAAAGAAACCAGGAGCTGACCCAAACAACCTTCATAAATATAGGCCAGTCTCCAACCTACCCTTCCTTACCAAAACTCTTGAGAGATGTATTCTCCATCAACTAACCCAACACATTGACAACAACAACCTTCTTAACCCTCTACAGTCAGGTTTCTGAAAAGGCTGTAGCACAGAACCAGCCATTCTCAACATAGAAGATGACCTCTGCAAATCCCTCGAGGCTGACCGATGCAGCCTTCTGATTCTCCTAGACCTAACAGCAGCCTTCGACACAGTTGACCACAAGCTCCTTCTGGACTCCCTCCAAAAGAGAGTTGGCATAGAAGGCACAGTCCTCCGCTGGTTTCCTTCCTTCCTACAAAACCGAACGCAACAAGTAAAAATACATAACATGATCTCGCCCACCTCAATAATCACCAGAGGAGTCCCCCAAGGATCCGTCCTCCCACCCACACTCTTCATCATCTACATGGACCAAATCACTACCATTCTCACTCGAGCCAACGTCCCCTTCCATCTCTATGCTGATGACACTCAACTTTACATTGAAATGTCCTCCTTAGAAGACATTCACCGCCTGAACTACACCCTTAAAGAAGCTCAATGTTGGCTATCCCACAACCATCTAAAACTCAACCAGGATAAGACAGAAATACTCCTCCTTCCGAAAACGAACCAGCTCCCCCAGATGCAAGAATGGCTGAAATCCATTGACGCTCTCAAAAGCAATCTTACCCCTACGAACACGGTCAAGTCACTGGGAATCACTCTGGACTCCAACCTGACAATGCAGGACCATATCAAGAAGAATGCCAACAATGCTTTCCACAGCTGTAAACGGCTGAACAAAATCAAATCTTTCATTCCCCAAGACAATCTCAAACAGGCCACACAAGCACTAGTGCTCTCCAGACTAGACTATGGGATCTCCATCCTTACTGGCACGGCCAAATCCCAACTTGCCCCCATGAGGTACACCCTCCATGCAGCTGCCAGACTGGTGACTAGAATTACAAAATATGACCACATCTCCCCTGCCCTAAAAACTCTAAAATGGCTCCCAATTGAAGCCCTCTGCAGGTTCAAAACTTCCTGCCTAACACACAAAGCCTTTCACACCGGAAAACCAGAACACCTCGCCAATAAACTCCTGAAAGCAGGTCAAACAAGATCACTAAGAAGCTCAAACACCTTCCTCCTTATTCTGCCCAAAACCGAGAAGCAAAAAAACTTGGACATGCTCCTTCTCAAGCAACACCCCTAGAATATGGAACTCTATACCTTTCTTTTGATAAATGTAAAAATTAGATCATTAGATGAAGATGGTGAAACCCACTTCAAAGATTAATCACAATCCTTGCCAAGGTGAACCACTGAAGTTACTAATTAAACCTATTTATAACCCTCTGGGAGAGTGGCACAAAGCAGTCAGACTTCACTTAGAGGCAATGTACTTATGCAACACTCAACAAGTAATGAAGTTAAATCAGAACAAAAGAATAATAGTGAATATTTTAGTAAATAAAATGACACCACAAGGAAGGCAGAACTTTTTCTTATTTCCACAGGTCCAGGAGTGTTTGAAGATGAATAATGGGAATCACCCTGTTATGTCAAATGCCAACCTGTGAGTGGCCACGCTCTAACCAATAAGGTAAACATTCTAAGGGGTGATCCTGTTCTCATTTGCAGCACTTCCTATGTGTTTTAATGTAAACTATCCCACCATGCCCTTCTCCTCCTAAATTCAACATGGCGGGACGGAGGACAGCCTTCACAACAAAGTTTTTATCACTAAATGCAATTAGAATCACTTTTTACATCACAATTACTCTTACCATGCAAATCTTTACCACGCAAGGTTTTACAATGCATATGTGTATGCATTGGTGAGTATCTGGTAAGAAGACTTTGGGCCTGATTCTGACCCTGGCGGCCGGTGACCGCCAGGGTCACCGGCCACGGGAGCACCCCCGACAGACCGGCGGTGCTCCGAAGGGCATTCTGACTGCGGCGGTTCAGCCGCGGTCAGAAAGGGTAAACCGGCGGTCACCCGCCGGTTTACCGCTGCCATTCTGAATCCTCCATGGCAGCAGAGCGCGCTCCGCCGCCATGGGGATTCAGACACCCCCTACCGCCATCCTGTTCATGGCGGGAAACCCGCCATGAACAGGATGGCGGTAGGGGGTGCCGCGGGGCCCCTGGGGGCCCCTGCAGTGCCCATGCCAATGGCATGGGCACTGCAGGGGCCCCTGTAAGAGGGCCCCGCAAAGTATTTCAGTGTCTGCTATGCAGACACTGAAATACGCGACGGGTGCCACTGCACCCGTCGCACCTTCCCACTACGCCGGCTCAATTCTGAGCCGGCGTCCTCGTGGGAAGGTTGATTTGCCCTGGGCTGGCGGGCGGCCTTTTGGCGGCCGCCCGCCAGCCCAGGGCAAATCTCAGAATCACCGCAGCGGTCTTTCGACCGCGGTGCGGTGTTCTGACGGGGTTACTTTGGCAGGCGGCCTCCGCCGCCCGCCAAAGTAAGAATGACCCCCTTTATTTTCTGTGAAACAATTGGATGTGGCAGTGTGAACTGCATCTTTTGTGTCTCCATTCTGTAGTTCCCATGTGTTGAGTCTCTACGGGGTTCTGATGCTAGACACCAATTTGGACTGACACATGTAAAGGCAAGTAGTCTGATTTGCCCTGGAGAAGAAAGGTGGTATCAGAATACTTGCCCAGTTGGTGTCTGACAGCCAATAAGTAGTCCAAATGGGTCATAGCTGCCTGGGTAGTGGCGACGTGTGAATATTGTTGTATGCCGGGGTTTCATGAAGCAGTCTTTAGCATGCAAGTATTTACAATGATTTTTTATGAGTATTACATTACAAGTGCCTTTACTATGAATTATAAGTTTTACAGGATAGTATAAAACGTTAAAAAATTATATATATATATATATATATATATATATATATATATATATATATATATATATATATATATATGTATAATGCCTTAGCAGATGCTAGAACAAGATGGGGGAGAACACCCAAACTGGACTTCAAAAGAGGGCAGGTATTGGAAAGTGGATTATTGGTAAGGGCATGTAAGTACCTACACTTAGCAATAGGCCACTAAGCCCCACAAGGTCCAATCAAGGTCTCAATAAATTAATCCTGGCTCAAACCTTGGTAGATTGGCCACAAGCAGTTAGGCTTAGCTTAGTAGACAGGTGTGTAAAGCATTTAATATAAACAAAACACTAAATAAGTAAGACACAGAACACAATAATAATCCAACACCAATTTATAGGCCAGGGCCTGCAGTCACCCCCCTCGTGTGGCAGTGGTTGGATTAACAAGAGGTGGGTGGTGAACTCCACTCCACTGGCAGAGTTGACAAAGTTTTGACACACTGCACCTCATACAGAGTGCAGATTTCAGTAAAACACCTCCACCAGCAGGCGACAGAGCGGAGTTCACCGGCACTCTGTACACCCACCCCTAGAGAAACACTAGTCTACTATCTGGCTACCGTGCAGTTCACTGCGCATGCTCACAGCCAAATGATCTAAGCACCAGGCATGAACACAGACATCTACAGGTATGACTACTAGAGAGCATGTGCACAGTTTGGTTACCAGATCTTTTCCGCATGCCTTTTATCTACATAGCAAATTGCTCTATAACAAAGGCTTCGAAATTATATTGACCTCTCAACCACATAGAGCATGCTCAGAGCAGGAGGCACTAAGGACCTTATTTATACTTTTTTAGCGCCAAGTTTGCGCCGTTTTTTGACGCAAAAACGTCGCAAACTTACAAAATACAATTGTATTTTGTAAGTTTGCGCCATTTTTGCGTCAAAAAGCGGCACAAATGCGGCGCTAAAAAAGTATAAATATGGACATAAATGTGCTCATTCACAATGAGAAGGTACCGATGTAGGCTGAGGGTAGGTGAGAGCTTTACCTCTCTATTTGCTAGAGTATTGTACCTCTGTCATAAAAGATTACTTACTACTTTCTGCACCTCCTCAGGTGATGCCCCTCTAGCGCGCTTTGCTTCCTGCTACCTTCCACAGCACAAACTTTCCCATCAATCCCTGCTGCAACAGGGGCAAGATGGCGGACTCGCAGTGCACAGGAAATGAGATTTCAGCGGACAAGGGTGGGTTTACAGCCATCTCTGTGAGGAGGAAATTCTCCCCTCTGATTGAGTGGAGGTGTTGACCATGTGTGTGGATGCCAATGAGGTTACCAGGTGACATAACACGCAGGCAGCTCTGTGATTGGCCAATGTCTGGGCTGGCTGTTGCTGAGAGCTGGAGGTGCGCGTGGAGAACGCCGAGTGAAAGGCTGATGGGAAGCGGGTGAGTATGCATGCAGTACATGTTCGGCTGCACCAGTTAGGTGCAGGGGGGACCCTCTTGACTAGGACCAGGCAGTGCAGCGATGGTTGGATTAACATATAGTAATGAAAATTACTTAACGTTAAAAATACCATAAAAATTCACTTAAAAAAACAAAGGTTACAGGGACATTATAGTTAGGAATTAGAATTAAAAATGTAAAAAAAAACATAGAAATTCACTTTAAAAAACCAACGGTTACAGGGATGTTATAGTTAGGTTTTGAATGTACTCGCACAAAAAGAGAAAAATATAGAGGATCTACTCACCTATCAGGGGTTGACAGAGGCCTAGCCCCCCACTACCCACCAAGGGCTCAGTTACTAAAACTCCATACCCAACCTGCTGTGCCAGTGCAATCCCTGAGCTGATCGTCTTGGGACATATTGGGCTTCTAGGCCAATATTATATTTAATCAGAATTTGGGTATTAGTACTACATATTCTGTGAGCATCTATGGACAAATGACGGGGACCATGCCCTGGTCCTTCAGAACCACTCTCACCAGGTCACAGGCTTTGCCAAGGGTCTCAATCCACTTAACTCTCATTTTTTGCATTCCAAAACCACTAAAGTGTCCTGAACTTTCCTACGCCCTGAGTGTCTTTGGGGACTTGGGACAGAAAAATAATGCCCTGGTTCAGAAGTGGTGGCCTGAGTGACTGATTTCCATTAGACACTAACCCTCATCATGGATGATGGTAAGACTGGCAAGAATTGCCATGCTCATTATGTTCACCATTCATTACCCCGGTATGTCTGCCTGGCTCCCTTGAGCTATCCCAATCGGGCACAGCTGTCCATTCAATTAGCCCTAGGTGGGAGTGCCGAAAAAACTATGCTGCGATATGTGGAGTTCAGCGAGAGGCGGAAGTTGGGTAAGGCGCACTGTTTCTCCCACGCTATAAAATCAGTGTGAACTGCATCACACGTAACTCTAGACGATGCCAACTTCTTTTTGCCGCTCGGGGCGATTTTCTACTCGGACTGCAGCTTCCTCAACACGAGTGGCAGCTTTCTTATCGAGAGCGGGCATGGCCTTCTGCGACCGCTCCCGTTCAGAAATCTTGCTTGCGCTCACCAACTCAGCGATTTCTTCCACTCGCGCTCACCAACTTAACATTGGCAAGTGCGAGCAAGAGAAAAAACTCTGCTCCCCCTCACCTCGTGGTGTTTTTCTGCACTCTGCGAACTCCACAGGAGGAGCAGAATTCTTCACCCTCCCCTACATTCAACATCCCCCCTACCTTCTAGTTGAAGCATTTGCACATGGGATGACTCTTCTGATCTTCTAATGTTGAGGTTGGAACTGGCTGGACCACAGAACCCTCTGCTTGGTGGGGATCATGGGGTCTTGGAGCATGTTCACCTGTGCTACAAGAGGAATATGGGGTGTTGGAATGTTATTCTCCCCCTGGATCTCAACAGGCAGGATGATCTTAGAGGCACTCTTTGAAAACATAACCTTGTCAATTTTCCTTTCCAAGGTTTTCATAATGAATCTCAGGTTCTGGACCTCTTCCCTCCACCCCTGAATCCTCTCCACTAGATTGTCTACATTTAGGAGTAAATTAAGCTGATGTCATGGTCGTTGATTACCCTCGCTTTCCCATTAAGCTTGCCACCATCCCACAGTAAAGGTAGAACCTATTTTCACATAATACATCTGGATTAACCAATGCCAAGACATTGTCCCTTGTTCTCTGATCATCAATACTAGAGTTATGGAATGTCCTTAAAGACGTTGTGTCAGAGGATAAGACCAGATTGTTCATCCTTCTAAACATGTCTGGAAGCTTCTTCTTTGACCTTGTTTTCTTTATGTTACAGGTTTGTGTTTTTGGTAAAACAGTTACATCTGGATCAAAAGGAGAATTTTATATCTCCTCTACTTCCTCCAAGAGGCCATCAATTCTGTCCATGACACAGTTCCCTCCCACTGATTTGGGAACTTTCTTATCTGTAGGGGACCATTGGCAACATTTATAGTCTTCCTCTTCCCCTCTTTATTGTACACGTTTTGAGTTATATTGATACGGAGAGCAAAGTCAACAATGAATACCCTCCTGTGCTATTACACACACTACCAGAACAACAAAAAGAGGACCAATTAGAATAAACAATAACACTTACAGTACTTTTGGGTAAAATATCAGAGGGATGGTGAGCCCAGCTCCTCTTGGCTCCGATGGGTATGGACCGGCCGCCCCTGGCTTCTCCCTAATACATCCCACATGCGTTCCATGCTGCAGAGAGTAATGTGCAAATAAGCATTGGGTGGGAGGCAGGAAAGCAAATGTAGGCATCTCCTGGTGCAAAGCCTGATAGGGGATGAATTCCCCAGAATCTACCTGGACCTGCAGAGGTTGTTTCAGGTGTCTGGCCTATACAGAAACATATCACAAACATATATTGTTAACATCTACACTTTCTAAGGTTTCTATTGCTGGGTGCCAGATCTCCCTAAATCCAATTGGGTTTCCTTTTTTCTTCTTCACAGAGAAACAAATCTCTGCCTGGGTATGGCACCCATCTGCAGGGTCCCTGCATCAGCTGAATGTAGTGTTATCAGATGTACTGATTGTCCATAGGTCCGAGCAGGGATACACACACTAGATATCAGAAAATATTTTGATGTGGGTAGATATTACATTGAGAATGTCTACCAAAGGAACCAAATTCAAGTACTTTGGGCAACTGTTCATTAATCAAATGTTCTTACATGTTTCACAATGCCAAAGGGTACCCTACATTTCTAGTTAGACCTATTGCATCAGTTAGAAGAAAAGCCAAAACTGTGACCATGTAAAGGCCACGTTGACACTGTATGGAACTATGCATCTGTGCCAGTAAGGCAGTGAGGACAGTTTGGATTTTTTTCTTAGGCTAAGAAAATAATCTAAATAGCTTGTGGCTCATTACTTTGAGTACAATTGTGTTTCTGTGCTCCAGAAAGAAGCCCAATGTCATTTGGATTCTTCTTTAGGCCTAAGACATTCCAAGCAATGACTGGCTCCAAAAAGCAATGAGAGGCAAAGGAGCTATGTAAAACTAAATTAAAGAGTGGTGAACTGAAGAGTAGGATCTAGGAACAATAATGGTCCATCACCTTCCAATCCCAACTGCTCGTCTACAATTGGTGGGGTGGGGTGGGGCGCGTTTAATGTTTCCTTCCCACTTTATTTTTATAAAGATAATTTTGGTAAGTCAAACTCTCAACTAAAAAACATAACTTTTATGTTTTCCTACAAAAAGTAGATTAAATAATTCCATATTATTTACAGACAAAAATACTGACTCTAATTCCCAAATGTCAAAATGACTTTAGAAGAATTAAAAAAATGCAAACCAAAATGACACAAGTTGCTTTGAATCAAATAAGTTTTAACTTGAAATTACTGAGTCCCGAAATTTTGAAGTGCCATAAATTATGTTTATGTCAAAAAAGTACAAACAAGTGCAACATTATTTTTAAATAATAATTTTTTCAAAAAATATTTATTAAATATCTTAAAACTAAAACACTATCCATTCAATCCCCCATCCCCAATAAATCTCAAATTCCAACAAGTAATGAAAAACATTTAATGATAACATTCAATTAAATAATATGAAAACCATATTCATATGTGTGAATACAGAAATTACTTAATATATTTTACTTCATAGCAGAGGTGCAATAATTAATTAATTGTTGTGTTAAAATACTACCCGCCCAGGCCCCAATAAAATTAAGACCAAAAAATGTGCATTTTAATATTTTTAACACATATAAGTAAACAAATGTACAATACATTTTCACACATAAAAAGATATTGAACATTATATAAAATGGCATTTAAAAAGATATATATTTTTAATATTGATATAATTGTAAACACAAAGAAATGATAAACTTGCCTTTGACATTACTGACCTTTTTTTTTGGTAGACCCGAGCTATTGCAACAGCATGACCCTTCAATGTGCACCTTGTGCGCTGATATTCCTTGGGTATACCATTGTAGGTGCTTTGAAAAGGGTGTCCCCCAAAGGTTTTATGAAGTATTTAACTGAACGAATTTATTAAATGTTTATTACGTAGGATATTGCATGTACACACCTTGTAATACTTGCATAAACCTTCTTGGTGGCACTGGTAGTGTTGCTTGAATGTGAACTTATCTTGAAAAAAAACAAAAGACAAGATGTTTTTGGCAAAACAGGAACAGTTGCTTTAATTAAACACTACGGCTGGGAGAACATTTACAGAAATGGGCTCTGAGGACTGTCTCAACATACAATCAATCCGAGCAGTGTTTTATAAATTTCTCTGGACACCATAAAACTGTTTCAGCATTCCTTTTTAGGTCAAGAATGTGAGCTGTTGTTTTGGAGTCGTACATAAGGTCCCTGATAACAAATGCAGATGGACCTCCCCTTACATTCACACAATGAGGGCCAATAGGTAATGTGTCCAAATGTCCAGCATTAGGTGTTTGTGATTGTGGCATCTTGCTGTAAGTGCTGTGTTCTGATCGGCTGAGTGTTTGTAACTCCATGTGGTATCTGACTTTATGGTGTTTTGGGAATTCGCTCACCCCTCACTCCATACTTGCTTTACTGGGGTCAATCTCCTGGGACCTTTGTGGTGTCACTGTGCCTATCTGTGGTATTGATCTGAATTTCCTGTTTTCACGTTTGACTGCTGGCTACCTGCCACTCCACCTGTGACCTGTCAATCAGTAACCACAGGCCTAGGTCTTAGAGCCTGTCTGACCACATATTTCTGAGTCTGGGTTGATGGGGGAGTTCATGACGGGTACATTTGATAATAGTGATGCAATTTCATTTTTATAAATGAGTGAATCATTGTGCACATCGACATCAACTTTTCAATATCAACATTCTCCCCTCCAGTTAAATTTTCATCTACACTATCTAACCCATACTTCATGACAGTCACATTATTGGGGGCGTGTTGTTCTTCAGTTTTGACTATTCCTACTCCCCTAGTTACTTGCGTTCTACCCAATTTGAGGACTGCGCTGTTATAGCAGGAAACCCCCACTTGCAGGAAACCACACAAAAACAATAATGATATGAAAACAGGCAACAATGCCATCCACAGACCGGTCAGCCACTGTGGGAGCCAGGAGAACCAGTTTGTGAACCACTCCTGCTCATGGCAACTTCCCCCTCATCCATGGTTTCTTTGTAAATGGTGCAATTCTTGAATGATAACAGTCAGAGTCCCTTTGTCCATGTCATTTCCTAGTATAAACATGCAGCATGATGTATTGATTTTGGCACACAACCCTCCATCCGTTGCAGTCATTAAGCCCAACACATATTGATGTTGCATCACCATGAGGCATACGGCTCCCAGTTCTTTCTTGATCGAATTAAGACCGAGCTCATTGCGGTTCATCATCTTGAGCATTTCCCACCTGATAATTGGCACCCAGCAAGCGTTCACTTTTGTCTGCATGGTTAGGAAGGGTCTGCACCCTCACACTGATATTTGTGCATCAGATAATAGTCTAAATTCTTCTGGAAGGTCCTTGTACTGAGCCGGGCCAAAATAACCAGCAGTTCTTTTTTCTTCAGCCTGCTGCAATGGAGTAATCTTCGTCTTTAGTGGGTACTGGTACATCTCTGACAGATTTTCTCCGGGACTGGGGTTGGGGTGTGTATGCTAATGAGGGAGCAGAGGCCATGCCGTCCATGGACAAGCCGAGTGGAGGCAAACTTGTTGCATTGCTAGCAAGTATTCATCAATGTGGAGCTGACCCATTGCATGTTCGGAATGTGCAGGATTCTGTCACAGTTTTCATTTGTTCTCAGTGGAATTGTTCCTTTTCCTCTTAAACACAAGGAATACAGTGTAAGTTTCCGTACAATCAGGGGTTGCCCCTTCCCTTCTACCCATGTATGTCTATCCACCTCAGTATCCCAGATTTCCTGGCATGTGGTATCTATGCTGCTATTCAACCCTGCCCTATGAGACTCATTTCCCTGCATATCATCGAGGTTGATGGCCTTACCATGGAACTTTTGTCTAGGGTCCATTTGTTATTAAAGAAGACAACCCAGTTATGCTAAGGGACACCCTGGGACCACAGATGGAAATGGGAGTGGATGTGTTCATGCATTGGTTTGGTGATGTTGGAGCAGATATGCTAATATGAGAATATTCTAATGATTTGCGTACACATACTAATGAGAAATAATGACAAACAAAACTAATAAATGAAAATAATGTGCAATGAGTAAAATGTGCCCACAGGGAATGGTCACCATAAATGTTAACACGTACTAAAATAATGTGAAATTTAAAGAATGTGAATTGATATGCCATAACTGATTATATAATCTATGTTTATGATGCTTTGTATCCTTAACTTAGCCGAACTAGAGGCCTGGTAGGCGCTGGGCCTTGCTTGCTTAACTGTGGAGACGCGATGAGTTGCTGAGGACTGGAACTGGAGAAAAGGACCTTGAACTATACAGAGTTCAGAAGAACTCTGCTAGAACTTTCTGCAATGTACCAGCGGACAGGAGATGATCAGAACAAATTGATACAATTATGTGTAGAGTAGGCTAAATGTACTTTCCCAGGACTTGAACAATGGAAGCACTGACTAAAAGACTGTGGGCAACAATTTTGTTACCTGAAGAGCTGGATGATGTTCTCATCGACAGAGGGATCAATCATATTAATGGAACTTGATGCTTGAACTTACGCAAACAAGTGTAAACAAAAACTATAGGTTAGAATCATACCGTCTGATGAGGTTGACCAATTAGCAATTTATGGGACGGACTGAGAGATCCTACTAAAAGGTCATGACACAAGAAGGGAATTCGGAGCGGAGAGGCGAAAGTTGATGACGTTGGAAGACGCTGTCCAAATTGCTGATAATTGGGCTTACTCTCTGTGAGACTGATACTTGCTGATGACTGATGACCTGGAGAAGAAGACTGACTCGTTGCTGATCTTTCTTGGATAGGTAGCTATAAAATGTTGACTGACTAATGTGTGCTTTTTCTTCTAGGTACCAACTGCGCTGTTTTTAAAAATGTTTTCTCTCTTAGATAGATTTTTCCAAATTAATGATTTTTGTCTAAATATTTTTCACATGAAGACCCACATGCTGATGCTAATTTGAGATAGGTAGGCTGACAAGGGTGACTTAATGGTGACAATAAACCGACTGACTTGCATTGCTGAATTATTAAATGATTAAAGGATTTGCTGACTTATGTTGATGAATGCTTTCACATATCAGTAACACTTGGTGAAATTGTTGCTCATGATGGTAATAAAGTTTGATTAACAATAAAGTCAAAATAAAGGTTTTGATTAGAATTGTAACTGATAGGGAATAAAAACGATTAATCTTTTTGAGAGTGATGGTATTTTTCTTGTTAGATAAAGTTTCTTAATGGTTTTATTTGTCGAATCTTTTGTTTATTGATGTTCCACTGGTTACCGCTTAACTACGATACTCTATGCGATCCAAAAGATTAATCGACCTATACACGTCCTTACTAAGGACAAGGAGCAGTAGCAGTTTTTGGTAGCAGCTTGATGGTTAGTTTCCTTAGGGAACTAGTTAGGTGGTGACTAGTGGGTATGGTAGTAGTTTAAAGTTGAGTAAAATTGTTTGAATTTTATGAGGTTTGAATTTTGTTTTCTAAAATGTCAATGGTAGCAAAGATGATGTCCCCTTAAACACAGAAATTACTTTCCCAGATCCTGGGTCCCATTGGTAAGATTGAGTATGTTCTTGGCGTGTTTTGAGATAGTATGAGAGTAGTAGATTGCGCTTGCATGGGCTTAAGCAAAATTGCAGGTGAATTGTGATGTATGTGAGGTAAAAGTAGGAGGTTTGCGTACTCCATTTAAGGGTTAGTACGAGTGTGTGCACTCCAAAGTGTGAGAGTAGGGAAGTTGTCGAACTGCATATGTGTGTGGCGCTTTGTGCTCAAAAATTGTCCACATGGTTGTTGGTGATGTACGGACCCTGCGTGGTCTAAGACTCCGGAGTATATTGACAAGTGTAGGAGACACTTGGTTATATGTTGTAATCTGTCTGGTTTAGTAGGTTGATTGGCCATGGTCAACAAGTCGAAGTGAATGTTAGATGAAAAAAAGAAGCTTTAACTGGGATTTGTCGAGTCCTATGTGCACCAGGACAGACCCATTGATCAGTTAAGAGTAAATTTTGCGGGTCAAATTTTACTTGCGAATGTGGGGGACTGAGAAAGTGGAATAGCTAAAGAGCCAGAAAGTGCCATTAGTGAAACTCCGTAAGGTCCCTGAAGCGATTGTGTCCCTTCCTGTAGTAAACCAGTAGGTTTGTTTTAGTTATTATTTGGTGAAGACGCTCGCAATAAATCGCATTAGTTGAGTGGTATTGAGTTGAGGAGGACAAGCTGCAAGACTTTGTCAGCCGCTGTGAGTCAGTGTGACGTCAGTGTGTGCCGCGCTGGGATAGGCCGGTTAGTGAGAAAAGCTGCAACCAGATTGGCAGCCGTCCTTGAGAGGCAATTGGTTGAGAAAACGGGTGAAGGGAATCTTGGGAGTAAAAGTCATTTCACTTCTTGAATTTGTAGTACACAAAACAGGCAAAATGAAGTTTTTCAAGTCATTTAAGGGTGCGATGAAGGGTGATTCATATATCAAAGCGTCAGTGGGGGAAACAACCTCCACAGAGGATACTCCGGCACATCTTGTAATGACAGACAAAGATATAGCTTTGTCTCTTTGGTTAAAGCAATGGAGTATATTGACTAAAAATCAGGTGACATTAGCTTTTCCAGAGCATGGAACATTCAATTTGAGAATTTTGGACCAGTTGCGATTATCATTGTATGACATGAGGCCATTACATCGACCAGCACAATTTGAGGCTTTAGCAATTTGGGAGTTAGTGGTCAGACAGCAGCAAGAGCTAAAGTTCAACAGAAGGGTGAAGAAGATAGAAAAGTCACTAGCAGAAGCTAGGTGGGATTGGGAGCAAAAAAGATGGAGGATGGCAACTACGAAAGAGATTAAGATGTTCCCAGCAATCACAAAAGGTGATGATTCAGACAAAGGCGATAATGTCAAGGAAGAAGAGAGTGAGGAGAAAAAGAAAAGAAAGAAGTCTTATGTGGATGATGATTTTGATGTTGAGGATCTCATTACACAGTTTCTGAGAGATAGACTTCCACCTATGACGACCTATGCAGGGGGTCCAGGGACTAGTGCTACAGCCCCTCCTGCTACTCCTGGAACATCCCAGGGAGCTGTGGGAGCTGTACAAGTAGAAGGAGGACAGTTACCAGGGGCAGTACAGAGTACACCAGTCACAGGAACGAGTGCAGTAGCTCAGGCGCAGGTACATACACCTTCAGTAACAAGGGTTTATCCAGATGTGCCAGTTTTTTAGACTGTTTCAAATATTGTAGTGCCGAGGGAGCAGGCGCTTCCGAAGCCAATGTTGGTCCAGACTGATCCGACCCCAACATTATTGCCACCAGCACAGATGCAGGGTATGTTGAAGTTTAATCCGTTGACAGGGACTTCGGTAGACCTCATACCAGTTATGAACCAGGCAATGGGAGTACCACTCACCCAGGGTGCAGGTGCTAGGGCAGCCCCAGATGCAATATCATTACCGATCACTGTTGGTCCAGCAGTACCTCTTTATGCACAGAAGAAAACAGAAGCAGGGGAACGGACTGAGATGTCACAAATTTTGGTGAGAAGGGGAGTAGGAGATTCAATGCACTCGACATCATCTTCAGGACCTTGTCCTGGTAAGCTCAGATCTCCTACGGGTTTTAGTCCACTTATAACATTGCCAGATGCAGTAAACATCTCTAATGCAAATCAGAGCTTGAGACTTCTGACTCCACAAGCCTCAGGTACAGTGGCACAGCAGCTGCCAGTCCCGAATGCGAGTAATATCTCATTACAAGGGTTAACAGCTCAGCAGTTAAATAGTTGTCTAGATAGTTTAAATTCTTCCCAAGGTGCATCAAAAGGGGAAGATCAATTGAACTGAGTGGGACTAAATATCAAAACATATGAATTAGTCGAGGGAACAATGGGATTGAATAGGTTAGAATCCTACACTGAAGAAGAGCTGAGGTATTTATGCCCAAGGGTTACAAAAGAAGTAGGGAAAATACACCAGAAACTAGCGGAAGTAGCAGAGAAGCATGACATTGATCTTAAAACAACAAAACATTTGAGAAAAAGTTACAGATAAGATTTTGAGGCAAAAGATTTTGAACATATGAAATCAGCAGGAATGAAAGCACATTTGAGGAACTTGCTGCAGAGTGCGAAAATTTGGGGAGCATTAGAAAAGTGGGAAGGCAGATGGGCAAGGAAGTAAGAGAAACTAAAATGAGATTCTCAAGAAGAAACAGGGGGAGCAGAGAAAGGGGAATCAGTTAAAATGCTTCAGATGAGAGAGATTCCAGGGGGTCAGTTTGTTCATGTCCCGTGGCACCGAAGTGACATATTGGGGGTCATTACAACACTTGCGGTCAAAGATCGGCAGGGCTGTTTTGGCGATTGCACTGCCAAAAAGCTGGAGGTGCAATCTGGTGTATTTTGACCGCTGCGGAACCGCCGCGGTCGCACCGCCGGGGCCGGTGGTTAACTGCCACATTTGCCCCAGCGGTGATAATCCTCCTGGGCTGCCCAGGGGATTATGAGTCCCCGACCGCCAGCCTTTTCCTGGCGGTTTGAACCGCCAGGAAAAGACTGACGGTACGGGGAGTCGCGGGCCCCTGGGGGCCCCTGCACTGCCCATGCCACTGGCATGGGCAGTGCAGGGGCCCACTGACAGGGCCCCATGCAGCTTTTCACTGTCTGCTATGCAGACAGTGAAAAGCGCGACGGGTGCAACTGCACCCGTCGCCCGCCCACAACACCGCCGGCTCCATTTGGACCCGGCTCCTGTGTTGCCGCCGAGATCCCAGCTGGGCCAGCAGGCGGAAACCAGGTTTCCACCCACCGGCCCAGCGGGGATCTCATAATGACCGCGGTGAGAGTGCGGCCGTATTGGCGGCCGCACTGCGGTCAGATCTTGGCGGGCTGCTGTAGCCGCCCGCCAAGGTCATAATCAGGGCCTTTGTCTTTTACAAACAATTATCCCAGATTGAGATAGAAGCCAGTTGAATGATATCAACAGACTGAGAGGAAACTCTCTAAGTGTTTCTGGGAGGACTTGAATACCTTATTTGAGATAGTTGTGTCATCCGACTTATGGGTCGAATGTAAGAGGGCAGTAGACTGGCATATGAGTGAACCTGAAAGGAACAAGATTACAGGTGCATCATCACCTGAGGTAATGAAAAAATTCTTCTAAAAACATTGATTGGCAGAGGATTGACAGGACAGTCAATACATACTTATTATGAAAGGCTGTTAAAGGCTTTCAAGGAGTACAGTGGCAAGGAAGTGGTCGAATCAAAAGACATGTTGCATTTTGTGTTTAGATTTGTTGAAGGATTGAGACCTGAAGTAGGGCAGATGACTAAGAATCACTTGATTTGCTGGCAGCCAAAGCCGATTGATGAGGTGCTACAATCTGATAAATATTGTAGTGATGAGATTAAATTGAAACAAAAGAAGTTTAAAAAAAAGGCAATTGTGATGCAGATTAAGGCAGCACAATCAGGAGTACAAGGAGCTTTAGTGCCGCTGATGCCGCCGCAACAGAGAGACATCGCGTTTCAACCTCAAGTGAGGGGTAGAGGATGTGAGATGGATATGATGCGAGGTCCAGATCTAAGCACTGTGGTTGTTCAGAATGACATGCAGGGTATGAAAAAGAAGTTGCAATGTCATTTGTGCGGAAACATGGGACACTGGAAGCGGGAGTGCCCAATGATGGTGCAGGAAGGAATGGTTCAGCAAGGCGATGTTGGTGCAGTTCAAACTGTAAGAGTCGCAAGAATGAGGGGCATAGTTCCGAATGCTCAAAATTGAGGTCAGAATTTCTTTCCTGTACAACAGTTGCAGGTGCCTCGAGCACAATTTACTTCCTTAACACTATTACAGCAGCAGATTTCTATGGTGCCTAGATACCAAATGCACCTACCCCAAGCACCGATGGAGCAGCAACAAGTTATGCTTACTCAACAAGTCACAGGTCAGAGACCAGACAATAGTAACAATACAGTACACCAGTTCCCATTTCACAGTGAGGATGAAATAAACGATGAATGGATGAGTGACAGTTCAGATGAAGGAGCTTGCATTCTTACTGCATCCCTAGAAGTAGATCAGAGAGGGCCTTTTGTGAAGGGAAAAGTAATGGGACATAAGGTCTCGTTCCTGGTTGACACAGGAGAGAGTGGAAGTATCAGATTTACCCCTTTCCGGCAGGACAGTTCTGGTCGTGGGAGTGGAGAATAGGCCATTAACGAACCCTATCACAGAACCGGTGCAAATTGAAATTGGGAATTATTTGGAAATGCATAGATTTGTGGTGTGTGACTCAAGTCCCGTGTCTTTGTTAGGCAGAGATTTATTGTGCAAGTCCAAATGTTCCATAAATTGCACAGATGCAGGAATAGAGGTCCAGACAAATAGTAATGATGAGCAAAAACAGGCGCCAGCCATGGTACATAATAATGCTCAAGAAGAATACCCATTGATTGAAATCTTTCTGATGTTCACCTTGAAGGAGTTGCATGCAGCCCTGCAGGGAACAGTAAAGGAGAAAGTTTGGGATTTGACAGGGAAAGAAGTAGGATTGATCAAAGGAGTAGAACCTATTAAAATCACTTTGAAGCCGAATGTTGAGTTCCCAAAACTTCCACAGTATAGCATGGCACAGGATGTGATGATGAAAGTGGTGCAGATAATTGGAGACTTCCTGAAGCAGGGAGTTCTAAGGGAAGTGTTGAGTAGCCCATGTAATTCACCGATAATGGGATTGAAAAAGCCTTGTGGGAAGGTACGGGTTGTGCAGGACTTTCAAAAAGTGAATGACATGGTGCTTAATTGTTGTCCGATTGTGCCCAATCCAGCAGTGATACTGTTTCAGATTCCTTGTGAGGCAGAGTGGTTCACGGTGGTTGACTTGTCACAAGCTTTCTTTTCAGTGCCACTTCAAGGGGATAGTCAGTTTCTTTTCAGTTTCAAATTCCTAGATAAAGTCTATAGCTGGTGCAGGCTTCCACAAGGGTATACGGAGTCACCATCCTTGTTCAATCAGATTTTGAAGAAGAATTTGGAGTCATTGGAATTACCCTGCCAATCGACTCTTGTGCAGTACATTGATGGCTTATTGATTGCCTCCAGAACAAGGGACGAGTGTAAGCACAACTCGATTGCCCTATTGAATCATTTGGGAGACTTTGGACACAAGGGGCCAGATGTAGGAAACGTTTAGCGACTCGTAAACGGCAAAAATTGCTGTTTGCGAGTTGCTAAACGCGTTTCCCAATGCAGAAATGCATATTGCGAGTCAGTACCGACTCGCAATATGCATTTCGGAATCGCAAATAGGAAGGGGTGTTCCCTTCCTATTTGCGAATCTGAGTGGTATGCAATACCATTTGCGACCGCGTACGCGGTCGCAAATGGTGTCGCAGTTCCCATCCACTTCAAGTGGATGGTAACCCACTCGCAAATTGGAAGGGTTCCCCTTGGGACCCCTTCCACTTTGTGAATGGACCCAAAAATATTTTTTCAGGGTAGGTAGTGCCCTGAAAAATAACCGAAACTAAAGGTTTCGTTTTTTTTTTTAAGTGCAGCTCGTTTTCCTTTAAGGAAAACGGGCTACACTTAAAAAAAAAAAAAAAACTGCTTTATTGAAAGCAGTCACGAACATGGAGGTCTGCTGACGACAGCAGGCCTCCATGTTTGCGAGTGCCTATACTCGCTATGGGGCCGCAATTTGCGACCCACCTCATGAATATTGATGAGGTGGGTGATTGCGACCCCATAGCGAGTTGCAGTCGGTGTCTGAGACACCGTACTGCATACCAATTTGCGAGGTGCAAATTGCGAGTCGCATGGACTCGCACTTTGCAACTCGCAAATTTTTTATTTGCTACATCTGGCCCAAGGTCTCACCTGCGAAGTTGCAGTATTGCCAGAAGTCTGTCAAATATTTGGGTCATCAAATTGAGAAGGGGCTGAGAAGAATTTCCCAAGAAAGGATTACAATGATTTTGCAGTGAAATCCCCCAACTTACCAGAAAGATATGCGCATGTTTTTGAGAATGGTAGGGTACTGTAGACGATGGATTCTGAATTTTTCTGGATTGCAAAACCCCTACAGCATTTGACACACAAAGGAGTTTAGGATCCCATTAGCCTAGATGAGAATCAAATGAGGGCTTTCACTGAATTGAGAAAGAGTTTGTGCAAAGCTCCAGCATTGGGACTGCCTGATTAAACAAAGCCTTTCACATTGTTTTGTCATGAACGTGATGCTTGTTCTTTGTCTGTTTTGACACAGGTCCATGGAGGTGCTTATCGCCCAGTAGTCTATCTTTCAGCTACCTTGGACCAGGCTTTACCAGGTTGTCTGCGAACAGTAGTCGCAGTTGGTCAAAGTCTTTCCCAATGTGAAGGGGTGGTCATGGGATACCCAGTGACAGTAATGGTACCACATTCTATTGAAATTTTACTGACAAGAACGAAAACATAACATTTGACGGGCCAGATTGACAAGGTATGAGACAAGCATATTGGTAGCTCCAAATGTAACTTTGAAAAGATGTACAGTGTTGAATCCAGCAGCGTTATTTGATACTGTTGAAACTGAAAAGGAAGAGGCCATAGAACATGATTGTCTCAAAGTGACTGATTTATGTACAAAGCCTAGACCGGATATCAGAGATACTTGGTTAGAAGAAAATGATCAAATTGTCTTTGTTGATTGTTCATGCCTTAGAGATGGAACAGGCACCTTGAGAGCAGGATATGCTGTATGTACTATCACAGGAACCCTAGAAGCATCTTGGCTTCCTGGTGTATATTCAGCACAAGTGGCAAAACTGGTGGCTCTTACTAGAGCTTGTCATGTTTCTACCAGGCTACGAGTGACAATCTACACTGATAGTGAATATGGATTTGGATTTGTTCATGATTTCGGTCAATTGTGGTTCAAAAGAGGTTTCATGACCTCCAGAGGAACCACAGTAGGACATGGTGACAGGATACAAGAATTACTGTATGCAATTCAATTACCTGAAGAGAAAGCTGTGGTAAAATGCAGTGTGCATCAAAAGATGCCAGATTACATTTCCTTGGGAATTGCGTACGCAGATCAGGTTGCAAGGTTTTGCGCCCTGAACTGTTTGTCGTTCAAAGACAAGTGGGAATTGATGCCAGAGGAAGAGACCAGTTGTACAAGTTTTGCATTGAAAATAATCAATACTTTAGAAGAATTTAAAACATTGCAAGAAAATGCAGACAAGCAAGAGAAAGAACTGTGGACAAAATTGAAATGTGTACAAAGACCAGATGAGATGTGGGTATCCGAGGAGGGTCAGATGGTATTGCCAAATTATCTGTTGATTCAAATGGCTCTGTATTACCATGGCCAGGCACACATTGGAAGGGATGCCATGATTAGGCTGTTCAAGGTTGATTGATTCAATCCGAAATTTAGGCAAGCAGCTGAAGAAGTATGTCACAGATGTGTGATCTGTCAGCAACTAAATGTGGGAAAAGGGAGAGGGGTAAATCTGAGCCACATTGGAAGGGCAGGAGGACCATTCAGCAGAATGCAATTGGATTTCATTGAGATGCCTGCATGTGGTAGACTGAAGTACGTGTTGGTGATTGTGTGTGTGTTTAGTCATTGGATTGAAGCATACCCCACCGCAGAAATGATAGTCTCACAGTTGCAAAGTTACTCCTTAGAGAACTGATACCAAGGTTCAGATTCCCGATCTCTTTAGAATCAGATAGGGGAACACACTTCAATAACGAAGTGATTCAGCTCTTGTTTTCAGCACTGAACATTGAACAGTAGCTCCACTGCAGCTATCGTCCAGAGGCATCAGGACTTGTGGAGCAAAGTACCCTAAAATCACGAATTGCCAAAATGTGCGCTGCCACCAATCTGAAATCGGTGGATGCATTGCCTTTAGTGTTGATGTCAATGAGAAATATACCTGACAGGAAGACAGGCTTGTCCCCGCATGAGATTCTTTTTGGGACGCGCAACGATATTGCCAGCAATACCAGCCAATGCTCTTGTCAATATTACAGATGATATGGTGTTGGATTACTGCAAGGTTCTAGCTGAAGTGCATGGATCTTTTTCTCAGCAGGTACAAGCCGTTACCCTGCCACCTATCCATGACCCAGGCCACAACCTAAGAGCGGGAGGTTGGGTCGTGATGAGAAAGCATGTGTGAAAGAGTTGCTTAGAGCGACGATGGAGAGGTCCATATCAAGTGGTGCTGACAACTACAACAGCTGTAAAGTGTGCAAATTTGCCTAACTGGATACATGCGAGCCATACAAAGAAAGTGGTGAGTCCTCAGGATCATGAAGAAGTTTTGCTGAGAACGCCAGCAGAAGCAAAGCAAATAGCTCTACCTGAACCAGAACCGGAGCAGGTTGAGCCGGAAGTAGACCCAGAATTGGAGGAAGAAGTATCGATCACCCCATTAAGAGATGAGGGTGTGGGAATTCAGGAAGAAGATCGAGAAATCAATCCAACATAAGTGACAAGATATCCATGCACAGGAGAGGTCCTCACGAGAACAAAGAGCGCTGAAACACAAGGAGACCAAGTGCCAGAGCCTGAGGAGGAAAGAGTTGAGACATGTCAAAGCCAAAAGGATCTGACTCCTCCTGAACCCGTCGCAGGTCCATCAAGAGAAGGCACTTCAGATAAGGTAAAGGAAAAAACGTCTGACCTTGAAGAGATTGTTGACAGAAGGGGCGAGAAAAGGAGATCACTGGCCTGAGTCTCAGATAGGCAAGAAAAATGACTTGGTTATAAATAAAAAAATAGAGGAAGAAAAAGACCCAACAAAGAAAGATGAATTGAGTGACGGAAACTTGACAGGAGAAAGGAGGTTGAAAAGGAAGAGAGTAGCAAGTCGAAAATACGCAGGACCAGAGTGGCCATATGCCGCAACAAGTGATTGGCAAAACAAGTTTATGTATTTTTGTTTTGATAGAAAACTCCTGAATCAGTATTTTGATGCAACCTAAAGGAGAAAATCAATAGACTGAGTCATTGAGCAAAAAGAGAAGAAACTGAGATTAATGATTTTACTGGAAAGACACTGATGGCCTGGTATGGCACCCAGAATCCTGGAGATGACCAGCTGCTAACCGATTTTGACAAAGGAAGTAAAGGAGTCTTGTTGTGTGAAGTCGAAGAAAAAAATAAAAGAGAGTATATTTTTGATTTTTGATTTTTTTGTGTTGCATATTAATTAAGAGTTTAATTTTTAATTCTGTTTTCTGATTCATTACAGATCATGGCTAGATTAGATAAGAACACAAGGCACATTAGGTATTGTAGATATTTGAGTGTAGGAATGGCGATTGTGTGTGGAATATTGTTTATAATAATGATTGTAGGAATGTAAAACCATGAGGTGAGAGAAGCTAAGGTTACATCTGTTCTTGAGACTACTACACTAACAGCTATAGAGAAGTTTAAATTGGATGAGCAATATTTGCATGATTATACTAATGCAAAGGGAGAGCTGTCTTCTCACGTCTTTTATTGTTTATTGAGTGAGTATGTGAAAACGATGAATGCAAGGGATTGTCTTGTGTGTACACAAACACCTTCATCTGTGGAAGAAGGGGTCACTTACCATAGTCTCCCTCTGACTTACGGTATAACTTGTAGTTTGCGACTAACTCGATTCTATAATCAGGAGTATATTAAATATTTTTACTCGAATTATGATATGGTATTTTCTTTTGTTCCTATAATTAGATATTTGAGTAAGATAGCTAAAGATCATGATATAGTATTAGTTAGAGGATTCTTTGAGCCTACACTGACCTTTGGCATGGCTCATGTGCATCGTAACAATTTGACTTGCTTATTAACACCTATGGAAAAGAGCTTTATTGAGTATACTGACGACAGGAGAAAAGCACTAAAAGAAAAACTAGAGAAAGGGTTAGAGAAGAGAACTTACAAGAATGATTATGCTTACACCGAGAAACACAAGGGAAACTAGCCTTAGATGCATTACATGTAGGAAAGCTTTGTATATATAGGCCAAAATCACACACTGACACTTTATTTGTGGGAACGAGTGAATATAGGCATGTGTTTCTGTTTCAGAGTAAGTGGTTATTTATGCTGGATGGTGCAGGCCCTGTGATTCATGGAATCTATTATATTTGTGGACCTACTGCTTACTACCATCTTCCTAAGGGATGGCATGGGACATGTTACTTGGGAATAGTTTTTCCTAAGATTTATCAAATAGATGATCTGAAAAAGATTCCAAAAATGACTGAGTTACACCAAATGAGACAGAGAAGAGAGACAGTCTCTGCAATTATGGGGGATATTTTTGGAGCAGTAATTCCTTCTCTAGGATTTACATTGAATGAAAATAAGATACGAAAGCTGTCAACTATAGTAGATAATATGTTAACCAATTTTACAGGAGCTATACTTTTACTAAGCACTGAATAAGCTGCGGAAAGAGCTATGACGCTTCAAAATAGGCTCGCTTTAGACATAATATTAGCGAAGGACGGAGGAGTCTGTAAAATGATTAATGCAAAGCACTGTTGTTCATATATACCTGAAAATGAGAAAGAGATAAAGGATTTGCTTACTAATTTAACTAATGCAATTAAGGATTTGAAAGAGCTGAAGAAACCAGGAGTTTGGGAAAAGGTCGGAAATTGATTTGTTACTGTAGGCAATTGGTTTAGTCAAATTTGGGGGAATCGTCCAGGGGATAATAATTGTGATCATTGCTATATTAGGATTATGGGGGGCATGTAAATTATGGCAGAAAATTAAACTAAATAGGGCTAAAAATAATCAGAGGAGAGAAGAACAATCCAGAAGATGAATCTATAGAGAGAATATAAGCAGAAGAGATCAAAATGTAGCGGAAAGTAATTTGTAATTGATTGACAAGGGAAAGGTGTAATGACATTTTTAGTCATCAGAGGAGGGACTGTTGGAGCAGAAATGCTAATATGAGAATATTCTAATGATTTGCGTACACGTACTAATGAGAAATATTGACAAACGAAACTAATAAATGAAAATAACGTGCAATGAGTAAAATGTGCCCACGGGGAGTGGTCAACATGAATGTTAACACGTACTAAAATAATGGGAAATATAAAAATGTTGTATTAATATGCCATAATTGATAATATAACCTATATTTATGATGCTTCATGTCCTTAACTTAGCCAAACTAGAGCCCTGGTAGGCGCTGGGCCGTGCTTGCTTAACGGTGGAGACGCGATGAGCTGCCGAGGACTGGAACTGAAGAAAAGGACCTTGAACTAAACAGAGTTCAGATGAGCTCTGCTAGAATTTTCTGCAATGTGCCAGCAGACAGGGGACGATCAGAACAAATTGATACAATTATGCGTAGAGTAGGCTAAATGTACTTTCCCAGGACTTGAACAATGGAAGCACTGACTAAAAGACTGTGGGCAACAATTTTGTTACCTGAAGAGCCGGATGATGTTTTCATCAACAGAAGGACCAATCATATTAATGGAACTTGATGCTTGAACCGACGCAAACAAGTGGTAAACAAAAACTATAGCTTAGAATCATAACCCCTGATGAGGTTGACCAATTAGCAATTTGTTGGACGGACTGAGAGGCCCTAATAAAAAGTCATGATACAAGAAGGGAATTCAGAGCGGAGAGGTGAAAGTTGATGATGTCGGAAGACGCTGTCTGAAGTGCTGATAACTGGGCTTACTCTCTGTGAGCCTGATACTTGTTGTTGACTGATGACCTGGGGACGAAGTCTGACTTGTTGCTGATCTATCTTGGATAGGTAGCTATAAAATGTTGACTGACTAACGTGTGCTTTTTTTTCTAGGTACCAACTGCGCTGTTTTTTAAAATATTTTCTCTCTTAGATAGATTTTTCCAAATTAACGATTTTTGACTAAATTGTTTTCGCATGAAAACCCACATGCTGATGCTAATTTGAGATGAGTAGGCTGACAAGGGTGACTTAATGGTGACACTAGACTGACTGACTTGCATTGCTTAATTATTCAGTGATTAAAGGATTTTCTGACTTATGTTGATGACTGCTTTCACATATCAATAACACTTGGTGAAATTGTTGCTCATGATGCTAATAAAGTTTGATTAACAATAAAGTCGAAATAAAGGTTTTGATTAGAATTGTTACTAATAGGGAATAAAAACAATTAACTTTTTTGAGAGTGATGGTATTTTTCTTGTTAGGTAAAGTTTCTTAATGGTTTTATTTGTCGATTATGATGTTTATTGATGTTGCATTGGTTACTGCTTAACTAGATACTCTATGTGATCCAAAAGATTAATCGACCTATACCCGTCCCCTTACTTATTAAGGACAAGGCACGCTAGCAGTGGTTTTCCTACCTCTAAAAATCTCTTCTCTGGAAAGTTGCGGGCCAAACAGTATCCTTCCCTGTGGTGCCCTTGCTGAGCATCCTATCTAGCTCCATTCGAATATCACTAGGCTTGGTGAAAAGTTACAGAGCTGATTGGTCTTGTAGTGGGTTAGATGTCATGGAGTAACTTAGGGGCCTGATGTACAAAGGTCAGGTTTTGTGACTCGCAAATTGAGATATTTAGCGACTCACAATTTCAGAGTCGCAAAACCTGTAGAACAGTGTCTCAGACACTTTCAGCGATGCCCAAATGGGGTGCAAGGACCTGCCTCATTAATATTCATGAGGCTGTTTGCAATGTGCGACCCGTTTGGTAATGACACACTCACAGGGATGGTGGCCTGCTGGGGTCAGCAGACCACCATGTCTGTTACTGCTTTTGAAATAAAGCAGTTTTTATTTAAAATGCAGCCCAATTTTCTTAAAGGAAAACGAGATGAATTACAACAAAAGAATGCTCTGAAATAATTTTGGTGCCCCCATTCACAAAGGGGAAATGGTCACATGGGGACCCATTCACTGTAGCGAATGGGTAACAACCAATTTGAAATTGGTGGTAACTGTGATTGTTTTGCGACCACATTCATGGTCACAAAACAATCATTCATACCACTGCGGCTCGCTATTTGGAAGGGAACCCCTTTGCATGCCTCTTCCTAATAGTGACTCAAGAATCTGAACATAGAAAGTACACAACTACAAAGGCCAACCAAAGCAGCTAACTTCACCTTCGGTTCTCTGACCACTGTGAACATAATTGGCACACCAAGGGGCATATTTAGGAGCCCTTAGCGCCAACTTAGCATCATTTTTTTGACGCTAAGGTGGCGCAAAAGTGGCTTTTTCCCCATGCCATATTTACAAAGTGGGGCAATGCATGCATTGCGCCACTTTGTAAACCCTTGCACCACATTATGCCTGCTCCAGGCATAATGTATGCAAGAGGGGCATTACCCCGTAAGGGGGCAGTCAAAAATGATTCAAGGAAATCTAAAAGATTTCCTTGTGCCATTAGGTTTGGCACTTTTAACACCTGCTTAGAGCAGGCGTTAAAGGGGGGCATGCCATTATTTGTAATTGGCCCCTATGTACTCTGCAGGAGTAGTGCCAATATTTTGGCGCTACTCCTGCAGAGTACATTAATAGTGTAAAAAAAATGGTGCCATTGCCCCCTACCCTGTGCCATGGTGCATCGTATTTTAAATTCGGTGCACACATGGTGGTGGTAGGGGGGGCACTAAGGGGTGCAAGGGAAGTGCCACTGCACTGGGTGCCTCACCTCTTTCCTCAAATCTGCCCCTTAGTCCCTCTAGTGAACATTCTTTGCTCTCCTCCACCCTCTTTTGGTCAAATACTGTTTTCATGTTAATGTGTTTACCCTTTTTAAGTAAATTATTTTGAGAGAGTCTATCTTAAAAGCAGATTTTCATGTTGCTTATGAACACGTTATAATTTCTCTCTAATAAATCAAAATAAGTGATCATTATCCCTCAAGGAATTACTTTCCTCTATATCAAATATCTCAAGTCCTTTGTCATTTACTTAACTGTACTTACATTTTTTGTCACCGAATGATGTTGAAATTTAAGCTTTTCATCTTGATTACTACATTGTTCTTTGACGTGTTGTTACACCACCCCCCTTTGCATATCTCTGAAGACAGGGTAATGCTTGGCCAAGCAACCTTTGACAAAAGCTTGGATTTCCCTTGGAGGTCCCTCTTAAGAGGTGGTGTGAGCTCAAAGTTAGAGCTCACATCATGACCGTAGCCTCTCTTTCTTTCTCGAAGCAAGTTGATTTAATACACTCTGTTAATGGTGTTTTATGATGGCACCTCAACGGCTCTACAACATTCCACTGGCAAAAGATGTTGGCTCATCTGCTAAAAGATGTCATTAAATGTGACCACACTATATTTTACTGAGTATATTGGCTACGTCTTGTGGTAAGAACGTTGAAAATCTATTGCATTAGCTAGAAAGCGATTTATTTTAACTACACTGCATACGTTCATAACAACTTTTATGTACGCAGGTGTGTCATACACAACGAGAAACAAAACCAAGGAAAAGTACGACAAAAACGTATAACCAGACATGTTCTTGTTATGACCCCCGCCCCCATAGAATCAGGACCTCTCTTCCACAAACGTTTTTCTTTCGCTCCTCTCTCTTTCTGTAAATTTGTGAACGATGATCTGTAGTACATTAATGCATTTGTATTTCCTGACAATTTAATTGCAAGTCATAGAAATGATGCTATATTAACGCGCCTCACATTTCACCCTTGATATGAGAGGGCTATAGTACACTTTCACTTAAACTCAAGTGAAGAATTTCAAACCCAGTATATAAAATATTATTGTATATATATATATATACTGTTTGTTAAAAGGGGAAATATGCACTTAAAATCAAATGTTGAATATGCTATTTAATTCTATCTTTTTTTTTAAACATAGTTATTTAAATAACGCTGCTCAATTTTTTACGTGCATACATTCTTCCAAAAGTAATTGTGCTCCTTCAAATGCAATTTCTTTATTAAAGAATAAAACTAAAGCTATTCAACACTGGGCTGTCAAGAAATGCAAGGGCTACTTTACATTTTTGTTCCTCTTAGCATTATTGCCTTTATTTTCACGCATAAAAGACATTTATTTTACACTCAATATTCCTCTAGCCTGTGACTGCACACTCATCGTTCATACAAAACATTAACATGAGCTATTTGTCATGCATCTGTTAAGCAGCAATGCAATAAAAACAGAGAACATAGCAGCTGAAAGACATATTGCAAAAAATGATTCAGTGCGAGCAATTTAATTTTGTTCTATATTTCTATTGATATAAGCTGTTAATTTTTTTAGTACTTGTGAATTAATATACTCACAATACCCCTTCAGCGCTGTGAAAAAAAATGGCTGAACATTCTCATTTACTGCAGCTACCTAAATCCATTAGACAAATTTCCTTTCCAGCAAAGCATTGATGAATGAAATGTCCCATACTAATGTAGGAATAATCAATTTAGAATGCTTATGACAATTAAGAAAGCTCGAGATAAGCCTTGAAAGCACCATGCATTGTCAGCCCTGATTTGGATTAAACTTGCTCTAATGGGATCATTTTTCTTCGGAAAGGTATACTTTTTAGACAGAACTATCAATTAATATGAATTATGCATGTCTAAAAGGACTAATGCCATTAATTAGATGCATTAACTTTATGATGCACTGAATTGGCTAACACTAGATCATATGTGATAGCAGCCGTACAGTTTACCTCCAAGGAAAATACATTATTAGTTTACATTTCCTTGATAATTACAGATTAAATTAGAAGTCATCCTCAATACTACGTTGGATATCATGATCACCAACTTAATTTCTGTATCATATAACCAAACCATGCATATTCACGTTGCATTTTCCCAATATATCACTGATGAATTTATATACACACATTAATAGTGCAGTATCAAAAAGGTAAACCCTTGCAAACATAGAAGTCTCAATTAATGACTTCAATTTTATTGCATCATTATAATATTCTTGACTTCCTCGTTCCTTCGCAGCTGATGGTAGAAAATTACATCTTCCACTGTCTTCCACGGAAAGCAGCCAACATCCCCACATGATATGACGGGGAAAAGAGAAACTATTGTGGGTATTAGATATTGAAGTACTGAATAACTCAATAATTCCTAGTTTTTTGTAGAAACCTAAGGGCTCTACCTGTCACTCCTACTACTCCGTCCCTGGAGTTACTGATACCCCCTGTATCATCAACTCTGGGGGGTGTGGTCAACCTTAATATGGCTGGAACGGGTAAACTGGCAATAGATAGATAGAGAAAGAATGAGGGTGATAGAAGGGGGAGGCTTGCTTCATCAGTTAAATATATATTAATTTCATAGCTTTTAAATGTATGGAAGGTTTAGTTTCTGTATTTTACATTTCCATGGTGCTTTAATTTCACATATATATATTTAGATATGTGGAAGTGAGTAATTTAGGTACTTGTTTGTGTTTTTTTTCTTTTATTGAAAGTAAAATGTGAGGTAATCTCTAATGCAAGAGTTGTGTGCTTGTTGATAATATCCTCTCATTTTTGGAAGAAGAGTTTCTTGGAACATCTTGTGGAATGAGGATATAACCTAGTTGCAGACGAGGGATGAGGTTCTTAAGAAAAAAACTATGTTGAAATCCACCATTCATGGTACCAGAGCGGAGGTTCCTAGCTCACCCAAGGGCTATCTAGCTGTGATTTGTCTCCGTGGTGGGATTGCACTCTTGGATGCCCGCTTTCTCAGGGGACAAGGTGGTATGAGTACTTGAAAGGGGGAAGGGAAATCTTATTACATGAAAGCAGTTGTATGTTAGCAGCTCCTGAGGTGTGATGGCAGCATTTGTAGGGATAGGTTTGTACTGCTAGATTTCATATCATTGTTGGCCACATAGAGTAGAACAATAGATCATAGATATTCAGGGGCCTCACTCTCTCATTCTTTGAAGGCAGTACAAATGATGATTAATTGTGCTCCTTGAGCAACTGGAAGCAAATTAAGGCCCATATTTACGGTGGCCCATATTTATGATGCCACATTAGCATCATTTTTTTACATTAATGTGATGCTGGAAGGGGAAAAATGCTGCACTATATTTACATGCTTGCATTGCGCCACTTTGTAACCCCTTGCACCACATTATGCCTGCACCAGGCATAATGTTTACAAGGGGTGCGTACGGCGCTCTGGAGGCCGTAAAAATGGCTCAAAGGAATCCATGAGATTCCTTTGTGACATTTTTATCTGCATTTTTTGACTCCTGCTAAGTGCAGCCATTAAAAAGAGGCTCCCATTGTGTTCAATTGGCCTCTGGGTGCTTTGCAGGATTAGGGACATAATTTTTTATGCTAGTCCTGCAGAGCGCTGGAAAAGCATCAAGAATTATGATGCTAGTCCACCTGACTACCACCATGGTGTGCCGTAGTTTAAATACGGCACACACATGGTGGCGTTAGGAGGGCGCTAAGGAGCACTAGGTGCACTGTCACTTTTCATAAATCTGGGTCTAAGGTTTTAATGGCATATGAAATGTTTTCTGATTTAATTAATTTAAGTCAAAGTCTTTCTCACCCAGTGAAACCAAAGGGGAGGTCGTGCAGAGCAAGGGATGTTGGAAGGAGCACAGCCACTGTGGATCCCCTGCAGCAATTGATGTGGGAATTGGAAGGACACAGTGCTGACAAGTGTGTTGTGCAACAATCAGGAACAGTCTTGAACCATGAGCAGAGTCTCCGGGATACAGCCCCTCCCCCCCCCAGGCCCTGTTGCGGCAGGGGTAGAGAAAAGACAATGCTCCTTCAATCTGATCCTTATATTGCCCTGCCTTGCCCTGTCCATCTCCCACCACCAGACAGTGAGCCTCTTCGTAGCCATCTCAGCAATTCATAGACTGCTCCAAGCGGACACTGAATGGGAGTGACTATTATTATTCCTCATTTAGGAGTCAGGGGATGATTCTGTATTGTCATTTATAGATGCAGGATATTGGCTGGAAACAGTAATTCTGGCAAAATGTTATCCCCAAACCTAAATCCAGCTCACTGATGAATGAGCCTTGAAAGGCTCATTAATGACATATGTGGCATTATGACAAGATATTGTTCTGACAAAGTTGTGCCTGGATGAACCTTTAGTGAGTTAGGTGTTTCATGTCATGCATGATAACGCAAAGGGTGTTTTCTTTAACTACACATTTTCTCAATAATAATACATTTTATTAGCAAGATGTTAAACAACAAACCTGACTCCCAACTAAAAGGCTGCCTATAATTTTTGTTGAGGAAATATTTGATATGTTTAGGATGTTCACAAGGTAGCAATCACAATGGACTCTAAACATATTGTTTTTAAGGATTTCATATATTAAAACTGCTGTTAGTGGTGCAGCAGTATATATTAAGTGTGATACACAGATGATTTACACCACCATTTAGACTATTTTGTGATATATTAACTACCAAATCTTTCCTTCCAGAAATAGGTATCCTGAAATATTTTAATGTGTGGCCTTTTCCCATTGTCGGGGGGCAAGAACATATAGATTTATAGTTGGCTAACAGTGAACCACAAGACTGCTTTTCAACAAGGGGCTCTGAGTGGCAAATAGACAATGAGAGCAAAGCTAAAGTTGATTATAATGCGACTCAGAACCCATCAGTTAAAAACATTCCTGTACTTCACTTTTTACCCCTCTGTAATTGTATGTTTTGTATGGCCCCCAAAATCATCTTGTCCTGCTTTCAACTGCTACGCAGGGACAGAGAAATAATGGGGAGCCATACATTACATGTCCCAAATGTGAATTTCCCAAATATAAACATGAATACATTACCTTCCATCCTTAAGCAGTCACCACCATCTTCCCTGCCTTTCTTATCATTCTGGTAGCTGTGCTTTCTGCTTCAGTCAAAGTTGACAAGCAGAGCAGTGCTGAGAGACTTCAGAGAGCCCTGTCAGCCTGGCCTTGCAGGTCTTCTTGACATTTCAACTGTTGCTAGGTCATAGGAGTAAATGATGACGTTTAGAAACAGAAATAACCACTAGGGGCTCTCTGCCTCAAGCGTCTACATTGAAAAATATTGTCCACTATAGAAAAGAATGAATAGCAATGGAATGTAGATTATGGATGTGCCAATGCAAACAAAGAAAAAAGAAAACGTACGTGTCTGTCTTCTGAGTATGCTTGCTAACCTGTGACTGGTGCACTGTGACTGGGGCAGGTTTACAGACATACTGACAGAGGTGTTATGAACTGGAAAATTTTAAAATCTACACCAATTATGATTTGCACATTTTTCCATGACCAAGGCCCTCAGGCTTGGTGTGATTTGCGGTTGAACTCCTAAACAATTTGACAATTTATCATCTAGAAGCAAACACTTGTTTTGTACAATTTACTACCTAAAAGCAAGCACTGGTTTTTGAGAAGAATCCAGTGCTCACCCACGGCTGCTTGCCTACCATTAACATCAAGGCCTTCCTCAGAGAGTATGCATGCCATCCGTGAGGACCTGTACCAAAGACAACATCAAAGTTAATAGATAATTAAGTTGAAAATTCAGAAACCAATTTAGTAAAATAAATCACAATTTAATGACGAGAACATTGCAAAAATAATGTGAGGAAATCCAGGAATGTGTAGTTTTATGCAGTTTCTGTGGCTGCACAATCATGAAGTAAGGTCCTACTCAGGCTGCTGACTTACTCAAGCAAGTTTTTTTTTAGTGGAGAACTGCATTGCAGGTACCCTTAGCAGTTCAACAAAGATGTAGAGATGCCCGTGTAATGGTTAGCAGTTTGTCGCGGTCCACATTTTACACTTGGGAGTGGAAACATTTCAGAAGTGGAAATACATCAATGGGGCTAGACTGGATATGGCATCCAAGCACAGCTCCACAAGGGTAAATACCATCTTTATGCTGCCCACAGCAATATTCTACCTCCTTCCAAGATGATGTTTAAGAATCTTGGCCAGGATTCCTTCTCTTTGGTCTCTACATCCACACCTAAGTCAATCCCTGCCAAAATTACAGTGCATCAAACTACTTTAAGACGCTTTAGACCATGCTCTCAGTTGAGGTACCTAGCTGTCTATGGAAACACTTACTTCAAAAGGACCCTTGTGGATACTCACTATTAGGCATAAAGGTGCACAGCACAAAGGTACGATACTTCTTTGTGTGACTGGTTCCTAATAAGTGCAGTGTGTCCTCTTCCAAGTGTTTCCTAAACATAAAGCAGGGCTCACCTATTGGTGACTTATATATGTAATTAGGCAGTGATCTTCTGTCCTGTCACATGGCAAAAAGGCCTGAAGGCGAGGAATATCAATGTTCCTAGAAATCTTTAGGCATGGACAAACATTTAAATTATGCTGGAGTAATGGGTGTAATTCTGGTGATTGTGTGCAGGGAAATTACCAAGATTACAGCAATATGCACCATCGTATAATTTTGGGGAGAAATGCTAATGTGAAATGCACAGTTCAGGTAATTTTTTAATGCACACAACGTTTCAGGCAGATTGTTTACTCAAGGAGACTGTTCATGTAATTTTGGGTGTGTAAATTTGCATACAAAAGGCAATATTCTGAATGTGAGTAGCAGTTCCTTTAATGCGGGCAGTCAACAAACATTTCGGGTTGTTTTTTTACCCAGCTCATCCCAGAAACCAAGAGGAAAGCCCTAATTAAACAAATAAATGTCAGAGCCAACAGCAACAAAGAAATCTTTGTAATTGTTAAGGACATCACCACACGATCTGTGCAATGACCTCTCAGACTATTTCTGCATTACAATTACAACTATATACAACAATTCCACCTGCAATCAGACCATCTGGCCCTGTCCAGGAGTCTCCCAGTGACAAAAAAACACAATTACCATATGGGACACCATTAGCACAGAGGAAACCACAACAAACATTCACTTTGGGTCCCTGAGGACCCTTTCCCCCACCACACCTTTGATAAAGGAGCACTCCCTGTCAGCAAGACCTTCATCCCTATCCTCAACATCTTTATCAGTACAGCCCTTTCCTGGAACCATGGAAACATGCAGTCACAAAATAAACCCTTGCCTGACCTGACCAAACTCACCAACTACACCAATTACTGACCAATATCCATCCTTCCCTAACCAACCAAAGCCCTGGAAAAGCCATCAACAAGTGCCTCTCCTACCACTTCATCGAACACCAATTTCTTGACACCACTCAATCAGGATTACTTGTTAATAATATATTTTTGAATGTACTGACAAAACCAAAAACCCACCAACTTCTTGAAACCACACAGTCAGGATTCAGACCCAACCAAGGCTTGGAAAATGCCCTTATAGCAACAACAGAGGGCATCTAGAGTATCCTCGACAAGGGGGGAAATCACTGCTACAAATGGAAACAGACAGAAGTAATGCTATTCCAAAGCATGTGCAAGTACTCAGTTCCATTTTCCTTTAAGCCTCAGGCAAGACCAGTGGGTAATAACAGTGGCAGACTGAATCTCACAAAGTGCTTTTTCACATTTTGTTGTAGAAGATTTCTTGTTAGTTTTTTTCCAAAATTAATGATTGTATTATTTTTTCAGGCATCTCAACAGGACTTACAACATATCAAACTTATTTTTATACTATTGCACAATCACTAATGGTATAGGATGTGTAGATGGAACTCATATTGCAATATGTCCACACTCCGCAAATGAGTTTATTTTTTCAATTCGTAAAAATAGCCTCTCCTTCCATATTCAGGTTGTTTGTGATGCCTACAATGTCATAACAGAGTTTATGACCTGTTTTCCAGGCAGCACACATGGCTCTTATTTGTTCTCCTATAGTGGAATACATTATTGGCTGTCACAAGGTGATTTTGTAGATGGATTTGTACTTGGTGAGCACTTCCAATATGGAAAACACACATGTATCCTGCACAACCAACTTAATCATGGTAATAACCTTGTATTACTATGTAGGTGACAGTGCTTCTGCCTTATGCAGTTAGATCCTGCAACCTTTTTTAACCCAAGTACCAGAAGTAACCCCAGATATAATCAAGCTCACAAGACAGCACGCTAGTATTGAAGTGCAAGTTTGACAACCTCAAAGTACAGTTCAGGTGTCTGCATAAGAGTGCTGGAGCTCTTGTGTACCGGCCTGTAATCTGCTACATAATCATTACTACATGTGCAATGCTACATAACATAGCTACGAGACCGGATCTCCCTAATGTGTAAATAGAATCTGATTCTGATCCAGAGGATGAAAACTCACAACTACAAATCTTCTTGTGCTGCTGAGGGCAGAGCATGTGAAGCAGATATTACTTAACATAAGATTTTTAAACTATGCAATTTAAACTCAACAACAATTTTTTTCCATACCCCAAAACAAATACTTTTACTCAGGTCTCATAACATTATAATGTTTCTTAGATTATATCAAACAAAATATATTAAATTAACAACATATTTGTGTTGTTAGTGCTTTCTTCTTCTTCTACTCACTACTTTTCTCTGCAGAATGAGCCTGTAACGTACCTGACACATCAGTACCAGATATATGCCTGTGTGTGTGCTTAACATTAGTCACAACAGGTTCAGAGAGGCTATTTAGGCTTGAAGCGTCTTCACCTCTGCCTAACCCTAAATCAGCAGGTCCAGAAATGTTGGTGGTTTGTATGTTTTCTAAAGCTGACAAGACTTGCACTAAGATTTGTGTCACATTCCTGCAACAGTGTCCCTTCTCAGTTTGAATATTGACATTTTGCCAGGTTAACTGACTTGCTAAATGAACCTAAATGCAAAATTTGTTGGTGAAGTCTGACCTTTGAGTAATATGGGGCCAGATGTATCAAAGTGCAGTTTAGCATTTCCTAAATAACTAATTTTAAGAAATCCCAATTTGAGAAATGCAAAATGGTATGTAAGAGAATAGCGAATCTCTACTAGCGAGTTCTTAAAATTCGCAATCGCTATTAGGGAATCACTATTAGGGAATGGGACTCCATTCATCCCTCTGGGCCTGAAGGCCCATAGGTACAAATGTGTTAGAAATGGGGTCTTTGGTTGACAGTCAGGTTACCCCCTGTTCAAGCAAGGACCCTCACTCTAGTCAGGGTAAAAGAGTATCACCCTCAGCTAACCCCTGCTTACCCCCTTGGTAGCTTGGCAGAGCAGTAGGCTTAACTTCAGAGTGCTAGGTGTAAAGTATTTGTACCAACACACACAGTAACTTAATGAAAACACTACAAAATGACACAACACCGGTTTAGAAAAATAGGAAATATTTATCTGAACAAAACAAGACCAAAACGTCAAAATTCCAACATACACAAGTCGAGTTATGAATTTTTAAAGATTAAACTAAAAAATAGCGCTTAGAAACAAAAATGCTTCGATGAGATGTTAACACGGCGTCGTGACGTAGTCGTTCCCAACAAGCCGACACCAGCGGTCGTGTAGACCCCCAAGTAGAGTACCTTTGGTGAAGAGTGAAAACAAGCCGATGCGCGAAGTCGGGGATCGCGGCGTCTGTGCGAATCGCTGAATCCACGCACTTGGAGCGGCGTCGGTCACGACGTGGTGTGGCGACTTCCACGGAGTCGAGGACTTCAGTGGGGCTGCAGCGGCGTCGGGCCTGCGAAGAGCGTCGCGTTCCAGCAAAGGTCACGGCATCTGGTGCAGGCGGCGTCACCGGATTCAGCAGCGGCATCAGTCCGAAGTCGTCCGAAGTCGATTTCCTTGGATTTCCACCAGTTTTCCTTTCAAGGGCCCAGGGACTGGATAGGGCACCTCTTGTCAGAGCAGGAGTCTCTCCAGAGACTCCAGGTGCTGGCAGAGAGAAGTCTTTGCTGTCCCTGAGACTTCTAAAAACAGGAGGCAAGCTCTAACTCAAGCCCTTGGAGATTTCTTCACAAGATGGAAGGCACACAAAGTCCAGTCTTTGCTCTCTTACTCTGGCAGAAGCAGCACTGCAGGAAAGCTCCACAAAGCAGTCACAGGCAGGGCAGCACTTCTTCCTCAGCTATCAGCTCTTCTCCAGGCAGATGTTCCTCTTGGTTCCAGAAGTGTTTCTCAAGTCTGTAGATTTGGGTGCCCTTCTGATACCCATTTTAGTCTTTGAAGTCACCTTTCTTCAAAGGGGACTCACACCTACTTGTGAAATCCTGTCTTGTCCAGGCAAGGCCTCAGACACACACCAGGGGGTTGGAGTCTGCATTGTCAGAGGCAGGCACAGTCCTTTCAGATGAGAGTGATCACTCCACCCCTCCCTCGTAGCAGAGATGGCTAATCAGGAAATGCAGGTTACACCCCAGCTCCCTTTGTGTCACTGTCTAGTGCGAGGTGAAAAACAACCCAACTGTCACACTGACCAAGACAGGGAATCCACAAACAAGGCAGAGTCACAGAATGGTTTAAAAGTGGCATTTTCAAACGCACAATCTTAAAATCAACTTTACTAAAAGATGTATTTTTAAATTGTGAGTTCAGGGACCCCAAACTGCACATGTCCATCTACTCTCTAGGGGAATCTACACTTTAATCATATTTAAAGGTAGCCCCCATATTATCCTATGAGAGAGACAGGCCTTGCAACAGTGAAAAACGAAGTTGGCAGTATTTCACTGTCAGGACATATAAACCACATTACTATATGTCCTACTTTGTCCATACACTGCACCCTGCCCTTGGGGCTACCTAGGGCCTACCTTAGGGGTGCCTTACATGTAAGAAAAGGGAAGGTTTAGGCCTGGCAAGTGGGTACACTTGCCAAGTCGAATTTACAGTGTAAAAATACACACACAGACACTGCATTGGCAGGTCTGAGACATGATTACAGGGTTACTTGTGTGGGTGGCACACCCAGTGCTGCAGGCCCACTAGTAACATTTGATTTACAGGCCCTGGGCACCTCTAGTGCACTTTACTAGGGACTTGTTTTTTAAAAAAAATATATTTTTTTATTGTTTTACCAGCCGAGTGGCAACATTTAAATGAAATACAAGGGGTTACATTATGTTCAACATACAGTATACATGTAATTATTACTTATGCACATTCTGTAAATCCAGTATGAGTGTACAATTACCCGAATTGGGTTCTGAGAGTTGTGTTTCTCCACACGAGGTGTATTCAACATGTGCGTAGTAATTCAAGAGTCAAGATAACATAGAGAGAGAGTAAGATAGGAGCTGAGGCGGCCCCAGAGGGCCCGGAACAAGGGGAGGGGGGGGGGGAAGGGGAGGAAGGGGGAGCAGCAGGGGAGAGCCCAGGCAGGGGGGGAGAGCCAGCCGCCGCAGGGGCAAGAGGCACATCCCTCGTCCCACACAAAGCGAGTACGTATTCACCACTGCGACAGCGCCCCACCCACGCGTAGTCGAATCGCCCCCAGGCCACAGGGGACCAGCCCGCTGTTAGCCGTGGGTCTCCATACATGGGTAGCGGGTCACAATATTAAGGACCAGCAGGGTGCGAAGTCCCTCATCCCCGGTGTCCGCCGGGTCCCGTCGAGACTCCGATAATGCTCCTAGGGGTACCTGTGAGGGGCATTACAGTTTTATATTGGTTCATCTTTTTTTAATTTATTTTTTCCTCTTCGCTCTTTCCCCACTTCCCAGAATTCCTCAGTCGGTCTATATGATACTGTTTTATTGTGATCATTGATGTGATATCCTTTATCTCTTGCACATCTGTTTAAGGGGGGCGTTCATCGTCTTTGTTTTCTGCGGCAGACAAGAATAGGTTCCATACTTCTAGGCCTTTAACTAATATACCCTTGTCCAGTAAATTCTGTAGTGTTTGTGTTTCTGCTTTGGGCCATCGTATTACCTTTTCTCGCCACAGGGCAATACTAGGAGCGTCAGGGGCTTTCCATTTCATGGCAATGAGGCGTCTATACAGCACCAAAGCCAGGGCAATGCATTTATATGTGCGTTTGCGTTTCTTGGGGTGGGGTGTTATGCCCAACAGGCATACCTCAGGAGTAGGAGACAGTGCGGTGTCTGTCCATTCGGCCAGTAACGTTACTATCTCTATCCATGTGTTCCGGATCGGGGGGCATTCCCATGTCATGTGATAGAAAGTGGCCTCCTCTGTGTCGCATCTAGGGCATGTTTGCAGTGATCGGGGAAACATGCGTGTTATGCGATGTGGCGATAGGTAAGTCTGATGCACATAATTGAAGTGTGTGTATCGGAAGCGGGGATTACGTGAGACCTCACGAGTCATTTTAATTGCTTGTTCCCATGCATTGGGGGATAGTGGTTCCGGTAGCACACGATCCCATTTATTTTTTGCTTGTTCCTGTTTGTGTTCCGCTTGGGTTGTGAGGATGTTGTATATGTTCGATATATTTGATGGAATATTCGTGGTCCCCAGCAGCTCATGGAGCAGAGGTGAAACATCTGGTACTAAGTTGCCCTTTCTCCAGTATTCTCTCATTACGTGCCTGACTGCTCCGTAAGCTATAAATCCTCCCCGGCCCAGTGCCTGTCTCTCGGTTAGTGCCTCATAGGTTTGAAGTTGTCCGTCCTGATAAATATCTCCCAATGTATGTATGCCCTTGCTACCCCACACATTCAAGCCCACCTTTGCTGCAATTTTAGCTAATGTCGGGTGAGCCAGTAGTGGAATCCTCGGTGAGTATTGCGGATCTTTTGCGTTTTACAAGGCGTATCGGCCCCAAGTCCAATGCACGGTGTGCAGCAGCACGTTGTTAGTGTGTGCTGGATCAGTTCGATTCATGAAATATTGCATTATTTCTGTGCCGCCGAGCTCTAGTGACACTCTCTGTGTTTCGGCCCCGGTTGGATTACCGACCCATGTAGATATCCATTGTATCTGGGCAGCTGCGTAATATGCTTCAAATTTGGGGGCGCCCAGTCCCCCCAGCCTGAGCGGTTGGAGCACTTTTGTTAGTGCAACACGTCTACGACCATTGCCCCATATTAGATCCGTTAGTAGGCTATTCAGTAGTCTAAAAAAGGAGCTCGGGAGTATCAAGGGCAATGCCATAAAATAATAAAGTAGACGGGGCAATACTATCATCTTTGCTATAGCCACTCTACCCATTGGGGATAGTGGAAGCGAGCACCAGAAGGGTAAAGAGCCCCTCGTTGATCTGATCACTTGGCCAAGGTTACCATCACTAAGGTCTTGATTGTCGTGGTATATATTCACACCGAGATATTTAAATGTTGTATAACACCATTTCAGGCCACTCGGGCTCGTTAGTGTTCCCGATACCTCGGGGACCGGGCGCATAGGGAATATGCAGGATTTTGTCCAATTCACTGTTAACCCTGCCACCGAGCTAAATTTTTCCAGGAGTTCCAACAGGCCCGGTAGGGTTCCCGTGTGGTCTCGTAGGAAAATCAACACGTCATCCGCATATAATGATACTATCTGGTGTGTCTGGCCGTACAATATGCCCCATGCGGGGCCATTATGCGAAGGCGGGCGGCCAGCGGTTCAATCGCTAATGCAAATAACAGTGGGGACAGCGGGCATCCCTGTCTAGTGCCTCTACTTATGTTACATTTTTCGGAGATCGTGTCGCCCGTCTTGACCCTGGCTGTTGGGTCAGTGTATAGTATTTTCACCCAGCTAATATACACTTGCCCGAAGCCCATCCGTTTAAGTGTCTCTGTTAAGAATGGCCAACCTAGTGTATCAAACGCTTTTTCTATGTCCAATGAGACTGCAACCTGTTGATTACCCTCAACCGGGGAGTTTCTCATTAGACGCAGCAAATTCCTGATGTTGTGGAATGTGCTGCGACCGGGTATGAAGCCTGTTTAATCTTGATGTACCAGCTCTAATATATATGGGAGCAGGCGATTGGCTAGTATTTTGCCAAGTAATTTACAATCTGTGTTTAGTAATGATAATGTCCTGGATGAGCGGACGTCCAAAGGTTTGCGGCCTGCCTTCGGTAATACTGCTATCAATGCCTCACGACACGAGTCAGGAAGTATGCCTAATTCCAAAGCTTCCTTTAGCATTGCCAAGTATGGGGCCAGAATCTGCGGCTGAAACGTGCTATAGTATTCTATGGGTATACCATCGCTGCTGGGTGCTTTGCCGTATGCCAACTGCTGCAATGCTCGTTGGATTTCAGCTATCTCTATCGTGCTATCTAGTTCTCTAGATTAAGCAACGGTCAGGTGGCTCAGGGTGACACCGTCGAAGAAGCTGTTTAAATGGGCGTTGGTGGGCGGAAGCCGTGCCTGATACAACGAGCTATAGTACTCTTTGAAAGTGTTCTTTATCTCTGCCTGTGTGTTAACTATCTGGCCTGAATCCAGTCGGATAGCGTCTATGGGGGTGTTACGGCGTTCGTTTTTTATAAGCCACGCTAATAATTTACCGGATCTGTCGCCCTCCGCGTGTGTGCAGGCCATGTGATGGCGATAATCAAAGTGTCTAAGGCGGTTATCTGATTCGGTCCATTTGGAGCGCATGTTAGTGAGCGTTTCCAATGTTATGGAACCTTTAGCGAATTTGCCTTCAGCTAACTGAATTTCTTGTTCTAATGCACGGAGTTTGCGCATCAGTGTTTGCCGCACTCCTACTGTGGTTGCTATGCAAACCCCTCGTATAACTGTCTTATGTGCACCCCATTCGATGGCCCTTGTGCTGGCCGTCCCTTCGTTCGATGTGAAGTATGCTGAGATGTGTGTAGCAATATCCTTCCTAAAAGGGGGGTCTTGTAGCAGGTGCGTCTGTAATCGCCAAGTAGGGATACATGAGCGAGGTCTGCCCCATCTTATTTGTACTATGAGTGGGCAATGATCTGATATTACCCTAGCGGCATACTCCGCTTTCGTTATTTTATGTGTTAGGTTCTGTGAGGTGAGGATGAGGTCTATTCGGGTGTGTAATAAGTGTACTGGGGAGTAGTAGGAGTACACTTTTTCGTGCGGGTGCAAGTGCCTCCATATGTCGGTCAGTCGACGTTCTTCCATCCATGTGTCCAATATTTGGGCATTTTTCATTGTTTGGGCGGTCGTGAGCGGGGGGTGAGATCTGTCTTTGTCTATGTGTGGGACGCAGTTCATGCCCCCCCCCATATACATGTTGAAGTTAGGTCGCTGGTTAATTGTGAGGCCTTGGTTTGTAAAAATTCACCTTGTTTGATGTTGGGGACATATAGTCCATTTATCGTAAGTTCCTCCCCGTCCAGCAACCCCCTCAATTGTATAAACCTGCCCTCCTTGTCTCTTGTGCTGTGTTGTACTGTGTAAGGGACAGCCGGCGCTATCCAAATCAGCACCCCTCTGGCGAAGGAGGAGTCGCCAGCACTATATATTGAGCCCAACCAGCTCTTTTCTAGCCGGGCAGCCTCTGTGGGCGTAATGTGCGTTTCCTGTAGTATCGCTATATGTATGTGATGTCGTTTTAGGAACGCGTGTATTCTGTAACGGTTATTAATCCTGGCCATGCCCTTAACATTACAGGTCATGAGATTATAACTGGGTTCCTTATTCATTGCGTTGTGTTGAGGTGTAGGGAACTACCTGTGCCGCACCCGGCGCCCCCGCACCCACCCGCATCGCCCCCACCGCCCGCCCCCAGCCCGTCACCCCCAACCCCCAAGCCCCGATGAGTGAAGGGGTAAGCCCATAGTGGACTAAAGATAGAAAAAGAGAGAGATAGATATAACAACAAAAAGGATATTGCAGACTGAATGCGTCCGTTAAGTAGAATGGCACAACCGGTGCCTAAAGAATCTTCCAGAGAGACCAGGTCCATTCGGATACCGTTCAGGTATAGGGGGGGTCGTGGGTTCCTTGATGTCGGGCCTTTAGGTGGCCCACCTGCAGGATATTTCACGCTTCTACAGTTCCATTCGCCTTGCGCAGCTTTCGGTGAGTCAGTCATAGGTACTCGTGCTAATGGCAGTCACTCACTGAGGGGCTCGGGAGCAGCAGCCCGGTGCTGGCGGCCCGCGGCAACCCCGTCGCTGCCGCCAATGAAGAGGAGCCATGGCTGCCAGATCTACATGTTTAAAGTTCATCTGCTGATCGCGGTGTGAGGTCCGGACCCGCCAGCAACAGAGAGGGGGATGGGCTCATATCTCCCCCATGTGAGGCGGAGTCATTAGTGTCCGTTTTGCTCCTGGCATCCAGCACCCCACGGGCGAATGAGTTTGTGTCCTTTATTGTTTGCGCGCGCTCCAATACCATTTGCGTTTTTGTGGGACGGAAGGATGTTTTGGTGTTTTTTTTTCTTTTCTTCCTAGAGTTAGCGGTAGTCCATTCTTCGGATACTGTGTCTTCCTTAGTCGGATCGGCTAATCCTTTAGCATGGATCCATGTCCATGCATCTTCAGGGGTGGGAAACATTAGGGTTTTCTCGTCCATGACAATGCGTAGTCGCGCTGGGAACATGAGGGAGTAAGTGATGCCTTTTTCACGTAGAAACTTCTTAATCTTGTTATACGCAATTCTTCTGCTTTGTACCTCCATTGTGTAATCGGGGTAGGCAGTTATTCTGTTGTTTTCGAGCATGATCTGGTCAGACGTTCTGAAGTGCTGAAGGACTAAGGGGGTCATTCCGCCGCGAATGGAGGAAGCACCGCCAACAGGCTGGCGGTGCTTCCCTGCCCATTCTGACCGCGGCGGTAAAGCCGTGGTCAGAAAACCGGGTCTGGCGGTTTCCCGCCGGATTTCCCCCGGCTGGGCAAATCCGCCAAGGCAGCGCTGCAAGCAGCGCTGCCCAGGGGATTCTGACCCCCTTCCCGCCAGCCTGTTTCTGGCGGTTTACACCGCCAGGAAGAGGCTGGCGTGAACGGGTGTCCTGGGGCCCCTGGGGGCCTCTGCACTGCCCATGGCACTGGCATAGGCAGTGCAGGGGCCCCCTAACAGGGCCCCATTAAGCTTTTCACTGTCTGCTTAGCAGACAGTGAAAAGCGCGACGGGTGCAACTGCACCCGTCGCACCCCCGCAACACCGCCGGCTCCATTCGGAGCCGGCTTCTGTGTTGCAGGGCTCCTTCCCGCTGGCGGGCGCTACCTTGGGTAGCGCCCGCCGGCCCAGTGGGAAGGTCTGAATGGCACCAGCGGTCTTTTGACCGCGATGCGGCCAAATGGCAGTTCCCGCCAGGCGGGCGGCAACCGCCACCCGCCGTGGTCAGAATGACCCCCATAGTCTCTGTCTCTATAATTTAGGAAGCCAGCTATTAGAGGTCGAGGCGGTGCTCCCGGTCTAGGCGGTCTGCCCGGTATTCTGTCTGCCCTTTCGATCACTAATGTTGTGTTGGGGTGCTGCTCTTTAAGTCTGTTCCTCAGCCATGTCTCTAAGAAATCCTCTGCCTTATGTTGCTCGATTCTTTCTGGGATTCCAAGGAATCTGATGTTGTTACGTCTGGAGCGTCCTTCAGCTTCCTCTGCCCTGCGTTGTAGTAGTGTTATGTCTAGTTCCATTTTTTGCATTTTATTTCTCATTTCTACTACTTCTGGCTGGATAGTTTCTAGCGTCTTTTCAGTGTCGTGAACCCTTCCAGTTAATTTGCGGTGGTCGGCCCGCAGCAATGAGACTTCCTGCACTGCGGCGTCAATTTTCCCTTCTAACGAGGATTTAGTGTCCATTATAGCTTGCATAATTTTATCGAATTGTAGGGAGTGCGTGCGTAATGTTTCATTCAGCTGTAGCTGGGTGAGCGATTGCGTCTCTGCTTGGCCAGGCGGTTGGGGAGGGTCTCCTTCTCCTGTGGACCCCGTTTTGGGGTGTTTTGGTTTAACCATGATTTTCTTGTTGACCTGTGCCAGTTCGTTACTCCAGGATCACCGGGTAGCCGCCTGCTAGGAGTGATTGCTCACGTCTACGGTCCTCCCTCGGCGCGTCCACCAGTTCTTTTGGTCCGTAGTACAGGAGGGGGTTGCATGCGTCTGTTTTGATGTTAGTGTCTGTTTTAGTTTCTCCGTTTTCCTACTCCGTTTTATAGTTGTGACCCAGTCCGGTGCCCAGCCGATCCCCGCCGCGCGGCAGCCGCCGCGCGGCAGCCGCCGCTCCCGGCAACCAGCAGGACCCGGTTGGGTCCGCTGATGTGTGTGGTGCCCCTCGTCAGGGGGAGACAGCCCGGAATTCAGTGCTCCCGGGGATTCCCAAGCTGCAAGCCCTGATGATACTGTTAATGATGCCAGTGGACTGGTCAAGTTTGTCGCAGCCCCACGCGGCGCAGCCCGGCAGGAGCACCAGTTCCGCCAGGGAGCTGCAATACCACCCCCAGCACCCACGTTAGCGGAGCCCGGGTGCCCAATTCAGGCCAGGATGTGAGGAGTTCACTGTGCGTGCAAGGTAATTGGCTTATCTACTTAGCTTTCCATTTTATTATGACTGCCGTGGACCAACAGCAAGGGAGCAGGCCGGGAACACACGGGTCAACGAGGATCCAGAGCAACACCGCACACCCACCCAGCCGGTAATATCAGGGGTGGTATCTCCCATGCCCCTACTCCGCTGATGCTAACTTCGTTTGAGCAGGATCCTAGAGGGAGAGAACAATCTCCCTACGCACCGCGACTCGAGCGCCGAGAGAGGTGCCGCACTACGATGCTCCGACGAGCCTGGGTGCCCAGGGCCCAGCAGGGGGACCCCCAATCAGACTCACCGGGCAGCACGAGTCCGGTGGCCGCCCTGCTGCCGCGGGCCGCCCGCTGAACCGGGTCAAGCGTGGTCCCTGGGGCCCCAGCTCAAACGGGCCACACCCGTGTTAAATGCAGTGTTCCAGCACGATGGGGGGCCACAGCGAGTGACTCAAATGCCGTCCTGTAATTATTTGTAAAGCTGGTGACAGATTGATGAATATTCCACGCAGGCCGCGGGGTCCCGGTGTAACCGCGGTCTGCCGAGCAGCACCGCGCCGGGCGCCCCAGCAGGCCCGGCACTGTAGGAACAGCTCCGGTCCGGACGACGGGCCACACCCTCTTCCGCCCCAGCAGCGCGTCCTTCAGGACGGTGATCTCCCCGTTCTCCGGTTCCCTCCGGTCTCCCGAGGGCCCCTCCAGATAAGCGCCGAGCGCCCAGAGCCCAGGGGAGGAGCCGGCCCGAGGCCCCAAGAAACCAGCCGCGGTCGCTGGTGCTGACACTGCGGGCCGCCAGCTCCTCCTCAGCGCTCGATGGGACGCCGGCCTCACGGAGAGGGTCACTGCCTCGGCCAGTGGTCCTGAACAGTCGAATGGTCGGCGCCCGCCTCATAGAGGAATGTGGGCGCCGTTTCCAGGATATTAATGTGGGCCAGGCACGGAGCTGCAGTATTATCCTGCCACTCCGGTAGCCATGTTGGCCACGCCCCACTTTACTAGGGACTTAACAGTAAAACAAATATGCCAATCACGGAGAACCAATTACATACACATTTTAAACAGGAGCACTTGCACTTTAGCACTGGTTAGCAGTGGTAAAGTGCCCAGAGTAATAAAAACAGCAAAATCAGAGTCCAGCTCATATCAATAACCTGGGGAACAGAGGCAAAAAGTTAAGGGAGACCACGCCAAGGATGAAAAGTCTAACAAAATGGTTTTGCATTTCCTAATTTGCAAATTCCTTTTAGGATTTCACAAATTAGGTAATGCAAATCCAAGGGTCCCAAGGCCTAAGGCCCCCTTTGATGCACCCCTCCCAAAAAAATATGTGCACATGTGAAGTGTACACATGCCCTAGGGGCTTTTGTGCGCTACATGGCACTTTAAAAAATGCATTTTCAATGTATTTCTTAAAATTGAACTTGGTTACCACGAACTTGGAGTTGGTGGGAATTGCATTTTCTAAATGACCACTTCGCATTTAGGAAATGCATGATGCATGTGCATAGGTAATTGCAGATTGGTATTCCCAATTTGCGATTTCCTATTTAGTGAATTGCAATTTGCGATTCGCTAAATTGAGTCATAATTGTAGCGAATCACTATATTAGCGATTCCTTATAATTGCACTGCAAATACCTTTCATAAATCCTGAAAGGCTATTTTGCATTTGCAAATGGTGGAATTTTGTGATTCGCACTGTTATTGAATGCAAAATTGTTTGATACCAATGGTCTTTTGAAAGGTGGTGACTAATGTACTGACAGAATCCATAAACTTCTCACATTTTTGGCTAATCCTTATTTGTCCCTCCTCTACAGTTGTTCTTAAATTCTCTTGCCCATTTACCAATTGTGAGATGGTAGGGTTGATTGTCATTAGCTGTCTATTGGCACTTTTTATGTTGCAGGTGCTGCACAGGGAGCATTGAGGAGTCTATGCCCAAAACAAATAGTGAGGTCTCAGATCTGTCTTTATTTGCAAGAAGTCCCCCATTTCAAGATGTTGTAGCTGAACGATGATGCTGCAAAAGGCACCGGCACATATGTTGGCCTCTCATTCTTATCAGTGTTGCTTCCCTGGTTCCAGTATGTTTATCAGACACAGCTTGCAGCTTAGTCAGTGGAAAAACAGCAGCTCTGTATATGGATGGTATTTGTTCAGTTGGTGTGACTGGCTTATTTGTAACTTCCTGCATGTCAGAGAGACTTTTTTGAGTGGCCTCTTGCTCACTTTCATGTTCTCAATGGGATGCTAAATAAATGAAGAATATATATCTGTAGATGACTTTCCTGATTTTCCTTCACTTAAAAGTATTCAAATGTGTGGAATGTATTTTTCTTTCATTATAGACTATGGCCCTCATTACAACTTTGGCGGTCTTTTCCAAAAGACAGCCATTGTGGGACTCGGCTTTTGCTGAGTCCCTGATAAAAAAAGTAAAAAAAAATAAGAAAAGAGGCAATGGTAGGGACACCCTGACACATTAGCTCTGGTGCTGGGGTCCCCCATACCTTAAAAAGCATTTTATTTTTAAATTTGTGATGCAGATCGCACAGCCCCTTGTACACCAATTCCCTGGGGAAATTACACTTTGCATGGGGGGTGCCCAGCACCCAGCAGCAGCCCCGGGGACCATATCCTCCCTTGGGCTTTTACCTAAAATGAATGTGGGGGGCCACCTGCCCCCCTGCAGCCCAGGGGACCGCCATCCCCCCAGGGCACTTATCAAAATGGATGTGGGGGGCCATCTCGCCCCCTGCAGCTCTCGGATTAGCCACCTCCCCAGGGCACTTACCAAAATGGATGTGAAGGGCCGTCTGGCCCCCCTCAGCCTTGGGAACACTTTGAACTGATGTCCTTGGGGAACGCCATCTCACCGGGGCTTTATTTAAATACAGTGTGGTGGGCTACATGCACCCCTCCCACAGCCCTGAGGACCATCAGCTCCCAGGGCTCTATTTAAATACAGTGCGAGTGGGCTCTGCCAACCCCCTTGCAGCACCAGGACCACCACCTCCCGAGTACTCAATTAAAATACAGAGTTGAGGGCCGTGCGGACCCCCACAACCCTGGGAACCGCTACCTTCCCGGGCCTTAACCTAATATGATATCTTCTGGCATGCAGCTCCCCACAGTCCTGGGGCCTGCCACTTCCCCTGGGCAATGCTCATTGGATGGGGGTCCCGGCACCCCTCTAGAAGCCAATAATGGCCCTGGGGGCTACCACTGTCCAGGGTTGGCTTCTTCTATGTCCTGGAGTGCCCACCTCCAAGACATATATGTTTGCTTTTGCTTGGTGAGAGCTTTGACAACTCCCACCAAGCAAAAGCAAACAAAGTCCACTTCCTGACAACAGGAGCTAATTTGCGTGTAGGGAAACAGAGGACAACATTGCACCCACAAGCAAGGAGCTGCTATTTAAGGCAACTCCCTGCTTGTGGGAGGAATTTCAGCTCCCACAAGATGTGGGGAGCCGGCTAGGACCATGGAGGCCTTGAGGCTCCCCCCGGGACCTTGTCACTCTCTATCTCTTCCATCCCAATAATGGGATGGAAGAGAGAGAGAGAGAGACATTGTCATTGCAACGGTCTCTCCATGCAATGACTTGAAAGAGTAAGACTAGCAAGATGTTTGGTACAAATGTTATAGTTACATTTAGATGCAGAGCAAAACATAGCCTAATGGTTAAGGTCTTGTGCTGTCACTCAGTAGGATGAACGATCAAATCCTAGTAACACAAGGCAGTGGGTCACTTTATTTACAAGTGTTTAGACTGTTAACCTTCCTCGTAATGGAACCTTCATGTCTCTTTCCTCTCAAAGTATGTGGGCTGAATGTCATAGTTATGTTTGGACAAAGCACAGTAAGGAGTCACCTATGCTTTTATGGTTAAGTTTCCAGACCCTCACACTGACATTTGAGGGTTCTACTCCAGATGTGTCCATGATCATTTCCCTCTTATAATTTCTTGACAATGTGTTTGTTTATTTATTTACTAGTGTTTGACTGTTAAACCATCCTAGTGATGGAACATTCACATTTCGTCCCAATCACATGTGTGGGTGCACAGTCCTAGGTATGTTATGAAGCATCTTCGTAAGGAGTCACCTATGGCCTAAAGGTTAAGGTCATAGACCTTCTCACTGAAAGTTAAGGGATCTACTCTAGGTGTGGCTGTGGCCATTTACTCGCTTTAATTTCTTTTAAACTTCAAATGTTTAAAGTTAGTACTGAAAGGGGATCTCTTTTTAACTGACAAATAAATGTTTCTTTTCAATTTGTCCAGAAATATCTAATTTTAGTATATCGTTCTCAAAAGCCGCATAACTCTCTATCTCTCTCCCTCTCACTCGTTTTCTCCCTCTCTCCCAATTTCACTTTTTCAATATCTTCTCCCACTCCCACTCAAACTCAGACCCTTGTGCACCCACTCACAGACCCACATAAACTCTTACACACCCTCTCACAGACCCACTGAAACCCTTAGTCACCCACTCATAGCCCCACACAGACACTGATATACCTACTCTCCCACGCAGACAGACACTCCCACAGCCACTCTCACCCCTAGATGCACCCTCTCACTCCTATTCTTATACCCAGAGAGACAGGCCATGGCCAGTTCTCACTGTGCACAGTCAAAGGGATGTGCACCGCATGAGGGTTGGGTGGTTAGCCGGAGGCCCTGCCGGCAACCCCTACTGAGCACATCCAAAGGCCTTGCACAGAGCAAGGTTCGGTGCTTATAGGGTGTTAGCCTCAGGGCCTTGTTGCAGTCCAGGCCCTGTGGCCAACCGCCACCGCGCTTGGCCAAGGGCGAATGGATTGACGTATAGTAATGAAAATTACTATACATTAAAAAAAACATATAGAAATTCATTAAAGAAACCAAAGATTGCAGGGACATTATAGTTAGGAAATAGAATAAAAAAATTAAAAAAACATAGACATTCACCCAAAAAACTGAAGGTTACAGAGATGTTATAGTTAGAGTCATATTTTAAATGTACCAAACCATAGAAATCTATAACTGGTTTCCTAAGGTAACTATGGCCCTCATTCTGACCCTGGCGGTCAAAGACCGCCAGGGCGGAGGACCGCGGGAGCACCGCCGACAGGCCGGCGGTGCTCCAATGGGGTCGGACCGGCACCACTGGCGGGCTCCCGCCAGTGTACCGCCGCCCCATTGAATCCTCCACGACGGCGCAGCTTGCTGCGCCGCCGAGGGGATTCCGACCCCCCCTACCGCCATCCAGATCCCGGCGGTCCGACCGCCGGGATCCGGATGGCGGTAGGGGGGGTCGCGGGGCCCCTGGGGGCCCCTGCAGTGCCCATGCCACTGGCATGGGCATTGCAGGGGCCCCCGTAAGAGGGCCCCTAAATGTATTTCACTGTCTGCTGCGCAGACAGTGAAATACGCGACGGGTGCCACTGCACCCGTCGCACAGCTTCCACTCCGCCGGCTCGATTCCGAGCCGGCTTCATCGTGGAAGCCTCTTTCCCGCTGGGCGGGAAAGTCAGAATTACCGCCACGGTCTTTCGACCGCGGAACGGTAAGCTGACGGCGGGACTTTGGCGGGCGGCCTCCGCCGCCCGCCAAGGTCAGAATGAGGGCCTATATGTCTCATCATAACTCGATTTTTAAGTGTAGGCTTTCACATTCAAACCCAGTCACACATGCAAACAGACACTCTCACACCCAATCTCATACCCACTCCCACACCCAGGCAGACACTCTCACACCCACTGTAACACCCAGGCTGAAACCCTCACACCCAGTTACACACCTATACAGACACTCTCATACCCACTGTCACGCTCAGACATACTCTCACGTTCAGGCAGACACCCTCACAGTGAGTCTGAATCAATCAGTCAATCAATCAGTATTTGTAAAGCACGGCTACTCACCCATGAGGGTCTGAAGGTGCTGGGAGGTTGGGTTGGGGCCTCATCCGAGGAGCTACATCTTGAGGTTCTTCCTGAAGATGGTGAGCGACAGGCTTTGTCTGAGGTGCACGCGGCTTTGTCTGAGGTGCAGGGGTCTCCCACTCAGAGCACACTCCCACACCCGCTCACACACCCAGACAGACACTCTGATATGTACTCTAAAACCCAGACCCACCCACTCACAGCTCCTCTCACACCCAGACAACTCTCCAACTCAGTCTGATACTCAGAGACACACGCTCACACCTACTCACACTCCCAGACAGACATTGTGACACCAACTTTCACATCCAGACTTCTCTCACACACACTCTCACACCCAGACAGACATTCCCACACCCACTCACACACTCAGACAGACATTATGACGCCACTCTCACATCTAGACTCACCCTCTCACACCCTCTCACACCCTCTCACACCCACTCTCACACTCAGACTCTCCCACACCCACTCTCACACCCAGACACTCCCTTTTACAACCACTCTCACACCTAGATTTACCCTCTCACACCAACTGTTACACACCCAGACACTCTCACACCCACTCTTACACCCAGAGAGTCACTCTCTCACCCACTTTCATGTTCAGATAGACATTCACACCCACTGTGACACTCAGGCTGACACACTCACACCCAGACACACACTCTCACACCCACTCTCATGCCCAGACAGAAACTCTCACACCCAAATAGAATGCTCACATCCACAGTGACACTCACGCCAAGTCACACACCCATACAGATGTTGTAGTTTAGCAGCGATTAGATTAAGCATTAGCAGAAGACATCTTGTATTTGTAACTATTGTGAACCTTTCGCGGAATCCATTTTGTATTCATGGCAGCCATTTTCTCTGCCACATGCTGCCATGTGCTCACCATGTGCTCTGTCCTACCTTTCTGTTAACTACTCTTGAAATCTGCCTAGTGACAAGTTATATTTAGCATCTCCCACTTTCGCACATGCTCAGTAAGGTCTGCAGCTGTTAGTCCTTGAAAACTGTTAGCTCCTCCTACCTGTCGACTGTGCATTTTCCATATGACCTTACATGTATACAAGTCTTGCTTCTATAATTGTACCTCCTCCTTTTAGCCCCTGCGTGGGTATAAAAGGACCATGCTCTCTCAGTTCAGTGTGCTACTTCAGACATTACCTAAGGGTGCTGTTTGAACTGTAGTACCACCTCATGAGGTTAATAAACTTTGTCTTTTATTTCAGTTCCTGGGCCAACTTCTTCCTACATGGTCTGAGGACTTTGTGCAGAGAAAGGTGAACCCCTTGCACTAGTAGGCCTTGCTGAGGCTTACTTCAACACAGACACTCTCACATCCACTCTTATACCCATATAGAAACTCCCACACCCATTCTCACACCCAAATAGAAACTCTCACTCCCACTGTGACACATAGGCTGACACTTTCGGACCCAGTCACACACCCATACAGACACACTCACAGCCACTCTCACACCCATGAAGTCTCACACCCACTGTGACTCCCAGGCTGACACTCTCAAACCCAGTCAAACACCAACACAGACACCCACACCCACTATCTCACCCATACACACTCTCATATCCAGAAACTCCCTTTTACACCCACTCAAACACCTAGATTTACCCTGTCATGCCTACTGTTACATACCCAGACATGCTCTCACATCCACTTTTACACCCAGAGAGTCACTCTCTCACCCACTTTCATGGCCAGACAGACACTATCACACCAGTGCCACCCAGGCTGACACAATCACACCCAGTCACACCCCCATACAGACACTCACACCCAGACAGGTACTGTGATACCCACTCTTACACCCAGACTCACCCTCTCACATACCCAGACAGACACTCTCACACCAACTCTCACACCCAGACACTTCCTTTTACACCAACTTTCACAATCAGACTCACCCTCTCACACCCACTGTGATACATAGGCTTTCACTTTCAAACTCAGTCACACACCCATACATACACTCTCACATCCACTCTTATACCCAGTCCCACACCCAGACACTCTCACACCCAGGCTGACACTCCCACACCCAGTCACACCCCCATACAGACACTCTCACATCCACTATCACACCCAGAGAGACACCCTCACAACCACTCTCACACCCAGACACACTCTCACATTCAGACAGACACTCTCACAGTGAGTCTCACACTCAGAGACACACTCTCACACCCAGGCAGACACTCTGACACACACTCTCACACCCAGATCCACCTTCTCACAGCCACTCTCACACCCAGACACACTCTCACATTCAGACACACACTCTCACTGTGAGTCTCACACTTAGAGACACACTCCCACACCCACTCACTCACCCCACTCACTCACCCAGATAGACACTCTGACATACACTCTAATACCCAGACTCATCGTCTACCTGCCACTCTCACACCCTGACATACTCTTGCACTCAGTCTCATACTCAGAGACCCACTCTCACACCCACTCACACACCCAGACAGACATTGTGAAATCCACTCTCACATTAAGACTCACCCTCTCACACCCAGACACTCCCACACCCACTCCCACACCCAGACACTCCCATTTACACCCATTCACACCTAACTTCACCCTCTCATGCCTACTGTTATACACCCAGACACACGCTGACATCTGCTCTCACACCCAGAGAGCCACTCTCACACCCACTTTCATGGCCAGAATGACACTCCCACTCTCACAGTGAGTCTCACACTCAGAGGCACACTTTCACACCCGGGGTGACACTCTGACACGCGCTCTCACACCCATGCCCACCCTCTCACAGCCACTCTCACACCCAGGCACACTCTCACTCTCAGTCTCATACTCAGAGACTCACTCTCACATCTACTCACACTCCCAGACAGACATTGTGACACCCACATTCAGATCCAGACTCACCCTCTCACACACACTCTCACACCGAGACAGACACTCCCACACCCACTCTCACACCAAGACACTCCCTTTTACACCCTCTCTCACACCAAGGTTCACCCTCTCATGCATGCTGTTACACACCCAGACACATTCTCACACCCACCTTCACACCCAAGAGCCACTCTCACACCCACTGTCATGGTCAGACAATCTCACACCCACTGTGACAACCAGGCTGACACACTCACACCCAGTCACACACCTGTACAGACACTCCCACACCCAATCCCATACCTAATAGAAACTCTCACTCCCACTTTCAAAGCCGAATAGAAACTCTCACACCCAGTGTGACTCCAAGGCTGACATACTCCCACCCAATCAAACACCAATACAGACACTAAAACCCACTATCACACCCAATTAGACACTCTCACAGATGCTCTCACAACTCACATCCAGGCAGACATTTTCACAGTGACTCTTGCACTCTCAAACCCACTCAGACAGACACTCTGACATGCACTCTCACACACCGATAGACAATTACACTCAGTCTCATATTCAGAAACACACACTCTTGCCTACACACACACACAGAAAGGAACTGTGACACCCACTCTCACACCCAGACTCACCATCTCTCATACCTAGACAGACACTCCCACACCAACTTTTGCACCCGGACTCATCCTCTCACACTTACGCTAAAACGTAGGCTTTCCCTTTCAACCCCAGTCACACACCCAGACAGACACTCTCACACCCACTCTCACACCCACTTTCATACCCATACAGACAATCTCACACCCACTGTGACAGCCAGGCTGACACGCTCACTCCTAGGCACATTCCCATTTAGACATTCTTACATCCACTGTGACATATAGGCTTTCACTTTCAAACCCAGTCACACACCCAAACAGACACTCTCAAATCCACTCTCATACCCACACTCAGATAGACATTCTCACATGCACTGTGACACCCAGGCTGACACTCTCACACCCAGTCACACACCCATACAGACACTCTTACACACACTATCACACCAAGAGAGACATGCTCACAGCCACTCTCACACCCAGACACACTCTCACATTCAGACATACACTCTCACTGTGAGTCTCACACTTAGAGACACACTCTCACACCCACTCACACACTCAGACAGACACTCTGACACACACTCAAATACCCAGACTCACCGTCTCACAGCCACTCTTACACCCTGACACACTCTTACACTCAGTCTCATATCCAGAGACCCACTCTCACACCCACTCACACAGACAGACATTGTGACATCCACTCTCACATTGAGACTCGCCCTCTCACACCCACTCTCACACCCAGACAGACACTCCAGCACCCACTCTCACACCCAGACAATCCCTTTAACACCCATTCACACCTAAATTCACCCTCTTATGCCTACTGTTACACACCCAGACACACTCTGACACCCGCTCTCACACCCAGAGAGCCACTCTAACACCCACTTTCATGGCCGGACTAGAGTGACACTCCCACATCCACTGTAACTCCCAGGCTGACACTCACACCCAGTCACAAGCACATACAGACACTCTCACACATACTCTCATACCAAGATAGAAACTCTCAAGCCCAAAAACAAACTCTCACACCCACTGTGACACCCAGACTGATACACTCACAGATGGTAACACACCCATATAGACACTCTCACACCCACTCTCACACTCAGACTCTCCCACACCCACTCTCACACCCAGACACTCCCTTTTACAACCACTCTCACACCTAGATTTACCCTCTCACACCAACTGTTACACACCCAGACACTCTCACACCCACTCTTACACCCAGAGAGTCACTCTCTAACCCAACTTGCATGTTCAGATAGACATTCACACCCACTGTGACACTCAGGCTGACACACTCACACTCAGACACACACTCTCACACCCACTCTCATGCCCAGACAGAAACTCTCACACCCAAATAGAATGCTCACATCCACAGTGACACTCACGCCAAGTCACACACCCATACAGATGTTGTAGTTTAGCAGTAATTAGATTAAGCATTAGCAGAAGACATCTTGTATTTGTAACTATTGTGAACCTTTCGCGAAATCCATTTTGTATTCATGGCAGCCATTTTCTCTGCCACATGCTGCCATGTGCTCACCATGTGCTCTGTCCTACCTTTCTGTTAACTACTCTTGAAATCTGCCTAGTGACAAGTTATATTTAGCATCTCCCACTTTCGCACATGCTCAGTAAGGTCTGCAGCTGTTAGTCCTTGAAAACTGTTAGCTCCTCCTACCTGTCGACTGTGCATTTTCCATATGACCTTACATGTATACAAGTCTTGCTTCTATAATTGTACCACCTCCTTTTAGCCCCTGCGTGGGTATAAAAGGACCATGCTCTCTCAGTTCAGTGTGCTACTTCAGACATTACCTAAGGGTGCTGTTTGAACTGTAGTACCACCTCATGAGGTTAATAAACTTTGTCTTTTATTTCAGTTCCTGTGCCAACTTCTTCCTACATGGTCTGAGGACTTTGTGCAGAGAAAGGTGAACCCCTTGCACTAGTAGGCCTTGCTGAGGCTTACTTCAACACAGACACTCTCACATCCACTCTTATACCCAGATAGAAACTCCCACACCCACTCTCACACCCAAATAGAAACTCTCACTCCCACTGTGACACATAGGCTGACACTTTCAGACCCAGTCACACACCCATACAGACACACTCACAGCCACTCTCACACCCATGAAGTCTCACACCCACTGTGACTCCCAGGCTGACACTCTCAAACCCAGTCAAACACCAACACAGACACCCACACCCACTATCTCACCCATACACACTGTCACAAATGCTCTCACACCAGACACACTCTCACATCCAGAAACTCCCTTTTACACCCACTCAAACACCTAGATTTACCCTGTCATACCTACTGTTACATACCCAGACATGCTCTCACATCCACTTTTACACCCAGAGAGTCACTCTCTCACCCACTTTCATGGCCAGACAGACACTATCACACCAGTGCCACCCAGGCTGACACAATCACACCCAGTCACACCCCCATACAGACACTCACACCCAGACAGGTACTGTGATACCCACTCTTACACCCAGACTCACCCTCTCACATACCCAGACAGACACTCTCACACCAACTCTCACACCCAGACACTTCCTTTTACACCAACTTTCACAATCAGACTCACCCTCTCACACCCACTGTGATACATATGCTTTCACTTTCAAACTCAGTCACACACCCATACATACACTCTCACATCCACTCTTATACCCAGTCCCACACCCAGACACTCTCACACCCAGGCTGACACTCCCACACCCAGTCACACCCCCATACAGACACTCTCACATCCACTATCACACCCAGAGAGACACCCTCACAACCACTCTCACACCCAGACACACTCTCACATTCAGACAGACACTCTCACAGTGAGTCTCACACTCAGAGACACACTCTCACACCCACTCACACACCCAGGCAGACACTCTGACACACACTCTCACACTCAGATCCACCTTCTCACAGCCACTCTCACACCCAGACACACTCTCACATTCAGACACACACTCTCACTGTGAGTCTCACACTTAGAGACACACTCCCACACCCACTCACTCACCCCACTCACTCACCCAGATAGACACTCTGACATACACTCTAATACCCAGACTCATCGTCTACCTGCCACTCTCACACCCTGACATACTCTTACACTCAGTCTCATACTCAGAGACCCACTCTCACACCCACTCACACACCCAGACAGACATTGTGACATCCACTCTCACATTAAGACTCACCCTCTCACACCCAGACACTCCCACACCCACTCCCACACCCAGACACTCCCATTTACACCCATTCACACATAACTTCACCCTCTCATGCCTATTGTTATACACCCAGACACACGCTGACATCTGCTCTCACACCCAGAGAGCCACTCTCACACCCACTTTCATGGCCAGAATGACACTCCCACTCTCACAGTGAGTCTCACACCCAGAGGCACACTCTCACACCCGGGGTGACATTCTGACACACGCTCTCACACCCATGCCCACCCTCTCACAGCCACTCTCACACCCAGGCACACTCTCACTCTCAGTCTCATACTCAGAGACTCACTCTCACATCTACTCACACTCCCAGACAGACATTGTGACACCCACATTCTCATCCAGACTCACCCTCTCACACACACTCTCACACCGAGACAGACACTCCCACACCCACTCTCACACCAAGGCACTCCCTTTTACACCCTCTCTCACACCAAGGTTCACCCTCTCATGCATGCTGTTACACACCCAGACACATTCTCACACCCACCTTCACACCCGAGAGCCACTCTCACACCCACTGTCATGATCATGAATCTCACACCCACTGTGACAACCAGGCTGACACACTCACACCCAGTCACACACCTGTACAGACACTCCCACACCCAATCCCATACCTAATAAAAACTCTCACTCCCACTTTCAAAGCCGAATAGAAACTCTCACACGCAGTGTGACTCCAAGGCTGACATACTCACACCCAATCAAACACCAATACAGACACTAAAACCCACTATCACACCCAATTAGACACTCTCACAGATGCTCTCACAACTCACATCCAGGCAGACATTCTCACAGTGACTCTTGCACTCTCAAACCCACTCAGACAGACACTCTGACATGCACTCTGACACACCGATAGACAATTACACTCAGTCTCATATTCAGAAACACACACTCTTGCCTACACACACACCCAGAAAGGAACTGTGACACCCACTCTCACACGCAGACTCACCATCTCTCATACCTAGACAGACACTCCCACACCAACTTTTGCACCCGGACTCATCCTCTCACACCTACGCTAAAACGTAGGCTTTCCCTTTCAACCCCAGTCACACACCCAGACAGACACTCTCACACCCACTCTCACACCCACTTTCATACCCATACAGACAATCTCACACCCACTGTGACAGCCAGGCTGACACGCTCACTCCTAGGCACATTCCCATTTAGACATTCTTACATCCACTGTGACATATAGGCTTTCACTTTCAAACCCAGTCACACACCCAAACAGACACTCTCAAATCCACTCTCATACCCACACTCAGATAGACATTCTCACATGCACTGTGACACCCAGGCTGACACTCTCACACCCAGTCACACACCCATACAGACACTCTTACACACACTATCACACCAAGAGAGACATGCTCACAGCCACTCTCACACCCAGACACACTCTCACATTCAGACATACACTCTCACTGTGAGTCTCACACTTAGAGACACACTCTCACACCCACTCACACACCCAGACAGACACTCTGACACACACTCATAATACCCAGACTCACCATCTCACAGCCACTCTTACACCCTGACACACTCTTACACTCAGTCTCATACCCAGAGACCCACTCTCACACCCACTCACACAGACAGACATTGTGACATCCACTCTCACATTGAGACTCGCCCTCTCACACCCACTCTCACACCCAGACAGACACTCCAGCACCCACTCTCACACCCAGACAATCCCTTTTACACCCATTCACACCTAAATTCACCCTCTTATGCCTACTGTTACACACCCAGACACACTCTGACACCCGCTCTCACACCCAGAGAGCCACTCTCACACCCACTTTCATGGCCGGACTAGAGTGACACTCCCACATCCACTGTAACTCCCAGGCTGACACTCACACCCAGTCACAAGCACATACAGACACTCTCACACATACTCTCATACCAAGATAGAAACTCTCAAGCCCAAAAACAAACTCTCACACCCACTGTGACACCCAGACTGATACACTCACAGACGGTAACACACCCATGTAGACACTCTCCCACCCACTCTCATACTCAGATAAAAACTCTCACAATCAACTCCCACTCCCACTACGACACATAGGCTGGCACTCTGACACCTAGTCAAACACCCATACAGACACTCACACCCACAATCACATCCAGAGAGACACTCTCACAGATGCTCTCACACCCAGACACATTCTCACATCAAGACAGATGTTCTCACAGTGACTCTCACACTCAGAGACACACTCTCAAGCCCACTCACACACCCAGAGAGACACTCTGACATGCACTCTCACACCCACATAGACACTCTCGCACTCAGTTTCATGCTCAGAAACGTACTCTCATGCCTATTCACTCACAGGCAGCACTGTGACACCCACTATCACACCCAGACTCACCCTTTCACACCCGATCTCATACACTGACAGACACTCCCATGCCAGCTCTAACACCCAGACAATCCCTTTTACACCTACTTTCACACCCAGACTCACCCTCTCACACCTATTGTGGCACATAGTGTAGGAAAGTGCCATCTTGCCTGGCATGTTACCCCCATATTTCACTGTATATATGTTGTTTTAGTCTATGTGTCACTGGGACCCTGCCAGGCAGGGCCCCAGTGCTCATAAGTATGTGCCCTGTGTGTGTTCCCTGTGTGATGCCTAACTGTCTCACTGAGGCTCTGCTAACCAGAACCTCAGTGGTTATGCTCTCTCTCCTTTCCAAATTTGTCACTAACAGGCTAGTGACTAAATTTACCAATTCACATTGGCATACTGGTACACCCATATAATTCCCTAGTATATGGTACTGAGGTACCCAGGGTATTGGGGTTCCAGGAAATCCTTATGGGCTGCAGCATTTCTTTTGCCACCCATAGGGAGCTCTGACAATTCTTACACAGGCCTGCCAGTGCAGCCTGTGTGAAATAACGTCCACGTTATTTCACAGCCATATACCACTGCACTTAAGTAACTTATAAGTCACCTATAGGTCTAACCTTCACCTGGTGAAGGTTAGGTGCAAAGTTACTTAGTGTGTGGGCACCCTGGCACTAGCCAAGGTGCCCTCACATCGTTCAGGGCAAATTCCCTGGACTTTGTGAGTGCGGGACACCATTACACGCGTGCACTATACATGGGTCACTACCTATGTATAGCGTCACAATGGTAACTCCGAACATGGCCATGTAACATGTCTAAGATCATGGAATTGTCACCCCAATACAATTCCATGATCCCCCGGGTCTCTAGCACAGTACCCGGGTACTGCCAAACTGTCTTACCGGGGTCTCCACTGCAGCTGCTGCTGCTGCCAACCCCTCAGACAGGTTTCTGCCCTCCTGGGGTCCAGGCAGCCCTGGCCCAGGAAGGCAGAACAAAGGATTTCCTCTGAAAGAGAGTGTTACACCCTCTCCCTTTGGAAATAGGTGTGAAGGCTGGGGAGGACTAGCCTCCCCCAGCCTCTGGAAATGTTTTGATGGACACCGGTTCAGGGATCCCCCAGCCCTGCTCTGGCGCAAAACTAGACAAAGGAAAGGGGAGTGACCACTCCCCTGCACCTTCCAGTGGAGTTGCCCAGAGCTCCTCCAGTGTATCCCAGACCTCTGCCATCTTGGAAACAGAGGTGTTGGGGGCACACTGTACTACTCTGAGTGGCCAGGGCCAGCAGGTGACATCAGAGGCTCCTTCTGATAGGCTCTTACCTCTCATGGTAGCCAATCCTCCTTCCTTGGTAGCCAAACCTCCTTTTCTGGCTATTTAGGGTCTCTGCTTTGGGGAATTCTTCAGATAACGAATGCAAGAGCTCACCAGAGTTCCTCTGCATCTCCCTCTTCACCTTCTACCAAAGGATCGACCGCTGACTGCTCAGGACGCCTGCAAAACTGCAACAAAGTAGCAAGATGACTACCAGCAACATTGTAGCGCCTAATCCTGCCGGCTTTCTCAACAGTTTCCAGGTGGTGCATGCTCTGGGGGTAGTCTGCCTTCACCCTGCACCAGGGGCTCTGATTAAATCTTCCGTGGGTCGACGGAATCTTCCCCCTGCTAACGCAGGCACCAAAAGACTGCATCGCTGGTCCTCTGGGTCCCCTCTCATCCTGACGAGCATGGTCCCTGGAACTCAGCAACTCTGTCCAAGTGACTCCCACAGTCCAGTGACTCTTCAGTCCAAGTTTGGTGGAGGTAAGTCCTTGCCTTCCCACGCTAGACTGCATTGCTGGGTACTGTGTGATTTGCAGCTGCTCCGGCTCCTGTGCACTCTTCCAGGATTTCCTTAGTGCACAGCCAGGCCTGGGTCCCCGGCACTCCTTCCTGCAGTGCACAACCTCCTGAGTTGTCCTCCGGCGTCGTGGGGCTCCCTTTTTGTGACTTTGCGTGGACTCCAGTTCACTCTACTTCTAAGTGCCTGTTCAGGTACTTCTGCGGGTGCTGCCTGCTTCTGTGAGGGCTCCCTGAGTTGCTGGGCACCCCCTCTGTCTCCTCCTCCAAGTGGCGACATCCTGGTCCCTCCTGGGCCACAGCAGCACACAAAAACCTCTACCACGACCCTTGCAGCTAGCAGGGCTTGTATGCGGTCTTTCTCCTCTGCAAGCTTCATCGCAACGTGGGACATCCATCCTCCAAAGGAGAAGTTCCTAGTCCTCTTCTTCCTTGCAGAACTCCAAGCTTCTTCCAACAAGTGGCAGCTTCCTTGCACCCTCAGCTGGCATTTCCTGGGCTCCTGCCCACTCTTGACACTGTCGCGACCATTGGACTTGGTCTCCTTGTCTTACAGGTACTCAGGTCCGGAAATCCACTGTTGTTGCATTGCTGGTGTTTGTTCTTCCTGCAGAATCCCCCTATCATGACTTCTGTGCTCTCTGGAGGTAGTAGGTGCACTTTACACCTACTTTTCAGGGTCTTGGGGTGGGCTATTTTTCTAACCCTCACTGTTTTCTTACAGTCCCAGTGACCCTTTACAAGCTCACATAAGTTTGGGGTCCATTCGTGGTTCACATTCCACTTTTGGAATATATGGTTTGTGTTGCCCCTATCCCTATGTGCTCCTATTGCAACCTATTGTAATTCTACACTGTTTGCATTACTTTTCTTGCTATTAATTACCTAATTTTGGTTTGTTTACATATATCTTGTGTATATATCTTATCCTCATACTGAGGGTACTCACTGAGATACTTTGGGCATATTGTCATAAAAATAAAGTACCTTTAGTTTTAGTAACTCTGTGTATTGTGTTTTCTTATGATATTGTGCATATGACACCAGTGGTATAGTAGGAGCTTTACATGTCTCCTAGTTCAGCCTAAGCTGCTTTGCCATAGCTACCTTCTATCAGCCAAAGCTGCTAGAAACACCTCTTCTACACTAATAAGGGATAACTGGACCTGGCACAAGGTGTAAGTACCTCTGGTACCCACTACAAGCCAGGCCAGCCTCCTACACATAGGCTTTCACTTTCAAACCGAGTCACACACTTATACAGACACTATCACACCCATACACATACCCTCTCTCACACCCAGACAGACGATCTCACACCCAATGTGACTCCCAGGCTGACACTTCCACACCAGTCATATACGCCCATATAGACACTCTCACACTCACTATTACACCCAGAGAGACATGCTCACAGCCACTCTCACACCCAGACATACTCGCACATTCAGACACACTCTCACAGTGAGTCTCACACTCAGAGACACACTCTCACAGCCACTCACACACCAAGGCAGACACTGTGACACACACTCTCACACCCAGACTTACCCTCTCATAGCCACTCTCACACCCAGAAACACACTCACACTCAGCCTCATACTCAGAAACACACTCTCTTACCCACTCACACACCCAGAGAGACATTGTGACACCCACTCTCACATCCAGAATCACCCTCTCACACACTCTCACATTCAGACAGAAACTCTCACACCCATGCGCACACCTAGACACTCCCTTTTACACCTGTCACACCTAAATTTACCCTCTCATGCCTACTGTTACACATCCAGACACATTCTCACACCCACTTTCACACCCAGAGAGCCACTCTCATACCCACTTTCATGCGCAGACAGACACTCTGACGCTACCTGTGCCACCCAGGCTGACACACACACACCCAGTCACACATCCATACAGACACTATCACACTCACTCTCATACTCAGATACAAACTCTCACACCCATTTTCAAACCCAAATAGAAACTCTCACACCCACTGTGACACCCAGGCTGACACACTCATAGCCAGCCACACACCCAAACAGACACTCTCACACCCACTTGGACACTCAGACATACTCTCACACCCACTGTGACACCCAGGCTGACACTCCCACACCCAGTCACACAACCATGCAGACACTCTCACACCCACTCTCATACTCATAGAGACACTCTCACAACCACTCTCACACCCAGACACACCATCCCATTCAACAAAACACTTTCACAGTGAGTCTCACACACCCAGACACTCTGACACCCACTCTCACATCCAGACTCACCATCTAACACCCACACTCACACCCAGACAGACATTCTCATACTCAGTATCACACTCAGATTCAAGATTCAGACAGACACTGTGACACCCTGTCTCACACCCAGATTCAAGCTCTCATACCCACTCTCACACCCAGACAGACACTCACACACCTGCTCTCACACCGAAAGACACTCTCACACTCACCCTCACAGCCAGACACTTGCACACCCTCTGTCAGACCCAAACACTTGATATAAATGTGAAACAATAATTTAAAATGAGTACATAATTTGAACAATCTGTGGTTTTTGGTTGTTTTTGGAGAGGTAGTGATTTTGTTAGAAAAGTAAATACATGTTGGATTGGGTTTTTAGAAAGTGGAAAATGTTTGATGTTTGCATATATTTACTAATTGAAAAAAATCAAGCACACCTTTAACATTTGCTTTACAAGTGAGCATGGTGCTCAGAGAAACTGTTATGAACTTGTGACCTACTGCTGCAAGAGAATGTTGCAAAGGATGTTATGATGGTAGCAGGGCTACAGGAGCATGGGGAAAGGGAATAAGAAAGACTAGAGTGTGACTTTATAGTCATAGTTTTAGTGGGAAAAAATGTTTAAAAGTGTATTTAGGTGTTAATATATTTTTTTTATTGAAAGAGGAACATATATGTCATTTCATTTAAGAATTAACTTTGTCTCCCACACAAATCCGTGCATCTGCTGCAGAGTTACAAGGTGGGCCATGCCGAGCTCTACATTTGATCCACAGATTCAGCTAAACTTGAATCAAATTTGGCTACTTTGTGCAGAGCGCTAGAAAGGGTTATGTATGAGAAATAGTCAGAAGATGTATAGCATAACTTAAATATGAAGGAGAGATTCTGATTGGGGTTGCTATTAATGGTTGCCTTGTATGAGAGTGATGTACCATTTTTCTGCTTGTTTTTTGCGCATTTTCAGTGAGAAGAAATTCTAACTGATCCTGAGAGACAAATATACAGATCCACAAACACAATTAACAGGTACGTGTAGTCAGATGTTTTTTAATTTAAAATGTGTTACTAAAGGCATGATTTTATGTAAGGTGAATGAAAGTGAGTAGCATGTTCATAGCAAGTAAAATGTATGTAAGTAGTAGGTGTGTGATATAAATAAGGAAAAGTAGTATAATCATCAAACAAAGGTTAGACTTTCCATTTAGCACACAATACTCAACCATTATGGAGGCTGTAGGTAGGCCTTAGAGCAGGGTTCTTTGTTATTAAGAGGTGAAACCTGTCTTTCTCACTTTAACTGACGTAGATACGCACTTGCAGACCCCCATGCCCACATATATATGCAATCTGACAAGTGTACTTTAAGTCATATACTTATTAACAAAAGGATAGAACCACTGACACACCAAGTCACACACTGAAAGGGTCCCTTATACATTTATGCATGCACCCAGATAGCGGTCATGTTTCCAGTAGTATTGTAGGTAGTTGGACAGACAGTTGCATAGCCCTGTACTCATATTTTCTTGAACAACTGTTGAGATGCTCATAAAGGTACTGAGTCAGATATATAGTTAAATAAATACTGGCCCAACCCATTCACCCATCCACACAGTACTACTTTAAAAATGGCTCAGGCCTACTATTGCAAATTCTGAGTGTGCAGTTTTACTGTGAGCTCAAGTTCCCATTAGAAAACCTGGTTGACAATTGTTAACTGTCCTCATACTATAGAAAATTTAGCACGCAGGTAAGCTGTAGATACGTGATAGAGTACAGTGCTTTGTGGTTCAAAGTGAAACATGTCCTTCAAAGTTTCAGTAAGTTAGACATGCATTTATAGACTCCTATGCTTACTCATATATGCAATGTCCAACCTCTAGTGCAATTCATATGCCTATTAACAAAAGGATATAGCCATTCACACAGCAAGTCAGACACTGCGAGGGGCACTTATACATTCACGAACACACCCAGATAGTAGTTAGATTTTCATGAGTATTAGAACTAGTTGCAGAGACAGTCACATACCCTTGTACTCAAGATATTTACTATACATCTGTTGGGACGCTCTTAGAGGTACAGATACACTCAGTCAGATATGTAGCTAAATAGTGACCAAACTTACTCACCAATCCACACAAGTACCAACTTAAACATAACTCAGGCCTACTACTGCAGATTCTGAGTGTGCAGTTTTACATTGAACTTGAGTTGCCACTAGAAAACCTGGTTGACAGTCCTTACAATATCCTTATATAACTGAACATTAAGCACTCAGCTGGGCTGTAGATAGATGATATAATATGGTGATTTATGGTTAAAAGATTAAACATGTCTTTCAAAGTTCCAGTGAGTTAGACATTCACTTATAGACTCCTATGATCACTTTTATATGCAATGTCTAGCTCATAGTGCAACTCACAGACCTATTAACAAAAGGATACTACCACTCACACAGCAAATCAGACACTGAGAGAGCTGCCTGTAGATTCATGCACACAACACACCCAGACAGCAGTTGTGTTTCCAACAGTATTGGATCCAGATGCACACACTGTTTCATACCTCTATATTCATTATCTTTACTTAACATCTGGTAGAACACTCATAGAGATACTGATACAGTCAGTCAGAAATGCAATCAAATACTGACATATCCTACTCACCAATGCACATAAGTAGTACTGGCTCAGGCCTACTGCTGCAGACTCTAAGGGGCATATTTACAAGCCCCTAGCATTACTGAAGCATCACTTTTTGTGACACTCCGGTGGCGCTGTACCATATTTCCAAGGTGGTATTAAGCCATTTTTTGTGGCTTAACGCTGCCTTGTACATATAAGCCACCGATACAGGTTTCTATGGTAGAGGGGCTTTCAATGGGTGTTGCTGTGGTCGTTTCACTGCAATACCCATTGCTTTTGACGCTCCCCCAGATCTACAAGGAAACATAAATCTGAGGCAGTGCCCAAAACTAACGCCACCCCAGGGAAGGTGTTAGCATGGCACAACAAGGAGAAATACTTTAATTTTTCCACATTTTTGCTTTTTCTATGTGTGCTGCATTCAGCAGTCCATCCTGCACATAAACAATCATTAAATAATGACAAGTTGCTACTTCTATGTGTGCTGCAATCGCCATTATTGATTGTTTATGTGCAGAAAGGGACACCTTCCTGCACAGTAACAATCATTTCCCGTGGCGCAGGCACTCTTGCACTATGATGCAAGGGTGCCTGCATTGGCACTAGGCAGCTAAATTTAGTGCCAGTACTTGATAAACACAGGGGTGCACCATATGCTTGTAAATACAGTGCATCCCTGCATTTCTGAAGTGATGCAGCATGGCACTACCAATTTTGGCATTTCACTGCACCACTTCCTTGCAAATATGTCCCTGAGTGTGTGCTTTTACTGTCAGCTCAATTTGCCATCAGGAAGGCTGCTTGACAACCCTTAAACTGTCTTTACTACAGAACATTGAAATCTCAGCTAGGGTGTAGGTAGGCCAAAGAGCAGGGTGCTATGTAGCTAAAAGATGAAACTTCCTTGTAAGTGTCACTCAGTTAGATGTGCACTTACAGAGTCCTAGGCTCACTAATATAGGCAGGGTCCCACCCATACTGTAACTCATAACCCCATTAACAAAAGAATAGAGCCACTGGCACACCCAGTCAGACACTGAGAGGGCTGTTTATATATTGATGGACAGAGTCAGACAGTGGTAATATTTCCAGCAGCATTGGATCCGGTTGCACACACAGTTACATACCCCTGTACTCATTATATTTACTTAACCATCTGGTCGACCACTCATAGAGGTACTGCTACACTCATTCAGATAGGTATCCATGTACTGATACAACCTACTCATCTCATTCACACAAGTACTACTTTAAACACTGCTCAGACCTACTACTACAGAGCCTGAGTATGCAGTTTTACGGCTATCTTGACATCTCATTGAAAATCCTTTTGCTAAGCCTTAAACTCTACTTTTACTATGAGTAACTCACCTCTCACCTAGGAAGTTAGTACCACCCATTTAACTGGTATTGAGCACACTCACATGCTTAATTATTTGTAGAATGTAATTTAATACTATTTTCCATGGAGCAAAATACAGTTTCTATTTGATTTGTAGGTATCCACTTGTATCGGGGAAAAAAAAATCAGAATGCCTGATGAGAGACAAATAGGAAAGAAACAGAGAAAACAATACTACCTAATTCAAAATGACAGTAAAAAGACAGTTAAGGTGTATAATGTGGAGAATAACAAAAGAACAGCTGGTAAGAGCACTAAGGACTTTCTGAAAAAAGTATATCAAAACTTGCAAACTAAAAGAAAGTTGTCTAGTAAAAACAGGAGTTTAAAATCAAGTAATAAACAAGAAAGATCACACGCTTTTAAAAGTAGAAAATGTAATAAGGAAGGACAGAATTTGACTTGGAGATAGAAACAGTTTAAGGAGATAAGAGTAGAAAGGTTTTGAACTAGAGTAATACAATGTTTGCTAAAGAAGATGAAGAAGTATAAGCAGTAAAGTGCTATAGTTAAACAAAACCAAAATATTGGGAGTACAGTGGACAAAGCATTTCATCTGAAGAGGAAACTTTCTATCTTAATATTAAACAGAATGAAGACACCAGACAAAACAGTAATCTACATGAGGAAAATAACATTAACAAAAAGGCCTTTTAACAAAAGTAATTCTTCTAATTTAATTTTAAAGGTGAATGGATAACACATTTAGTACAGAACCATTTTTAATTAAGAGAGTTACTGGCAAAATAACACATTAGTGCATGCATTTGACACAAGTGGTTGCTGCTATCAAGTGCAAGTCAGTACTCCTGTAGAAAAAGAAGAGATAGTTCCTAGGAATGTAGAATAAGTGGTAGCTGAAGAGGTACAAGAAAGGCATAGACAGGCTCCTGTGTAAAAGTGGAAGTGTAGCAGTATTTGTCCTGTTCATCAGGAATCAATTGATAAATTGAGAATTTTCATGGAGAAGTCTGAAAGAGAAAATTATGATGCTGCAAGGGTTAGATCCATGCAAAGTTGGGATATACACTTACTTACCAGGCAATTCACTGGCATGTATTTCAAAGAAAGTATGTAAAAGTACGTTTCATCACTTTAGAATGTTAGCTGTCCATCATTCAAAAATGTCAAATTTTATAATGAGGCTTTATTGTGTAACAACTCCAGCTTTATGTTTAGGAGACATGAAAGAGCCCTGAGGCAGAGGTTGAGAAAGTTTGTGAATACATTCAGGGCCTGATTTAGATCTAAGTGGAGGGAATACTGCATCACAAACTTGACAGATGGCCCATCCACCACATTATAGGTGAAAGAAAATATTATCAATTTGCAAAAATGTTGATGTTTCTGGCGATGTTATTTGTATTGATGATAATGTTTAACAATCAAGTGGACAAATAGAAAAAGTGGATAAACAAAAGTCAGAAGAAATGTATGAGCACTACAATAACCCTCTACTTCATTCCAAAGAAGCTGTTGGGTATGTGATTGATCTTTTCCAAATTAAACAAGCTAGAGGAGCTCCATTGAGTGTGTGGGAAAAAAAGTTTTGAGGCTCGCTGTTTTCCATAGCTATTTCCCTCAGGAGTAGGTGGGCGATACGATGATCGGACTGTACAAATACCAGCAGCAGAATACAGGTCAACAAGACTATATTCAGAGGACCCTAGGTTTTGCCAGGTTATTCCATATATATTCCATTTGTTGTTTGAGAGTGAATTGTCAGGACTGTCTTATGCTGTGACCCATATTCTAAAGACATGAGTTAAGCTACAAAATCGTTCTGCAAGGGAGTTTATTGGAGTACAACTTAATTAATTTGATGGCATGCCAAAATGGAACTAATGAATGTTGGTATTGCCGTCATGGAGAACTTAAATGTATGCTCCAAAACTTAGGTGCATCTACTTGGTTTATAACACTTAGTTGCTCAGAACATAAATGGGAAGATGTACTTAACTTTCTTAGAGAAGCAAACTGCAACATTAAGGAAATTAATTTGAATATAACAGGAGAACTTTTCTCTTTGGATACTGTTAATGTATGTAGGTATTTGAATCACAAGTTTCAAGCGATGCTGGATGAAATAATTGATATCATTTTGTTTACAAACAGAAATCAAGTTGAATACCTAGCTGTTCAGTTTGAGCAGCTGGAAGGTTGTGTGGAATAGGGGCTGATTGCAGCAGCTCCCTCACGTTTTGCCCTTATTTATAGCTGATACTGGTGTTTTCTGACCCTGGCTATGCCCTGGGCCCTGGTAACCAGTCCCAGGGCCAGTACCCTGTTTAAAATGGTATGCAAATTAGGCCTGAATATAATTTGCTCTGACAGCCTACCTCTAAGTCTAAAAAATGTTTTATAAGCACCTGTCAGGGAAAAAAAGCCAAATTAGTTTTCCCCATTGTAGTCAATGGGCTCCATAGGCTAACATTTGGGAGACTTTATTTTAAAACATTACTGTAAGGGCCAGATGTAGCAAATTCCCAAATTGCGACTTGTAATTTGCGAGTCCCTGCGACTCGCAAATTGCAAGTCGCAATTTGGGATGCAGAAAGGTGTCTCAGACACCTTCTGCGAGTCGCTATGGGGTCGCAAAGACCCACCTCATTAATATAAATGAGGTGGGTCGCAATTTGCGACCCCATAGTGATTCAGGGCACTCACGGGGATGGTGGCTTGCTGGGAACAGCAGACCACCATGTCCGTGACTGCTTTTCAATAAAGCAGTTTTTTTTTTCAAAGTGCAACCCGTTTTCCTTAAAGGAAAACGAGCTGCACTTTGAAAAATAAACCAAAACCTTTTGTTTCGGTATTTTTCAGGGCAGGTAGTGGTCCATTGGACCACTGCCTGCTCTGAAAAATTATTTTTTGGTCCAGACACAAAGGGGAAGGGATCCCATGGGGACCCCTTCCCGTTTGCGACTGGGTTACCATCCACTTCAAGTGGATGGTAAATGCGCTTTCATTTGCGACCGCAATCGCAGTCGCAAATGAAATTGCATACCAGTGCGACTCGCAAATAGGAAGGGACACCTTCCTATTTGTGACTCGGAAATGCATTTTGCGAGTCGGTTCCGACTCGCAAAATGCATTTCACATAGCAAAGTGTCTTTAGTGACTCGCAAACGGCGATTTTCGCCGTTTGCGAGTCGCTAAAGCTTTGCTTCATCTGGCCCTTAATGCTTATTTTCTGTAGCAATGAGCTAAAGTTAGCACTTTTGGTTCCATATTAAATGTTATAATGAATTCAACTTACCAAGGTTGAATTTAATATAACTAACCCAGTGAAAGATTTTTGGAACTCTTTCTGAAAGTTACCAAATTCAGCCCTGTAGTGCCCTTTCCTGATTGGTCAGCCTCTGGTAGCCTGAGCCACCCTACCTTAATGAGGTGTGAAGTGGCCTGAGCTGAGACAAATGAGGGTGGGTGGGGAACTGCTGCAGCAGATGGTAGAGCAGGATGGGGAGAGAGAGGCCAAACTGGTTTTCAAAGGAGGGAAAGCCACTTAAGACAGAAACTGGACCTCCCTAATTTCTTGTTCTATCAGCCAGATTGGAGCCCTGCTAATTAGATTAGGAGAGGGGCTGAGGAGGTGTGTTAGGGAAACTTGACCACACCAGTGGATGGGCTCAGCCACATGTAACCTTCAAGGAGAGATATCTTCTACGTTGGATTTTTAAAGAATGTTGCATTATAGGATTGATTTTTGCCAAACTTCACAGGAAGTGGCCACACTAGAGGGTGTTGGCCTGCACCCTATTGGACAGGAGCACCCCTCTGCTTTCCACCCCAGGAGCAAGGATAAATATGGCAGAGCTGCCACACAATTCAGATCTCTGGTGGAAGAAGATTCTTGCAAAGAAGGACTGTACTGCTGGACCCCTGGCATGCACCTGGACACTGCACTCACATTGACTGCACCAGCTGCACACTTGGGACTTCAACAACTCCAGGGGTGAACTCCCTATAAGTTAGAGGTAAAAAGGAGCTGACTAGAGTCCCCTGCATCAAGTCCTACAAAAAGATCCCAGCTGATCACCATCCATTGGCCATTTGAGGATTCTGACCAGGTGCATTCTAGGAACTCTTAGCCCAAATTCCAAGTAACAACTCAGAGCATCTGGAACCTTTCATCAAGTATGTAGACACTTCAAGGGCCCCTAGAAATAGATCCAGAAGTTTGGAGAAGTTTGGAGCAAATGTTATAAAAAGCTCCGTAAGTTGAAGAGGTGCATTGTGGGAGCTGTTGTCCCAGACCCCAAGAGGCAAACTAGAGTCTCTGAGCCCTTGGCTAGTGCAGTGGACCACTTTCCTAAATAAAGAAACCCTTCTGAAAGTAAGTGTAACAGTGTTACATCATGGGTGGCCTGAACTCTGGACATTTGTCCCTGTCCAGTGTAAATATTTTTTAATCCTTTGAGCGCTATTTGCTTCTAAGTGCTTCTCTTACTTTTAATCTTTACAAAATCATATCTTTGGCACCCTACATTGGATTTTTGTAATGTTGGTGTCATTTTAAAAATAATATGTTCTATTTTTTTTTAATTGGTGTTGTATTTTTATTGAGTGTTGTGTTTTACTTATTTAATGTTTTGTGGATATTAAATGCTTTACACACGTCTCCTAAGGCAAGTCTAATTGCTCGTGGACCAAGCTACCAAGGAGTGAGCAAGGATTAATTTACGGAGATCTTGACTGGACCTAGTGGGGGTTTGTGGCCTATTGCTAAGTGTAGGTACTTACCTGCCTTTACCAATAATCCACTTTCCAACAAAGTTTAAAGCAGATAGCAAGTTCTGTTGTGCATTTCTTGCTTGTAAAAGATGTGTATGTTCACAGAAAGCAGAGCCTGGTATCTCAAGGATATGCTGTAACAAAACCTAAGTATCAAGTGTAGATGCAACATTTATTCACATTTGTGGCACCTTGTTCAAAGAAGGTATGTCATATGTAGCACTGTCACGGGTTAAAACTTCGTCTGGTTTGTATCTGAGAAAGTTTGATGCCAGTAAAGTAAATGCTGATTCAAGTGGTGTGAAAGAGTAAAACTGTTTGAGAAGTGTATATGCTTGTCATTTAGGACAGTATCTGGTTTACAAAATCCTAGAATCTTACCAAAATAAAAGGTTATAAAGGATGACATTCCTCAAAAAGTGTGCAAGAAAGAGAAAAAGAAAGTTTTGAAGAAAAGAAATAACAAAAATGTTGGTGAAATTGTTGGTTACCATTTGTCAAATCCCTCTGGAGGCAACTGTTATGTCAGTGCTATGCCAAAGTAGTTCTCGATACACTGTTCTCTTTACCTCATCTGGTTCACACAATTTAACAGAAAAAAGATAAAAGGGTGTGCTCTGCACTCTTCACTTTGTTAGAACGCTTGCAAAAAGATGTGTGTACTGGACCTGTAAACACTCAAGAAGATAAACAAGAGTTCATGATGGTTGTGCTTGGTATCTTAGAAGAAGATATGGTACATACTGATGACCTATTTGAAGAAAGGTACTCATGGCAGCAAAACTGTCAAAAACACAGATAGATTCAGAATGATTTATCTACTCAACTCTTCCACACTATAAAACTGTCAGTTTTGTTCAAAGATGCATCACAGAATAACAAATGCTTAAAATGTATCTCCGACCTTCTCTTAAATTTGAATATAAGAAAAACTGGCAAACATATCATCCTCATGCTACAATGATGCACTTCAAATGAAACTAAATTGGAAACACAAATTTCAATTTTTAAAGCTGGATAAATCTATAATCTCTATTGTAAAACATAAAGCTGTATAGGCATTATTTTTCATGAAGGCGTAGGTATTACATCTGGACACTACACTATCTACCTAAAAATACAACTGGATGGACAGAGTGTAAGGACAGCAACCTTACATTCAAGCAGAGATTACCTTATGAACTACCAAATTATTACCTTCTCTTTCTTGAACCAAAATTCTACTGAGAAAATGGAATAGTACACTTCTGAGACTTATAATACAATAAGTTAGGACATCATACGGCCTACCAAGGGTGATATCTTCATAAGCGATTCCACATTTTGAAATGCACCTTCTCTTGGAAGGAAACATCAAAGATAGCACTAAATTGAAATCACACATTGCAATCTGCAAACAAGGACAAATAACTGTTTTATGGGGAAAGGAATACTGGTAAACATATTAAACTTAAACATATTTTTAGATATTGTATTTATTTTTGAAAACTTAAACTGGATGGACAGAATATCATAAGGAGAATGCCACAATAAAACACATGAAACACATGTTTCAAGAACGGTTTCAAAATTGTAAAAAGAATTACAACATAGGCACACTCTACTCTTGTTTAATGGATTGCAAGATTCTATAACATCATATGACATCATGTGGCCTACCAAGGGGGATGTGGTTATAAGGCTTTTTATCTAATATTGATTAATTGTATTGGAACACTCTTAATATAGAAAATACTTATATTAAACCTATATCTATTGCATTACTCAACAAGTATAGGAAAAAATGACATAGTGTGCACCTAAGGGTTTTTACAGTCAATATGATTGTTTTTCCCCCACTGTTCAGTGATGATTATCTATAGTCACTTCATTTATAGTGTGAAAAGTATAGAAGCTGAGAACAGTGAAAAATAAAAAACAGGAGATGTTTAAATAGTATATATAATTGCTATGCTATGATATAAATCCCTTCTGTTAACAATAGTTTTTATTACAGATTGTGAACATGTTAAAGATAAATTTATAATGTGAAACCTTAACTTCTATGTATCTTTTATCTCTTTTTACACAGATTAAAGGACATATTTATTGCAATAATATAGGTAACTAATTACATCTTTGTACATTCATAGACCATCTATAAATATACCCAAGTAAATGTAGCTAATTATAGTGATACAATAATATACAATAATATACACTAGTAAAAACATAGCAGGCACACACATATCCATACACTGACACAACCCGGCACACTCATGGATAAGCTCACATACCCAGTCCAACACTAATGCATACACTAATATATCAAGGCACACAGTGCTACATACACTGACACGCCCAGGCACACACCGATATGTACACTGAGATACCTAGGCACACCATGATGCATAACCTGATACACCAAGGCACACACCTATGCATAAAGTGACACACTCAGGTACATACTCATGCATACACTGACACATCCAGGCACACACTCATTTATACACTGACAAAAATAGGTACACACTTATACATCCAATAACACACAGAGGCACACACTCATACAGTTACTAACACACCCAGGCTCACAATAATTCATGTACTGACACACCAAGGCACGCACTCATATATATACTGACACATCCAAACACACACTCCTGTATGCACTAACACATACTGACACACACTGATACATACACTAACACACCCAAGCACACACTGATACATACACTGACACACCCAGGCACACACTGAAGCATTCACTAACATACCCAGACATACACTCATACATACACTAACACCCAGGCTCACACTGACACATACACTGACACACCAAGCACACATTGTTACATATACTAAGCAATACTCTAAAGTATGTACTCATACACTCACAAACACACTTATACATACACTAACACACCCAGGCACACACTCAGTCATACACTGAAACACCCAAGCACACACTGTTACATACATTAAGGAAACACCCGGAACAATGAGTCCTAAACCACGAAGTTGTGGAAAACAAAAGCGAAACAATGCTTTCATTTTCCACAACTTCCTTGTTTTAGGGCCTTAACCACGCATGTGTGAACCACGTACATGTATGGTTAAGGCACTGAAGTTGGGCTGAGACTGGGGCTGTTTTTTGGGGGGTAGGGTAGGGGGCTTGGGGTGATTAGGGTTTAGGGGCAGGGAAGGGGGGTTTAGGGTTTAGGTTTTAGGGGTGGGTTGAGGGGTTCGGGTGCTTTAGGATTTAGGGGCGGGGTGGGGACTCGGGGTATTTTTAGTTTTTTGGGTGGGGAGCTCGGGGTGATTAGGGTTAAGGGGCAGGGGAGGGTGGTCACGGTTTAGGTTTTAGGGGTGGGTTGGGGTGCTTTAGGTTTTAGGGGTGGAGGTTGGGACTTGGGGTATTTTTAGTTTTTGGGGGTAGGGTGGGGGGCTCGGGGTGATTAAAGTTTAGGGGCGGGGAGGGGGTAAGGGTTTAGGTTTTGGGGGTGGGTTGGGGGATTGGGGTGCTTTAGTTTCTAAGGGAGGGGTTGGGGTTGTGGTCATCTTGGGGGTGGGGGTTAGGGTGGTTGTGGGGGTGGGGGGGTTATGGTAATTTTTAGGGGTGGAGGGCCGGGGGGACGCATGCTGGAACCGTGCATACTGATCACTAATGCCTTTACCAGGAATGCCTTTACAATGAAAAATCATTGTTAAGGCATTCGTGGTAAAGGCATTAGTGATAACAACGAGGTCGTTGTTCCGACCTTGTTGTTGAGGCTTGGGTGGTTGAAGCACTCGTTGTTTAAAAAATAACCCATACATTAACACACCCAGGATCATCCTAATGCATGCACTCACATACCCACACATACACTGATGCATAGATTAACACATCCAGACACACACTCATGCATACACCGACAGACCCAGGCAAACACAGATACATACAGTGACAAACCTAAACACACACTGATACATGCACAAACACAACCAGGTACACACTAATGCATACAATAACACACCGAAGCCCACACCCATTCATATACTAGAATACCCAAGCACTCACTGATGTATACACTGACACACCAAGGCACAGACTCTTGCATACACTAGCATGCCCGGTCACACCCAGATGCATACACTAACACACACAAGCACACAGTCATTTGTACACTAACACACTGAAGCACACGCTGATACATTCACAGACACACCTTGGCACACACTGATACTTACACTGACACATCCAGACACACTCTTGTACATGCACTAACACACCAAGTCACACACTGATATATACTGGTGCACACCCAGGTACACACTGATGCATTCACTAATATACCCAGACACACACTCATACTAACACAACCAGGCTCACAGTCATGCATACACTCACACCCAGATGCACACTGATAAATGCTCTAACATGGCCAGCCTCACACTCATGCATACACTAATACATCCAAGCAGACACTAATACAACCAGGCTCACTCTGATATATACACTAACACATCCGGGCATATACTCTTGTATACACTAACACACACACAGACAGACACTGATACATACACTAACATACCCATGCACACACTCATTCATGTACCAGCATACCCAGGCACACACTGATATATACACTGACACACCAGGGCACACACTGATACATACACTGACATATCCAGACACACACATGTACTGTCACTCCTGGTCACACACTGACACATACACTTGCATATTCAGGCACACACTGAAGCATTCACTAACACACCCAGACACACACTCATTCATACACTAACACACCAAGGTTATACTGATGCATACACTCACACCCAGATACTCACTGACACATGCACTAACACAGCTAGGCTTCCATGCATACATACAGTAACACACTCAATGAGACACTCATTCATACACTAACACACCCAGGCTAAAACTGATACATACACTGACACATCCAGGCGCATAACTTTCTATGCACTAACAGACACAGACACACACTGATATAAACACTAACACACCCACGAGCACACTGATACATACTCTAAAACACATATGCATACATTCAAACATACACTAATACACCAGGTCACACACTCACACATACACTGATACACCCAAGCACATGCTTAAGCATTCACTAACACACCAGACACACACTCATACGTACACTAACACACCCAGGCTCACACTTATACATACCTTGACACACAAGGAACACACTGGTACATACACTAAGACACCCAGGAACACTCTAATGCATGCACCCATACACTTAGACACACACTCATGCATATACTATCACACCCAGGCACACACTCATGCATACACTAACGTACCCAGCCACACACTCCTTCATACAATGACAGATCAGGGCACACACTGATACATGCACTAACACACACAGACACACACTGATACTTACTCTAACACACCCAGGCACACATTCATTTATGTACTAACATACCCAGGCACACACTCCTCCATACACTGAGAAAACCAGGCACACAATTATACATATAATGACACACTCAGGCACACACTCATATACACTAACAAAACCAGACACACAATAATATATAGACAACGCACCGAACACACACTCATGCATATTACTACACTTATCCATACACTGATAAACACATTGATGCACCTAGACACACACTGCTTTCTATAGTAATACAACCATGCATTCACTAGTGCACACAGTGACATACACAGGCACACAACAATAAAGAGGCAGCAACAGCTCTTTATGGAATACATGGCAGTTCTAACAAAACATTTTTTTTTACTTTTTTTAAAACAATTTTTGTTAATTAATTTTCATGTTAAAAAATGAACATGATTGAATGCAAAAACTGCAAATTAGTGAATTGTATGCAAAACTGTTGCATACCGACAAATACTTGTCAAAGAAAAGAAAATATCAGTTTTCCTTAGAACAAGCTCTTGGCACTTGCCCTAGTGAATAACCATGTGTTTTAGCTCACTGCAGGATACTGGAATTGTAATCTCAGCAAGAGGTTGTCCAAAGTCAGATGTTGATGGACCAGGATCAGCTGCAGTAGTGGCTCTCTCCCTGACCATTCCCAAATATTCATGATCATGGTTGCTCTTCACATGCTTCCACACCAATGATGTCCCATAAATATATTTGTTGAGAGTGCCTCTGGAAAGCTGTTTTCCACACAGCTTACATTGTACATATCAAGCACACACCTTCTTCTCTCCTGATGTAACTAAACCAGACCCAAATATCACTCTACTTTCTGGATGAAGCACTTTCTTCCTGTACATCACCTTCCTGCTCTGGTCTCAGAGAAGCAGCTGGAGCATTAGATTCTGACATAATTTCTCTGCAGCTAAAAGGTTTGCACTTTTACCACCAATAGACATGATAAAAGTGACTGTATTGGGTGTGGTCTTCTCAAAACATTCGGTGTGGTTCAACATTAACCATTAGAATGGAAACATTTGTTTTTGACAAGGAGTGACTCCACGGATCCTGCTGCTAATCCGCAGATTCGCCGCAATGTTAAAAAAACCTCATTTGTGCAGGAAGAAATTAACAGAATCATTTAGAAGGTTTCAAATATGTTCACCCATATGGTATAATTGAATTAGGAGGCTCCCATATACCCAAAATATTTTTTTAACAATTCAGCAAATTCGTGGTTTGAAATCTATGGACTGTTTACATCACGTGATCGGAACAAAAACCATAGAGTGTGACAATCTACAGTTCCAGGGAGGATCCGTGAATCTGAAAAAATACAATTAAAGTGAAGAAATATTACAGTAATTATAGTTATGTGTAAAGTATCAATACTCTATTATTGTTTTACCAAGTGGATTACTTTTCCTTCTTCCTATTTTGCCCTCATTCAGCCTATTTTGTCTTTCCTTTTTCTCGTCTATTTAGTGTATTACCTCCTTCCTTTTCCCTCAGTCTCACTGCTTTCTCCTTGTTTTTTGCAATGGTTTGAGTTCTTTCCCTAGTTTTTACTACTTTCTGCTTCCTTTTTGCCACATTTTCTAACTACCTAATCATTATTTTTCACTTGTACTGTGAACTCGGAATAATGAAGGTGGTTGGCCACATGGTCAACCTCTCACAACATTTAAAAACCCAACAGAAAATCCACTGAAAAGCATAGATTACATGGAGGTTATACTTAAAAAATAGAATTTAAAAAACCATGGAAATTCACTGAAAAAACAAAAGTTATTGGGTCATCATAGTTAGGTGCTGAATTTACTCACAAAAAACATAGAAATTCAGCAGTTATAGTTACAGCCCTAATTCTAACTTACACCCCCGCAATGCACAACTTATGACCTCACATATTACATCATGACCTCACATATTATATATAACAAAGTCAAATATATATAACTATCTATTCATTGAATAACAAAGTTTCAATTGACGTAATCACTATATTAAATCACAAAGTCACACACTCCCACATCACATAATGTGTAGTAAACAAATTCACCAATTCACTAATTATAGTTTACTGAACTGCTGAAATAACTATAACTTGATTCACCTGCCATGCACTGCTTATAACCTCACATATTACTTCACTGATAATATTTGGAGGACTGATGGGCAGTGACAACACAACCAACGATGAAAGGCAGCAAGGTAAGGGCAGGAGCACTGATGGAGAATGGAAGTCAGGAGGGTGGGGGATAGTTGGAGGGGAGGGTGATAAGCTGAATGGCCACAGAGTGGAAGCAAAAGAAGGAAGTGAAGTGAAGAGCTGGGGTGGAGAGGCCAAAATAGCAGAACCAATCTTTGTTTCTTTAAGGATTTTTTAAAAATTAAAATGTTTTTCAAACAATGTTTGTCTTTACCTAACAATGTAACATTTTGTCTGTGTTTTTTATTTTTACTTCTTTTGTTTTATGTACAATTTTTGTGCAATTGCTTTGGCAATTAAGTTGTTGTTCATCCTGCCAGAAGAGACCACTTCTTGACATTAATTGCAATATGTTGAGAAATACTACATATTGCAGTCATGCTCCTTTTGTTGGCATTTTAGTACCTCAGTACCTTCTGTTACTCAACATGGGCAATCTCATTTTGGTGCATTGATTTGAGGTGCGTCCATATTCCGGAAATGCCCAGTGTGCAAATGCAGAGCATGATGAAGTTCTTAATTGCACAATGTGCATGTGATATTTTGGTCATATAGGAGGAAGAGTAAAAACCTGCCACACAAAAAAATCCTTCTTGTTAGCTTTCAGCAGAATTTTAATTGCACCAAAGGAACTGAAGTAATTTAAAGTAATTCTGCATTATTTTGTGACATAAAATGACCAATAAATTTTCAATTATGCCAAATTAAGAGTAATTTGGGGAAAAAATGCTAATGTGAGAACATATTTAGCAAGCATGAGAGAGTGTTCGTGCTCATTGTTCGTGTTCTTATACATTTAGGCCCATATTTATACTTTTTGACGCAAAACTGCGCTAACGCAGTTTTGCGCCAAAAAAATTAGCGCCGGCTAACGCCATTCTGAAGCACCATGCGAGCGCCGTATTTATTGAATGGCGTTAGCCGACCGGCGCTGCCAGGTGTGCGTGAAAAAAAACTACGTACACCAGGCAGCACCGGCGTAGGGAAAAATGGTGTTTGGGCGTCCCAAAATGGGGCAAGTCAGGCTGAGGCAAAAAAATCGTCTTAACCCGATTTGCGCCATTTTTTTTGGGCGCCCAGACGCCATTAACATGACTCCTGTCTTAGCAAAGACAGGAGTCATGCCCCCTTGCCCAATGCCCATGCCCAGGTGACTTCTGTCCCCTGGGCATGGTCATTGGGCATAGTGGCATGTAGGGGGGCACAAATCAGGCCCCCCTATGCCACAAAACAAAAATTAAAAAAATACTTACCACAACTTACCTTTTCTTCCCTGGGATGGGTCCCTCCATCCTTGGGTGTCCTCCTGGGGTGGGCAAGGGTGGCAGGGGGTGTCCCTGAGGGCAGGGGAGGGCACCTCTGGGCTCATTCTGAGCCCACAGATCCCTTAACGCCTGCCCTGACCCAGGCGTTAAAAAGAGGTGCAAATGCGGGGTTTTTTGCCCCGCCCACTCCCGGGCGTGATTTTTGCCCGGGAGTATAAATACCACGCACATGCCTGGGAGTAATTTTTTAAGACGGGAACGCCTACCTTGCATCTCATTAACGCAAGGAAGGTGTTCACGCAAAAAAATGACGCTAACTCGATGAACTTTGGCGCTAGACGCGTCTAACGCCAAAGTATAAATATGGAGTTAGTTTTGCGTCGAATTTGCGTCGAAAAAAACAACGCAAATTCGGCGCAAACGAAGTATAAATATGCCCCTTAGTGCTGATAGGTAGAGCAAAATGCATCCTTGAGACCATTTTGGATGCAAGATCGCATTCTTCACTCAGAAAATAGAACTAAATGTGTCAGTAAATTGGGAAAAACAACATCCTAAGAGCATACTTAGCTAGATGGTATTTGTGTTCTGTTCTATCGTATTTGTTCTATCGTATTTGTGTTCTGTTCTATCGTAAGTGCTATTTTTACACAAAATGCACCCTTACACCCATTTTGGACATGAAAGGGTATTTTGCACTAACAAATAATGCTAAAACAGAGCTACCCTTGGCACGTAATTCTGCACAATATTGTGGAATTCTTAGGTAATCCCTTGTGATTACACAACATGGAATTATGTAAATTATGCCCACCCCTAATTTCAGGCCTAGTCGATGGCAGAGCTGCAGACGTTGTAGGGACCACAATTATATCTTCATCCTGTTATGATGGTTTACATCTGGTTTCCGCAGACCTTTACTTTCTATTACTGGTCCTGCAAAACAATACTGTAGTATCTGTGACTCAAAGTAAAACACTGTCTCTTTAACTAATATCATTACATTGATGAAATTACCACCCTCCTATTCTTACAGGGAAGTGGCCCTTTAGATCATATACACTCTGCCCACTCGGTTCTCACTTTTGTTAACATTGCAAACATTTTTTCTGGGTTTTAACCAAAAAAAAACAAGGGCATCTCAGTAAGAACAGGTGAGCAGCCTTAAGAATAAGAACAACAACAAGAGGAGTAGCAGGCCACAGCTTTGTCTATTTTTTGGGACATCTACACCATACCAGTTGGGGTGAAAAATATTAGCAACGACTGCCACTTGTAAGCTTTGCGACCATCTGTTTTCCAGGGGTACTGGAAAAAAATTACTTCTTTGTTACAGTAAGTATGATGAAACATCCAAAAGCTTGCAATGCTCACAACACTCCGCAGCAAAGAGGAAATGCCAGGAGAATAAAGGAGTCTCCTCATCAACTGCTCCTCTATACACTGTCCAGTGTGGGGAAAGCACACCACCCGATGCCATTACTGCCCTGACCCATAATCTAATCTCCAGCTACTGCCTTATCGCCTTATGCTGTATAGATGGAGTATATCTGTGCCTGCTGGTGAGCTGAATACCCAAGCAAGGACCAGCTGTTGACTGTTCAGGATCAAGTCAGTAAATAGTCCAATATTAAAGTTGTTTGGATCCATGTTTTCTATTTTTAGTTCAACCCAAAAACATTTAAACAAACTAAAAAAAAAAAAAAAATGTTAACACTAAAAAAGTGTTCTTGTTAGAACCATATTTGCTAGTTAAAAGATAGAAAAAATGTATATTGTTTCCTCTTTTTGTTTATTTATGTTAATATACCCTTACAGTCCACCAACAAAGGCTATACTGGCCATTAAAGTCCTACTCTAGTTTTATAGGCCCAAGCTAAAGGCAAGTGACTATAACAACTGCGTGAGGCTCTAATGAAAGCAATGTCCTGCTACAGCAAATTACAAAGCTATAAGAATGTTCTCCTCATTGAGAACACATAGTTCTAACTTAGTGCCATACCTACTATGGATGGCCAACTCCTATCTGCACACAAACTTTGCCAGATCCTGGTCCCAACCACCTACAGTCAGCCAACTCCTGCTTTGCTTGGTCATAGGGTGTATGCAGTTGGTTGCCTGGCCCCCAAACTCTCCTAGCCAGCTGTCCACATCTGCAAATTGCCAAGGGCCAGGCACAACTTAGGTTTGACTACATGGCCTAGCCAAGCCCCGTACTCAATCCCCATCCATCAGCAAACCCCACACTGTTTTTTGACATTATGCCACACACAGTGTAGTGATGTCTACGTTGCCTGGCATTTGGCCAAACCATGCTCCCAACCCCGATGAGGTGCAAACACTGACTGGATTGGCAACACCCATTGAGCATGGCCTTCGGCAAGATGTTGCCTATAGGGCCTGGCATCTGGCCGGCCCTGCTCCCAACAGCCTGTTGTGGACAACATACTGGTGTACAAGGCCTATAGAAAGGGAATGGGTCTCTAATTTATGCAGTAGTCTGCTATAAAGTACTATAAAGCTAATAGAACATTCTGCCCTGTTGGGCAGAATATCCTAAAAGAGTTTCAAAATCCCCATGGATGGCCAATATCCTATTGTGCAAGGCCTTTGCCTGTGCACGCATAGGGTTGGCCACAAGGCCTGGCCTTTTGCCAAGCCCTGTGCCCCTTCTCCTGTGGTCAGTCAATCTCCCCCTATACGGAGGGACTTCAGCCGCATGCAGCATGGAGTTGGCCGCAAGACCTGGCCTCTGACCGAGTCTTTTTGTTTTGTCAACCCCCTATGGTCAGCCAGTCTCCTTCTGTGCACATCCAAAGACAAAACATCCACTGCACATGGGCTTCTGCTGAGTGTAGCGTGGGACTATCCAAATGACCTGGCCTTTGCCCAGGCCCTGTGCCCAACCCCCATGGGATTACAACCACCCACGAGTGGCCACTGTCCTCTACCCATTCCCCTATTGCCCTTTGCCTGCACGTAGTCGGGGTTGGATGCATTGCCTGACTTCTGGACAGACCCTGTAACATACCCCCTGTAAGATGGCAACCCCATAGTACAGATAACTCCCAGCAGAGTACTACTTCTGGCTATGTCATGCACCCAGTCACCAGCAAATGGATGGGGAAAAAAACTCTGCACCAATCAGAGTTCTTTATTTCTTTAATGTGGGCACCATGGGACTCCCACAGAACAACATGTCCAGGTATCACTACCCTAGAAGCATATTCATTTCACCAATGGGAATGTTAGACATCCAGCCTTAGACTGCTCTTCCCCTAAACATTTTTCCTTCATCTCTCCTATTTATGCTATTCTCATTTTTGCTGGCATTAAGATTCTGTGCACTTTACCACTGCTACCAGCAGTGCATGTGCTCACACTTTCAAACTTGGCAATGTTGGCTTATCCCTAATTGATATATTTAATTTACTTCTAAGTCCCTAGAAAAGTGATACCACATGTACCCAGGCCCTGGTAGTTGGGCTTTGTGTATTCCTCCTAGACAGCCACACACAATAGAAAGCTTAGGCGTGCCTCGATGGGACAATACTGGCAGGATGGCAGGGTGGAGCTGGGCACAGCCCTACTTACCTTTAATTAGGATGTGTCCTACCTATACACTAAGGGCTACATACAACCTGTAGTTAGCCTGGGCCAGAGCAGGGAAGGAAGGACATCTGGGGACTTCAAACGGAAACCTATAGAAGATCCTCTCACTTCAAAGGAAGGCCTAGGAATAAATATTGAATCACAGACACCAACTATTCAATACATTACTGGACCGTGAAATTCTGCCAAGTATACAGACTGTTATGCTATTGAAAGGATTGTCACTCTGCTGGACTGCTGCTGTGAAGGACTCTTGCCCTTCTGACATGCAGACTGCTGCCCTCTTGCCTGGGTGAGAAGGACAGGACCTGCATCTGTTGAACTCACAACCCCAGAGTGACTTCAAGGGCTAGTTGGCTGGCCTCCTGACTAGTGTCTCAAAGACAGAAGGCTCCAAAAACTTTGAAACCAGCACCTAGATTCTGCCATCTGTAACTCCCATATTGCCAAAGGTGCTCTTCTAGTCTGTCTGTGGACCCAGAAATTCCAAGCAGAATTGATTCATCACCTCTTCTGCAAGGAGTTCCTCAGCGCAAGGACTTCACAGCCTGCATTGGAACCACCACTGTGTGATGCTTCTCAAACACAGGCCCTGTCATCACAAATCTCTCATCAACGGCAACCTCGATGATGATGCAGTTTCTCGTATCGCAGCCACACAACTCCTCAGAACCCACACATCGCCTCAATCGGCATGACATATCCTTGATGGAGAACTTCACATTGCAAACCCTCATTGACGATGAAGCAGGACCTCACATTGCAGCTTCTCAGCTTCTCGGTCTGATGCATGCCCTTAGCTGTGCGACGCATCCTCGGTGCTAGTCCTCGCAACGCCCTGCAACCATCATTTAAGGTAGTCTTGTTCATCACGTCTAAATGGGTCCCTGTATCTGGCTCAGTCTTCTTCGTGGTCAGTCTGAACTTGTGACTTGTGGCTTTGTTCCAGTCGAGCGCGACCAGATGTCCACAGTTGACGTTTGTGCTTTTTGTGCTATTTTCACTGAAATCTTTAAAACTGCATATCTCTGGTTCTATACATTGGAGTTTTGATCTTGTTTTATTTATTAAAGATCAATCTATTTTTCTATATCTGGCGTGGGGTCCTTTGTGGTGTGTTTTCACTGTGTTACTGTTTGAAGTGGTGCACAAGTACTTTACACATAGCCTCTATGTTAAACCAGACTGATCTGTGCCAAGCTACCAGGGGAGTTGAGTACAAGTTAATTTGGGTTGCTTGTGGCTTCACTCTGATGAGGTTTGTGGTTTCTGCTTAGTAGGGTTTTACCCCCCTTAACCAGCAACCCAATTCCTTACATGGAGGAAGTCTTTAAATACAACGAGGCAGCAGAGCTGACAGAGGTTCCAGAAGCACCTCTTAATAGGATTGGTGAAAGCAAAGGATCGACAGGGAAGGAGCCTAATTGATTTGCAGGGTGAGCAGGGTGCACACTCTGACAAATATAAATTGAGGACCTTGATAAGTTTACGATATTTGCAACAGAAAAAGTATTTTTCTGGTCTTCATTCTAAGAAACACATTTCCTTCCTATATATAGCAAAGGTTTTATTTAAATAACTGAAAAGATAATTTTATTTATTTGAAGTTTTAATATTTTAAGGCAAAGCTCTTAGAAAAAGGAGACTTCAACAATAACCAACCCTACTGTAAGGGGCACAAAATTCTGGTCTTTGGTTTTATTTAAAAACAAAAAGCCTCCTGTTCCTTAGTTTTATACAGATAAGACACATGAAGTCAAAGATTTACACAAACAGCACAAAGTAAAGTGATGATGAGCACAGCACCATTCAGTATATTGATTTTGTGAGATTCCACATATAACCATCTTGTTTCCCCCCACATCTCACAGGTCATACTGATCAGCGCTTTGCATAAGAACTCATTGAACATCATCACTGTCTTAACCTTCTCAACCTTCATTTTGCAAAAGCCAATCAAGTTGTGAATCTATTCAATTATTACATCTATGTGGTGGCCTTCTCACTGAACCTGTACTTATGTTTTGCCTTTCCTCATCTAGTCTTTTTTAAATTAATTAATTTTTAACCTTTTTTTATTGTAAATGTATAGACTAAAAGAAAGACTATTGGTCAAATGTATTAATGTGCCTCTCCTTTTTGGCAAATTCACAACACAAAACCAACACTTACATACTTTAAATATTAAATTGTTATTATGCAATTATGAAGGAGATGTTTTAAAACAATCTTTGAATCTAAAATAAGAGACTCAAAAATAACTTTCAAAAATATGGGGCGCACAAGTAAAGAAAAATCAAGGAACATTTTCACCTTTTCCCTTAAAATTAATAATTTTTTATACATTTCCTACTGCAAATGTTGCTAAATCTATTATATTGTAGTTATCCATCCCGATTTTTGCTGCTCCTAATTATGACTAATTTTAAAGCTTTACTTTAGGCACCTTTTTTAGGTCGAGCATTTGAGACCCCTTGTATATACTTTAGTATATACTTCTTTGTGGGATCTCTGCTTTTTCATTGGTTTGTTTCAGTATCCTTAAAAATCCTTGCTTGCTAGTAGTTAATCCTTGCTCTTTATCCCACCTCTTACACAGTTGTACACTCCCCTGGAGCATGGCCCCAGTACTTGTACTCTTCCACTTGCACCAATGTAGCATGTTCTTGGGGACTACTTATTTTGGAGGCTAATAATATTTGACCAGAGCGCTAGATGTTTCCAGTAGCTCCAGTCTGTTTTTGTTAACAGGGCTCTAAATCATGCTCTTCTCTGGTTACATGTGCTGTGCATTTAAAGACCGAGGTCAAATGTTAATGTTTTATGAGGACACCTAATTCAGACCCCTGCCTCCCCGGTGCACCTCAATAGATTTTCTTACGCATTGCCGATGCGTAGAGAAAATCGCTACTGTTACAATATTAAAAGTATATTCCTCCAATTCAAAATGGCCACAGCATGTCATGCGCAATGACGTTATTTACGTTATGAAGAGCCGTCTTACAGCCCAGCTGTCATTACCTTTCTTATTTATCGAGTGTTTCTTCTCTTTTCAAGTCCTATGGACGTGAACATTACCCAATCAGAGCACACTTCCTAGCGTCTCAAATTCTTCGCAGGGCCCTGAATTGGCACATTGACAGGCATCTAATTTGAGCCAATCACAGCATCCTGCGTTTGTGGAGCACATATATGACTACTTCTATTAGAAATGTGCTTAAGCAATGGCGTGATTTACCTTTTAGGTATGGCATGTCTTTCTAGAATTCCGGGGAGCCAACGCTGAGACTCGAACCATGAGCCCCAGGTCCGAAGTCCACAGCTCTGCATGTTTTGCAACAACACTCTCCAAAGTAAGCTTACCTTTTCAAGAGGATTTTTCAACATTTCTGTCAGTTACCCTCCCACCCTGCACCCACCTTTAACCCCTTCCTCCCTTTCGTTTCGCTCAGCGCCTCCCTTCAGTTAAAACTTGTATTGTAGAGCCTCACATCCGGAGTCTCTCTCTACAGGGGCCCCTCCCTGAAGGAACAGTCAGATAAAATATTAACACATTTTAAATGAGTACACGTTTCTCGTTACATTAACGGTAATAACTTTGGTATTGTGAACATTTGGGCACTGCAGTACTTATGGTCATCTGTGGTTAATGTCTCAAATAGGTCAGAGATTTCCTTCACTGACCGAAGTCCGACTTGGCTTCGGACAATATGCTATTAATATATTGTTTATATTGTTGCACAGGCACCGGTTGCGTGGCACATATCGTCTCTTGTGGACTTTCTCAGAACACATCACGGATGCCGGGAGTCCTAAACCGGAAGTCAGGCACTAGAACGGTCACCGTCGTCCCACATCATGGCAGGGTTCCTGTGACTGCGGTTTGCAGGTCACAGAGCATGCTCCAGTGCCTCCAGGTTGTGACCAAGTACAGAGTAGGGGAGCCTGCAGTCCAAAAATAAGAGGTATTTGTGGTAAAAGCCATGTAGAGCCATGTCAGGATATTGGAGTGGGCAAGAAAGAGCGTCCTGGCAAAGCCGCAGTCTATCTCTCCCTCCTTACTGGAGCAGGCCTTTGTAACCACAACACCACCTGTGAAATGTGGTTTCAGTCTAGTCTCACCAGAAGGGTGCAGTGCATCTGGATTTACTCTCTAATAGGAGAGGACTAGCATCGCCTGCGAACACAGCCACTAATCTCGTGATATACCGCACTTCTAATAAGGCAACAGCTCAAATCCGTGATTAATAAGGGTTTCTTCTGTCCCGGCTTATAATTTAGTAATTCATGTATTTTTATTGGTAGACACAGAAACTGGCTATCATCACCTTCAGTTAGAAGTATAACTGCTCTGAAAGTCCCGACCGAGGGCTGCCACTGGATCAGGGCAGAATTAACATATCAATAAACACCTAACTTGCATTACAATTTAAATGCTTACATATTCTTTTGTAAAGCTCTTGCAATGGAGATGCTCTGCTTTACAACTGGGCACTCCTCTCCCAGGGCTTACATCAAGCTCCTCAGGCCAGCTCTTCTCAGGTTGAGCCTTGCGGGCGCATATGGTGCGCGAAGGAAGACGTAGGCACTGCAGCTGCAGGCACCTATGACCCCTAAATGAAGTATGCCATCCACCGCGGGTCTTTAGCACCCTCACCATGCAGCCAGGGACAGATGAGCTGAATCTTCATGTGAAAAGCTCAGAAGGAACAAGTTTGGGACAGGTTTCCCCAATAAAGACACATGGGTAATTTCTTTTTTGGAGGAAGTACCTGTCAAGACTCAGACCTAACCTAGCAGGGCAGGCACAAAAACAAAACATTTTCAAGGCATTGTTACTCTACAACAAAAACGTTACAAGAAGTTGAGCACATAGTGGAACATAGCAATTAGGGGTTAAGGGGTGTTGGTGGTGAAAAGATTAAAACATTGAAGACTTTTCGACAAATGTGCCCTTGTTGGCTAAATTGGTAACTTTTACTGCAATTTACTTAAGACTAATATGGAGCAGCGGTAATGAGAACAGAAATAGATTCTCCTCAGGCAGAGCTGCTTTCACCCTAAGTAATTCCTAGAGGACTGGCACATACACTAAACACTGGAACAGGCCACTGAATTTCCCCTCTTGTTCCGATGCCACATCAGTTTTAGAGTTACTTTTTTAGGTCAGGCGTAGCAGCACACAAGCAGGCATATTGACCTTCTGCGCTACCTTTATCTGAGTCCAAGCGTCCACTAGACAAAGGTACGTTCTCTCTCCAGAAAGAACACTAATCTCCAGAGGTATTTTGATATTTTTACATTATATGCACTCTGTGATTTTGTACAGCAGGCATATTAACCCTCCGCACTACCTTATGAGTCCAAGCTTCCACTAGATAAAACTATGTTAAAACTACTTTCTCTCTCCAGAAACAATATTAATCAAAAGAGGTATTTTAACATTTTTACATTATATGCACTCTGTGATCTGCCAAGTACACATTCTTCGCAGCACTACCTTATTATGAGCCCAACCTTCCACTAGACAAGAGTATGCTCTCTCTCCAGAAAGAACATTAATTGGCTGAGTTATTTTGACATTTTTAGATTATATGCACTTTGTAATTTGTCTCTTACACGTTCTTTGCAGCCGAGACATTAACCCTCTGTGCTACCGTATAATGAATCCAAGCTTTCACTAGACAAAGGTACATTACCTCTCCAGAAAGAACATTAATCACCAGAGTTATTTTGACATTTTTACTTTTGATGCACTCTAAACAAAAATTTCACAAATGGGGAAAAAGAACAGCTGTAACCGTGAGCTGAAGGGGCCAGTAGTGACTGTACATGGAATATATAGGCCCAATATTGCTTTAACATTACTTTGCCTCAGTATTTAGTGCTTTAACAAGTGGGAAACCAGCCCTTGGAGTGGTATTCGTAGAGTTATCCAGCTCCCTTGTTCGATGTGTGATTCTCTCATTTAGTTCATATTTCTGCTTTGCATTCTGGGGCTCATAGTTTTATTTTTATAATGTGATAGAAGCTGGAAACCAGCACTTGGAGTAGTATTCGTAGAGTTGTCCAGCCCCTAGTTCAATTTTTGATTCACACATTTAGGGGGTCATTCCGACCCTGGCGGTCATGGACCACCAGGGCCGGGGTTGGAGGATGCACCGCCAACAGGCTGGCGGTGCATCAAGGGCAATTCTGACCATGGCGGTAAAGCCGCGGTCAGAAAAGGGAGACCGGCGGTTTCCCGACGGTTTTCCCCTGCCCCTGTGAATCCTCCACGGCGGCGCTGCAAGCAGCGCCGCCATGGGGATTCCGACCCCCTTCCCGCCAGCCTGGTTCTGGCGGTTTTCACCGCCAGAACCAGGCTGGCGGGAACGGGTGTCGTGGGGCCCGTGGGGCCCGTGGGGGCCCCACATTGATTTTCAGTGTCTGCCTAGCAGACACTGAAAATCGCGACGGGTGCAACTGCACCCGTCGCACACCAGCAACTCCGCCGGCTCCATTCGGAGCCGGCTTCCTCGTTGCTGGTGCTTTCCCGCTGGGCGGGCGGGCGGCCTTTTGGTGGTCGCCTGCCAGCCCAGCGGGAAAGTCAGAATGACCACCGCAGTCTTTTGACCGCGGTACGGTCTTCTGGCGGTTCCCGCCAGGCGGGCGCCTTCCGCCGCCGGCGGGGGTCAGGATGACCCCCTTAGTTTATGTTTCTGCTTTGCATTCTGGGACTTGTAGTATTATTTTTATAACGTGATACAAGATGCAAATACAAAGCAGAAACCTGACTAGATGAACGACACACGTTTGTTGTGTGTGTTGGTGTATTTATAAAACTAACCTCAAGGAGAGCTTACAGTTGAGTATGCTGTACAGTGATCAATATTTTATAAGTAATATTTCAGTTCTAGACCATCCGAGGATAATTAATATCATGTGAGATGGCTCTCCTCAAGCGTGTGAAAAATCATGGGTGTTTTGTTCGACTTCCCAGACTGCAGTAAATGGACAGTGATTCAGTAAGCATGCATTCTTAGAGTGCAATTATTTATTAATTGTCCCGCAGGCAATGTTGCCTGTACCAACTGCCAAGAAAATATGTTTTGCACCTGGGAGTAGTTTGTTTTTTAAGGGTCTTCCTTAAAAAAAAAAATTCCAGTAGGCCTACTAACCCTTTAGTTATATGCAGGGCCATTGGAAGGATATGACAGGAAGGACCAACATATGTGGCAGGGTTGACCAATTAATGTGACAAAAAAAGTCCAGTTATGCATTTACAATGCCGATAGCTCCAACTCAAGTAAATGTGAGACCTATTGCATTGCAAATGCTTGTTTAAATAGATCCTTGGTTCTGTACTCTTCACTCCATGCATACTTTTATGGTTCAGAGATAAATTGTGAGTGCTAACAATAGTAAACAAGTTCCGGTTCCACATAGCTAGTACATGTGCAACATATGTGTCTATCCTATCCCACCTCCATCTGCCGCATTAGCTACCGTCATACATTTCTCGCAATTATTTCATCGGTCAGAAACGTTCAACCAGGTTGGTGTTTGAGGGCCCCAACTGAGCCTCAGAAATTACGTTGACAACGTATTTGTAATTAATTCAAAGAATAAAGAAGCTTTCACACTTTTTTTTTGTTAAAACTATTGTTCACAGAACACATTTAGCTTAGGCATAACAATATGAATTTAACTGGCAAGGACGGCTGATGATTGTTTTATGGCCGATATTTTTCTTAAACACAGAAAGTAATACTACTTTCCATGCATGCCCTTAAGAAATGTTATGTTACAATGATGTGCTTCAGTTCTCACATGGATTCTACCAATAATCGTGTTTGTAGTTGTACATGTTTACGACACCTTCCTTTTCAAACTGTAAAATCAAATTATGCACTAATTACTTTATCAAAATCCTTGTATTTTTAACTAACGTCATCAGTTTCCCAGGACATGCGGACTATATCTTTGGTTGTGGCGTGAGGCTGGTCATGGAAAGGAAGAAATGTTTCTAGTATTATGTTGCAAAGTGATTTTATTGGGGTAAAAGGTTGGTGCATTTTTTCTTCAGTGAGGATGTAAAATCGCTAAAGTTAAATTGGAGCTTGGAATTACAAGCTGTGACATAATGTAAAGCAGACATCTGCAAAGCATCACTGTCCACACCTGCAGGCTAAAATCCTCCTGGTGCTTGGCAACCTATAACAGGTAACTTTCTTTAGTTCACTCTGTCACTTTCTTAAAACATTAAACTTTTAATTGTGACATTGATAGTTAATAGAGTTGTTGAACAGACTGGTTACAGGACATATATTTACATTTTACCCCGAAGAAGGAGATTGTAAATTGACGTCTGGTTAGGAAACAGCTGAGAGCACTTCTGTCCATACTTAATGCAACCATATTAATCACAGTAAGTCAGCCCTGTAATTGTATACATAATTAACAATGATGATGTTAATGATCAGGCTAAAAATGGTGGTAGCAAAAAAAAAAAATGTTTTTAGCAGTTTTTTCCTGATTCGAACTCAAAAACATAATTCTAGCATAATGAAACAAAGAGTAGGTAAATTAGGAATTAGCAGAATTTTTAATAATTGCATTTCTGAAACTGGATGATGAGAATGTAGGGCCTGATTTAGATCTCAGCAGAGAGGTTACTCTGTGGCAACAGTAACAGATATCCCATATGCCAAAATCAAAATACCATAGAGGACAAATGTATTTAAATTCCGGGCGGATGGGATATCTGTCACCGTTACGACACAGTAACTCCTCTGCTGAGATATGAGGGCCTGATTTGGATATTGGCGGATCAGTTACTCTGTCACAAGGGTGGCGGATATCCTGTCTGCCAAAATTTAAATCCCATTGGAAATAATGGGAAGTCAACTGACAGGATAATCCTCACCATAATGATGGAGTAAGTGGTTCACCAATATCCAAATCTGGCCCTAAATCTTTATTTTGAATCAAATGAGAAAAGGGTAACACAAAAGGTCAGCAGAAAACTGGCACATTAACAGCAAAGTAGGTAAGCACATCTGAATTCGGAATCAATCAATTCAATTCAATTCATCTTTATTTGGATTAAACAGAACAAAAACATAAAAGACATAAATAAAAAGGAACAATACTATAATCTCTTCACACCTATTTCTTCAGTATTATATCCCCCGGTAAAAAAAGAACGACACACAAAATATGCAAATTAGGTAATAACTGTGATAACAGCTATGCAGGTCTCACTTGTTTAAAATGTTTATCAGCAAACAGGGTGAGAATAAAATAATTCTTCAAAATGTTTGGAAAACGGACAAAACATAACATTTTGCAAGGTGTCCCGAGTCGAGGCATGATGACATTTACAGGGTACAGGGTTAAATCCAACGATCTCCCCTTAGGGATGGGCAACAGAAAACTAATCTTATTCAACCTAAAACGAATCAATAAATAACAAGGGTGGTTAGGCATATCAAGCTATAAATATGGCTCTTTGAGCAGAGGTTTTTAGAAAGACATAGACTACTATTGACGGCTTGTTTTAGTCACGCGATTCTATCTTACCTGATTTCCAAGTCTTTAAAACGTTTTTGGTCCAAATAAGACCGCCTTTGACAATTACCGTGGAGTGATCAAAAGTCTCAGGAACCCTAGTCTCCCCAAAACATAGTTTGCAATAATTCATCCATTGGAGTCAATAGGCAAAATCAAGTGACGCTTCGTTTCAGATCAAAGCCATACGGAAAGACATAAAAGCTAAGTCTGCAATTACAAAACGTCTGAAAAATACCCGTGTCGCAGTTCCCCTTGTATGATAAATGAAGAGGAACTTTGAAGGAGTGATTGGAGTCTTCTTAAAAACGTGTTCTCACCTGCAAAGATACAAACCAATCTAGCAGACAAATAAAAAACGGACGCAATGCTCTTGGCAAAGATATGTCTTCTAGAGGTTCCCGAATGAAACCAGCTCTTGGCTGAATCTAACATCATACCTAAGTAAGGAACTGTTGCTTCCCGACTGATGCGGATGTCTTTTGCAAAAAACAGGCTCTAGTTTTAGTAGACATGGGAACAACCACCATTACATGGTATTTGGTAAAATTAGTACTCAAATCTAGACTGTCCATTAAGCATGCAAAAGAGTTGAGATAACGCTGTAAGCACTATCCAACATACATCTGATAATGGCGGTGATGCCTGCTCAGTGGGGGCAGTGGCTGAGCTGGTGGAGGTGCTGCCAGTGGTGGGGGGTGGCTCCAGCCCTTTCCCTGCAGCCTCGGACGGCTGACCACTGGGGCTGATGCTGCTGCCAGTGGTGCTGTGGCGGTGCAGGTGGCAGTGCTGGCGGCAGTGCAGATGGCTGAAGTGCCATGGCTAGTGTTATTTGCTCAGATGCTGCTCCAGCACCAGCCCCCATACCCATCCTGCCTTTGTCTTTGCCCTTGGCAGGTGGTGGTCGCTTCTTGCCCTTGGCTGCTGGGGGCCCACCCTTGCCTTTGCCAGCTGGTGGTGTCTCCTTGCCTTTGCCAGCTGGTGGTGCCTCCTTGCCTTTGCCAGCTGGTAGTGCCTCCTTGCCTTTGCCAGCTCGTGCTCCCTTTTTGGCTTTGCCAGCTGGTGGTGCCTCCTTGCCTTTGCTAGCTGGTGGTGCCTCCTTGCCTTTGCCAGCTGCTGCTCCCTTTTTGGCTTTGCCAGCTGGTGGTCCCTTTGTTCCCTTGTCAGCTGGTGCAGGCACACTGGCTGTGTTGACGGGTGTCTCCTTGGAGCCTCTCACAACTGCAGTGGATGCAGAATCTACAGTGGCCGTGGACTGGGTGGCTGAGGTGCTAGCCTGAGCCCTGACCACCCTGGTTCGAAGTTAAGGATGGGGGGAGGGGCAGGGAATAGGTCAAGGGTGGAGAGGAAAAGCTTTTTAGGGACATTGTGGCTGGAAGAGGGTGAAGGTTTGGGAGTGGAGGAAGAGGGAGTGGTAGTAGGAGGTGTCTGTCTGCTGTGTTTGGGTGCAGGTGCATGGGCTGGATGTTGTTGTGAGTTGGATGGCTGTTTGATGTCTGAGTGCTTGTGTACTTTGGTGGGAGGGGGCACAGACACAGTGGGAGAGGACACAGGGGACGAGTACATGGATGTGGGGGCGGTGACTGCTAGTGAGGGGCGCGTGTAGTGATAGGCGTGATGGTAATGGGGTAGTGGATGAGGATGTAGTGCATGCAGGTGTGAGTGGAGACGCTACTGGGAGGGAGGTGGACGAGGTAGAGGAGGGGGACACAGTGGGGGCAGTGGATGTTGGTGTGTCTGCATCTGGATGGTGCTTGTGTGAGTGCCTGTGGGATGAAGTGTGGGGCTTGTGTTTGCCTGAGCCACTTTTGTGGTTGATTTGGGTGCGTGCTGGTCCGATGGTGTGCTTGGGATATGCTGGGGTTGAGAGGAATTTGACTGGGTAGAGGAAATTGGAGGGGGGAGGCTAGCAACAGGAACAATGACTGCCATCAGGGAGGAGGCCAGAGCCTGGAATGATCTCTGTTGGGCCGTCACACCTGAGTGAATGCCCTACAGGAATGCATTTGTTTGTTGCAAATGCGCTGCCAGACCCTGGATGGCATTCACTATGGTTGACTGCCCAACATAGATGGGTGCTCCCAGCTTCCCTGTTGTCCTGTGCCTCTGTCCCCTGAACCACGTGCCCACTGCCGCTGACCCCAGGTCCCTGATCATCCTGTGTTTGTGGGGTTGCCTGGGGTCCCTGTGGTGGTGGACACACTGCTGATTGACGTGTCCTGGGGGCAGAGGTATGGGCCCGCTGGGTGAGTGCTATGGTGGTGTTTCCTGAGTGGGAGGCTCTGTGGTGGTATGGGACTGTGCCTGGGTAACCGACTGTCCAGAAGTCCCTGATGGGCCAGGTAGGTCATCCTGATCCAGGTGTGCAGAGCTGCTGTCATCATTGTGGGCCTCTTCTGTGGGGGGACTGGATATTGCTGGCAACTCCTCTCCGGTGACGTTGTGTGGGGGTCCTGTGGGGATGTAAATGCAGTGTTATTGTTTCTGCGTGTGCCATCTTGTGCATGGGTATGTTGCCCTCTGTGGTTGTTATTACCATGGCAGCTTTGCCTAGTATGAGTTGTTATTTGGTTGGCTAAGTGATTGTCTCTAGTGTGCATGCAGTGGTGATGGTTGTCCATGCAGGCCTGTGATAGGTGTCCATGCATTGGTGTTGCATGCAGGGCTTGGTACTGGGATGGGTGGGTTGTGATGGTGGGGTATATGGGAGGTGGTGGAGTGATGGGAGTGAGGGTGAGTGTGGGGGTATGTGATGGCATGTAGGATAGGGGGTGAAAGTAGTAAAGAGTTGACTTACCAGAGTCCAGTCCTCCTGCTACTCCAACCAGGCCCTCAGGATGCAGTATTGTCAAGACTTGCTCCTCCCTTGTTGTTTGTTGTGGGGGAGGAGGTGGGGGTCCACCGCCAGCCGTCTGCACAGCTATCTGGTGTCTTGCAACCACGGAATGTACCTTCCCTCGTAGGTCCTTCTGCCTCTTCCTGATGTCATCCCTTGTTCTGGGGTACTGTCCCACGGCGTTGACCCTGTCCACGATTCTCAGCCATAGCTCCATCTTCCTTGCATTGGATGGTCTGCTGCACCTGTGATCCAAATAGCTGTGGCTCTACCTGGATGATTTCCTCCACCATGACCCTTAGCTCCTCCTCTGAGAACCTGGGCTGTCTTTGTGGTGCCATGGGTGTGTTGTGTGTAGTGTCTGTGAGTGTGTGTGTGGGGTGATGTGTTGTGGTGTGTGCTGTGAGGTGTATGGATGGTGTATGGGTGATGGTGTTCTGTGGCTCTGGTTCTGTGGGTGCTCCTGGTGTGTCTCTCTCTCTCTGTTGTAACTTTTTTGTAGCTGGTAAAGGGTTGTGGACAATGTATGTGTGTGTTTTATAGTGGTGTGTGGGTGTGGTGTGTGTATGGGTGTCAGGTGTGTTTAGTTTGTCCAATGTGGTGTTGCTTTGTTAGTGTGTGTGTATTTTGAGCGCAGCGGTATGTACCGTCAATGGTTTACCGTGGTTGAATGTCCGTCACGGTGATTCATGGGTCATAATGCTGTGGGCATAGTTCTGTTGGCATAATGGTGTGGGTTTTGGTACCGCCAGTTTATCACTGACCTTTGGGCTGGCGGACTTGTGTTTGTGGCTGTATAGTGGTGGATTTCTATGTGTGGGTCATAATACGGGTAGCGGTATACCGCCCCGGTCGTGGTATGTTGGCAGCAGTCAGCATGACGTCATAATGAGGGCCATTGTGCCATGCTGCAGTGCAGTGAATGTCCAAACCCAGCGGGGAAAGATATGTTGCAAGCACTAGGGAGACCTTTGCAACTGGGCCACAATTAGGCCCCAAACAATGATCCACTTGTTCACCAAACCACATTCCTGGCACCTCCACATGAGACTTCTGTAATGGAGGGTCTTAAAAGCTGCCTGGTTGGCCCTTCATTATCAACTGAAAGAGTTTAAGTGGGAGAGATAATAAGTGTACTTTAGTATTAACCACTTAGGTTCCCATGCATTTTAAAAGTGGTATCCTGTTCATTTTGAGCTTCTTTGTATTCTTCCTTGTAATATTTTTTACTTTTCGTGATATGAAAGGTTTGAAAGCAGTACTAACTTAACATAAGTATTCATTTATATCTGGTTTGGATTGGCCAATCATCTGATTTTGGTTTTATGGAAATGCTTTTTACAAAATCTGAATTTCATTCAGCATAAGAGCAAAAACTAAAATTATATAATTTTGAAATCTGTAGCATGTCCTTTTTGCCATTGTTTGCATTTCCTTTACTTCATAATCACCATACCATTTTTATCATTCACCTTCAAATTCACACAATTAATTAATATTGAGTTGAACATGTGATGTTCACAATTATAAACCAGTTCAACATGCTTTGAAATGCTTTGCAGCCATATTGAAAAACTCTCTACTCTCAGATAATCAGTCTGTGGAACCTGTTGAAAACCTACATGTTAGTAGGGGTAGGCTAAGAATTCTGCTCCGCTGGCAGAGTTCACAGAGTTTTCAGTTCTGAAAAACTCCCCGAAGTGACTCAGGGCAGAGTTTTTTTTCTCGCTGGCTCAATAATTTGGTGAGTGCAAGCAAGAGAAATCAATAAGTTACCAAGTACAACTGAGATTTCTGAACAGGAGGGGTTGCGGTAGCCTGCCACTTGTGTTGAGGAAGCTGCTGCTTGAGTAGAAAATCTACTCAAGCAGCAGAAAGAAGTTAGCACCCTCTGGTGCTCCATGTGATGCTGTTTGCGCTGCTTTCACAGCATGGGATAAACTACCACGCTGAAAATCAGTGCGAACAGCGTGACTTAACCAAACTCCGCCGTTCGTGGAACTCAGTGTTGCGTGGTGGTGTTTTTTCAGCACTTTGCAGAGTTCCATCTAGCAGAACGCTGCAAACTCTGCCCAGGCCTCCATTTTAGGCTGTAGTAGTCAGGCATGAACTCTTATTACAACCATTTGCCTTCTTTTAATGGTTGATTTAGCATATATATTTTTGAATGTTCCATTTTCATTATTTGTAAATACCAGTATTTGATTGTGAAAGCAGTGGACAGTAACACATTTGTTAAAGTCCCCACAATGGCAGCATGTGTACAATAGGGGTACCTGCTCCTCACTAGTGGTGTTCTCTCCTTCAGACAAATGAGAAAAGACCTGTGATGAGGCTTCAGGGGAGGAGTGTGTAGAATGTTGTACAGAGGTATTGGTTAGTTGAAAGCTATGTGGAGGTGAGTGCTGTGTAGGTTAGCCTAGCATTTGTGACTGTTTAGTTAATCAGTTGGGATTAGCTTCCTTGGATGTTATTTAGGAGGAGCACTGCTGCCCAGCTGTGAAGAATCCTTCTTGAAGATTTTGTGTGTCGGGCAACACTGTCCTCCTCCTTGTCCAGGTCCTTCTCATCCTAGAACAGCTGCTGCAACTACTTCTCCTCCACTTGTTAGGCAGTGCTGGCTGCTGATATTATTGAGGTTTGTATTTACTCCTTGGATTGCCTGTCATCTTCTGCTTGTAGATGATTCAGCATCATTGCCCAGTGCTATGTCCCCAGTACCAGGAAGAGGAAGATGACAATAGCTAAAGTACATCAAATCTAGTTTTGTGTCACAGTTTCACAACAGTTCTGAGATAAACATTGTTCTGCAAATAAGTAACACAATTAGTGCAATCTGAGCATAAAAACACATAAAAATGAAGGTTGTTCCATGGACAGCATTTTTACATGAACTCACCAGCTCCAGCCACAGAGATTAGAGTTCCGGAAATCTCCACAAGTTCAGCTGGTGAACCTGTGTCCCTGTAGTTGTTGTTTCCAAAATATCTCCAGATTAAACAGCCATTGAAATAGGTTTTATGTTCAATGAACATGGTCAACCTATAAAAGTCATCACCACCACAAATACTGACACATTAGAGATTCATAGAAGTAAGGAAAACATACAACACCATTACAAAAAGTTTTAACACAATATACTTAAAACTTAAAACATGAGATAAATGAGTTGTTGAAAGAACTGATCCTGAGATGCAGAGATTAAGATCGTAGGTTCTCAGCTTTAGCTGACCTCAGCCTAATAACTGCTGATGTCATTGTTGCTCGTGTTCTCAAGGTAGACACCTGTGGTTGTTGTATATTGTGTGATAGATGACACGAAGAGAGAGAACCATACAAAGGAAAATACATCACAGTAATTCATACAAGAAGATGCCAGTTATATGTTTTTAATAATCATTATGAGGCCCACAGAGTTTGCTCACCTGCAAGTTTATACACGTCAAATAAGTTGTTTTTACTGCTACCCTTAAATTGGTCAGTGTAAGCGAAAATGTAAAAGAAAATATATAAGATAACAAACATTTGCATTAAAAATTGAGTGTAGTGCCAATAGTTTAGTGTGAGAAAAGGTATACAGCTACCATGTTAATAATAAAGGAGGATGTTAGATCCAAATATAAAAGACAACACATTGAACATTCCAGTATGTACTGTCCTGCCATCCCTCTGCTGTATGGTTCCAGTCAAGGTGTAGTCACACTGATAAAAACCAAACTTCCTGAAGTGGGAGGTGGTGGGTAGGACAAAGAGACAGGGCATTACAAAGACTACAATAGTTACCTTTCAATGCCAATAAATGCCATTCCAAAACATATTGTAAAATATAGAGTTGAGAGTTTATCCAAATAAGTAATTGAAATCATCTATGGTGTCAGTCGAATTGTGAGCGTAAGGATATGATAATTATTAGATGAGTTAAATAAATCTACCTTCATTAGAATTCAGCAGTTCAAACCTCCCAATATTCAATGGGAGGAACCATATCGTGTTTATTGTATCATGCAAAATATTGTAAAATATGGACAGTTAATAATTTATTTAGCAGTATTGTTAACAATTAATATTTATAAACAGTATTATTACATTTAAATTTAGATAATGCCATTATTTAATATTTCTTATTTTTTTAGAATGTGTTTATTCTTTAAATAAAAAACTTTAAAGAAGTCCTCATATTTTCAACAGAGCAATCTCCAACCTAGTGATGAAGATCTCCATCAACAGGTTTTAATTTTCTAGTGGTAACTTTACAGTTTACATTCTGTTGTAGGAGGCTTCAGCCCCTTATTAGAGCAAGTCTATATCTAGGTGGGAATATCCACTCAGGTTTTGGAGACAGCCTCACAGCAGCTTCTTGATTACTTGACTACTCCCTAGAAGCCTTTGCAAAACCTTTGTTCTATCTTCATCTAGGTTAGTTAAGGTGTCTGGCTCCACATTTGCTGTTTTGACTGGTATTCTGCACAGTGTTTTATCTCTTTAATATTGAATATTCACACTCTTTTTTTTGCTTGGGTTTTCAGATGGTAGTGCTCTTTAGGGAGCTTAGCAGTTGATGAAGGAGTGGTTGGGCTGGATTTTGATATTTGATTTCCCCCCACATTTCAAGCTATTAGGGTACCAAACTAATGCTCTACCATGATGGAGCTCCAGCTTGTCACCACCTACATCATGGCTGGCTATTTGGCTGATGCAGCTGTGCATTGTGCCAATAGTTATCCAAAGGTAAGACCCTCTGCACTCATCTGTGCCTGCGTCATGCTCAGTACCACCACCTCAAGCCCTACAATGCCAGAACATCCCAAAATATATCTCTACATTCTTACAATCACTCAAACACATGGGTACAAAATGGACATTTGAAGTTACCCCTCTACCAATGCATTCAGTAAAAGACCCACTACCTGCTTTGGATGTTGCTTTTCCTCTCTCCCGTCTTTCATTCCATGCTTTGAGTATTTACCATCTCTTTCATCAATGCAATCAACTTGGTAACTAAATGCTTTCAGATTAAATTAATCATTACCCAAAACCCGCTTAGACCTTTTTGTTGCTATCAGCTTCTACAATCCTAGCACAATTTCTTACAGAAATATAACTTAGGGATATATCTCCTCATTATAAAGGTACTGATTTAGAATTTAGGTGTATGGAGGTAAGTCCATTGTCAAGGCAGAGTACTTTACTTCTTCCATACTGAAAGTCCTACACCCATCACATTTAGAGATTTTCTCTGGATTTCTTTACAACTCTAAACATTGGCAGGAACTGCCATCACTGCGATTCTTGTCAATATTAGGAAAAGCGCTGGGTGGCTATGCCAAACATCACAGCTGCCAATCACACTTTACAAGATTTAACTTTTTCCAAAAACAAACTTTCAAAGCATGAGTTTGATTTTGGAAAAAGTGAAACTAATGCCTCCCCTGCACCACAGCAGTTTTCTCTCATGATGTGGGGGTTACATTTTTTTTTTTTTACTGTGCCTCACCACTACCTTTTACTTGGTGGTAAGAAACAGCAATACAACCCTCAAATTTAAACCATGTGTATGATTTTATATGTGTGCTTCCGATAGTCCATACACTGTTAGGCCTTCAGCGGAGTATCTCAGAGATGAGGCAACTGGAGTAGGATCCATCGCTGACATACTTAATGTCCACTGAACAGTAAATCATGCATGCTAGTATATACACCTGTTTTCAGTAACATGGTGTGCATGATACGTACCTTCATCTTCATTTCTACTAGCTCCTTTTCTGGGGCGTTACTGTAGCATCCTCCAGGATGGTCACCTAATTTCAGTAATTTGCATGATGATCTACTAGTGCCACACATATTTACATTTGCAATTTTTACAATCTTGGGTGATCTAAATTTTCACTTAGACAACTCTTTGAAAGCCAACATCATTGAACTCTTAGAATTGTTCCATAGTTTAGATCTTATGCAGATTGTCCCACCCATACTTTCAAAAAAGGCCACCTACTAGACCCAATATTTACTAATTTAAAGAGCATAACACTATTTGATCAGTTCCCGATATAGTGGACAAATAACCAAGAAGTATCTGTTGTGGGCCTCTACTCATCACGATCCAACAATCAAAACAACCACACAAACTCATAAGGGCCCTTTCTAACACATTGCCTATTACCTCTCTGGTCCCTGCATTTCTGCATAGCAGTTTAACCATTGGATTGCAGCTGCAGTAACGTACTAGTTCCACTTACCATGAAGAAACCTTACTGAGAAAAACACCTGCAGCCTAATACTAGCAGGACTTACATATGGTGAAACTACATTTTAAATACCTAGAGACATATGTCCTGTGAGGAAAAAGCATACATTTAGGGCAGCTGATTAAACAATACCAGTGTCTGATTCATGCTAATATAACCTCAATCAGTGCTCAAAAAAATGATAAACCTTCTTATTCTTTATATAATTGTAAAAGATTACCCCAGCCAGAAGCATGCAACAATTCCAACTCACCCTTGCAGGATCTTCGCTTGAAGCAATCTTTCTTGTTCCTGAATGAAATCACAATCATTCTTGCTGCTTTCCCTCTTCATACTTTATAACATACTCTACCTTTTTAAACTCTCCTGATCTACCAATGCAGCCTTGTCCACTTCACAGAGCTTTCCACTCAGAAAATGCAGGAACCCATTATCTCTATTAACTCTGTGTCGCCAGCCAACCCTTGTCACACACATATTCTTGTTCATAGCTCTGACATCTTACCTCTACAATTAAAGGCACTATACAGTTTATAACTGTACACTAGCATGGCACCTCGCTCATGGAACCATTTCCATTACTTAAGAAACCGTCTGTTGATCCTAATCCCCTCAATAACTACCCTAAACGTTCTATCATTCCATTCATAGTACAATTACAGCATCATTCTCTGTCACTTATGATCTAAAAAGGCTGCTGATGCAGGTCACATGTGCCAATTGGGTCCTGCTTGATGTTACCAAACTAATGATAGAGGCTTCTCTGCCATTTTGATATCTAGCTTATTCAGCCAGGTATCTGCTAACAGAATTAATGATGCATTTTCCTTTCTATTTGGCAGATGCCAGTCTGTATCACTCCCACCTTATGCGTGGATGCATCTTTACTTCTTTGTGAGGTACTTAAGGGTTCTTTGATGAGACTCACTCTGTTGAACATTAACGTTACTCCTTTGATTTCCATTGAACATGAGAGGGTAAGGACATCATGCCATATGCAAATGGTACTAAGATCATCTTTTCCATCTCTGAGAGCACTTCTGATACTCCAAGTTCTGTCAGTGCTTGAATGCAGTAACTAATTGATTGATGATTACTTGTCTTAAAATGAATTGTAACTTAATTGAAATCTTACATTGTGTTAAATATTCTGTCAAGCAGTTGCCACACTTGTGGCCATTCAGAATTAGGTTTCAGGTCAAAACCTGTTAACTCAGCATTTACACTGGCATTGTTCCACAACACATTCCTCTTTTCTAGGAGTATCCGGTATATGACACTCCTAAAATGCTAAGGATGACTCTACTGCTCTATCATTAAAGCCCTCTTTTTTTCTACAGAACAATGAATAGGTATTGCCTATATATTTGCAAACTAAATACTTACCCTAATACAGTAAGAAAAAATGAAAAATCTGGCTTTTAAAAGGTTTCTTCTTTACGCTTTTCTGATGACCACTAATTTAACAGTGCCAGAATGTCCATCAGGGTACTTGGGCTCGACAAATCTATACAAAATACCAAAGAATAGAGAGTTACATGTAGATTGAAATATACATATGAGTAAATATACACACGTACATTAATCCTTGTTACTATTTTAAATAAAAATCACTACTGAAAGATAGAATATTGGTGATGAGAAAACAGCGAGTAGCTAATTAAACATATTTGTATGATGCATCTGCAGAATGTTTGCATACTATATATCCCATGCGCAGTAAATTATTTTTTGAGATCGGATTGATTTACTTACTTAACTAAAATTTAGGGGGCATTATGAAGATTTATCATGGATTACTTTATAACAACTAAAGTTACATAGTTAAGTGTCTGGAAAGGTCCTAAGATGTGAGATGCATTACCCTCTCGACTAAAGTAAGTTTCTTGGTGAGTTTCCATTACTTAGTAACAATGTTAGTATTATAACAAAAATATTGTTGTGTGGATACCTACATCGATACCTACATGGGATTATGGTGGTCATTCCAACCTCAGCGGTAAAAGGCGCTTACCGCCGTTCAGAAGACTGCCATATCACCGCCGCGGCCGCGGTAAACCGCCACGGTCATTCTGACCCACAACAGGCAAACCGCCAAAATACAGACATCCACAAAAGTCCGCCACACCAAAGGGCAGCGAGAAACTGGAGATGACCAAACCTCCACCGTCACGCCAACAGAAATACGCCCACACTATCACGACACACGAATCCACGCAGCGGTCTTTCAACTGCGGTATTCCATTGGCGGTACACACCGCCGCGGTCAAAATACACACACTTCTACAAAACACTACCACATTGAACAATTCAAAATACATACACCTGAGACACATACACACACCACTCCCACACACCCAATTAAATATAAAATACAGACCCACATCACCCACAAACCTCCACTCCTAGAGATTCGTGAACACGCACCGAGAAAAGACATCCGAGCACCCAGACGCCCAATTCACTGTCACCCAGCAATATTTGCACGCACTTCACACAACACAACAATACACATCACCACACTTAGCACCACACAATCCACCCTACACATCACCCACACCACCCCATGGCACCGCAAAGACACCCCAGGTTCTCTGATGATGAACTCAGGGTCATGGTGGAGGAAATTGTACGAGTAGAGCCACAGCTGTTCGGGGCACAGGTGCAGCACACCACCATTGCCAGGAAGATGGAGCTATGGAGCAGAATAGTGGACAGGGTCAACGCTGTGGGACAGAACCCAAGAAATCGGGACGACATCAGGAAGAGGTGGAACGACCTACGGGGGAAGGTGCGTTCCATGGTATCCAGGCACAACATCGCGGTGCAGCGGACTGGCGGCAGACCCCCACCTCCTCCCCCAGAATTTACAACATGGGAGGAGCAAATCTTGAACATCCTGCATCCTGAGGGCCTCGCAGGAGTAGGCGGAGGAATGGACTCTGGTAAGGCAAATCTTAACTACTTCTTACCCCCACCCCACCTGCATGCCAACTCATACCCCCACCCTTACCCTCACCCCATCACATCCTACTCCTTGCAACTGTCTCACCATCACAACCCACCCATCCCAACACCTAGCCCTGCATGCGTCCACAAAGCATGGACACCCATCACCTAAGCATGCCCACTGCACATACACATACAACCCCCCCCCAACCACCGTCACAACAGCCCACAAAAAGGAATGCTAGCACTGGGGTACACGGGCACCCACCCATTGCACACTATGACACACACAGAAGCAATAACCATACTTTTATACCCCTGCAGGACCCGAACGCCACGTCACCGCGCAGGAGGGTCAACAAATGTCCACTCCACCCCCAGAAGAGGCCCACAGTGAGGACAGCAGCTCTGTCTCCCTGGATCTAGATGACCAGCCCGGTCCATCGGGGACCTCGGGACAGTCGGTTCCCCTCACACTGCCACAGGCCACAGCAGACCTTACCCCCTCTGGGAACACCAGCACAGCACCCACCCAGCGGGCCCAGACCTCTGTCCCCAGGACACGTCAATCAGCGGTGTGTCCACCACTACAGGGAACCCAGGCTAACCCACCACCCCAACAACAACCAGGACTTGGGGGCAGTGGTAGTGGGCACACGGTCCAGGGGACAGAGGCCCAGGGAAACAGGGGAACTGGGAGGGCTGCTGTGCGACAGGGGGGGGACAGGCCCAGGGAACCCACTCTCCACGAGGCCCTCTCCTCCATCATGGGAGCATACCACCGCTCCCAGGAGACGATGGCGACGGTCCTGGCCAGGTTTCAGGAGATCCAGCTTCTGCAGGAGCAACAGTATATGGGGTTCAGGGAGGAACTAAGACACATCAGTTCCGCCATGGGTACCATCGTAGTGGCCCTGAATTAGGTAGTCACGACATTGCGGGACACTGTGGCACCTCAAAGGGCCCCTGACACTAGCCTGCACCAAGAACTGCCTACCACCTCCGCCGGCGCTAGTGGACAGGAGGACCCGACACAAGACCAACAGGCCACCAGAACCCCACCCCCTGCAGAAGGAGAACCACCCCGCAAGCGGGCCCTGAGATCCAGGAAGAAGACAGAGTAAGATGTCAAGACCCCCGCCAGCAAAGGATACCGCCCTGATTGTCATCCCACTGTCCCACATTGTCACCCTGTCCAACCTTAAACTGCCCCTGCTCCACTTCCCACAGGCATTTGGACAATGCACCTGTGAAACTGATAGTCTGGACTCTGCCATGGACAATCCTCCACCATCACCCCTAACCGATTTGCAATCACCCATCCAATTTAGAGCAGTTGAATGAAAACACTTATTGCACAAAACAATCTGGAGTCTGGCTGTGATTTGGAACAAATGTATTAGACATGACCGTGCCAAAATGTTCATTCACATTGTGATGCTAACAAACCGCTGTCACACAGCTGTAGTCCATGGGGAAACAAAGCAGATGTCACGCAGTGGGGCCCACATCTCTGAAAACGGAAGGGAAAGTCACAACACAGTTACACTGGGGGAAAAAGTCAGACAGTAGAGAGGTAGGAGTCATTAAGTAAATGTAATATGCCGGTGTCTACTCTTACCTGTGTGTCACTGAAAATACTGCTGTATTACTGTGTTCCTGTTCTCTATGTCGTCCTCTTCAGCTTCCTCCTCTTCACTCTCCACAGGCTCCACAGCTGCTACAACACCACCATCTGGACCATCCTCCTGCAGAAAAGGCACCTGGTGGCGCAAAGCCAGGTTGTGAAGCATACAGCAGGCCACGATGATCTGGCACACCTTCTTTGGTGAGTACATTAGGGATCCACCTGTCATATGGAGGCACCTGAACCTGGCCTTCAGGAGGCCAAAGGTTCGCTCGATCACCCTCCTAGTCCGCCCATGGGCCTCATTGTACCGTTCCTCTGCCCTTGTCCTGGGATTCAACACTGGGGTCAGTAACCAGGACAGGTTGGGGTAACCAGAGTCCCCTAATAGCCACACCCGGTGCCTCTGGAGTTGACCCATCACATACGGGATGCTGCTATTCCGCAGGATGTAGGCGTCATGCACTGACCCAGGGAACTTGGCATTAACATGGGAGATGTACTGGTCAGCCAAACACACCATCTGTACATTCATGGAATGATAACTCTTCCGGTTCCTGTACATCTGTTCACTCCTGCTGGGGGGGACCAAAGCAACATGTGTCCCATCAATGGCACCTATGATGTTAGGGATATGTCCAAGGGCATATAAATCACCCTTCACTGTAGGCAAATCCCCCACCTCAGGGAAAACGATGTAGCTCTGCATGTGTTTCAGCAGGGCAGACAACCATCTGGACAACACCTTGCAAAACATAGGCTGGGATATCCCTGATGATATGGCCACTGTTGTTTGAAATGACCCACTTGCTAAGAAATGGAGTACTGACAGCACCTGCACTAGAGGGGGGATCCCTGTGGGTTGGCGGATGGGTGACATCAGGTCTGGCTCTAGCTGGGCACACAGTTCCTGTATAGTGGCTCGGTCAAGCCTGTATGTCAGTATGACATGTCGTTCCTCCATTGTCGACAGGTCCACCAGCGGTCTGTACACGGGAAGATTCCTCCATCTCCTTGCATGTCCCAGCGGACAGTGCCTATGAAGGACAACAGCGAACACAGAGTCAAGAAACCCACAGGTACGTAACCACAGCTTGCACATAACATGATTCCCAATGCATTGAATGGCTTGTATGAGTGTTGGTGCATGGCCTAGGTATGTGTGACGCAGTTGGTAATTAGGCCATGTGGGCCCTTGAAATGGCGGCTGCCTGACCTGTGAAGTGCGACAGTGGGATGTGAGGTCAATGCGTTGGCGTGGCACACCGCGGCGGTAGGCGGTCGAAGACCGCGGCGCTAAGCCGCATTGGTTAACATTGAACCCTATGGGTTTCAGGAGCCAATGACGATGTGCGCCGGCAGTCGCGGTACACACCGCCGCGGTACGCACCGCCGCGGGCGTGACCGCCATTTTCTATCTGCTTAATCACTTGATACCTGATCTTCGACAGGAGAGGACCTACTCTGCAAGTGCTGCTGTGACCTCGGTCTGGAAGAGACAATGGCTCATGCGACTGGGGAAAGGGCCCCTGCCTTCACTGCGGAGGAGTTGGAGAAATTTGTGGATGGGGTCCTCCCCCAGTATGCGCTACTCTACGGTCCTCCAGACCAACAGGTAAGTACACTGGGACCATGCTTAGTGGGCAATGCCTGGGTTGAGTGGGGTGGATGAAAGATGGTGGGGAGGGGAGTGATTGAGGCATGCATCAAACGACAGATGAGAGCATGTGCCACATGGCAAGGGTGGGGATGGGGGGCCACTCACATCGAGCATGCAGGAGGTGATGACAATTTTTCTCTCCCTGTACATGTCACATAGGTCAGCGCCCACCAGAAAGTCGCGATTTGGCGTGCCATCGCCAAGGACGCCCGGACCCTGGGGGTCCACAACAGATGGGGCACCCACTGCCGGAAGAGGTGGAGGACATCCGACGCTGGAGCAGTAAGACGGCGGAGGTCAAGCCTGTATGTCAGTATGACATGTCGTTCCTCTATTGTCGACAGGTCCACCAGCGGTCTGTACACGGGAAGATTCCTCCATCTCCTCGCATGTCCCAGCGGACGGTGCCTATGAAGGACAACAGCGAACACAGAGTCAAGCAACCCACAGGTACGTAACCACAGCTTGCACATAACATGATTCCCAATGCATTGAATGGCTTGTATGAGTGTTGGTGCATGGCCTAGGTATGTGTGACGCAGTTGGTAATTAGGCCATGTGGGCCCTTGAAATGGCGGCTGCCTGACCTGTGAAGTGCGACAGTGGGATATGAGGTCAATGCGCTGGCATGGCACACCGCGGCGGTAGGCGGTCGAAGATCGCGGCGCTAAGCCGCATTGGTTAACATTGAACCCTATGGGTTTCAGGAGCCAATGACGATGTGCGCCGGCAGTTGCGGTACGCACCGCCGCGGTACGCACTGCCGCGGGCGTGACCGCCATTTTCTATCTGCTTAATCACTCGATACCTGATCTTCGACAGGAGAGGACCTACACTGCAAGTGCTGCTGTGACCTCGGTCTGGAAGAGACAATGGCTCATGCGACTGGGGAAAGGGCCCCTGCCTTCACTGCGGAGGAGTTGGAGAAACTTGTGGATGGGGTCCTCTCCCAGTATGCGCTACTCTACGGTCCTCCAGACCAACAGGTAAGTACACTGGGACCATGCTTAGTGGGCAATGCCTGGGTTGAGTGGGGTGGATGAAAGATGGTGGGGAGGGGAGTGATTGAGGCATGCATCAAACGACAGATGAGAGCATGTGCCACATGGCAAGGGTGAGGATGGGGGGCCACTCACATCGAGCATGCAGAAGGTGATGACAATTTTTCTCTCCCTGTACATGTCACATAGGTCAGCGCCCACCAGAAAGTCGCGATTTGGCGTGCCATCGCCAAGGACGCCCGGACCCTGAGGGTCCACAACAGATGGGGCACCCACTGCCGGAAGAGGTGGGAGGACATCCGACGCTGGAGCAGTAAGACGGCGGAGGCTCAGCTGGGGATGGCCTCCCAACGGAGGAGGGGTGCCAGTCGTCATTTGACCCCCCTGATGTCCCGGATCCTGGCGGTGGCCTACCCCGATTTGGATGGGCGCGTGAGGACATCACAGCAGACACAAGGGGGTGAGTACAAATACATTCTGCTGACTTTGCGCGCAGTGGACGTGTCTGGGTGGGGGAGGAGTGCTGTGGGTATCCCTAGGCCAGGGCGATTTCTGTAGGCTAGGCCCCTCCGTAAGGCATGGCCCTGTGCCCCTGCCCCCCACCTCTGTAGGGTGCCAAGTACAGGTATCCATTGCCCTGTGTCATCTATATGTGCAGTTGTCGTCCATAGGCTTGTAGGCCATGTCCCACAGATTGCGTAGTGGACCCCAAGAGCGCGGCGTAGTGCAGGGGGCTTCTGTGTCTGTCTTGTCCGCCAACGGTAGCGGTAATCCATGCACTCAACATGTCTTTATTTCTCCTCCCCCCCTTTTTTGTGGTCTTCCTGTTCATGTGTGCATTAGCATTATCAGGCGGAGGAGAAGTGGCATCAGAGCACGAGGGAGCTGCATCTCACATGGCCATGGCGGGCCATGCAATTGACTCGGATTTCACCAGTGAGACGGAGGGCGAGGGGAGCTCCACAGCGAGGACTCGTGCTGATGTCAGTGACAGCGACTCGTCCTCTGAAGGGAGCTCCCTTGTGGTGGCGGCAACATCCGTGCCCCCCGCAACAACAGGTACAGCCGCCACCCAGCGCGCCAGCACCGCCCTCCCAGCAGCCCCTCACTGTTTGCCCCGTGCCCGCTCACCCAGGAAGGTGGACATCTCCTTCGCCCCAGGCACCTCAGGCCCTGCCCCTGTCGCCCCTGCCGCCCTCAGTGAGGAGGTCATTGACCTCCTAAGGACCATCATTGTTGGGCAGTCTACCCTTTTGAATGCCATCCAGGGTGTACAAAGAGAGGTGCACCAGAGTAATGCATACCTGGAGGGCATTCATTCGGGTCAGGCTGCCCATCAGCGATCGTTCAACGCTCTGGCCTCAGCACTGACGGCAGCAATTGTCCCTGTCTCTAGCCTCCCCCCTCCAACTTCCTCCACCCAGACCCAATCCCCTGTACCTCTGCCTATCCCTGACACACCTACAGACCAGCCTGCCCACACCTCAACACCCAAGGGTAGCTCATCCAGACATAAGCACCACACATCACACAAGCATTCACACAAGCAACATCCACATGCAGACATACCAACAGCCACTGCCTCCACTGTGTCCCCCTCCTCCTCGTCTCCCTCCTCCCTCCCTGTGACGTCTCCACTCACACTTGCATGCACAACATCTTCAGCCACTACGTCCATCACCAGCACACCCACCAGAACACTCCACACACGTGCAGTCACCACCCCCACTACCATTTACACGTCCCCTGTGTCCTCTCCAAGTGTGTCTGTCACCCCCTTCTCCAAACTACACAAACGCAGGCAGCCACCCACCCAACAGCCATCCACCTCACGACAGCCTCCAGCCCAAGCACCTGCACCCAAAGACACCAGACTTCACACTCCTACAACCACATCCTCTTCCTCCACTCCCATACCCACTACACCTACCCGTCCCTCTCTTTCCAAATTGCTTTTCCTTTCCAAACTTGACCTCTTTCCTACAACTCCCCCACCCCGTCCATCTCATAAGATTCCAATCAGCACCTCAGCCACCACAAAACCGGGACCAGTGAAGACTGTTGTCCATGGACTGTGGAGTCCCCCACCCTCAAGGGCATCCAGTTCAGCTAGGAGCCAAGGCACGGCCAGCCAACCACCGGAAAAGCATCCTAAGATTGCCAGTGCCTGGCGCGAGCGACCAAAGACCCCAGGGACAAAAATCCCTACATTGGCTCCGGCAGGAAGTCAGGTGCCACCTGGCACACCGCCAAAGGTGGGAAAGGGCCACAAGCGTGCAGGGAAGGGTGGGAAGGGCAGCACGCCCGACAAGTCCGGCAGCAGGCCAGCTGGCCAGGAGGGCCCCACCAGCCCCATCCCAGGTGTGCAGGAGGACACACACAGGCCCGGTACTGCAGCCCAGGAGGGCCCCGCAAGCCACCAGACAGATGGGCAGGAAGGCCCCGCCAGCCACATGTCAGGTGGCGAGTGACATCCATGCCTCGGCCGGATCCGCTGACCAGGACACTCATCTCAAGCACCGCTGAACAGGGCACCGTCGTCTCAAGCACCGCTGAACAGGGCACCGCTGTCTCAAGCACCGCTCCACTGGGCCCTTCATCTCAAGCACCGCTCCGCTGGGCCCTTCATCTCAAGCACCGCTCCGCTGGGCACCGCCGTCTGAGGAACCGCTGAACTGGGCCCTTCATCTCAAGAACCGCTCCGCTGGGCCCTTCATCTCAAGCACCGCTCCGCTGGGCACCGCCGTCTCAGGAACCACTGAACTGGGCCCTTCATCTCAAGCACCCCTGAACAGGGCCCTTCATCTCAAGCACTGCTCCGCTGGGCCCTTCATCTCAAGCACCGCTCCGCTGGGCACCGCCGTCTCAGGAACCGCTGAACTGGGCTCTTCATCTCAAGCACCGCTCCGCTGGGCCCTTCATCTCAAGCACCGCTCCGCTGGGCACCGCCGTCTCAGGAACCGCTGAACTGGGCCCTTCATCTCAAGCACCGCTCCGCTGGGCACCGCCATCTCAGGAACCGCTGAACTGGGCCCTTCATCTCAAGCACTGCTCCGCTGGGCCCTTCATCTCAAGCACTGCTCCGCTGGGCACCGCCGTCTCAAGCACCGCTGAACTGGGCCCTTCATCTCAAGCACCGCTGAACAGGGCCCTTCATCTCAAGCACCGCTCTGCTGGGCCCTTCATCTCAAGCACCGCTGAACAGGGCCCTTCATCTCAAGCACCGCTCCGCTGGGCACTGCCGTCTCAGGAACCGCTGAACTGGGCCCTTCATCTCAAGCACCGCTCCGCTGGGCACCGCTGTCTCAGGAATCGCTGAACTGGGCCCTTCATCTCAAGCACTGCTCCGCTGGGCCCTTCATCTCAAGCACTGCTCCGCTGGGCACCGCCGTCTCAAGCACCGCTGAACTGGGCCCTTCATCTCAAGCACCGCTGAACAGGGCCATTCATCTCAAGCACCGCTCTGCTGGGCCCTTCATCTCAAGCACCGCTGAACAGGGCCCTTCATCTCAAGCACCGCTCCGCTGGGCACCGCCGTCTCAGGAACCGCTGAACTGGGCCCTTCATCTCAAGCACCGCTCCGCTGGGCACCGCTGTCTCAGGAATCGCTGAACTGGGCCCTTCATCTCAAGCACCGCTTCGCTGGGCCCTTCATCTCAAGCACCGCTTCGCTGGGCCCTTCATCTCAAGCACTGCTCCGCTGGGCACCGCCGTCTCAAGCACCGCTGAACTGGGCCCTTCATCTCAAGCCCCGCTGAACAGGGCCCTTCATCTCAAGCACCGCTCCGCTGGGCCCTTCATCTCAAGCACCGCTCCGTTGGGCATCGCTGTCTCAGGAACCGCTGAACTGGGCCCTTCATCTCAAGCACCGCTCCGCTGGGCCCTTCATCTCAAGCACCGCTCGGCTGGGCACCGCTGTCTCAGGAACCGCTGAACTGGGCCCTTTATCTCAAGCACCGCTCTGCTGGGCACCGCCGTCTCAGGAACCACTGAACTGGGCCCTTCATCTCAAGCACCGCTGAACAGGGCCCTTCATCTCAAGCACCGCTCCGCTGGGCCCTTCATCTCAAGCACCGCTCCACTGGGCACCGCCGTCTCAAGCACCGCTGAACTGGGCCCTTCATATCAAGCACCGCTGAACTGGGCCCTTCATCTCAAGCACTGCTCCGCTGGGCCCTTCATGTCAAGCACCGCTCCGCTGGGCACCGCCGTCTCAGGAACCGCTGAACTGGGCCCTTCATCTCAAGCACCGCTCCGCTGGGCACCGCCGTCTCAGGAACCGCTGAACTGGGCCCTTCATCTCAAGCACCGCTCCGCTGGGCACCGCCGTCTCAGGAACCACTGAACTGGGCCCTTCATCTCAAGCACTGCTCCGCTGGGCCCTTCATCTCAAGCACTGCTCCGCTGGGCACCGCCGTCTCAAGCACCGCTAAACTGGGCCCTTCATCTCAAGCACCGCTGAACAGGGCCCTTCATCTCAAGCACCGCTGGCCCATTGGCGGAAGGGGCAGGCCCGCATCTGTGTCGGACAGGGCTGCACGAAGCACTCTGGGCACTAGTCCCCCTCCAGTACCAGTGGAGACTGTTATCCACTTGAGAGACTGTGGCTTTGCACTCCCCAGGATGGCACAGTGGGCAACCCACCCACTGTAGAGACTTGAGAGACTGTGGCTTTGCACTCCCCAGGATATGGCAGTGGGCAACCCACCCACTGTAGAGACTTGAGAGACTGTGGCTTTGCACTCCCCAGGATATGGCAGTGAGCAAGCCACCCACTGTAGAGACTTGAGAGACTGTGGCTTTGCACTCCCCAGGATATGGCAGTGGGCAAGCCACCCACTGTAGAGACTTGAGAGACTGTGGCTTTGCACTCCCCAGGATTGTACAGTGGGCACCCCACCCACTGTAGAGACTTCAGAGACTGTGGCTTTGCACTCCCCAGGATGGCACAGTGGGCACCCCACCCACTGTAGAGACTTGAGAGACTGTGGCTTTGCACTCCCCAGGATGGCACAGTGGGCAACCCACCCACTGTAGAGACTTGTGAGACTGTGTCTTTGCACTCCCCAGGATGGCACAGTGGCCATGGAGGCCCCTCGTGGATCTGGCGTTGTGGACTCATCTGGCTGAGGTGCCCTCCCTTCCCTTCCCCCTGAGGTGCCTGTAGTTTTCCTATCTGATGCCCCTGCAGTGTTCTCTCCGTTGGAGGCAGGTATCCTGTGTGAGCTTTGCACATGTCTTTTGGCCCAGTGGCCCAAGAACAATGGCTGATAGACATATTGGACTGGACAATTTATGTATATAAAGTTATAGATGTGTGATATATTTTATACTCAGTCTTACAATATAATTCTATATTTATAATCATTTCCTTTTGCCTTTGCATTCTCCCGGGGGGTTTGGGGGTGTAACTGTGATGTGTTGCTATGCATTGATGTGTGTGTTGTAGTGGGTGAGGGTGAGGGTGGGTGTGTCGCATATGTGTGTCCCCGTAATTTTTTGCCTCCCCCTCCCCTGTGTCGTAGGTGCAGTACTCACCGTTGTCTTCTGTGCCAGCGTTCGTGCTCCGGGTAGAGGAGCAGGAAGACAATGGCTGGTAGGATGTGTAGTTCGGGTTCCATGCTGTCCAGATTCCTCGTGGGTTGTATGGAGGTGAGCGTTTTCCGTTTGAAATGGCTGTTTTCTGCCGTGTTTTTATCGGCGGGGCTACCGCCCCGGAAAAGGTGGCGGATTGGTGGGTTGTGATAGGGTGGGCGGTACATTGTCTCCCGCCTGTCTGTTGGCGGTGACCGCTGCGCTGTTTGTTTGTCCCGCCGTGGCGGAAGGTGTGTTAAAGTGGTGGTCTCTGTTGGCGGTTTCCGCCAGGGTCGGAATTGCATTTTTTTTACCGCCAGCCTGTTGGCGGTTTGACCGCCGCTTTAACACCGACCGCCAGGGTTGGAATGACCCCCTATGTGTTGCTACTTACTAATGAGATCCTTAATGGAAGATTGGAAGATTAAGATGACTGAAAATGTTCTAGTGAAAGTGATGTACTAAAGTCTATTGTATCAGTCTTTGCAACCTAGAAAATGATGTAGAACTTAAACAAAGCCACCATTGTTTGTAATTGGAGACTTATTAAGGTTTAGAGCATGGGTCTTTGTGACTTATCACACACGTAGTGATGTTGTACGCATTATGGAAATAGAAGGCTACTGGTGAAAAAGATGGGAAATATACTATTCCCCCATGGTAAAAGAGTGGAACATGGATCAGCTTGCATGGGAGCGTATGTGAAATATACAACAGACTGCACTCACAAAAGAATACGACCTTTGCAATATTCACAAAATTAAGGTGCAACTGCCCTAAAAGTGTTAAAACAGGCTTAGGTGTACTTCCACTCAGCCTTGTAATACTGCAGTACTCTGTCATAAAAATCAGTGCAGGAAGGGCATTAAAATAACACCCAAAGGAACTAATGCGAAATTAATTATTTAAAGGCACTAGGGGGGTCATTCTTACTTTGGCGGGCGGCGGAGGCCGCCCGCCAAAGTAACCCCGTCAGAACACCGCACCGCGGTCGAAAGACCGCTGCGGTGATTCTGAGATTTGCCCTGGGCTGGCGGGCGGCCGCCAAAAGGCCGCTCGCCAGCCAAGGGCAAATCAACCTTCCCACGAGGACGCCGGCTCAGAATTGAGCCGGCGTAGTGGGAAGGTGCGGTGGCATGGGCACTGCAGGGGCCCCCAGGGGCCCCGCGGCACCCCCTACCACCATCCTGTTCATGGCGGGTTTCCCGCCATGAACAGGATGGCGGTAGGGGGTGTCTGAATCCCCATGGCGGCGGAGCGCGCTCCGCCGCCATGGAGGATTCAGAAGGGCAGCGGTAAACCGGCGGGTGACTGCCGGTTTACCCTTTCTGACCGCGGCTGAACTGCAGCGGTCAGAATGCCCTTCAGAGCACCGCCGGTCTGACGGCGGTGCTCCCGTGGCCGGTGACCCTGGCGGTCACCGGCCGCCAGGGTCAGAATCAGGCCCTAGGTGTTATAAATTAAGTAACAAAACTTGATTAAAAAGTAAATTACGTTTTTATATTTAAAAAGCTTTAAAAATGTATTAAAATAAATGAATAACTTGATTAATTTAGACCTCAAATTCACATATTTGTATTAACATTTAGTTTACTTCTAATTAAATTTAAATTTTACTTCAAAATATCTCAAATATATTTTCAAGAAGTAAAGTTTGTTCATTTTTCCTCTACTTTCTCCTTTAGCACTCTCCAACTCAGTGACAGAGATTTCTATTAACAGATGAAAAGTTACCTGAAATACATTTAAATTCAGTTGTAGGAGGCATTACTTCTTCACTGGGGAGGGTGGAGACATGCAAATCTGCAACTAGGTGTACATTTCCACTTGGAAATAGTGAATAGCAAATATCTGGAGTTTTCTACTGAGGTGTAAGAGTAGATTCATACATGTATAAACCTACACATTTATATTACATTTTGAAAGTCAGGCCCAGAGTGTACAGATTTTTGTAAAGTGTAGAAGGAGCCGGCAATTTTCTTCTCAGAGATAAATATTGATAATCACAACATACTGCAAGGGTTATTTTTCTTTTTAAATTCTGCCAAGCCCTGACACCCCTCCAAAAACCTTCATCGCAAAAAAAGAACTGCATTTTTTTGACAACAATCTATGTTTTTGTTATTTTTTTCATTAACAGTTACAAAGTGTACTACCCTGGTAAGTACTAAAACATAATTCATAAGCCCTCAAACATTTGTTACTTGCAGCCTGGATTTTTAATTATGTCTTAATATTGTCTAAAAAAGTCTAGAAGTAGACACATATGTGGCTCATGAGTATGAGAGGTTGTGAGAAATGCTGTGCATATTACTACTGTCTGTCAAGAGGCTATCCATAGTTTCAGTACTGAGCCAACCCCTCCATTGATTGATACTCTCCCTTCCCTCACTTATGAGGGAACTCTATCATTGCCAAGCCAACTGAACATTTTCAGTGCCCCTGCCTAGTCTCTCCTTTAGCAGTAAATATGTAGCTGTCTTGCATAGTAGCTGCAGCTGCAGTGCAACATTTTTAATTAATGTGGTGTTTGGCATTATAAAAATAAATAAACACACTTTTGTTATTGGGACCTCCAAGTCTGCTTCCCACCGAAGGTGGGGGGTGGGTGGCAGGAGACCAGATATTGCTTTTTCATGTTTGGGTGAGAGAGGGGAGAGTTAATGCTTAGGATTATATGGGTGGATGGCAGGATGCTAAGCTTTTTTTTCTGAATTTTGTATAGAGGTAGCCAGAGAGTATAGGCGGCAGATGGCAAACACCAGGTATTTGAGAGGCAGGATCTGAGGCAGAACTGGCCATGTTCTATATGCATCCCCACTACTCATCTGTCCCTGTGTAGATATTAAAAGCCAGGAAAGATGTTTTAGGGGTGAATTTGGGGTTAACTAAAAGTGAATAACAAGGAACATTTTCGTCTAGGTCTTGTTGTTTATTTGATATCACTGAGAACCACTTTTGAAAAATATCCCATTTATTCACTGGTTCCCTTATGTAGGGCTAAATGTTCTTTACTTTTCTTATTCCACCTTACAAGTTATCTTTTCAGTGGCTGTCTCTGCCTATACCTGTATCAGCCCTTGCTTCACTTTATTAAAGCTGTTTCTACCAAATGTAATTCTCTATTGATTTACATGATTGGATTCTTACTCTCTTATTGTTTCTTAAAGCTCTATATTTATTTGAGTTCTTCTCCCCACCACACCTTTTGGTTCTGCTACCACCGCCACTTTTTTGCTTTGTTCTCATCAACTTACCAGAAGAGCAATGTCAGTGTAAGAAAGGGACAGGCTGCCCATCATCCCACTATTAATTTCTTCAGGAGACTGTAGGCTTGAGCTGCTTTCAGAGCAGACTACCAAGCTCCCGTTCTAGATAAGGCCTCTGCAATGGGGACTTGGTTTGGCCATTTTCTACAGGGCTAATTTTTATTTTCAGTCCAGCCCTTGTCTCTGAGCTGACACCATTATTTCTCATCCCTGCCTGTCTGAGTGACTACAAATGTAGCAGGAAAAAGGCTGCACCTGTCCCAGCAGAGTCCAGGGCACATCCAGTCTCATTGTTGAAGGATTCTAGGCTTTCAGTAAATAAATGAAAGTTGCTTTCAAAGTCCATTCAGACTTTCTGCAACCACATCTACCAAAACACACCCTATTCCTCTATTTACTTTGGCACCCATATTTTGTATAATCAGATTTTTCCACAATTTTTCAAAAGCGTTTTTGAATGTGCTTTTGTGACGTATGCACAAATCATTATTGTATCCTATTTTATTTGTAATTTTATGCAGAGCCCTGGTACCCCAACAGGCATTCTGGTGCTGAGAGGAGAACATACACATAGGCCCTCATTACAAGTTTAGCGATACTCGGACCCCCATATTGGCGGTCATACTGCCGTCGGCCCAGTAGCGAAGACCATCATATTATGACCATGGCGGTCTTGCCAACAGTTTACAGCCAATACACCGCCAGTACCTCCAAGTTCGGTCAGGACACCACAGACGGCGGTAGGCACCTTCAGACCGGCGGGGACCATGTTTCCACCGGACATATTACGAGGCTGAACACCTGCAAGGTTTCCACAGTGGTCGCACCGCCACCAAAACCCTGGCATAAACCAACTCAATAAAAGGAGTCACTCACCTTCAGGAACACACATATGTTCGGAGCATCCATGGAACCAGAACTCAAAGTCCTCCCGCTGCTCCTGATTGCATTATGACTTCGGAACCAGCTATGGTGATTACAAAGACAACAACCGTAAGTACACCCACCTAGCACACACTGGAAGGAAAGTCATTAGAACACACGCACACACAACACACACAGCTGGGAGGGCCAGCGACAGCCACACACACATGCAACCACACACCCATACCAACATACAAACACACATCTACATGCACACATGCACAACAAAAATTCACACACAATGGCCAACACGCATGTGCCAACTGCATACCACCCTGCGCACACACATCACCACCACTGGCCAACACACACAAACACAACACCACTGAGTCACAGAATGACATCACAACCGCAACTACACAAATGCTTTGGCAAGTCATTGCACAGCACACCTATACATGACAACATATACTGACATACTGACAACAACACGGAACGACTACTCGCAACCAATCAACACCATCACACGCATATAGCACATACCAAATATCACACCACACCCACACAACACACACCACATATGACATAGCCATCACCACACACGGACGCACACGCAGCAACCACACAGTGGCACACAAAACCATGACAACACATCATACCACGAACAATATACAATATAGCTACACGCATGCATGTAACTACACAATCATATCCCACGCACAATACACACCCATCACAATGGGACTGATGGCAGGGCCTCACACACACATGCAGTCCATGCACAACAGCACGCACAACCAACACACACACATTACACACACACAAACTAAGGACCACAAACGCAAATCCAACATGGAGAAAGAAAGGTAGGACAAGTAGTGTTCAATGGATGCCAACATCCTATTGACCCAGATGTAGTACATTGTGAGAAAAAATAAATAAATAATAACTATGTACAATAAAAGGCCATAGGCCAGTCCAATGTCAGAGGTGCCAAAGGCACAATAGACACCTCACTGTGCCCCAACTTGACTCCTGGCTGTAAAATCACCTCCACTGGGTAGTGGTATCAAGGGGGCAGGCAAACACTTCAGTGGTGAAGAGGGAGAGGGGTTTGGGCTTGGGAGGGGGGTCCTTGGGTCTGGGCTTGGGAGGTGAGTCCTTGGCCTTGCGGGGGTTGACTTTTTGACAGGGGGAGGGGCGTGGGCACTAGCAGGGGTGGCAGGGAATGTGTTAGAGGTGAAAGGGCTGGACTTGGGGAGGGACACAGAGTGCCCCAGGGTCTCACAGGGAGGAAGAGGGGTAGGGAACAGGTAAAACTCATAGAGGAAACGTTTCTTTGGAACACAGGGGTGGTCATGGCAAAAGGGTTTCAGAGTGGAGGGACAGGGAGTGGTGGTAAGATGTGTCTTTGTGGGTGTCTTGGGTGCAGGTGCGCGCGTAGAATGCCTGTTTGTGTTTCATCTGTTGGGTAGGTGTGTGCAGGCGTTTAGGTGTCTTGAGAGGAGGGGGAGGAGGTGCTTGGAGATGCCATGCTGGGTGGGTGACTGTCTGTTGGGGCGGTGTCTGCAGGTATTGTACATGTGCTGCATGTGGGGGTATAGGTGGTTGTGGTGAGTGCAGATGTGGTGACTGGGGTGGATGTCTGAGGGTCTTGGTATTGTGGTGACTGTGGGAAAGATATGACTGGTTGCTGGATCTGCAAATTATGAAGTGCTGGTTGCAGGAGTGTCAGGTGCAGTGTCTGTGAAGGAGTGGGTTGCGGGGGAGTCTGTGCAGGGAGTGGATGTTTTTGTGTCTGCAGGTGGGTGTTGTCTGTGTGCATACCGGTGGTGGGTTTTGTGGTGCTTGTGCTTCTCAGTGCCAACTGTGTCTGTTGAGGTGGATGCATGACTGTGTGAATGTGTGCTCAGGATGGGTGTGGGGAGAGGGGTTTGGGATTGGGAAGAGCTAGGGGGAGGGGTGACAGTAGACAAAAGGACTCTGGCTGGCTTCAGTGAGAAGGCCAGAGCCTGAAAAGATCTCTGTAGGCCAGCCAGGGCACCATGAATGCCTTCCAGGAATGCATTTCTCTATTGGACTTGAGCTGCCAGTCCCTGTATGGCATTCATGATGTTCGACTGACCCATAGAGATGGACCTCAGGAGGTCAATAGCCTCCTCACTGAGGGCAGGAGGGCTGACTGGGGCAGGGTCAGAGGTGCCTGCGGTGAAGGAAATGCTCACCTTCTTGGGTGAGCGGGCACGGTCAACTAGGTGGGGAGCTACAGGGAAGGTGGGGCTAGTTAGAGGGATGGTGGACAATGATGGGGCTTGGTGGTCCCAGATGAGTCGGCCACCATCAGGGAGTGTCCATTGGGGGAGGATTCCGAAGATCAGGTGTTGGATCCGGTCTCCCCCCGAGACTCCCCTCGCCACCTTCCCACTGGGTCCCTCGGGGATGGTGGTGCCACCTTCCTGGGTCCTGTTGGCTGCTGCTTCCCCAGTCGCTTGTACACCTTCTCCTTTGCCAGATGATGCTGATGCACAAAAAGAGAGAGAGAGAGAGAGAGTAGGAGAGAGAGATAGGGGGCAAAAAAGTTACCATACACCTCCCATTGACACGGCTAAACATGTACATCTGTCACAATAGATATCATGGCTAGGCAATCTCATTAGCAACCACAGATTACCTACATAATGTCATGAAATGTCACTACTACCCACACCTGTCTGCCAACCCTCACACCTACAGTGATACCTAAGTACTACTAGACTCATCTCCAAGATGCCCCCAATGCCCTCTTATGCTGGCACATTATGTCCTGGATGCACTGTCAATACTATGCATGAATCTCATCACATCTTACCTCTCGATTCCCCTATCGCCCACTGGATGTGCAGCTGACACAACAAAACATTACAGGTCTCTCCAGTGCCCAAACCTGATGAGTCCATGTCCTCTGTAATGTGTCCATTACAGTGAAGACAGCTCCACTTATTGAGCACACACCACCTACTTCTCCTTACACATGTCAGGCCACTCAGTCTAGTGATGCCAATATGGAGGACAACTCAGATTTAGCCACTACCACACAGACACCCACAAACTTTACATCAGATGTGTACTCTGTGAATGTGTGGTTTAGCCATGTGAGTAGTCCAACCATATCACGGAACCAAACACATATATCACTACTCATCATACTGCTACATGCATTTAGAATGGGCCATGTACCACATGTTAAACATACCAACATATCCACTGAGTGCAGTGTCACAACAGATGTACCACTGGAACAGACATACCACATCATGGACCACTTCCCATGCCAACACACATGCTGTTCCACCGTTTGACTACAGACTCCTACCTCACACGTACCATATTGGCTAAACCTGTCACTTAGCCCAGACAACACACATCTGAGGAGGAACATATTTGAATGCATTAGGCACATATGGACAAACACCACTGCCGGTACACATAAGACACATTCCACCACCACATAAGCAACCTCAGGAGACTAACTGCAACATTTCCATCACATCAACACACCATGTGTCATGCAATAACCAAACCACTCCTAATTTGCTGTAAGCTAATAGCCAAGCCAAGCTGTAAGAGTCACAGGCCATCTGAAGTTCCCCCAACTATCCATGTTGACATGAAGTAGGCAGTCAGTAAGCAGTGCAGCAGAGGATAAGCTAGGGATTTGTAATACATACCATATACACTCCATGGTGACACATCAGGGATCTCCCAGGGCACTTACCACCACCAGTACCAACCCATAGTTTGGAAGGCCACATCCCCACAAGTATTGCCCCAAGGAATGGAACCTCTGTGCAATCAGACCTCATCAAATCGACATGTATATGTATTCCAGGTTGCCTACCTACACATACCCTACAGTCAGCAGATCACCTATGTGTGCCTAGTCAGTTCTCAGGCCAGTACTCCTGTCCCATGAAGTCCAGTTCTGTGGTGGAACTGTAATGTCAGTCCCAATATCAGTCTATATCAGAAACAGTACATGATTTACATAGTCCCAGGCATGAAAGGAAAGTTACACAATTGCATACACAGATGAAAGTGGAATGACACCTCAGAGCCACTAATGCAGATGGATGGAGCCGCTCAAACATGATGCTTAGGGTGCTACTGAGACTCACAAGCATCGTATGGGCAGGATGGAGTCATACATGTGCCCATGTCATCAGTGCATCTTGACATTACAGATTTGGAGAGGTATGGGACAGGGAAATGTATATCCACCTACAGTAAAGCATGGTACACATCTACAAAATGTGCTCTGCCAGGGTAACTATTGGCAATTTTCAAATGTCGATGCACATGTAGCATTAACTACAATGACACTTTGCCACCATTGAGGCACCCAATCCCAATTAAAGCCAGCCAAGTCCCAGGATACAGTCAGTGCTCACCCCCTTGTGCCTGCTGTGCTGCCCTCAAATGCCCATCCACCTCAGGGTAGACCACTGGCAAAATGTGGGGGGTCGAGGTCTGACAGGTACCCCTCCCTTGTTGGGAGGACACCCCCAACTGGGCCTCTGCGGTCTTCTGGGCCCACTACCTCTGGTCCTCCCACCACTTGCAACAATGGGTGCTCTGCAGGCTATGGCACTCCACGGTCCGTACTTGCTTGGCAATGGCATGCCAGAACCCCTTCTTCTGATGGGTGTTGACGTGCATGGGTAACACAGACAGAAGGAGAAAGTCATGTACACTGGTACCATACCAACAGCAGTGGACTACTAACAGCAGACCCATCAAATTCCCGTACATACCCACCTCACAGTTCACACACTTAAACTCCATGCCCCCTGCATGCATGTACTCCCTGACGGGTACACATATGCCATTCACTCTCACACACCACTATCGCACATGACTATGGCATTTGGCTCAACTGCTCCTCTGGTGCCCCATACAGCTGTCTGTAAAGGGGTAGGAGCCATTCTACCAGCTTTTCCAGCTGTTCTTGGGTGAAGGCAGGGGCCCTATCACCCACAGGGTGTGGCATGATGGCTCCCAGAGACAGTACACAGCAGCTCAGCACTTGGAGGTCTTGCTTGCTAGAGTGTCAGGAGTCAAGTGATCAAGGCAGCAGAAAATTGTGGTGATGGCCACTCATACAGCACCGTCACAGCTGGCAGTGATTGCCATTGGGCCCAGTCCCCCATAGTCAGCAATGCTCCCAATTAGAAGCTGTACAGCGGTTGCGACTGCCATGACGACCTATGCCGGGGGACTTAGCTCACTTCCACCTGTCCAGTGCTGCAGGACTGGTGGCTGACTTTTTAAGCACCTAGAATGCATTGATGCAGCAAAATAAGTGTGCCATCCACCTTTTTTTGCAGAATGCTGAGTAGGCCCCAGTTGTGCCATCATGAGTTGGCACACACATGTGACATACCTGACACAGTCACCTTATGTGGCTGGTTGTCTAATGACCAGCATGTCCAGAGACATGTCGTCTGATTGGCCCTGTCCCCGTATAGGTATATGGCATGACCCTATACAAGCTCAGTGCAGGTCAGGTCACTGTACCACATATGGAGCAGGACACATGTGATTTACGTCAAAAACTATTGATCAGGGTCAGCAATGTGCATCAAGGGTGGAGTCCATGCCGCTTCAGCCTGCCCAAAATAGTATGTGTCAGTAGTGTGTGGCATGTGTACAGTGGTAGGTGTGTGTAATTTTGATAGGTTCTGCTAACATGTGTGGTGTGCATATCACATTGTACAATCTCTTCTCTTCATCCTAGATACTCTGTCATGAGGATATTGAGACATGCACCAGTGTACCGGTCACTTGTGGACCTTGCAACCCTGGAGAGGTGCCATATAATTCAGACATATCGTCTGAATCATCAGACCATCATGGATCTATGTACCTAGTTGGAGCCAGATCTTTTGCCTGCTAAACATAATCTCTATGCCATCCATCCCACAGTTCAGGTTCTGTCAGTGCTACACTTTCTTGCCACAGGCTCCTTGCAGATTACAGTGGGCTTGGCAGGAGGGATGTCACAGCTCATGTTCAGTATTGTCTTCAAGGATGTACTATGTGCTTTCTTGAAACACCTGGTCAGCTACATCAGGTTTCCCCAACGAGGGTATTTCGCCCAAGTAAAGGCAGACTTCTATTAGATGGGACACATCCCACATGTGATGGGGCCATAGATGGCATGCATTTAACTTTGGTCCCTCCCAGTGCAAATGAACAGGTGTATAGGAACAGGATAAACTACCATTCCATAAATGTTTATGTAGTGTGTGTAGAAGACCAATAAATCTCCCAAGTGACATCTAAGTTTCCTGGATCTGTGCATGACTCCTACATTCTGAGGAACAGCAATGATGTGATGGCGTGACTACAGAGAGAGAGGGTTTGACTCATTGGTATGTATGTGTTTAGATGTCTGTTTCTGTTATAGCACCTATCTTCACAATCTTCCCTGTGTTTGTAACTGTACTGTAACAGGCCCTACATCTGTGCACACTGGTGACTCTGGCTATCCTAACCTTCTCTGGATGTTGACACCAGTGAGGTACCCTGCCACTGAAGGGGAATACTGTTTAAATGAGGCCCACGGCAGGACAAGGTGTGAGATAGAAAATACATTTGGGCTCCTGAAGGCCAGATTCAGGTGCCTGCACGTCTCTGGAGGGGCCCTCCTCTACATTCCCCAAAAGGTATGACAGATCATAGTTGCCTGCTGCATGCTCCACAATCTGGCACTGAGACCTCTTCATCAGCTTTACTAGCTGATGATGAGGAGGCATCTGGACCAGTGGCTGGTGATGCAGATGTAGAAAGTGATGAGGTGGCAGAAGAGGACGATACAGGTATGCTGTGTCTATATTTGCATGTGTACTATTTCAACAGTGTTTGCTGTCAATTGTCCTCCTGATTTGGATTGTCAGTGGTGGTTAAATGTGTTGCTATCCCTATGTGTTTGTTGTGTGAGGTAACTGAATGCATGTAAGGTGCTGACTGAAAATGTCAACTTCTGCAGGTTGCAAGATTCACATCTCCTATGGACAGGCCTGTAATGTGCTGTGTACCCTGCATTCTTCTGTTCTAATGTCATACCAGCGAGTAACTGTGTACTGATAATTGCTGGCTCTCATACCAATAGATTAAGCCATTCATGTTCAATAACCTTTTGTTACTGTTCACTGAGTAGAGTTTAGCACATGACAGATGCCAGCTACAGGGTTTTGTGATGTATTACCTGAGACTGGTTATGTAGGAGTGATATCTGTTGTGTCCTGTTTGGATGGCTATCTACATTGGGCACGACAACTATGAACTGCATATGTTTTGTGTGGCACCATGCCTACTGACCTGATTGTAGTCTCTGACATGCTCTATTTGTAGGTTGGATTAGTGGAAATACTGTGATGTGTGGCTGTACTAGTGGCGCCCTTACATCTACCCCTGGACATATCTGTTATTCTGTGCCTCCTGCCGAAGATGCCTCCCTCTGCAGTCCATCACACTGCCTGTTGGTTTATGGGGCCATAACCACATAACATTTTGCAGACCAAACATTTCATATGTACAAAAAAAGGCACAAAACAGTAGCTGTGATATTTAGTTTTTATTATGCATACAGTGGCAAACAGGTGATGAGTGGCGTCATTTCAGATGAAATCCTCAGAGTAGGTGGCACAGCTGTAGGTAGCACAAGTCAAGTGTCCATGGGCCATAGGAAAATGGAGTAATGTCATTGAACAGTCAACAGGGTGTCTCAGACGTACACAAGGGAGAGTAATCACTTCCTGGCAGTGGGTTTGATCTTGGCATCTGCTCCAGCCGGATGTCTGTGCAGACGTCCACATTTGCAAGGGATTTTTTTTGCTACAGAGGGAGGGGTGCCTGTGTCCTGTGGTTACCATGGCAGGGCCTCCATTCCACTAGCAACCACAGATGTTGAAGGGTCAGGTGTGATGTGGCTAGTGGAAGGGGCCTGCTGGTGGGTGAGGAATCACGCAGGGTGGTGTTAATGTCCCTGAGCACCCCTGCAATGGAGGCCAAGGTGGCATTGTGGGCCTGCCACTGCTGCATGACCTCCTGGTGTTATTTCCTCTGCAGCCTTGGTTTTCCCCCAACATGGATATGATCTGGCCCATCCTGTCCTGGGATAGTTGATATTCTCCTAGCACTTGGGTGATGGCTTCCTGGTCCTAGGCCTCCCTAGGCTATCCCATCCTTTGGGCCACAGGTCCCCTCCCACATCCCCTGCCCCATTTGCCTGTGCCATTGACACTGTGTGCCCACCTCCAATTTCACTAGGACCTTCATTGTCTTGGGTGTGAGGGGTCGACTCAGGTCCCTAAACTGTGGGGCACAGGTTTGGGAACATTCTTTGGGGCAAAGGTTAGGGGATGAAGGGTTAGCTGAGATGTTGTTGCCACAGGGTGGGGGGTTGATGTGGGCAGGGTGAGGCAAGGAGTGATAGACTGACCAGGGGGCCCACATGGGCCAGGTAGGTTGTCACTGTCCAGACATTCAGAGGCATTATCCTCACTAGGGCCTTCATCCTGAGGAGGGCTGGCAGTCTCTGGTAACCTCTCCGTGGTAGCAATGGCAGAGGTACCTGTGGATTGAGTGAGAGAGAGCTAAATGTTGATGGTGTGTATGGTTGTCTGTTAGTCTGATGCATACAGTGGCTTGACTTGATTTCCAGCAATGGCATTGACAGGTGCAGCACTGCTAACACTGTTTGTGGACAGTGGATAGAAACATGTATTCCATGATCCTTGGGATTGTTGTGAATCAGCCTTGGTCACATTAGTTAGGTGTGTGGGTTCTGTTCCTGTGTGATGGTTCACAAGACAGGTTTGAAATGTTAGTTGGTGGGCATTTTGGCTTGGTATATGTGAGTGGAAATGGCTGTACATTGCAGAATGGTGTCCAAATGGGAGGGGGATAAGTGTGTATGTAAGTTTGTTTGTCCTGTCTGTGTCAGTTGTGCATGGATTATACCATGTTACTTTTAAGGCCAGGATTAGTCCATTTTGGGGTAGTTGGGATGGAGTAGTGGCTCCTAGGATTGGTGGCAGTGCTGTGTTTGGGCTAGTTTGGCATTGTGTTGTGCCATTGCATTGCCGTCATTACCATGTAGTGGTCCTCAATTGAAGCATCCAGTTGGTGTAGCTAGTGTAATAGTCATACATTCAGGAGGTGTGATGTGACATGCACATGGCAGGTTTTGATGTGGATGTGTTCGTGCATTGTGGAAGTCAGAGTGATTGTACTTGGCAGTGCTATCCATGCACTTGGCATTGAGTGTGTGGCCATTGGCGGTAGGTGATGGTGTGGCATGCAGGCAAGGGACATTAGGTGACTGGGTGGGAGGTGTTGTGGGTGATGGAGTGAATTGGGGAGTGTTTGGGTGGTGAGAAAGCATGATCAACAGGAGGAATTAGTGCCAGGGGATTGTTAGTTACTCACTAGAGTCCAGTCCTCCAGGTATTCCAGCCAGGCCCAAGACCTTCTACTCATATGATGTGAACCATGGGGGAGGAGGTGGGGCCCACCACCAGTCTTCAGTACCACCAGCTGGTGCCTGGACACAATGGAAACCACCTTCCTTCTAGGGTCATTCCACCTCTTCCTGATGTCCTCCCTTGTGCGTGGATGGTTGCCCACTGAGTTGACCCTGTCGACGATTCTCTGCCATAGGCCAATTTTCCTGGCTATGGAGATTTGCTGTGCCTGTACTTCTAAGAGTTTTGGCTCTACCCTGATGATTACATCTACCATGACCACAACTTCTCGTCAGTGAAGCGTGGGTGCTTTTGACAGGACACGGGGGTTGTGTTGTGGCTGGGGATGAGTGTTGTGTGTATAGTGTGCAGTGTGAGCTGATAGGTGGGGTGGGGGTGTTTGGTTGGGGGTTCTGGTAGGTTGTGGTGTTTGCGCGTAGTGTGATGTGCATAGTGTTGGTAATACAGTTGTCTGGTGCGTGGTGAGTGTGAAGTGTATATGTGCTTCTAGTGTGTAGGTGTGTGATTAGTGATTGTGGCTGCTCTTGTCTCTCGATCTGCAATTTTAGTCACAAAGGCTGGTGGGTTGGGGTGGGGGGGTGTTATATATTGCAGTGTGCATTTGGTAGGTGTGGGTTCTTCAAACTGTCCAATGTGTTGTTGTTAACTGACAGGAGTGTATTCTGACCGCAGTGGTTCGGACCGCCAATGGTTTTCTGTCATGGAAGGACCACTGTGCTGATTTGTGGATTGTAATATGATGGGTGGAAAGTTGTTGGTGTGGCGGTGCTGGTGGTGGGACCGCATCTTTCTTGCCTGCCAGTGTCCTGGCAGTGTCGGATTTGTGGCTGTTTTTCGGCGGTCTTCATTGCTGACTCTTAATACGGCAGACAGGATACCGCCAACGCTGGTGGTCTATTGGCGACGGCCATCGTGGCAGACTTGCCAACAGACCGCCAAACTCGTAATGAGGGCCATAGACAGCATCATCATCAAAGAATTTATTTCAGTCACTAGGACCATAAAGAGATATGGATAAAGTATATCATTAAATATCAACAGGTTGCTCTAAAACAACAAGAATAAAAAGTATATGAACCACAGCATGACCCTCCCCAAAGGCATTATACATCAAGCTATTCACGTGCCTCGCCATACAATGTGAGGTGTATATTCAGAACAAAATGTCCCTGGTCAACCGTATTAATAAAGTGCAAGTGCAATAAACAAATCTACAATAAAACAAGATAAAAAAGCATGGGACCAGGAAAGTATGATCGCAACACTTTTGCAGCAAGTTAGGAAGCCTACAAACATACCAATTATCCTGGCTACACCCGACTTTCCAGCCCATGATAATAAGAGGCTGCAGGTTCAATTAAGCCAGGGAAAAGAAGTCTAAGGCAAGTGCCAGGGGATTGCTATCAACCAACAAACACTGCACAGTACTGCTGGAAAATTGATCTGGAGTGGTGAAGAATATAAGTTTGCAAAGTGTTGGACCCATAACTGCAATTGAATGTGATGTATAGTCATAGTGCAAAGAGTAGCACTGCCATAGGTAATTATGTGCCAAAAAGGAAGGACTGTCTTTCCTTTTGGGAGCCTCTAACAGGTCCTGCCAGTTCTAATGTTCTCAACTCTTTTTGCTGGCTGCAAGCATGTACTTGTATTGTTTTCTAGCCTCTCAAATCAATACAGGGTTTAGAGATCTTGTGGCTGTTATCAATCGAGTTTTAGCCTGTTTAAAGTCCTTGGTGATCCAGGAGGCTGTTTCTGTGGCAACTATTCTTGAATTACCAGGACCCACTCTACCTCAAACAGATGACGTAAAGAGTCAAACCGCTGTTAATGGATTGTAAAAATAGGGATAGCATGCACATCGTCATCCTCAGAAGGTGATAAAGTAAAGTCAAAAAGATCATAGATTAAGGCAAGCTGTGCTGGTCAAGTGTGAACTTTGGATAATTTTAACCCCTTTGCTGTCAGGCCTTTTCCCCTTCTGTGCCGAGCCTTTTTTTGGCTATTTGGGGCCCTCATAACTTTTTGTTCACATAAGCTACCCTCGCCAAATTTGCGTCCTTTTTTTCCAACATCCTAGGAATTCTAGAGGTACCCAGACTTTGTGGGTTCCCTTGGAGGAGACCAAGAAATTGGCCAAATAGAGTGAAATTTTTGTATTTTCAAAACAATTGGAAAAAAGGGCTGCAGAAGGCGGCTCGTGGTTTTTCCCCTGAAAATGGCATCAACAAAGGGTTTGCAGGGGCAAATCACCATCTTCCCAGCTTTCAGGAACAGGCAGACTTGAATTAGAAAACCCGATTTTTCAATACAATTTTGACATTTTACTGGGACATACCCTATTTTTACTATTTTTTGTGCTTTCAGCCTCCTTCCGGTGAGTGACCAAAATGCGTGAGAAACCAATGCTGGATCCCAGAAAGCTAAACATTTCTGAAAGGTAAACAAAATTCTGAATTCAGCAACGGGTCATTTGTGTAGATCCTAAAAGTTTTTCCTACAGAAAATAACAGCTGAATTGAAAAGATATTGAAATTGAGGTAAAAAAAACAGCCATTTTTCTCCACCTTTTACTCTGTAACTTTTTCCTGCAATGTCAGATTTTTTAAAGCAATATACCGTTACGTCAGCTGGACTCTTCTGGTTGAGGGGATAAATAGGGCTTGTAAGTTCATTAAGAACCCTAGGTACCCAGAGCCAATAAATGAGCTGCACCTTGCAATGTGTTTTTATTCTATACCGGGTATACAGCAATTCATTTGCTGAAATATAAAAAGTGAAAAATAGGTATCAAGAAAACCTTTGTATTTCCAAAATGGCCACAAGATAAGGTGTTGAGAAGCAGTGGTTATTTGCACATCTCTGAATTCCGAGGTTCCCATACTAGCATGTGAATTGCAGGGCATTTCTCAAATAGACGTCTTTTTTATACACTGTCTTACATTTGGAAGGAAAAATTGTAGAGAAAGACAACGGGCAATAACACTTGTTTTGCTATTCTGTGTTCCCCCACCTCTCCCAATAAAAATGGTACCTCACTTGCGTGGATAGGCCTAGCACCCGCAACAGGAAATGCTCCAAAACAAAAGGTGGACACATCACATTTTCACAATGAAAAAAGGGCTGTTTTCTGCAAAGTGCTTAGATGTGGGTTTTGGCTTCTAGCTCAGCCGGCCCCTAGGGAAACCCAGCAACCCTGCGCAGTTTTGAAACTAGACACGTAGGGGAATCCAAGATGGTGTGATTTGTGAGGCTCTGACTAGGTTCTATTACCCAGAATCCTTTGCAAATTTCAAAATATGGCCAAAAAAAGCACCTTTTTCTCTCATTTCGGTGACAGAAAGTTCTGGAATCTGAGAGGAGCCACAAATTTCCTTCCACCCAGTGTTCCCCCAAGTCTCCCGATAAAAATGGTACCTCACTTGTGGGGGTAGGCTTAGCGCCCGCGAAAGGATATGCCCCAGAATACAACGTGGACACATCAAATTTTTCCACAGAAAACAGGTGTTTTTCAGAAACTGCCTACCTGTGGATTTTGCCCTTTAGCTCAGCCGGCACCTGGGAAAACCTAGCAAACCAGTGCATTTTTGAAAACTAGACACCTAGGGGAATCCAAGATAGGGTGACTTGTGGGGCTCTGATCAGGTTCTGTTACCCAGAATCCTTTGCAAACCTCAAAATTTTGCCGAATAAAATCTTTTTCTTCTCAATTCGGTGACAGAAAGTTCTGGAATCTGAGAGGAGCCACAAATTTCCTTCCACCCAGTGTTCCCCCAAGTCTGCTGATAAAAATGGTACCTAACTTGTGGGGGTAGGCCTAGCTCCCTCAAAAGGAAATGCCCCAAAATACAACGTGGACACATCACATTTTTCCACAGAAAATAGAGGTGTTTTTTACAAACTGACTACCTGTGGATTTTGGCCTCTAGCTCAGCCGTTACCTGAGGAAACCTAGCAAACCAGTGAATTTTTTAAAACTAGACACCTAGGGGAATCCAAGATGGGGTGACTTGTGTGGCTCTGACCAGGTTCTGTTACCCAGAATCGTTTGCAAACCTCAAAATTTGGCCAAAAAAACACTTTTTCCTCTCATTCCGGTGACAGAAAGTTCTGGAATCTGAGAGGAGCCACGAATTTCCTTCCACCCAGTCTTCCCCCAAGTCTGCCGATAAAAATTGTACCTCACTTGTGTGGGTAGGCCTAGTGACCACAAAAGGAAATGGCCCAAAACACAACGTGGACACATCACATTTTTTCACAGAAAACTGTGGTGTTTTTTACAAACTGCCTACCTGTGGATTTTGGCCTCTAGCTCAGCCGGTACCTGGGGAAACCTAGCAAACCAGCACATTTTTGAAAACTAGACACCTAGGGGAATCCAAGATGGGGTGACTTGTGGGGCTCTGACCAGATTCTGTTACCCAGAATCCTTTGCAAACCTCAAAATTTGGCCAAAAGAAAAAAACCTTTTCCTCTCATTTCGGTGATAGAAAGTTCTGGAACCGGAGAGGAGCCTCAAATTTCCTTCCACCCAGCGTTCCCCCAAGTCTCCCGATAAAAATAGTACCTCACTTGTGGGGCTCGCCTAGCGCCCGAGAAAGGAAATGCACCAAAATACAACGTGGACACATCAAATTTTTCCGCAGAAACCAGAGGTGTTTTTGACAAACTGCCTACCTGTGGATTTTGCCCTCTAGCTCACCTGGGGAAACCTAGCAAACCAGTGCATTTTTTAAAACTAGACACCTAGGGGAATCCAAGATGGGGTGACTTGTGGGGCTCTGACCAGGTTCTGTTACCCAGAACCCTTTGCGAACCTCAAAATTTGGCCAAAAAAACACTTTTTCCTCTCATTTCGGTGACAGAAAGTTCTGAAATCTGAGAGGAGCCGCAAATTTCCTTCCACCCAGCATTCCCCCAAGTCTCCAGATAAAAATGGTACCTCACTTGTGTGGGTAGGCCCAGCGCCCGTGAAAGGAAATGGCCGATAACACAACGTGAACACATCACATTTTTCCACAGAAAACAGAGGTGTTTTTTACAAAGTGCCCACCTGTGGACTTTGGCCTCTAGCTCAGCCGGCACCTGGGGAAACTTAGCAAACCAGTGCATTTTTTAAAACTAGACACCTAGGGGAATCCAAGATGGGGTGACTTGTGGGGCTCTGACCAGGTTCTGTTACCCAGAATCCTTTGCAAACCTCAAAATGTGGCCAAAAAACACTTTTTCCTCTCATTTCGGTGACAGAAAGTTCTGGAATCTGAGAGGAGCCACAAATGTCCTTCCACCCAGCGTTCCCCCAAGTCTCCCGAAAAAATAGTAACTCACTTGTGGGGGTAGGCCTAGCGCCCACCAAAGGAAATGCCCCAAAATACAACATGAACACATCAAATTTTTCCACAGAAAACAGAGGTGTATTTTACAAACTGCCTACCTGTGGATTTTGCCCTCTAGCTCAGCCGGCACCTGGGGAAACCCAGCAAACCAGTCAATTTTTTAAAATTAGACACCAAGGGGAAGCCAAGGTGACTTGTGGGGCTCTGACCAGGTTCTGTTACCCAGAATCCTTTGCAAATCTCAAAATTTGGCCAAAAAAACACCTTTTCCTCTCATTTCGGTGACAGAAAGTTCTGGAATCTGAGAGGAGCCACAAATTTCCTTCCACCCAGTATTCCCCCAAGTCTCCCGATAAAAATGATACCTCACTTGAGTGGGTAGGCCCAGCGCCCGCGAAAGGAAATGGCCCAAAACACAACGTGGACAGATCACATTTTTCCAGAGAAAAAGAGGTGTTTTTTTACAAAGTGCCCACCTGTGGATTTTGGCCTCTAGCTCAGCCGGCACCTGGGGAAACCTAGAAAGCCAGTGCATTTTTGAAAACTAGACACCTATGGGGAATCCAAGATGGGGTGACTTGTGGGGCTCTGATCAGGTTCTGTTACCCAGAATCCTTTGCAAACCTCAAAATTTTGCCAAAAAATCTCTTTTTCCTCTCATTTCGGTGACAGAAAGTTCTGGAATCTGAGAGGAGCCACAAATGTCCTTCCACCCAGTGTTCCCCCAAGTCTGCCGATAAAAATGGTACCTCACTTGTGTGGGTGGGCCTAGCGCCCACAAAAGGAAATGGCCCAAAACACAACATGGACACATCACAATTTGTCACAGAAAACAGAGGTGTTTTTTACAAACTGCCTACCTGTGGATTTTGGCCTCTAGCTCAGCCGGTACCTGGGGAAACCTAGCAAACCAGCACATTTTTGAAAACTAGACACCAAGGGGAATCCAAGATGGGGTGACTTGTGGGGTTCTGACCAGGTTCTGTTACCCAGAATCCTTTGCAAACCTCAAAATTTGGCCAAAAGAAAAACACCTTTTCCTCTCATTTCGGTGACAGAAAGTTCTGGAATCAGAGAGGAGCCTCAAATTTCCTTCCACCCATCGTTCCCCCAAGTCTCCCGGTAAAAATAGTACCTCACTTGTGGGGGTAGGCCTAGCGCCCGCGAAAGGAAATGCCCCAAAATACAACGTGGACACATCAAATTTTTCCGCAGAAAACAGAGGTGTTTTTTACAAACTGCCAACCTGTGGATTTTGCACTCTAGCTCAGCCGGCACCTGGGGAAACCTAGCAAACCAGTGCATTTTTGAAAACTAGACACCTAGGGGAATCCAAGATGGGGTGACTTGTGGGGCTCTGACCAGGTTCTGTTACCCTGAACCCTTTGCAAACCTCAAAATGTGGCCAAAAAAACACTTTTTCCTCTCATTTCGGTGACAGAAAGTTCTGGAATCTGAGAGGAGCCACAAATTTCCTTCCACCCAGCATTCCCCCAAGTCTCCCGATAAAAATGATACCTCACTTGTATGGGTAGGCCCAGCGCCCGTGAAAGGAAAAGGCCCATAACACAACGTAATCACATCACATTTTTCCACAGAAAACAGAGGTGTTTTTTACAAAGTGCCCACCTGTGGACTTTGGCCTCTAGCTCAGCCGGCACCTTGGGAAACTTACCAAACCAGTGCATTTTGTAAAACTAGACACCTAGGGGAATCCAAGATGGGGTGACTTGTGGGGCTCTGACCAGGTTCTGTTACCCAGAATCCTTTGCAAAACTCAAAATTTGGCCAAAAACCACTTTTTCCTCTAATTTTGGTGACAGAAAGTTCTGGAATCGGAGAGGAGCCACAAATGTCCTTCCACCCAGCATTCCCCCAAGTCTCCCAAAAAAATAGTACCTCACTTGTGGGGGTAGGCCTAGCGCCCACGAAAGGAAATGCCCCAAAATACAACGTGGACACATCACATTTTTCAACAGAAAACAGAGGTGTATTTTACAAACTGCCTACCTGTGGATTTTGCCCTCTAGCTCAGCCGGCACCTGGGGAAACCCAGCAAACCTGTCAATTTTTGAAAACTAGACAACTAGGGGAAGCCAAGGTGACTTGTGGGGCTCTGACCAGGTTCTGTTACCCAGAATCCTTTGCAAACCTCAAAATTTGGCCAAAAAAACACTTTTTCCTCTCATTTCGGTGACAGAAAGTTCTGGAATCTGAGAGGAGCCACAAATTTCCTTCCACCCAGTATTCCCCCAAGTCTCCCGATAAAAATGATACCTCACTTGAGTGGGTAGGCCCAGCGCCCGCGAAAGGAAATGCCCCAAAACACAATGTGGACACATCACATTTTTTCACAGAAAACTGAGGTGTTTTTTACAAACTGCCTACCTGTGGAATTTGGCCTCTAGCTCAGCCGGCACCTGGGGAAACCTAGCAAACCAGCACATTTTTGAAAACTAGACACCTAGGGGAATCCAAGATGGGGTGACTTGTGGAGCTCTGACCAGGTTCTGTTACCCGGAATCCTTTGCAAACCTCAAAATTTGGCCAAAAGAAAAACACTTTTTCCTCTCATTTCGGTGACAGAAAGTTCTGGAATCGGAGAGGAGCCTCAAATTTCCTTCTACCCAGCGTTCCCCCAAGTCTCCCGGTAAAAATAGTATCTCACTTGTGGGGGTAGGCCTAGCGCCCGCGAAACGCCCCAAAATACAACGTGGACACATCAAAGTTTTCCGCAGAAAACAGAGGTGTTTTTTACAAACTGCCTACCTGTGGATTTTGCCCTCTAGCTCAGCCGGCACCTGGGGAAACCTAGCAAACCAGTGCATTTTTGAAAACTAGACACCTAGGGGAATCCAAGATGGGGTGACTTGTGGGGCTCTGACCAGGTTCTGTTACCTAGAACCCTTTGCAAACCTCAAAATGTGGCCAAAAAAACACTTTTTCCTCTCATTTCGGTGACAGAAAGTTCTGGAATCTGAGAGGAGCCACAAATGTCCTTCCACCCAGCATTCCCCCAAGTCTCCCGGTAAAAATGATACCTCACTTGTGTGGGTAGGCCCAGCGCCCGTGAAAGGAAATGGCCCATAACACAACGTAAACACATCACATTTTTCCACAGAAAACAGAGGTGTTTTTTACTAAGTGCCCACCTGTGGACTTTGGCCTCTAGCTCAGCCGGCAACTGGGGAAACTTACCAAACCAGTGCATTTTTTAAAACTAGACACCTAGGGGAATCCAAGATGAGGTGACTTGTGGGGCTCTGACCAGATTCTGTTACCCAGAATCCTTTGCAAACCTCAAAATTTGGCCAAAAAACACTTTTTCCTCTCATTTCGGTGACAGAAAGTTCTGGAATCGGAGAGGAGCCTCAAATTTCCTTCTACCCAGCGTTCCCCTAAGTCTCCCGGTAAAAATAGTACCTCACTTGTGGGGGTAGGCCTAGCGCCCGTGAAAGGAAATGCCCCAAAATACAATGTGGACACATCAAATTTTTCCGCAGAAAACAGAGGTGTTTTTTACAAACTGCCTACCTGTGGATTTTGCCCTCTAGCTCAGCCGGCACCTGGGGAAACCTAGCAAACCAGTGCATTTTTTAAAACTAGACACCTAGGGGAATCCAAGATGGGGTGACTTGTGGGGCTTTGACCAGGTTCTGTTACCCAGAATCCTTTGCAAACCTCACAATTTGGCCAAAAAACACTTTTTCCTCTCATTTCGGTGACAGAAAGTTCTGGAATCTGAGAGGAGCCACAAATGTCCTTCCACCCAGCGTTCCCCCAAGTCTCCCGAAAAAATAGTACCTCACTTGTGGGGGTAGGCCTAGCGCCCACGAAAGGAAATGCCCCAAAATGCAACGTGGGCACATCAAGTTTTTCCACAGAAAACAGAGGTGTATTTTACAAACTGCCTACCTGTGGATTTTGCCCTCTAGCTCAGCCGGCACCTGGGGAAACCCAGCAAACCAGTCAATTTTTGAAAACTAGACACCTAGGGGAAGCCAAGGTGACTTGTGGGGCTCTGACCAGGTTCTGTTACCCAGAATCCTTTGCAAACCTCAAAATTTGGCCAAAAAACACTTTTTCCTCTCATTTCGGTGACAGAAAGTTCTGGAATCGGCGAGGAGCCTCAAATTTCCTTCTACCCAGCGTTCCCCCAAGTCTCCCGGTAAAAATAGTACCTCACTTGTGGGGATAGGCCTAGCGCCCGTGAAAGGAAATGCCCCAAAATACAATATGGACACATCAAATATTTCCGCAGAAAACAGAGGTGTTTTTTACAAACTGCCTACCTGTGGATTTTGCCCTCTAGCTCAGCCGGCACCTTGGGAAACTTAGCAAACCAGTGCATTGACCAGGTTCTTTTACCCAGAATCCTTTGCAAACCTCAAAATTTGGCAGAAAAAACACCTTTTCCTCTCATTTTGGTGACAGAAAGTTCTGGAATCAAAGAGGAGCCACAAATTTCCTTCCACCCAGCGTTCCCCCAAGTCTCCCAATAAAAATGGTAACTTGCTTTTTTGGGTGGGCCTACTTCCCGCTAAAGGAAATGCCCCAAAACTTTATCTGGACACATCAAAATTATCAAATACAAAACTACCTGGTTTTGTGGGGCACCTGCGTTTTTGGTTCTGGGCTCAGCAGCCTTCTAGTGAAACCTACCAAACCCAGCCATTTCTGAAAACTAGACACCCGAGGTAGTCCAGTGAGGTGTTACTTGCGTGGATCCCCCAATGTTTTCTTATCCTGAATCCTTAGCAGACCTCAAATTTAGCTAAGAAATCAATTTTTTTCCCACATTTCTGTTTGGGATCACTGCACTGGGGACACATTTCATAACACCCAATGTTCCCCTCAGTCTCCTGGTAAAAATTATACCCCATTTGTGTAGGTGGGCCAAGTGCATGTGAAAGGGAAGAGCCAAAAACATGTTGATATTGAGGGGGAAGCAAAGGGTGTCCAAAACGGCAGTTTGCAAAAAAACATGTTTAGGCTGACAAGTGCAGCAGAATTTTTATCGGTATAGATGAGACAATGCTGGGTGGTAGGAATTTTGTGGATTCCTGCAGATTCCGGAAGGTTCCATCACAAAAACGTCGGAGAAATTTGTGATTTCCAGCAAAGTTGTGGGTACAAAAATGTTGCGGGGTGCATGTGAAACACACCACCCTGGAATCACCCAGATGTTTAGTTTTCAGATGTGTCTAGGTCTTGTGGATTTTTCTCCATAGCAGCGTCCCAAAGTCCATAAAGTTCAGCCCTCATCATTCCAAGTGGGATGATTTTGAGAGTAAGCCAAACTCTCATGGCCCAAATGTAAAACTAAAACCCAAAATAATCAAATGTCTTCTTGTTTGCTGTGGGATAAGATGTTTTAGAGTGAGGGGGGGGGGAGCTGAAAGACTGTTACCCCCTTCAGTTGAGGTGGGGGGAATAACCAGGCCCATACTGGTTGGTAGCCACCACCCCAAAATATATATATTTTTTTAACCCCCACACTCTTACTTATGGGAGAAAAAAAACTTCCCTGGCCTTTGGTGGGCTTTCTGCCCCCCTTCCAAACATAGGCCCATCTGCCCCCACGGGGGCAAATATGGCCAACAGTAATGTGCCCCCATGGGGAGCGACCCTTACCCAAGGGGCTGCCCCCCTAAAGAAAACACACTGGGGGCAGATTGGCCTAACAAAAACCGGCCGATCTGCCCCCAAAAGTGGCAGAAATGGTCTAAATACAATTTTCCCCTCCAGGAGAGCGACCCTTGGTTAAGGTGTCGCTCCCCACCTCTAAAAAACAAAACAAAAAAAAAAAACACAAAATGTATCCCTGGTGCCTAGAGGCTTCTGCCCCCATGGGGGAAGATCACCCTAATAACAATAGGCCGATCTGCCCCCGGGGGAGCAGAAAAGGCCTAAAATTAATTTGCCTCCCCCGGGTAGTGATCCTTGCCTAAGGGGTCGCAACCCACCTCTAAAAAAAAAATTAAAAAAAAAAAATGTGGCCCTAGCGGCTAGAGGCTTCTGCCTCCCCTGGGGGCAGAAACAGCCTAAAATAAGTTTCCCCCCATGCGCAAATGCGCGCTGACGTCACCAGACGTCACTGGGGGGTCGGGGGTGGAAGGGGAAGGTCTTCCCCTTCCATCCCTGCCTTGGGGGGGTGGGAAGGAAGCCCACAGAGGGAGCGCTAGCGCTTCCTCTGCCCTCAGTGCCCAGGACATAATGGTTACGTTCTGGGCCCCTTAGCACTGTGCCGCAGGACGTAACCATTACATCCGCGGCACAGAACCGGTTAAGACCCTTCTAGATTTCCTGAAAATAACATCAACAAAGGCTTTATGCTGGTTGGTAGCCACCACCCCAATATATATATATTTTTTTAACCCCCACACTCTTATTTATGGGAGAAAAAAAACTTCCCTGGCCTCTGGTGGGCTTTCTGCCCCCCTTCCAAACATAGGCCCATCTGCCCCCACGGGGGCAAATATGGCCAACAGTAATGTGCCTCCATGGGGAGCGACCCTTACCCAAGGGGCTGCCCCTCTAAAGAAAACACATGCATACACACACACCAATCCCTTGTGCCTAAGTGGTTTCTGCCCCCCTGGGGGCAGATTGGCCTAACAAAAACCGGCCGATCTGCCCCCAAAAGGGGCAGAAATGGTCTAAATACAATTTTCCCCTCCAGGAGAGTGACCCTTGGTTAAGGTGTCGCTCCCCACCTCTAAAAAAAAAAAAAAAAAAAAAAAAAAACACAAAATGTATCCCTGGTGCCTAGAGGTTTCTGCCCCCATGGGGGAAGATCACCCTAATAACAATAGGCCGATCTGCTCCCGGGGGAGCAGAAAAGGCCTAAAATGAATTTGCCTCCCCCGGGTAGTGATCTATGCCTAAGGGGTCGCTCCCCACCTCTAAAAAAAAAAAAAAAAAAAAAATTTGGCCCTGGCGGCTAGAGGCTTCTGCCTCCCCTGGGGGCAGAAACAGCCTAAAATAAGTTTGCCCCCACCCCCTCACACCACCCAGGGGAGCGACCCTTGCCTAAGGGGTCGCTCCCCTTGCGTGACATTGGCGCAAAAAAAAAAGATCCCCGGTGCCTAGTGGTTTCTGCCCCTCTTGGGGGCAGATTGACCTAACTAAAATTGGCCAATCTGCCCCCAAATGGCCTAAAATAAATTTGCCCCACAGGGGAGCGACCCTTGCCTAACAAAAAAATAAAATAGCCCTGGATCCTAGAGGTTTCTGCCTAACAATAGGCCGATCTGCCCCCAGGGGGGCAGACATGGCCTAAAATAAATTTGCCCCCCCCTCAGGGAGCAACTCTTGCCTAAGGGCTAGCTCCCTTTCCATGAATTTGATGTAAAAAATACAAAACCTCCCTGTTGTCTAGTGGTTTCTGCCCCCCTTGGGGGCAGACTGGCCTCATAAAAATAGGCCGATCTGCCCCCAAGGGGGGCAGAAATGGCCTAAATATAATTTGCCCCCTAGGGAGTGACCCTTGCCTAAGGAGTCACTCCCCAACTAAAAAACAAACAAAAAAACCACACAAAAAAACAAACAAAAAAATGATCCCTGGTGCCTATTGGATTGAGGCCTTGAAAAATATTGCCCCCTGGGGACCGACCCTTGCCCAAGGGGTCTCTCCCCTTCTGCCAGTTTCAATTTTGAAAGAAATCTCTGGTGTCTACTGGGAATTTCAAAAGCCGGATTACTTTAGAATCCGGCTTTTGAAATGCTCTGAGAGACTTCAAAGGGAAGGAAATTCCTTTTCTTCCCTTTGAAGCCTCTCAGGGCCCCTATCACATGATCGGAAGAGAAATGCTTTCCATTTCCAGCACGATGGGGATGTGGCCTCTGATGAGGTCAGCGTGCAAATGTGCGCTGACGTCATCAGACGTGACTTGGGGGTCGGGGGTGGAAGGGGAATGTCTTCCCCTTCCATCCCTGCCTTGGGGGGGTGGGAAGGAAGCCCACAGAGGGAGCGCTAGCGCTTCCTCTGCCCTCAGTGCCCAGGACATAATGGTTACGTTCTGGGCCCCTTAGCACTGTGCCGCAGGACGTAACCATTACATCCGCGGCACAGAACCGGTTAAGACCCTTCTAGATTTCCTGAAAATAACATCAACATAGGCTTTATACTAAGTAGTAGAACCAAAGAAAAACTGAGGGTTAAGTACAGAGGGCTATGATGGCTCTCTACTCTTTCATTTATACGAAAGTCCTTCAGCCAGTCCCATAAACTGAGAGACAGCATTGCATAGTTAATTTTGCTCTTCGAGGAGCCTTCACAAAATGTAAATGCCCTGTCATATAAGATGCTGTCTTGCTATTATATGCCTGCAGTCTGTGAGTAATGGTTAGCAATGCTAGTTATATGGCCACAGATGAACAAGATTTTAAGGATGGGCACTAATTTTGGGACAGCCAAAGCTTTGTCTTCAGGTTTGGTGACTAGAGTAAGAAAATTAATTGGCTCATAATTGGTGCTAAAGTTTCCTGGGAGAATGTGCTTAGTTTTATAGGACAGAGACTCCAAGTGAATATCAAGAATAGTTAATGTTGGGGAAGCACTATTATAGGCCAAACTACAATTGTAGATGTTGTGGGTATTGGTTATCGACCCATCGCAAACCTCAGCTCCTCCATGGTCCAATTCAAAAATAATTCAACCAATATCTAAAGGCCCTCAAAGGGGTGACCAGACAAGGGGGGTGTGCATCCACTGTGTAAGTGGCAACCATGACCAGGTGTAAAGCCCAAGTCTCATGGAAGAGGAAAAGATGAAGAGAATGAATGTAATCGCCCAAGTGTGGGTCGGCCAACTTGCTACGTAGCCCAACAAGATTCCAAGAGAGAATGTGCAGCAATCTGGTAATTTCTGGTTGGTCAATCACAGTATCCATCAGATCATCGCTACCCCTAGAAACTACATCTGCCTCTGTCTCTAACTGGGGTACTTGGGATACAAAATCAACGTGTTTTGGAATAGTCCTGAGGAAACCATAAGTAGGTATGGGCTTCAGTCAATCAAAGCCACTTAGAGACCAATCACTCCTATAATTACCCTTGCTCACTCTAGAACTGCCACCCCACCTAGTGCTATTGAAAAAGGCAAGTTGTATTCCTGTGGCAGTGGTGCAGAAGTCCTCTGCTTCTATTGAAATGTAGGCCACCACAACCTCAAAAGTATCATAAAATCCAGGCTCATTGCAACACTTAAAAATGTCCTGCATTGAACTAAACTTGCACTTATACTTCACCAATGTAAAACTTTGTTGCGAAAAAATCTCCTGCTCTCAAAACAATCCAGCTTTGGAATGTTGACCAGATTGAAGCTGGGGTGACCCTCGCTGGAGCAAGACTGACTGGAGCACCCTCTGAGGGTTACCCCAGATGCATTCCAAAATGGCTGGGCACCCCATATCTCTCCTTTGTGCAGCAGCCTACATGTTCCAGGGGCAATACATCTACTGAAGATCAGGAATATTAAAATCACTTCTGAGATCCTGCCCGACGGATACCCCTCTTTGGCTATCCTGGGGCCTAGTAAGTTGATAAAAAGGGTGCAGGTCAACTAGTGGTGATCGACAAATATCTGAGGACTTCCCCAATGCATTTACCCAATGGATACCCGAAGATGGGGATGGAGAGGCAAGGGTGCTAGAACTAACCCTTCCCCCCTGTGATGCAATGGCCTGTGTTACCAGCTCAGTAACGGTACCCAATGTGGATTCTAGAGATTTGACCATCTCTTTTATACAGACTATTTCATTCCATATGGCTAAAACAGTCTCATGCAGATTAGTTGTTGCATCATGAGACTGGGTAATAATACTATACTCTTCTCCCCTACAAACTGGTGGTATTGGTTCTGTGTCTGTAGTTTTCAGCAATGGGATGAACCCGTTAAAACAAACCATTAAAGGTTCAAGTGGAAGGGGAGGTGGCACTGAAAAAGCATCAGATAATCCCCCATCCATGGTTGCAAGTTGTGCAGACCCAGGGCTTGCAGAAGATTTGCTTGTACTTTCTTGAGCCTGATTAGATTTATTGTCAAAAATATCAGGTATTATAGTTTTTGTGGGCATCAGTGGGTCTCAACCTCCTGAATCAGATCATTGATTTGGCTAAGAGTGCTTGAATCCTATACATTCCTGGTACATTTATTAGGTTTATTAAGGATGGGGACAACATCAGTGGTTTACTGTTTGACCATGATGGGAAGGTAGGGTAGCCTTATTTACAGACAAATCTACTAACACCCTAAAAAACCCTGGTGGACAGAGCAATTTCCTGCTGCCCCACTACCCACCGAACCCGCTGAGACCCTAACGGGATTGAAAAATAGGCAGCAGTAAACTCAAGGAAAAATATAAAGTTAAAAATATGCCCCAAGATATACACCCAAAATATGTTTTTTAGAATAACAAGAAACTAAAAATGAGAATACATCAATAACTAAAGTTCTTGAACAGTAACAGTCAAATCATTATCCATGTACTCTAGGCAAGCAGCCTACATAAGGATAAAAAGGCCCACAAAAGTTCAGTACTCGTTCCCCCAGCAGATCCATTACAGAGATAAGGTCTCTTTATAAGTTATTGGAAAAAGCAGCACTGCTTCCATCAAACACACTGACAATATAAAAGTCCAGACTTGTAGACAGCCAACTGTCTTGGACAATTTAAAGAGTAGTAAAGCTCAGTTAAACAAGAATTGGCAGCATAACTAAGTCCCTAAGTCCTCCTTGCTTTTCCTCAAAATGTGGGCAACTGAGATAAAACATTCAACCCCATAGGGCAGCACAAGGACCACCAAAATAGAATACACAGTAAATGACAACACTTTACCTTCCAGGTGAGAGTGACAGGAGCCACAATGCGACACACGTCCTTGGAACCTCAGGCCAAGAAGGGGGCCTGGCCTCTTTCGGTTGATGATAGGTTAAGACGGGCCCAGTCTTGATCCGGTTTTTGCCTAGGAAGACACCTGAGCATGCCCAGCGTGCATCCTATGCTCAGGGTAAACCTTTGGCACTATAAACCAGGTTGATGTCCTCAGCCCTTCTCCTAGGGACCTTCCAAGGGCTTGCAGTGGTGTATGGGGCTTGTAGTCACCCCCAACAAAATGTGCATTTGTCAGTAAATAAATAAAATGGCTTGGACAATTTAAAGAGTAGTAAAGCTCAGTTAAACAAGAATTGGCAGCATAACTAAGTCCCTAAGTCCTCCTTGCTTTTCCTCAAAATGTGGGCAACTGAGATACAACATTCAACTCCATAGGGCAACACAAGGACCACCAAAATAGAATACACAGTAAATGACAACACTTTACCTTCCAGGTGAGAGTGACAGGAGCCATAATGCGACACACGTCCTTGGAACCTCAGGCCAAGAAGGGGGCCTGGCCTCTTTCGGTTGATGATAGGTTAAGACGGGCCCAGTGTTGATCCGGTTTTTGCCTAGGAAGACACCTGAGCATGCCCAGCGTGCATCCAATGCTCAGGGTAAACCTTTGGCACTATAAAGCAGGTTGATGTCCTCAGCCCTTCTCCTAGGGACCTTCCAAGGGATTGCAGTGGTGTATGGGGCTTGTAGTCACCCCCAACAAAATGTGCATTTGTCAGTAAATAAATAAAATGACTTAGGAAGTCCATTCAGACTTTCTAAAACCACATCAACCAAAGCACACGCTACAGCTGTATGTTGGCACCCATATTTTGTATAATCTATTTTTTCATGGTTTTGTGCTTCCATAATCTTTCAAAAGTGTTTTTGAGTGTGTTTTTGTGACATGCATCACAAATCATTTTTATATCCTATTTTATTAATAATTTCAGGTAGTGCTCTGGTACCCCAGCAGGCATTCTGGCATTGAGAAGAGAACACACACATAGTCAATGCCAGATTTAATTTAATTTTCAAGTAGTCTAGTTTTTAACTTTTCCTGAATGAGATGTAGGGCCTGTTTTAGAGTTTGGCATACAGGTTACTCCTTATTACAAGCTCTATAGGATATAATTGGGGTCGTAATTTGGAGGACAGGATATCTGTCATGTTTGTGACAGAGGAACCCCATCCGCCCAACTCTAAATCAGGCCCTAAATCTTCAGTCAACCGTAATGAAGGTAAAAATGAGCTCCAAAGTTTTGTAGCATAAAAAGACAAGACACATCCACCACATCTGTTTTCATTAACTTTCAAAGCCTCAAAAAATTCCTAAAAAGGCAGAATGGAAATTTCTCCTTGCTTTATGCAGGATAATAAGCTTCTGTAAATATTGAGGCCTTCTGTGATATAGTGGTTTATGGCAGATGAGAAGCATTTAAATGTAATCCTCTTTCCAGTGCATAACCAATGTAACCATACCAGGTGCTCTGATACCGGGAACCATCTCGAAAGGCCTGTATGATTTTTGAGGCTAGATTTTGGCTTACTTATAACTGGTATATCCATATACAACACATGATAATCTAGCTAGGAAATTCTTTAATCTTTAAACTGTAAAAAACAAATATTTGATTAATTAGCTATTTGGGCAGAAGTAAATAAAATTTTACCAAAGGTAATGCCCAAATTGTGCAGACTGTCTACTGGTTCAGGGGGATTACCTAACATCATAAACATAAACAGCACACTGGAACCATTTAAAAGCATGACTTTGGTCTTATGGGTGTGCAGTTTTAGGAAATTATTATTAATCCACGTGCCAATGAAGCCATACATGCTTCAAATTCAGATCTGTTAGCAGCCTACTTGTCATCTAGTCTGAGGATCATTTGCTTATATATCAGTTTTAAAAATTAAATGAGCTTGATGAGTAGAGCAATCTAGATGTTCAACAAAATGGGTTCATGGACGAACCACAGGGAACTGTGTGATGGCTTTAAATTAGGACGTAAAATGTAGAGGTGTTACAGCCTGTATCAGATCTAAGGCTGATGACAAGAGCACTCATGGAATGTACCAGTGAAGCTGCTTCATGAAGCAGCTTTTATAGCATTGTATGACATACTGTGTCGAAAGGAGTAGACAGATCTAATAAGACGAGGGCAGTGAATTGGTTTTGGAAAAAGTCTGGGAGTCAAAAGCTCCCACTTCAGAAAGGGACTTTAGGGATCATTATGACCTCGGTGGTCGACGGTAATATGGAGGAAAGTAATGCCAACAGGCTGGTGGTACTTTCCTCCATATTATGACATTGGCAGTTTGGCTGAAGCCAAACCGCCAATGTACCACACTGTCTGTCACGGCATTAACGGCCATTGGGCTGGAGACAACAATCTCCAGCCCAGCGGCAGTCACTTGCCTGCCTTCGGGATTATGACCCCACCTATCACCATGGTTTTTGTGGCTTCCTTACCGCCACGAAAACCATGGCAGTAGGCACTATCAGTGACAGGGAATCCCTTCCCTGTCACTGATGGGGGTCTCCCCGCCCTCTCCCCCTCCACCTCCATAGGTTCTCCCACTTCCTCTCCAGAAGCCCCCTTCATACATTCCCCTCCCTTCACACACCCACACAGGCATACACACACCCATTCCCACATTTATCCACGCACGCATGCATCCATTCACACACACATCCACACACACTTACCTACATACATGCAGACACGCATTCACGCATTCATGCTACTCAACATACATACACTCACACCCCCAAACATGCACAGACATACAACATGCAACACACACCCGCATACATGCACACACAGACATACACACACACACACCCACACAGACAGCACCCCCTGCCTCCCTCCTCTGTCGGAGTACCCATTTACCTTGATCCATGGGGTCCTCCGGCAGGTGGGAGGATGGGGGCTGCTGCCAGCAGCAGCGTCCGTCAGCAGAACATCACCAGGCCGTATTATTATTATTCTTGTAATACAGTTGGGGGCGGTCTACTGGCATGGCGCTGCTGCTGGCAGCAGCACCACCTTACCACCATCCGTCGTCATGGCCACAGCCGGATTTCTGCCATCCTTCTGGTGGAAATCCATCTGTGGTCATAATTTGGCGGACGGCTGGTAGCCGCGGTGATGGTCTTTAGGCGTCCGTCGCCACGACAGTACGCGGATTTTACTGCCGGGGTCATGGTGACACCCTTTGTCTTTTTTTGTACGAAGGTGCTGAAATCTTTTCTAAGTTACAACACAGAAAGGGAATTTGTAACTTTTTTGAGCAGAGAAATTCTTGCAGAGCAGTCTGCCTCTGAAATTGTAGCTGCCACATGGAACCGAAACCTGTATAACTTTGGAGATTTTGTGCTGAGAATTTTCCAATTCCCCCAATGCAGATTGGGACTTGGTTGTTTTTACGGAGGTGCAGGGAGTTTTGAGTGGGACAAAGTTGAAATTCAATCCAACACTGTGGAACTGCTGGTCAGATATTTCTTCCCTCAGGCCCCACTGAAAGTATGGAGGAAAGTATTAAAAAAATTCCAAACTTTCTTCTGATGCCCAAAAAGCCATAGAAGTACACTTCTATGACCACCAGGACCTCAGGGGATGCCACTTAGAGGCTCTCAGATTACCAAACAGAGGTCAGCAGCAATGTCCAGTCCAGGTCTAGTTGCCACTGGACAGCTAGAGACTTCTGGGAAAAGGCCTGTTGCACCCCATTGTGCCACAATGTTTGAGTTCACTTGTTTGTCCTGGGTACATGAGAGATCAGTCTGGTCCTTCAGGGTTCCTCTCAAGTCACAGACAGCAGGTCCAATCTTCTTTTGATCTGTCACAGGTCCAAAATGTGTTCTGGAGATGGAGACTTGGGGTGCCACATTTATGCCTGGGTCATTCCCTAATCAATGGGGTAAAAGATAGCGGGCAACCCTACTCACTTCTGAAGCCGTTACTGTTTGCACTGCTCCAACCAATTACACAGTGACCTTATTCCCAAAATCAAAGATGAAGAAACCTGTCTTCCCTTCTGCAGAGGCTGCATGTCCTCCCAGAGGTGAGGGCAGACAAATAAGCAGTCCTCTTCTCTGTGGCCACTCAAAACCAGTTTCGGTGATAGTTTTACTCCCACTTGGTTTGATGCCAGACTTACTAGTGGGACAAAGACTGGATTATTTCCAGGAATCATCTAAACTTTACTTGTGACAGGGCAGGCCCATTTGAATAATTAAGTTCCTTTGTCACCCCAATGGGTTTTCCAGTCCCACTCCCAGGACATTACTCTGATGACAGTTTTCACATCTCACACTTCTTTCTGACACAGCATTGGCGGGTGAGCTAATGAAAATTAGCCTTCCACAGCTACAGTACGGTGAAGATAACCTTCTAAAAATAACATTTCCAATGTATTCAATAGAACTCCGACCACACCATTAGATTGTTTTTTTATTAAATATAAACATAAGGGCTTCCTTATGACACTGACGGTAAGTACTGCATACCGCTGCGGCGACGGGTGCTAAAAGACAGTTGCCGCGACTAACAGCTGTCTGCCGAATAATGACCACAGCCGGATTTCTGCCACAAGAAGGGCCGAAATCTGGGTGTGACCATGCTGGGGATAGCGTTAAGGTGGCTCTGCTACCACCAGCAGCGCCATGCCAGTAGACCGCCGCCAGCTGTATTATGAAAAATAATATGGCCTGGCAGAGTTCTGCTGGCCGGGCGCTGCTGGCGGTAGCAGCTCCCCGTCCCCTGCTGAAGACCCCCTGGATCCAGGTAGTCAGGTTTCTGACACTGGAGTGGGGTGGGGGGTATTGTGTGTGTGGGGGTGTGTGCATAAGTATGTCAGCGAGTGCATGAATGAGAATGTATGTGAAGTGTTGCTGGCGTGCATTTATGCATGTGAGAGAATGGGTTTGAATATAGATATGTGAATGCGTGTCTGTGTGTGTGGGTGTGTAGGGGGTGGGGGATTGGAAGGGGGGAGCATGGATGGAGGTGAGGGGTGGGGGCATCTGGAAAGTGTTTGGGGGAGGGGACCTCCTATCAGTGACAGGGAAGGAATTCCCTGTCACTGATAGGGCCTACCGCCATGGTTTTCATGGCATTATGAACTCCATTAAAACCATGGCGGTAGGCACAAAATGTCTGAAGCGGTACAATAACGGCCAATGGGCTCGAGATTCTTATCTCCAGCTTGGCGGCTGCTACCACCATGGCAGTCAGAGTAGTACATTGGCGGGTTGGCTTCAACCTACTGCCTATGTCATGATGTGGTGATATGTACCACCAGCATGTTGGCGGTACTACCACCACATTACCGCCACTTTCAATGAAGCTGTAGCTGGTAGAGGTCAAAAGATATAGATTATTGTATATAGTGTATACTTTGACTTTTTCTATGTACCAGTTATAGGCGGTCATTCTGACCCTGGTGGTTGAAAACCGCCAGGGCAGAGTGCTGCAGAAGCACCGCCAACAGGCTGGCGGTGCTTCAGGGGCCATTCTGACTGCGGCGGTAAAGCTGCGGTCAGAAAAGGGAAACCGGCGTTTTCCCGCCGGTTTTCCCCTGCTCCAGGGAATCCTCCACGGCGTGCTGCAAGCAGCGCCGCAATGGGGATTCCGACCCCTTTCCCGCCATCCTGTTTCTGGCAGTTTTCACTGCCAGAAACAGGATGGCGGGAACGGGTGTCGTGGGGCCCCTGGGGGCCCCTGCAGTGCCCATGCCACTGGCATGGGCACTGCAGGGGCCCCCTAACAGGGCCCCGTAAAGATTTTCAGTGTCTGCAAAGCAGACACTGAAAATCACGACGGGTGCCACTGCACCCGTCGCACCCCTTCAACTCCGCCGGCTCCATTCGGAGCCGGCTTCATTGTTGAAGGGGCTTTCCCGCTGGGCGGCCTTCTGGCGGTCGCCCGCCGGCCCAGCGGGAAAGTCAGAATGACCGCTGCGGTCATTTGACCGCGGTACGGTCTTCTGGCGGTTCCCGCCAGGCGGGCGGCTTCCGCCGCCCGCGGGAGTCAGAATGACCCCCATAGTCTGGCCAATGGCAATGTTTTTTGGGCCCAGTCACTGGGGGAACATGCCAGTTCTTCCTAGTGGGCAGCAAGATGTTTTTAGGAATTACTTATTTAATATTTAAAATCTTATTTTCCTATTTGTCAAAATTGTGATTTTGACACATCTGTGCAGCAGAGTCGAAGCTGCTGCTCGCAGTCTATACACTCTAGGTCTAAAGCCATGTTTTACAGGCCCATCCTGAGGATGGCAAAATACCTTCTGCAGACCACAGAGGGCATTTAACTTTCAGGCCCGGGAAACATGTTTTATACCATATACTATGTTTTTTTTTGGCCAAATTAAATATGTAAATTAGGGATAAGAAAAGTTTGCCATGTTTTAAAGGGGGTGCACACTCACTTTACTCCTGTTTAACAGAGGTAACAGTGCACAGATTGCTAAGCCAGCAAAATAGTGTCCAGAAAAAAGCAAAAAAATCTCTGATGACTATGCAAAAAAGGTAGATTTTCTATACTTTGTATCTGAAAGGTAGATATATGGTGGGGAGTGGATGGATCGGAGTTTGTGAATGCGCACAAATGTAAATGTTTGTGGTTGCTTATAAATTTTCAAGACAAATCACTCCTTTGAACATCTACTTCCCATTGACTGCTTGGAATTTAGTGTTGTAGGTTTCTCTACACTTGTGGTGGATAAATCTGCCGTAATAAACCAACTCATCCCTACTGAGCTTCTTATTAAGAAACCCTGGTAGGCATAAACAAATGTATTATTTTTACCTAAACATACATTTACGGTCAAAAATACATTATCAAAACTGGTCAAAAGACTTCTACAATGTTAAGGAAACTTAAAGGCCTGCATCTCAAAATGGGATCCAAAATTAACAGTTTGAGAGAAAGTGATGTTACGCTAGCAGTACTCTGGATAGTTTTTGCTAGGTTACAGCACACAAAGGGATTCTCCTCCTTTAGCGGAGAAGAGGTGTAGGCTAAGGAGTGAATCATACAACTTACAATGCACAAACACATCCTCCACCACTCCCCGGGTCAATGGTGTCACCAGAAATGTATGTTCTTCAGGAAAGACTGATTTTATTGACTTTGAAGCTGCCCACAGAAGTGCCCCTCCAATGTATTATTATAGACAGTATCACCAGATACTGTCTAAACTAAAGTATCCAGACAAAGCCCTAAGTCCACCCCACCTCTAAAAACTACCTATAAGACCTGCTCCAACCCCACTTACATCACCACATCCTTCCAGATCCTTCCTGCTCTTCTCTCCTCCCTCCTCCTGCCCTTCCTTAAACCTTCCCGCACCCCTTTAAAAATAAACCACCCTGCCCCACCAAGACCTAAATAAAAAAATACCCAACGCCCCCACTCCCGCCGCTAAATAAAAGAAATTGCCTGACTCCCTATCATAAGCCCTAAAAAAATACCCAAACCGCCAACACCTACCCACCCACCTCAATCCCTTAATCCACCCCCACCCCTGCCCCACTTACCTCACCGCATCCTCTCCTGAACAACGCATGGCTTTTTCTAAGCCTTAATCATGAATATGCATATTTTAGCACACGCGTGGTTAGGGCACAGAAAAAGCCATGCGTTGTTCCGACAAGTGTGGTTACACTTGTGTGGGAAATGTCTGCATTCTTAAGGACACGTTGTTAAGGATGTTTCTCTTTCCTGCCCTCAGCACTTTGTGGCTGCAGCCTGTCTTGGGTCACATCACTGGGTCTAGCTGCCAGAAAGACTCTCAGACAGTCACACAATAGAGGGATTAGGTGTACATAAAAGGGCCATTTACTGGCAGAAAGAGGGCTTGGGGCTGTGCATATCTCCACTGACACCTGAATAGCTTGTGGTCTTCCTTCAAACAAAGGACCTAACAATCCTGTATTTTCACCATAGCCAGCGCAGGGGAGTCAGAAAGTTTCATGCACTTCAAAAAGAACCTTTCTAAAAGCTTTTCTCACTTTCCAGAAAAAGGGCACCAGAGTACAAAAATAGGACCTTCAGACCAACTCTTCAGTTCACCACTAGACCTGCAGAAGGACTCTCAGAGGACTGCCCGCTGCTGTGACCTGCTGTGTACTCTGCTAGACCTCTGATGTACCAAGAAGGACTGCTTTGCTGCCTTGAGCCTGCCTTGAAAGCCCTGCTGTTGTGCCCTGCATCTTCGCCCACACCTAGGACTACCATATGTCACTCCAAGGACTAGTTTGCTGGCCTCCTGTTCATAGCCAGTGGGACATAAAAAGGCTCCCACCATCTTGAACCTGGACCCTGCATGAGTGTGTCCTAAACCTCCAAGACGTGTCGCCAGTCCTGGATCCTTGGTTGTGGTGCTAAAGGTGCCAGATGGCCAATTTACAAATCTGAGGACTTAGACAAAATTTGCCCCAAAACTGCTCTGACAACCAGGAGGAGACTGGGACCAACCTGCTCACCTATCAGCCTGAGGTGCATCGCTGGTTGGATCGACTTCACAGTTCTCCCACTACATTCTTCTCTGCAGCAGCAAATCCATTTCACTGGTCTTTTGCCAAAGGGGTATCCCACCTCATGGAATTTTGTTTTCACTACAGCCCTTTGCTTTGTCCCACTGGATTTTTCAACTTTTAACTAAGTCAGAATGTAGGAATCTTCACCACAGCTTCTACCAAAGGCCATCTGATGACAAAACTCCCTCTTTAAACACCTGCTGTAGCCACGCTCGCTGAATTTTACTTTCTCAGACATTTTTCTTCAAGACGTTTTCTAAGTTAGAAGATTATCGCTAACCGGACCCGATCCACATCTTCTATCTAAAGCACGCTCCATTGCAGCAAGCCTTAATTTTTGACAATGACCCGGTCTCACATGACTAGATGTCCGAGGTTAGAGATTTATTCTTTTAGGGGCTAGATTTCACTCAAAACTTTAAAAAAAATGACTCCAGTTATATTGATTGGAATTATATAATTGAGTTGTCAAATAATTTATAAAAATGTACTCTGTTTTTCTAAATTGGTTTCGGATTTTTCTTTTGTTGTGTTCTCACTTTATTACTGTTTCTGTGCTGCATAAATACTTTACCTATTGTCTCTAATGTTAAGCCTGACTGTTTTTGTGCAAAGCTACTAAATGTTTAGCACAAGTTAATTTAATGACTTTTTATGGTTCCCCCTACAATGGATTATGACTGTTGTTTGACTAGAGATCACACTCAAGTCAACCAACAACCCAATTTCTCACAATATTAAATTTCCGTAATCAGTTATGGAAAAGAGCAAAGATTGGTGTTAGAAATGGGGTATCTAGTTGGCAGAGGCATACACCCTTGTCCAAGCAGGGATTACAATCCTAGTCAGGGTAAATCACACACAATCCAAATTATCCTGTGCCCACCCTCTGGTAGCTTGGTACTGCGCAGTCACACTTAACTTAGAAGGCATTGTGTAAAGTATTTGTGTAATAAATCATACAGTAACACAGTGAAGACACCAAAAAAATACACCACACAGGATTAGAAAAATTGATAATATTTATTTGGTTAAAATAAGGTCAAAATGATAAAGATTCAATAAGCACGCAATAATCATGCTTAGGGCTTGTCTAACACTGGATTCTACCAAACAAAGCTACAAAATCCATTTTTTAGTAGCACTCCAATATAAATGATTAAATATAGAAACAGGCAAATTAAATTACACTTCAATCAATTTAAAGTAAGAAAACATTTTATTAGTGTTACATTGAGGAGCTGAATAATGTGTGTTGGTGTGTAGTTCTAATATGAATTAAAAATGAATTACTTTATGTCTAAAACTTGTATTATGTGAAATTTGTTTTGGAACCTTCAGGTTTCTTTTGTTATATTCAGAACTTATTGAATATTGGTTCTATGTGTACACCTAAAGGTATGATATTGGAATATTAATTTAGCAGACCTAATGCAATCCCGAGAAAAAACAGTTTTCAAACTATGTGAGCCTGATGATCTCTATCTCTTAAGAAATCACTATGTTCCTCTAAGGGATAAAGCCCGGTAAAAACATTACTGATCATCAGAATGAAGGTGAGGAAATGTCCAATGTAGCTGGATGATATCCAAATCCCTTTCATATGTAGAGCCTTTCCAAGAAAAAAATAAATTAGTTCATTTCTTTCTCTTTGTGTCTGTTTGTCAAGATAGTAGCCAGACATTTGCTGTTATCTGGGTCAAATTTGAACAGAGGAAACAAGCAGAAAGGAAATGGAGTGTAGACAGATTCAAAGGCTGAGATACAATCAATAGGGACTGAAGAGGTACCTGAATCTCGAGAGCAGAGTTGTCTGCTACTTTATTGTGATAAAGTGTTCTTTATAGAGCTATGGCTTCAGCTGTTTTCTAAATTAGAGCAAGGTTGTGGTTGTCCTGATAGAAAAAGTGATGTTTGTACATATATGTAGAAAGTCTGTGAACTTGCAATTTTCTACTCTTTTTCAGTGTAAGTTAGTGCTGTCCTGTCTGCAGATGTGCATCCTGATAGATGGAGTGACAGTCGTTATGGCTTTTTTTAGGCATCGGCCTAAAAATATCCCTGCAGCCCCTGTGGTGCAGGGTGGCCCAAGCTCCAGAGGCCCCTCAGCACAGTAAACTGTGTGAGGGCTGCAGGCTCCTGCCTGAGAGCTCCTGACTGGGTCGTGGGGGGCCCCTCTCGATGTACTTTGCAGTGGGGCCATCTCAAGTTTTGATACACTACTGTGCTGAGGGTGTAGCTCGTTTTGGAGAAGACACAGGCTGTCAAGGGCAGCCAGTGAAGTTCTCTCAGGTGGTAGTCATATTTCTTCAGCTCCGTAATATGATCGGCTGTGACATGTAGAAGCCCTTAAGGGTGACTATTGTAGAGTCTAGGTCACATTGTATCAGGGCAGTGACACCAACCAGATGTGAGAGTACGCCTTAATCTGTAGGTCTAACATCACTTTCTAGGACAAAAAAATTATCTTTCTTTATTGGACAGAGCTGCTTGCCAATCACTCTTTGATACACATTTCATGAAATTTGTCAACATTCCTACCTCACTGTTCTATAAAAGGCAACTGTTGCTAATTATTACCACAAACATTTGTGTAGGTAGACTAACTCTATTACTGCAAAATATGTTGCACCCTTCAAAATCTCACCATGTGCTATTTTAAATTATACTGTTGGGGGACAAAGCTTCTTTGTATACCCAAGATCCCTTTATTTCTCTGGATGTTCTCTGGGGCCATGCTCATCAAAATATCTGCCCTGGCTAGAGACCTTGGCCGGCATTACTTAAAGGGTGCATTGTCCTTGTTTGTGCCATGGCACACATTTAATCAGATGCACCAGCTGCAAGCAAGGGCAGTATGCCCTATTAGAATGAATGTGCTGTCTCCAGGTGAGTCACAAACTCACTCTGCCCTGAGGCCAGTGCATTCAATACTTTAGGTTTCACTTCAATTCGGGATTCTGGGGAAGGGAGGTATCAACTTTGCCAATTTTCAAGTTAATGAATATAGCAAAGATGTACTAAAGATATACTTTAGTTCCACACATTTATTGACTTTAGAGTAAGCAGTGGATTAGGTTAACAAAGCAAATCAACTTTTCTGGGGGGCTGCTTTATTGATTTCATTTCTTACAAACAACACTTCAGTCTCAATGATAAGCTTTCTACATTTTGTTTTTCATAATGGAGTTTTTCAGGTTTTTCACAACAGGATTAAGATGTGAAACCTGTTGAAGCCTGTGAGTGCTTTTTACTAGTCATCACGTTGTTTTCAGATCCTATGAGCTCATGTTTTGGACTTCTGTCTTTTGAGTTCTTCATCACTGATCTTGTTTTATGTCTTTAAATTGGTGATCTTGCTGAACCCCACCCACGATGCCATGCTGTCTTGCATCAGTCAGTAGATTATTTAAGTTAAAGTATCTAGTTCAATGTCATTTTATTTTGAGACCAATTTCTTGTTTCTTTTTGGGTTGACTTTAGTCACTATGTTTGATGGTGAACTGAAACAGTAAGTGATCCAAGCAGTCTGCGACCCTTGACCCTAGGGTAGGTCGCTCCCCCGCCGCTGCAGCTCCACCTGCACTCCGCCTCTGTGCTTGCCTCTAAGCTGCCAGTTTTCCCTTGGTGCCTTACCTGCTCTCTCTTGCCTTTATCTCTTGCCCTATCGCTCTTTTTGCCTTTTGTCTCCTTGATCTTTCGCCCTTGTCTTCTTCTGTCTCCTTGATCTCTCGTTCTTGCTGCCTTTTCTCTCCTTGATCTCTCAATCTTTTTGCCTTTTCTCTCCTTGATCTCTCGCTCTTTTTGCCTTTTCTCTCCTTGATCTCTCGCCCTTGTCGCCTTCTGTCTCCTTGATCTCTCGTTCTTGCTGCCTTTTCTCTCCTTGATCTCTCGCTCTTTTTGCCTTTTCTCTCCTTGATCTCTCGTTCTTGCTGCCTTTTCTCTCCTTTTATCCTTCGTTCTTGCTGCCTTTCTTGCTTTTGGCCCATTTTCCTCCGGTTGCATTTCCCTCCCGTTTTCCACTCTCGCGCCTTCCCGCCCTCCCGCCTCCCGCTTTCCCGCCGCTGCCCCGTGTGGCCCCGCCCCCGCTCCCATTTGTTGTACCCCCTCCCACCTCCCCCCTCCCAGCTAACCCCCCCTCCACCCCTTCCCTCTTATGGCGCCTGCTGCGCTGTGGAGTCAGCGACCCTTGACCCTACGGTAGTTTGCTCCCCCGCCGCTGCAGCTCCACCTGCACTCCACCTCTGCGCTTGCCTCTAAGCTTCCAGTTTTCCCTTGGTGCCTTAACTGCTCTCTCTTGCCTTTATCTCTTGCCCTATTGCTGTTTTTACCTTTTCTCTCCTTGATCTCTCGTCCTTGTTGCCTTCTGTCTCCTTGATCTCTCGTTCTTGCTGCCTTTTCTCTCCTTTATCTCTCGCTCTTTTTGCCTTTTCTCTCCTTGATCTCTCGCTCTTTTTGCCTTTTCTCTCCTTGATCTCTCGCCCTTGTCGCCTTCTGTCTCCTTGATCTCTCGTTCTTGCTGCCTTTTTTCTCCTTGATCTCTCGCTCTTTTTGCCTTTTCTCTCCTTGATCTCTCGTTCTTGCTGTCTTTTCTCTCCTTTTATCCTTCGTTCTTGCTGCCTTTCTCGCTTTTGGCCCATTTTCCTCTGGTTGCCTTTCCCTCCCGTTTTCCGCTCTCCCGCCTTCCCGCCCTCCCGCCTCCCGCTTTCCCGCCGCTGCCCCCGTGCGGCCCCACCCCCGTTCCCATTCGTTGTCCCCCCTCCCGCCTCCCAGCTAACCCCTCCTCCCCCCCTTCCCTCTTATGGTGGGCGCTGGCACGCCAAAGGCGCTCCAAAGGCGTGCCAAAGACAAGCCTGTCTGTACCCGTCTGCGCCTGGACCGTGCCCAGCGCCAGAACCCCTGGCCCCCAGCACACCCAAAACCCCCAGCACAGCTACGACGCCGTGTCTCTCCACGCACTCAACCCTGGACGCACCACCACCTGCTTCCAAGCCAGCCCCAAATTCACCCAGGGACCCTTCACCTGCCAAACCTGCAAGTATACCTTCCACCGCGACGACAATCCGTCCACCGGCCCACGCCCCAACAACCACCTCAAGTGCATCCTCCTCAACGCACGCTCCGTCCACAGACACGCCATTGAACTATGGGAACTCCTGGACTCTACCGCACCCGATGTTGCCTTCATCACAGAAACCTGGATGAACGCCTCATCAGCTCCCGACATCACCCTAGCCATACCTCACGGATACAAAATCGCCAGGAAAGACCGCACCAACCAAACCAGAGGAGGAATCGCCATCATCTACAAAAGCTCCATCAACATCACCACCTCCACCGAAGATACCCCCCCGCCGCCGAACACATGCATTTCCAGATCCACACCGACCCCAGAACCACCCTCAGAGGCACTCTCATCTACAGGCCCCCTGGCCCACGTGCACCATTCAGCGAATCCATCACAGACTTCATCACCCCGCACGCCCTAGCCTCGCCGGACTACATCCTCCTCAGGGACCTGAACTTCCACCTGGAGAAGAACAACAACACCAACACCGCAACCTTGCTTGACAACCTTGCCAACCTCGGACTCAAGCAACTGGTGAACACCCCCACCCACACCGCCAGCCACACGCTCGACCCCATCTTCTCCGCCAGCAACCACGTAGTCTTCAACTACTCCTCCGAGATACACTGGACCAACCACAGATGTGTTCACTTCACTTTCAGACGCAAGACCCACCACCTTCGCACACAACTAATCTCCCGCAGACCCTGGAACAAAATATCCACAGAACAGCTACTTTCCACTCTCAACCACAACCAACCTGCTATCACCCCCAACGCCAACAACGCAGCCCTCTGCCTCACACAGTGGATCACCAACTGCGCCGACAACCTCGCCCCCTCAGAAACCTCCTAAGACAGACTGCCAGGAAACCCCCTTGGTTCACAGACGCCCTCAAAGAAACCAAGAAAACCTGCAGCACCCTCCAAAAGACCTGGCGCAAAGAACACACCGCAGAGAACATGTTAGCCCTCAAGACCGCCACCCACAAACACCACCAGCTGATCCGCTCCACCAAAAGGGCATCCTTCAAAGAGAGACTGGACAAGAACACCCACAACAGCAAAGAACTCTTCAACATCGTCAAAGAGCTCTCCAATCCCAACACCAGCTCCAACACCATCACACCCTCACAAGACCTCTGCAACTCCCTTGCCACTTTCTTCCATCGAAAGGTCACCGACCTACACGACAGCTTCAGACCCCAGATCCCGCCGACCACCACTGAACTCACAGCCCCAACCATCACCCTCAACGCTTGGACCCCCATCGACCCCGAAGAGACAAGAACCACCATGGACACCATCCACTCCGGCACCCCATCGGACCCATGCCCCCATCACATCTTCAACAAAGCTGACGCCATCATTAACCCCTATCTCCAGAGCATGATCAACAGCTCTCTGGCCACGGCCACGTTCCCCGAGAGCTGGAAACACACAGAAGTCAACACGCTCCTGAAGAAACCTACAGCGGACCCCAACGACCTGAAGAATTTCCGCCCCATCTCACTCCTCCCCTTCCCGGCCAAGGTCATCGAGAAGGCCATCAACAAGCAACTGACCTACTTCCTCGAAGACAACAACTTGCTCGACCCCTCACAGTTGGGCTTTAGGGCCAACCACAGCACGGAAACCGCCCTCATCGCAGTCACCAACGACATCAGAACCCGGATGGACAACGGTGAAACAACCGCCCTCATCCTCCTTGACCTCTCGGCCGACTTCGACACCGTCTGCCATCGCACCCTAGTAGCCCACCTCCCCTCCACTGGTATTCAAGGACAGGCCCTGAACTGGATCATCTCGTTCCTCTCGGACCGAACACAGAGAGTCTACCTCCCGCCCTTTCGCTCAGAACCCACCGAGATCATCTGCGGCATCCCACAAGGCTCCTCACTCAGCCCCACTCTCTTCAACATCTACATGAGCCCCCTCGCCAACATCGCTCGCAAACACAACATCAACATCATCTCCTACGCCGATGACACCCAGCTGATGGAATGAAAGACGTTGCACAATGGATGAAGCTCAGCCGCCTGAAACTGAACTCAGACAAAACGGAGGTCCTCATCCTTGGTAACTCCCCATCCGCCTGGGACGACTCGTGGTGGCCCACGGCCCTGGGCACCGCACCCACCCCCTCTGACCACGCACACAACCTCAGATTCATCCTGGACCCCCTTCTCACCATGACCAAGCAAGTCAACGCTGTCTCATCCTCTTGCTTCCACACCCTTCGAACGCTCCGGAAGATCTTCTGCTGGATCCCCGCCGATACCAGAAAGACTGTTACCCACGCCCTTGTCACAAGCCGCCTGGACTACGGGAACACCCTATACGCAGGAACCACTGCAAAACTTCAGAAACGTCTTCAACGCATACAAAACGCCTCTGCACGCCTCATCCTCGACGTATCCCGCCACAACCACAGATCCGCCCACCTGAAACACCTGCACTGGCTCCCCGTCAACAAAAGGATCACCTTCAGGCTCCTCACCCATGCACACAAAGCCCTCCACAATAAGGGCCCCGAATACCTCAACCGTCGCCTCGCCTTCTACACTCCCACCCGTCAACTTCGCTCTACCAGCCTCTCTCTCGCCACTGTCCCTCGCATCTGCAGAACCACCGCCGGAGGTAAATCCTTCTCCTACCTGGCAGCCAAGACATGGAACTCCCTTCCGGTCCACCTCAGGACTACCCAGGACCACCTCGCTTTCAGGAAGCGCCTCAAGATCTGGCTCTTCGAGCAGCAGTAACCCCCCCCCAGCGCCTTGAAACCCTCACGGATGAGTAGCGCGCTCTATAAATGCCTTGATTGATTGATTGATTGACGGTGATTGCAATTGCAGATGTTGTCCTTTCACTAAATATTAAGATGTTCAGAATGATGGCACCTTTTATGCACTCAAGAGAGTTGAGCGTGATAGAGTAGACTATAGTATAGGATTACAGCTAAGTAAAATGGGCCCAATTGTGTGATTTCATTACCATTTTTGTCTTCTCAGTGTAAAATAAAATGTTCAATGGGGATGTATTTAGGGGAGGTGATTAATTTTGTGTTTCCATGACAAATTAAGTAATCTGCTTCCGTCTGACTCTCTCCTAGGGGGGGAATGAGGTGAAATTTGATTATTAATTGAGTCTATTGATTTCATTTCCAGTGACAAACATTTGAATGTGGTGAATTGTGCATTCTTCGTAGATTTGCAATATATTGCGTCATTTTAACTATTAGACACTCCTTCGCGAATTCTCTAAAAGAAGTTGACATTTAATTATAGAATGTTAGGGGGATGGACCAGTTCATAATCTGCTGTTGGGAGGATATAATACCGACAGACTCTGAGCAATTGTCCTGACAGCAATCGGTTTTGAAATACTGGGAGTGACTTCGTTAACATTTCATTAGGTTGCTGTAATCTTCCCAAACATGAGCAAATATTTTATTCTGATAACTGGGTCTCGAACTCGCACCACCTTCAAACTGATGGGGACATAAAGCCACCCCTGTTTTAATGGTCTAATTTCGGTGGTTCCCTGACATATTCCTTCCTCGGGTTCCGTTTTCTTCGATTGGAGGCGAGATAAGACTATTCATTGAATATGAATTCCCTTATAAAACATAGAAGGTACAGCAAACTAGCCGAGTGAGACAAGCCCACTCATTTTTTTTCAGTAACATCTCATCACGTTTTCCTGTTACAGTGCAGCTGACTTACCTCGACTGACTTGTGAAGAGCAAATCATTTTCCATCTTGATGTTGTGGATTCTACAAACGTCAAGAATTTCAAGTGCTAAACTAATGGCGATATATTGTCCACTCTAGCACCTCGACAGATTTACTCCTGCAGACAGATTATGTTCAGTTTGGAATGGTGATTTTACATTTAGAAATGGGCGTAAATATTGTAAAATGTCTACAATAATCATAATGAAGCCGGTAAAGTTTTGATCTAAAGCATAAAGTTAACATTTTTAATAAGTTGATTCTAATTCAAAGACGTATTTATGATTTCAAACAAATAATTTTGTTTGGTGTAGACAGATTCTCGTTGTTAGGCAAAGGGCTTATCATCAGAGTTTCATCTAGAAAAAATACAGTAAGGAACAAACTCATAATAGAAGGGCATACATTCTAAAACATTATTCCCTAAAATGTATATTGGGAAAATATGCATCTTGCTGGAAATTAATAATTGTACATAATTCTGCAGAAAAGGAAGAGGTTCCACTCTTCCATCCCTTTTATGTATCTCGTATGGATTTCTTTTAAGTTATAGGGCTCAGAAAAAAAAAAGATTAATGCAGGAAGTCATTTCAAATATTAGCAATCCAAATGCTTGCTAGATACTACAAGTCCAAATTAAATGATGAACGTGATGAACATATGGTCCAATCCATAATTACATATTTCCTATTCTTTTTGCTAAATAAGTTGCTGCATCTCGGTTCTATTTGTACTCACCCGTGGTGCCCTGGTCTTTAATGTTACAGTGAAAAACATGGGTACCTAGAGGACATGTTACAAATGATGGATCTTTGACCCTTTTAGGTATATGATAAGCACTTTGCACGCACACTCTGGCATGTTATGCATTACAAGGAGTAATATTTGTAATTCTTCATCCAGAACAACAATGACCGTGTGGATATAGCTGTACGTTCATTGATGTAGATACCACAGAGTGATTCACGAGACAAATGTGGTTTGCAAGTGATGTTCACCGAAAAATTTCATAAACTATAATATATTTTCTTAGGTTAAAAAAGTAACAGAGAGCTAAAGTGTATTGCTTGAAAGACAAACTTTCAAGTCACTTACGCAACTTCCTGAAAATATTGTATATGTGGTAATGTGTGCATTTTTTCAAAACTAAAAGGGACTGTCGACATTTTTTTTTTCATCCTGCTTACATGTTTTAACTTTCCTAAAAGATATACATTCCAGGTGCTTGGTAGTCTTTTTGTCGGTGTCAATAACTCCATTTGGCATTAGGCTGCTAACTCTTTTGATGTACTAACGATTAATCAGGCAAACCTATTTACTAATGTATCAGACTGCATTAGAAACATAAGGTAATGGGGACAGGACATCAATTCAAATATAAATGAACTGCATTTGCATTGGGTACCTATTGATTCATGCAGGAAATGAAGTTGAAAATGTAATCTACTTGTAAACCACTAAAATAAATGAAATGAGAATTTCAAACACTCTCTGAAAACATATTTTTATTGACTATCCCAAGCCTCAAGGGAATGTAATATAGAGTTACAGATGGTAAACCAAGTTAATACATTGGAATATGCCAAACTAGCACTAGAAAAATAAAAACCGCCTCTCTTTGCCTTGTGATTCAATAAACACTATATTGCCGAGTGATAGGGTTTTAATGATTTCACGATTTGATGCTCTTGCACAACAACAAACATATTTTTTATTTTATTTACTTTGAATATGGATGCATTCTAGGTTAACTCAAATCCGGATACAAAGAAATCACTGAACAAATTCAACAAATAGTTTAAAATGATTCCAGCATAATATGATTGAAACGTCAGCAATCAAATTCCTACTTTGATCAAGGTTCAAGCGAGATTGAGAGAGCTTTTAGGATGGTGCATACATTGAAAGGTAGTCAAAAGTGTAGGCTTCGTTTATGCATTAGAGATTTGAACAGCAGTTCTAGTGCACTTCACACTTCATGTCCAGTGTTAACGTGTATTTTCCGTCCGGTTATATCATTTTCACATGTAGCATATCAGAGATTCAAAATGAGGTGACTAGTTCTAGCATTACCTATTTAGGCCCCAGTTCTGAGGTGTGCGGAGTGTGTGCACAATTTCACGTGTGTTTCTCCTTACACATTCCAGTTGCTACAAGTATCGCGTGCCGAAATGGCCTAGTACTTTCAGGACCTGCATCATATCCTTGATTCCTGGTCTAAATTTGGTATTTATACAGTAAGGGGTAGGAAATGCCAGCTGGAAATGAGAATTAGAAATGAGAATGAGAAGAAGCCCAGTATTCCCATTCATCCTAAAAACGCAACTTCTAATCAGGCCTTTACTTATAACATATCTCAGTTTGAAGAAGGAGAGTCTAATTTCTTCAATGAAGAGCAACGACATGCATTAGTGTTGATAGATCTCGGTCAAATAAAAATATATGGCACAGCTAAGGTTGCACCTTTGTCCTGGTGACTATATTTCATTATGAATGACCGACAGCACTCCCTGAGTCAATGCGAACTTGTTAGAAATGTTCATGACATTTCACAAAACCCTGACATGTTTTTAAACCTCACGAAAGTAACGCTGTCAACAGAAGTTTGCGAGACTAAAGCATTGTCTAAGTTATTTTTAATCAGTAAAGGTTAAACTCTACCAAATCAAAGTAGAAATCTCGTTATCACAGAAGAAGAAGAATTAGGAATCCAAATAACAATGAGAAAGAATTAAACATTGAAAGTGTGTCTACTGAGGTCGCCCTCCCGAGAGCTGACTTCCACAAAATCTCTAAAAGTGTGAAGGTGGTTTAAATCCCTACCCTAGAGGACTCATGTGATAATTAACTTACAGCAGTCTCTGAAACAGCTCCAAGCACAAACTAAAATCCTGAAGGCTCAGAGGAACGTTGCAAAGGATCAAAAACGGTGAAAACTCCTGAGGATGGTGGGAACTGAAGAGTAGCTATAGTTCCCCAGCGTAAATCTCTTTGTGTAGGAGTGGGTATTTAATAAGCTCAAGCCTAAAAGTAAGTCATTCTTCTTTAAAGTTGAGAGAGCGCATGGGTTCCCAGTGCCACACTCACACCCTAGTTGTGCCTGGGGACATTTATTATCTGTTTTCTGAAATTCGTGGACACACATGTTATCCTAAATGTGACCAGACAGAGGGTCCATTGATATATGAGAATGGTAAGATCTCTATATTCTCTGACTGGTCAATTGCTCTGCAGAAGCAAAGACGTAGCTTTGATTCCATGAAGTGGGCCCTGAGAAAATAGAGGATGAAATACATGATGAAATACCTTCAATGAGGAAGATATGGCCTGTCACAATCCTGAAGGAACTGTACCATTTTGGGGAGAAGAAGGATGCCCAATTGACAAAGGGTTGAGACCTAGAAGATGCCTTGTTCTGTGGCCTCTTTAGGCACTAAAGGGCCAATACAAAGGAGCACAGATGGTGCAAATCTCGCAGTGAGAGATGCTACAGATAACGAGGAGGGAAATGACTGCACACCTAGAACTGATAAGTCGGACTCGAGAATCAGTGTGGGTGTTGTGAGGAGGGGCTGGGGATAATAACTGCTCACATTGCATGAGATAGGGGATTGGTTCATTGGTGCAGTTAAGGTTTGATGCATAAGGAACAATAGGTAACAACATCTTTCATGATACTGCTGATATAGTGGAGTATTTAAAAGTTGAGTGGATAGCATGGGCCTGCTAAGTGATGGAGAATAGGTATATAATTGTTCTCCATGTGTTTGATAAAAGTTCTTATGAATCCCTAGATATTAGGGGTGGAGATAGCCCATGACTGGGAGATATGCTAAAGATCCCACAACATCCTTGATCAGACACTGCAGGAGCAGGCACGTTAGGTGATTAGGTTTGGTTAGGGAGTGTGCTGATAGACACGTTCTGTATTAGGGCTCATGATGCATTAAGTCCATTGCAGAATAGAGTTGGCAGTGGGGGATTTGGGGATGGGGCAGTTAATTTGGAACATTTCAGGATGAGTACACTGGCACCAAACATTCTGCCAAAAGTGTCATCTCATGGTGGGTGAGATATATCTGGGTGCACCCTAATGGGTAAGTGCAAGGAGCTTAGGCTGTTATCACGCTGTTATGATGTATTGCAGATTAATGGAATGTGTAGCAATTTTACTGTCCATTAACTAGCAACTGTTTGTGTGTGTCAAACCTCATCTGGGTGGGGAAGCAATTTTGCATCACCCTGTATTTGCTGGTATGCTTATACTTGTATGAGTTACCTTGTTAACAGGTGAAGGACCTCCAGGGACACAACAGCATATGTGTCTGAAAATGAGGTGAGGGAGGCTTCCTCCTTCTATGCCTTCTTTGCACCTTAGTTTTGGTAGGACATTTCTAGTTCCATTTCTAGTTTTGGCCTCACTTGGCTGTGGTGTCTTGTGTCTGTACTATCCCGGTCATTCGTCCAAATCTCATGTACTCATCAAGTGGCTTGACTTGCCCTCTGCATGTGCATTGTGTTATGTCAATAGATAGGGGCTAGAATCGTATTTTACATGTATAGATCCCTGTATCTTCCCTTTCCCAAGGTAAAGGTTGCACTTACCCCCAGCAAGTGGTTCTATAAAGCCAGTGCACTGTATCCATTTTGTAACAGGGACACCTTAGGCACCTCTAGACACTCTTCTTCTGGGGTGTTATCCAAGGCTACATCACAAGTTCTGACTACACGTCAGAAAAACATTTGATGACCTTTGATGCCAATGATAAGAACTCGGGCAGTTTCACTATGCAGACGTCCTAGGCTCTGCTCTGGGGCTAGCCAGAACTGCTTGCCAATCCTTAAAAATCCACATCTGAGGAAAAGACAATAGAGACACCTTAGCTCAAGTAACCATTTTTTAATTAACCTGGTAGGGAGCAATGGTTGATGTCTCACTATCTCCTATTATCTCCCTCTCAAAAACTCTGTCTACACCTGATGCAGATTGCACTTATCATGTGAATAGAGCAAGATTTGTATGACTCCTGAGGTTGATACTCAAAGAGCTCTCTAACACTACTGAAAAGATGAATGGGATTTGCACAGCTGTGAGGTTGAACACAGAGCGCCATTAGACTGCTGGAAAGTTTTCACTCTGACATAGCTATTAAAAGTGGGAAGGCCATGCTCCTTAGCATGGATGTGAAGATTTCTACTCTCTCAGCAAACACTTTGAGGGTGACTCTGCCTTATCTCAGAAGACACATGTATCAAGATTCCATGCAAGGACATCTCAGCCTTCAACTTGTTCTAGCCCAACCCCTTGTTTCCAGCCCAGTGTGATCTGTAATAATGGAACTACCTTTCCATCACATCACTAATACAAATTACCTAGCTATAAGTGTACGGTCTTCTTCTGCAGCTAGAGAATGAAGGTCAGAGTGGGATAGACAGCCATGAAATGCATTGATGTAGCCGAATGTGTACAAGCATTCTACCTGGCCAAACAGCAAGATACCAACACATTTGCAGTTTGTGATTTCCAGAAACCAGGGCCAAGTCTGCACATGCAAGGCCAGGAATCCTGATGAAAGACAAATCCATTTGCCAGTATTCTTTCCTACCTGGAACATATTTCTTTGTATCATGTTTACTTGAAAGAGCTTCAATGGTAAATTGACAATGTGGAAGCTTGGAACAGTAAAGTCACTTTGAGGCTGCTGCAGATATTCTGACAGAGTCTTATAGATGTGGGCAAGTGAGGCTGCATTGCAAATTGTATTGTTTTGTGTAGTGGTGCTAGTACCTGGTGGAAAGCTGCCTCCATGTGAACGTCTTGGAATTAATGGTTGGCACCTTCACCTCCAGCAGCATGGACTGGTGAAATCCTTCTCATGGCTGACAGTTTATACACTATGTAGTATTTGAAAAAATAACAATGGTGTCCTTTCAATGACTGTCAGAAACATTGCTAGAAACCATGGAAGAATGCCTGAGCAATACTTTATAGTTCTTCCAGTATAAATATGGTAAGCATTTGTCCTGCATGAAATCCTATTAGCTCTCAGCCGCTGTGCATAGTTTTTTATTTTTTTATCAAAGTGAAAAACCAACTTCAAACATACCTTGCTATCATGTGTTTTAACTAAGAATGCAAATCAGTGGTAGATTCTACTGTTTCATGAGCCCATGTCCCATTAAAATGTCTACATTCCTATTCTGATTATTAAGCAGACTGTAGATACTTTCTTAGCTTTGCTGAAATCATAGCGCAAAACCTCCTGTTGCGTGAAATGTGAAAAGGAGCATTGAGCTTAAAAATCTTTATGGATGGAGTTTATAAAATAATGCCAAAACTACATATTGCATGTGAAGTCTCCACATTTACAAATTAAGCTGTAGGTGCAAGGAAATGTCCCTTTTTGTATGCTCACTCCCACAGTTTGGACTGATGCTGCAGGTTTTTTGACTCTGAGAGTGCACCGAGGCCTGCTAATCAAACCTCAGTGTTAGAGTTTGAACCCCATACAAATTACATGTTGAACTGGAAACACCCAATTGGAAAGGCCTGACTCACTTATAAATCCTTAGTATATGGCACCCAGGGCAACCAGGGCATATAAGACTGAGTATCCAATCAAGGCTGCAGCACAGTTTGTGCCACCCTTCATGTGACAAGGCACAAAATGGCTCCCAGCCTGCCCCAGCAGACTGGAAGGACAGTGTTTGCACTGCCGGTTCGACTTTGCCATTTAAACCGATTGCAAAGCCACCCTATCACTTAACATTATAAATATATCTCCCCTAAGGAAGTCCTATAGAGTCCTATGTCAGGGAGCTGTATTTTGTTAAGACATTTGTTTTAAGATATGCCATAATAGCAACTCTTTCAAATTGTCATTTGCTGTGGCTAAAGATGGTATCCCAATTGGCTAACACAGAGTTACTGGGTGACACCACAACCTGGCTAACTTTCTGACTGGGGCTACCAATCTAGGTCTTGTAAGGTATCAAGTTAACAGTGGCATTAAATGCACCTGAAAACCAGGTCAAAATTAACGCCACCATTAATGGTAGGCAACTTTTACAACGTTTCTACTCTGTGCACTGCTATTTCAGTAGCCTCACAAAGGCACACACACAGTCAGCTCTCTGACTGCCTGGGAAGACGCGTCAGTGACTCCAGGCTCAGGAACAAAGGCAGTACCACAGCAGCGGGGTGTCACTTCTTCCTCTGCCAGGATGGCCACTCAGGGCGGGTTAGCCCAGAGGCAAGATTCAAAGGGTAAGTAGCCTTTGATGGCCGCCCGGCCCACAGCCCTGAGCAGAATGCCTTTTGTTCCAGTAGACAGCATGGCGACAGTCCTTAGAGGGAAAATACACTCCCAAACCAGTTTTACCCTGGGAATTTAGCCCTCAGGTAACCTCTAGGATGGGTTGCCAAATTCCTGACGACCAAGGAAGAGTCATCCCATCTTGAAAGTGGCAAGAATGTGGCATTCTGAGATAACCAGATGTCGCACATCACAGGATCTTCATCACCAGGTAGGAGGGGTCCAAGTAGCCCATTGTCTAGTCATCATGTGCCCCCCTCAGGGATAAATATTGCACCCCAGGAACCCTGACCCTCAGATCATGCTGGAATCAGAGAAAGGACAAAAGAAGGATTGCCAGCTGCTCTTGGACCCTCACAAAGAGAGGCTGTACGTTCTGTAGGACTGCACCTGCAGCACTTTGGGCTAACAAAGATTGCACCCTGCTACGCCTCCTGGCTTTGGAAAAAGTTGATTTCTGCCATTTAACAACAGCCATGATTCCAAGGCTGATCTGGAACCAACTCTAGGGACACAAGAGCTGGAGTTGCCCAAGTCACAATGTTGATAGCCACCAAAGATGTTTTGCTGCTACCAGTCACCAGAAACCAATGAGGGCAAATCTGGGATAGCCAAAACCCGGACCTGTGTCTGCTGACCCCTGGAGTGCTATCCAGGACCATATTTGTTGTATCCAAGGGACGCCAGCCCCTAGGACAGTCATGTAAAGTAAAATTACCTTCAATTTCAAGTTCTTTGACATTTTAGATAACATGTGTTGGATAACTTGAGGACCACTTGTATACATGAGTGCATCTATACCAAATCGCATTTAGGTTTTATAAGAATGTGGAGAAATCCATTAGGCTCATCTGCATACAATGTGACATTAGCTTTGGTTACACATCATTAAAATATTGATCTTATAAGGTGTTCAACAGCTTTTTACTCTATACAGGGTTCCAAAATAAGGCTATGAATATAATAATTTGTGCCGAATGCATCTATTATTCTTTCCACTGAACCTGTCTTGAATTTAATATTGTTCTGCCTCCCTATCCACAATTCAGTAACCTTCTCAGATCTCTTAATTTTCTTGAATTTAGTAATGAAGATCTGCATTTCATTCACTTTTATATTTAAAAATAACCTTTCTGAAAGGCCTGGATTTAACATTAGTCTCACCTTCATATCATGAACAAGCCTTTACTGTTCTTCATTTCAAGTGAATAAAGAGGTAGAAAGTCTAGCAAAATAGAACATCAAGGGCCAGATGTAGGAAGATAGCAATTTGCGACTTGCAAATTGCGAGTCCCTGCGACTCGCAATTTGCAAATCGCAAATTGCTATGCAGTACGGTGTCTCAGACACCGACTGCGACTCGCAATGGGGTCGCAATGACCCACCTCATGAATATTCATGAGGTGGGTCGCAAATTGCGGCCCCATTGCGAGTATAGGCACTCGCTAACATGGAGGCCTGCTGTAGTCAGCAGGCCTCCATGTTAGCGACCTGCTTTTCAATAAAGCAGTTTTTGTTTTTTTAAATGTAGCCCGTTTTCCCTAAGGGAAAACGAGCTGCATTTAAAAAAAAAACGAAACCTTTTGTTTCGGTTTTTTCAGGGCAGGGAGTGGTCCCTTGGACCACTCCCTGCCCTGAAAGTATATTCTGGGGTCCAGTCTCAAACTGGAAGGGGTCCCATGGGGACCCCTTCCAATTGGCGAGTGGGTTACCATCCACTTGAAGTGGATGGTAACTGCGACTCCATTTGCGACCGCGTACGCGGTCGCAAATGGAGTTGCATACCACTGCGACTCGCAAATAGGAAGGGAACACCCCTTCCTATTTGCGATTCGGAAATGCATTTTGTGAGTCGGTCCCGACTCGCAAAATGCATTTCTGCATAGGAAACATGCATTTGCGAGTCGCAAACGGCAAAATTTGCCGTTTGCGACTCGCAAAGTGTTTCCTACATCTGGCCCCATATGTCTTATGATTGGAATATTTGACATCTTTCAGATATGCTAGATGTGTTTGGGTTTGAAATATTTTAAATGCTTGCTCAATATCTTCAGTTTGAAGTGCCAATAATACATAGATTTATTTATTGATATCAGTTACTTTAAGGCATGTATTGTCAGAAATTGTGCAGTGACATTTTGTGCACACACTCTGATCTTGCAAACAGAAGACCTATGTATATATAGAAAACACACAAAAGGAATGGGAGGAATGTTTGTAATTACTCTAACCACTGGCAAACACTTGGGCTAGCAATCCAACCTGCTGTTCTTTAGCCCACCATGCCATCACAGTTTGGGCCCAGTCATACGCAAATCATCATTAACCCTGCTCCAATAGAAACAGTTCGGCCTGAAATATAAGCCTGGGTTCTCCTTGAACCAGAACATAAGCAACCCAAGACTAGTTTGGTTGGGATTAATGGGGTTGCAGTGGCACAGTCATCATGGTGTACATATCTAGGCATACACTTGCCACTTAGGGCAGTGCATCAAACACAGAAAATGTGAAGGGAAGAATGCTTGCCACTGGCAATTCCAATCTTAGTGCAAAAGGAGGTCTGTTCAGTGATCCGAGTTAGAGGTCCACTTGGAATATTGGCAAACTATTCTCTGGCAAGGATAACGTATCTTTTTGCTTGTTTTTTTTAAATGTGTTTAAATGGACCTTGCTCTGATTTCATCTGCACTTCCCATTATGTGTTTTCCGAAATCATTAGTTTTATGTAAATAAATGAACAAGTTCGCCCTCTTGCAAATACTATCCTTAACCAATTTAAACTATGTTTTCACCCAGTGGTCTTCACCCAGGTAATTCATATTTTGCACTCGTCAGCCCAAGTTTATCTAGCACGCACCTTTATCCTATATCTGGAAATCCTCTGTGATACAGTATATACAGATATACAAATGCTTGCAAGCTGCATTCCAAACATAAAATACCCCAAACTTATACTCTGTCTATTCGGTTTCTACGTTTTTCAACAATTCCCATCTGATCTCTCAATTGTTAGCTTAAGTAACCTTTATGATTCCTCTAGAAATAATTTAGGGTAATTTATGGAAACTCCAAAATATTCTAGATTCACTGAGCAGCCACACTAAACAGTTGTTTCTTAAAATGTGTCCCAGGAAGGGTGGCTCATTTAGCTAGAAAGGTAATAACCACAATTACAGTATTGTACACTAGGATTACAAATGGAAAACAGTGCTCTTGAATATTCCACGCTCTCTCTGTCATTAACATTTTGGTTAAAGAAGCTGGGGCCAGATGCAGGTACTTTGCAAATTGTGACTTGCAATTTGCGAGTCCGAGCGACTCGCAAATTGCAACTCGCAATTTGCAATGCAGAACAGTGTCGGAGACACCGTCTGCGAGTCACTATGGGGTCGCAAAGACCCACCTCATTAATATTAATGAGGAGGGTCGCAAATTGCGGCCCCATACCTACTATGGGCACTCACTGACATGGAGGCCTGCTGTAGTCAGCAGACCTCTATGTCCGTGACTGCTTGTTAATAAAGCAGTTTTTTTTTTCAAGTATAGCCCATTTTCCTTAAAGGAAAACGAGCTGCACTTAAAAAAAAATCCAGAACCTTTTGTTTCGGAATTTTTTCAGGGCAGGTAGTGGTCCCTTGGACCACTACCTGCCCTGAAAAAATATTTTGGGGTCCATTCACAAAGGGGAAGGGGTCCCATGGGGACCCCTTCCAATTTGCGAGTGGGTTACCATCCACTTCAAGTGGATGGTAACTGCGATTCCATTTGCGACCGCGTACGCGGTCGCAAATGGAATTGCATACCACTGCGAGTCGCAAATAGGAAGGGAACACCCTTTCCTATTTGCGAGTCGGAAATGCATTTTGCGAGTCGGTCCCGACTCGCAATATGCATTTCTGCATAGCAAACTCCGGTTTGCGACTCGCAAGTGGCAATTTTTGCCGTTTGCGATTCGCAAACTGGTTGCCACATCTGGCCCCATGTCCTAATTTAAATTTTATATATATCCTAGTCACGTGGCTTGATTCTACTGCCAATTAAAGAAGCCTGAATTTTGAGCACAAATATCATTATGGTTGTCATTACAACCCTGCCGGTCGGTGTTAAAGCGGTGGTAAAACCGCCAACAGGCCGGCAGAAAAAAATGGAATCACGACCGTGGCGGAAACCGCCAACATAGACAGCCACTTTAACACTCCAACCGCCATGGCGGTACAAACAAACACCGCGGCGGTAACCGCCAACAGACAGGCGGAGGGCAAAGTACCACCCATAGTATTACAACAGTCCAATCCGCCACATTTTCCGGGGCGGATTCACCGCAAACAAAAACACAGCAGAAACAGGACTTGGAAGGGAAAACGCTCACCTCTACACACCCCACAAGGAACAAGGACGCCATGGAACCGGAACTCCATAGACTCCATGCCTTTGTCTTCCTGCTCCTCTACCAGGAGCACGAACGCCAGCGGCGAAGACTACGCTGAGTACTGCACCTACGACACAGGGGAGGGGGAGGGAAAAGAGAGTGACGCACACAGGCAACACGCAACACCCCTACCCTCACACACAACAACACACACACTAATACATCATGATACATTACAGTTACACCCCCAACCCCACCCAGAAGAATGCAAAGACAAAAGGAAATGAGTTGAACGTTTGTAATCTATTAAAATTCAGTATTCAAAATATATATATATACTATTAACAAATATATACACCAATAATACAAGTCCAAGGTATTCCACCATTAAAGTCCGTGGACCACTGGGCCCAAAATGCATGGGCAAGGCCCACACAAGATGCCCGATCAAAACAGAGAGAACACTGCTGGGGCATCAGTTTGAAATACAACAGGCATCTCAGGGGGAAGGGAAGGGGGGGCACCTCAGCCGGATTAGTGCACGACGCCAGATCCATGAGGGGGGTCCATGCCCATTTATGTATCCTGGGGAATGCAAAGCCACAGTCTCTCAAGTCTCTACAGTGGGTGGTTTGCCCACTGCTTTATCCTGGGGAGTGCAAAGCCACAGTCACACAAGTCTCTACAGGGGGTGGGTCGCCCACTGCTTTATCCTGGGGAGTGCAAAGCCACAGTCTCACAAGTCTCTACAGTGGGTGGTTTGCCCACTGCTTTATCCTGGGGAGTGCAAAGCCACAGTCTCTCAAGTCTCTACAGTGGGTGGTTTGCCCACTGCTTTATCCCGGGGAGTGTAAAGCCACAGTCTCACAAGTCTCTACAGTGGGTGGTTTGCCCACTGCTTTATCCTGGGGAGTGCAAAGCCACAGTCTCACAAGTCTCTCAAGTGGGTGGTTTGCCCACTGCTTTATCCTGGGGAGTGCAAAGCCACAGTCTCACAAGTCTCTCAGTGGGTGGTTTGCCCACTGCTTTATCATGGGGAGTGCAAAGCCACAGTCTCTCAAGTGGATAAAAGTCTCTACTGGTTCTGGAGGGGGCTTTGTGCCCAGAGTGCTTGATCCAGCCAAAAACTGAGGTAGTGGATGGGATACTCCACTGGTTCTGGAGGGGTCTTTTTGCCCAGAATGCTTCATCTTGCCAAGGACTGAGGTAGTGGATGGGATACTCCACTGGTTCTGGAGGGGGCTTTGTGCCCAGAGTGCTTCATCCTGCCAAGGACTGAGGTAGTGGATGGGATACTCCACTGGTTCTGGAGGGGGCTTGGTGCCCAGAGTGCTTCATCCTGCTCGTGGCGGACCCAGTAGCGTCTTAGCTTTTGGCGCTCATTGGCCTGTGGTGCTTGTGGCGGCGGTGTCCTTGGCAGCGGTGCTTGTGGCGGCGGTGTCCTCTAAAAAAGTGTTGCTTGTGGTGGCGGGGTCCTTGGCAGCGGCGCTGGTGGCGGCGATGTCCTCTGAAGTGGTGCTTGTGTCGGCGGTGTCCTTGGCAGCGGTACTTTTGGTGGCGGTGTCCTTGGCAGCACTGCTGGTTGCGGTCTTGTCTGGCCGTGCAGGTTTTCTGCGACTTGCCTGTCTTTCTGTGCCTCTTCCCCACCTTGGATGGTGGCACAGCTGTCTTCCCACTCCCAACTGTACTCCTGGGAGATGCTTTGGCTTTCTCCCACCAGGCACTGGCCAACATTTTATACTTTTGAGGTGGGGGACTGTCCGTGGTCTGGCTCCTTGGCACACTGGCCGCCCTGCTGCTTGGCGCACTCCAAAAGCCAGTTACTGCTGGCACCACTGTGCCCGGTGATGTGGTGGCTGAGGTGCTGCGTTGGGACCTGGAAAGGCGGGCCCTAGGTGACTGAAGGGGTGGGGGAGGTGTGGGGAAGAGGTCAAGGTTGGACAGGAAATGTTTTTTGGACACACTGGGACGGGTAGATGGAGAGGGTTTGGGAGTGGAGAAAGAGGTAGTGGTTGTAGGAGGTGTACGTTTGCTGACTTTGGGTGAAGGTGCATTGGCTGGTGTCTGTCGTGAGGTGGATGGCTGTTAGGTGGGTGTGTGGCTGTGTTTGTGTACCTTGGGAGGTGGGCTCACAGGCTCACTGGGAGAGAACACAGGGGATGTGTGAATGGAAGAGGGATGATGAGTACAAGTGAGCGGGTGTGGTGTGGGTGTGCTGGTGATGGAGGTAGTGGCTGAAGATGTAGTGCATGCAGGTGTGAGTGGACACAAGACTGGGAGGGAGGAGGGAGACGTGGAGGAGGGGGACACAGTGGAAGCAGTGGATGTTGGTGTGTGTGCATGGGTATGATGCTTGTGTGAGTGCTTGTGGGATGTGTGGTGCTTATGTTTGTCAGATCTTCCCTTGTGTGTTGAGGTGTGTACATGCTGGTCTGATGGTGTGCTTGGGATAGGCTGAGGTACAGGGGTTTTGGTCTGGGTAGAGGAAGTTGGAGGGGGGAGGCTGGACACAGGGACAATGGCTGCCATCAGTGCTGAGGCCAGAGTCTGAAAAACTCGCTGTTGGGCTGCCTAACCAGAATGAATGCCCTCCAGATATGCATTGGTCTGTTGCAACTGCCTCTCTACACCCTGGATGGCATTCAAAATGGTGGACTGCCCAACAGTGAGGGACCAGAGGAGGTCAATGGCCTCCTCACTGAGGACAGCAGGGCTGACTGGGGCATGGGCTGAGGTGCCTGGGGCGAAGGAGATGCCCACCCTCCTGGGTGAGCGGCCACGGGGCACACGCTGAGGGGCTGCTGGTAGGGGGGTTGGCGGCTGTACCTGTAGATGCGGTGGGCATAGAGGGGCCTGCCACCGCAAGGGAACTCCCATCAGAGGAGGAGTCAGTGTCTCTGATCTCTGCTCCTGTCCCCGCCGTGGAGCTCCCCTCGCCCTCCGTCCCACTGGTAGTCTCGCCCTCCAGAGCCATGTGGGATGCAGCTCCCTCCTGTTCCGGTGGCACTGCTCCTCCACCTGATGATGCTAATGCACACAAGAACAGGGAGACCACAAAAAGGGGGGGAAAGACAGAAGAAAGACATGTTGAGTGCATACAATACCGCTACCGTTGGCGGACACTAGAGACACAGAAGCCCCCTACACTACTCCGTACACTTTGAGTTCCCTAATTAATCACAGGGACATGGGTTACAAGGCCTATTGTGTGATGTGTGATTGCTGCACACATGGAAGTCACAGGAGACTGAGTAGGTGTAGTTGGCTCTGAACACAGGTGGGGTGGGGTGCCACATGGCCTGCCTTACGACGGGACCTTGCCTACTAAACTTGCCTTGGCCTAGGGGAACTCACAGCCCACCTCTCCCACCCAGACACCTCCACTGTGTGCAGAATCAGCTGAATGTGACTGTACTCACCCCCTTGTGGCTGCTGTGATGCACTCAAGTGCCCATCCAACTCCAGATACGCCACCGCCAGGATCCGGAACATCAGGGGGGTCATGGTGCGACGGGCACCCCTCTAACGTTGGGAGACCATCCCCAGCTGGACCTCTGCCGTCTTCTTGCTCCAGCGGCGAATGTCCTCCCATCTTTTACAGCAGTGGGTGCTCCGTTTGTGGTGGGCCCCCAGGGCACGGACTTCCTTGGCGAAGGCACACCAAATATCCTTCTTCTGGTGGGCGCTGACGTAAAGGAATAGTACAGGGGAAAAGGAGAAGATATAACCGTCCGCACCATCACAGTCATTGGCCCGCATCCCTACCCTTGCCATGACACACGTGCACTCACCGTCGTTTCATACACGCCTCATTCTGCCCCCCCTATCTTCCATCCACACCACTCCACACAGGCATTGCCCATTCGGCATGCTCACAGTGTATTTACTTGTTTGTCTGGAGGACTGTAGAGTAGCGTGTACTGGGGAGGACCCCATCCATTAGTTTCTCCAACTCCTTCGTGCTGAAGGCAGGGGCCCTTTCCCCAGACACATGAGCCATTTTCTCTTCCAGACTGAGGTCACAGCAGCACCTGCAGTGTAGGTCCTCTTTTGTCGAAGATCAGGTATCAAGGGATTGAACAGAGAGAAAATGGCGGTCACATCCGCGGCGCTGCGTACCTTCACCGCCGGCGTACATCGTCATTGGCTCCTCGGACCCATAGGGTCCAATGTTAACCAATGCAGGATTGCGCCGCGGTGTACAGCCGCCTACCGAGACAGTGTACAACACCAGCGCAGTTACCTCATATCCCCTTGTCCCACATTACAGGTCAGGCAGCCGCCATTTCAGGGGGCCACATGGCATTAATTTTAAATGTGTCACACATATCTAGGCCTTGCATACACACTAATAAAGGCACATAGGGGGTCATTCTGACTTTGGCGGGCGGCGGAGGCCGCCCGCCAAAGTACCGCCGTCAGAATACCGCTGTGCGGTCAAAAGACCGCCGCGGTAATTCTGAGTTTCCCGCTGGGCTGGCGGGCGACCGCCAGAAGGCCGCCCGCCAGCCCAGCAGGAAACCCCCTTCCATGAGGATGCCGGCTCCGAATGGAGCCGGCGGAGTGGAAGGGGTGCGACGGGTGCAGTTGCACCTGTCGCGATTTTCAGTGTCTGCTTGGCAGACACTGAAAATCTTGGTGGGGCCCTGTTAGGGGGTCCCTGCAGTGCCCATGCCATTGGCATGGGCACTGCAGGGGCCCCCAGGGGCCCCACGATACCCGTTACCGCCAGCCAGGTTCTGGCGGTCAAAACCGCCAGAACCAGGCTGGCGGTAAGGGGGTCGGAATCCCCATGGCGGCGCTGCCTGCAGCGCCGCCATGGAGGATTCCCTAGGGCAGCAGGAAACCGGCGGGACACCGCCGGTTTTCTGTTTCTGACCGCGGCTGTACCGCCGCGGTCAGAATGCCCCTGAAGCACCGCCAGCCTGTTGGCGGTGCTTCCTCCGTCCCCGGCCCTGGCGGTCCATGACCGCCAGGGTTAGAATGACCCCCATAGCGGTTTTAAAAAATTGAGGAATAAAGTTGTGTTAACGTACCTCAGTGTTGGTTGACTCTCTGCTCGCTGTTCTCCTCCATAGCGCATGTCCGCTGGGGCAGATGAGGAGCCGGCGGCATCCTCTGGTGTACAGACCGCTGGTGGACCTTTCGACATTGGAGGAGCGACATGTAACTGTTACCTACAGACTTGATCGTGCCACAATCCTGGAACTGTGTGACCAGTTGGAGCCAGACCTGATGTCAGCTATCCGCCATCCCACAGGAATCCCCCCTCTAGTGCAGGTCCTGTCAGTAATCCATTTCCTGGCAAGTGGGTCTTTTCAAACGATAGTGGCCATAGCATCAGGGATGTCCCAGCCTATGTTTTCCAACCTGTTGTCCAGAGTGTTGTCTGCCCTGCTGAAACACATGCGCAGCTACATCGTTTTCCCTCAGTGTGAGGATTTGCCTACAGTGAAAGGTGACTTCTATGCCCCGGGACATATCCCCAAAATCATAGGTGCCATTGATGGGACACATGTTGCCTTGGTCCCCCCGCAGGAGTGAACAGGTGTACAGAAACCGGAAGAGTTACCATTCAATGAAAGTGCAGATGGTGTGTTTGGCCGACCAGTAAATCTCCCATGTGAATGCCAAGTTTCCTGGATCAGTGCATGACACTTACATTTTGACAAATAGCAGCATCCCTTATGTGATGGGGCAACTCCAGAGGCACTGTGTGTGGCTATTAGGTGAGGACATGGAGCCTATACAGTGTGACTAGGTGTCTGGGTCTGGGTCTGGGGATGTCCCTAAGAGTTAGTGTGTGTCTAACAGATTTCCCTCGACATTTGCATGTGACTCTGGCTACCCCAACCTGTCATGGCTACTGACCCCAGTGAGGAATCCCAGGACAAGGGCAGAGGAACGCTACAATGAGGCCCATGGGCGAACTAGGAGGGTTACAGAGAGAACCTTCGGCCTCCTGAAGGCCAGGTTCAGGTGCCTCCATCTGACAGGTGGTTCCCTATTCTACTCACCACAAAAGGTGTGCCAGATCATCGTGGCCTGCTGTATGCTTCACAACTTGGCTTTGCGATGACAGGTGCCTTTTCTGCAGGAGGATGGTCCAGAAGGAGGTGTTGTGCCAGCTGTGGAGCCTGTGGACAGTGAAGAAGAGGAAACAGAAGAAGAGGACATCGACAACAGAGACACAGTGATCCAACAATACTTCCAGTGAGACGCAGGTAAGAAGACATCACTGCCTGCTACATCTGATATAATTGTTCGACCTCTCATCTGTCTGTCACCTTCACCCAGTGTATGGACCCTTCGTTGTCACTTTCCCTTTCAATTTCACAGATGTGGGTCCCACTGTGTGACATCTGCTTTGTTTCCTCATGGACTAGAGCTGTGTGACATAGGTATGTTGACAATACAACGAAAGCACAGACTGACTCCAGATTGTTTTGTGCTTTAAGGGTGTTTATTTAAGTGCTAAATATCGGAGGGGGTTGTAAAATGGTCAGGGGTTATGGTGGAGGAATGTCCATGGCAGAGTCCAGTCTATTAGTCTCACAGGTGCATTGTCCAAAGGGGCATAGGAAGTGGAGCTAGGGCAGTTTAAGGATGGACAGGGTGACAAAGTGGGACAGAAGGATGACATTCAAGGTGGTCTCATTTCTTGGCGGGGGTAATGCCATTGTTCTCTGTCTTTGTCCTGGATCTCAGGGATGGCTTGCGGGGTTGTTCTCCATCTGCAGGGGGTGGGGTGCTGGTGTCGTGGTCCTGTGGCCGTGCCTCCTGTCCACTAGCGCCGGCGGAGGTGGTGGGCAGTTCATCGTCCAGCCTAGTGTCAAGGGCCCCTTGTTGTGCCACAGTGTCCCTCCTGGTGTTGACGAGTTCCTTCAGCACCCCTACAATGGTGCCCAGGGTGGTGTTGATGGATTTGAGTTCCTCCATGAACCCCAAATACTGTTCCTCCTGCAGCCACTGGGTCTCCTGAAACTTGGCCAGTACCATTGCCATCGTCTCCTGGGAATGGTGGTAGGCTCCCATGATGTTGGAGAGGGCCTCATGGAGAGTGGGTTCCCTGGGCCTGCCCTCCCGTGTCACACAGCAGCCCTCCCAGTTCCCCTGTGTTCCTGGGCCTCTGTCCACTGAACCATGTGCCCACTACCACTGCCCCCAGGTCCCTTGTGTTGTTGAGGTGGTGGGTTAGCCTGGGTTCCCTGTAGTGGTGGACACACTGCTGCTTGATGTGTCCTGGGGACAGAGGTATGGGCCCACTGGGTGGGTGCTGTGCTTGTGTTTCCAGAGGGGGGAGGCTCTGTTGTGGCTTGTGCCAGTGTGAGGGGAAACGACTGTCCCGAGGTTCCAGATGGGCCGAGCTGGTCATCTAGATCCAGTTGGACAGAGCTGCTGTCATCACTGTGGGCCTCTTCTGTGGGTGAAGTGGACATGTCTGGACCCTCCTGTCCGGTGACGTTGGGTAGGGGTCCTGCAGGGGTGTAAAGGCATGATTATTGCATCTGTGTGTAGCATGGTGTGCAATGGGTGGGTGACCCTGTACCCCAGTACTTGCATTCTTGTGTGGGACCGTGTGTGATAATTGTTTAGGGGTGTGTGTGGGTATGTGCAGTGGCCATGCATTGGTGATGGGTGTCCATGCTTTGGTGTTGCATGCAGAGCTTGGTGTTGGGATGGGTGGTGTGTGATAGTGGGACATATGTGAGGAGTTGGAGTGATGGGGGTGAGAGTGGGGGTATGTGATAGCATGCAGGTAGGGTGGGGGATGTAATAGTTAAGATTTGACTTACCAGAGTCGATTACTCCAGCTACTCCTGCGAGGCCCTCAGGATGCAGTATAACCAAGACCTGCTCCTCCCATGTTGTTAGTTGTGGGGGAGGAGGTGGGGGTCCGCCGCCAGTCCTCTGAACTGCAACGTGGATGCTAGTTTGTTGATGGTGGTGTCTCTCTCTGGCCTTCAGTCGCAATTGTGGTCATAAGGGTTTGTGGGTGAGGTGGGTGGGTGTTTTATATTGTAATGGATGTGTGGGAGTGGTGTGTGTATGTGTATCAGGTGTGTTTATTTTGAATTGTCCAATGTGGTAGTGGTTTATAAATGTGTGTATATTTTGAGCGAGGCGGTGTGTACCGCCAATGGAATACTGCGGTTGAAAGACCGCCGCGTGGATTAGTGGGTCATGATAGTGTGGGCGTATTCCTGTTGGTGTGATGGTGGAGGTTTTGTTATCACCAGTTTATCACTGACCTTTGGTGTGGCGGACTTGTGTGGATGTCTAAATTTTGGCGGATTCCGAGCTATGGGTCATAATAGCTGTGGCGGAATTCCGCAGCCACGGCGGTGTGTAGGTGGTCTTCTGCACGGTGGTAAGCGGCATTTACCGCCAATGTTTTAATGATCCACTATGTGTTTAACTCTGTATTATACAATGGAAAATAATTATGACCAAACACTTCTTAAAATCAAGCACGAGAAAACACATATATCCATTATTTAATTTTACATAATAAATCAATACATATGTTGCCCACACTATTAAGTGGAATATGAACCACGTACTTATACAAAAGCGAATTAAGGGGGTCATTCTGACCCTGGTGGAGCACCGCCAACAGGCTGGCGGTGCTCCCACGAGCATTCTGACCGCGGCGGTTCAGCCGCGGTCAGAAGCAGCAAGTCGGCGGGCTCCCGCCGACTTACCGCTGCTCGGGGGAATCCTTCATGGCGGCGGAGCGCGCTCCGCCGCCATGAGGATTCTGACCCCCCCTACCGCCATCCTGTTCATGGCGGGAAAGCCGCCATGAACAGGATGGCGGTAGGGGGGGTCGCGGGGCCCCTTGGGGCCCCTGCCGTGCCCATGCCAGTGGCATGGGCACGGCAGGGGCCCCCGTAAGAGGGCCCCGCAAAGTATTTCAGTGTCTGCCTTGCAGACACTGAAATACGCCACGGGTGCCACTGCACCCGTCGCACCTTCCCACTCCGCCGGCTCGATTACGAGCCGGCATCCTCGTGGGAAGGGAGTTTTTCCCTGGGCTGGCGGGCGGTCTTTTGGAGACCGCCCGCCAGCCCAGGGAAAAACTCATAATACCCTCCGCGGTCTTCTGACCGCGGAGCGGTATAATGGGGGCGGAATTCTGGTGGGCGGCCTCCGCCGCCCGCCAGAATCAGAATCACCCCCTAAATGTCTATTTTCAAAGAAAATTTTGGGGAAAAGCTTGCCTTTCTTAACGATGCCATACCCTGAGCGTGCAGCTTTAATTAAGATCAAATATTTCAGAATTTGACTACCTCTTAAACTTTTGCACAAATGTGTAATACTGTTTCGTAAGTACTGTTCAATAGAAACCAGCCTAGGCAAAGCACTTTCTTTATGTGATGCTAAGATATGAGATTGATCTCGGAGGACGCCCCACAGCTCGGAGAGGAGGATTATTGGATTTTGAAGCGCTCTCAGATGTCAAAGATCTTTAAACAGTGTCTTGCAAAGTTGCTACATCCCGACTGTGTATGAACCGCTTATGAGCTCATCAAAGAAAGCGGTGTACATGTTCATTATACATTAACGAAAATACTTCCCACACCAAGTCAAATGTGAGAACCAAATATTCTCATCTTGCGCAAATATTGTCATCCTTTTCAATCAATCACGAATCACTACAAAGAAAACTCATCAGACATTTCTTCAGTTCAACTTATTTCGTTGAAATACATAGTATATGGCGGATTTTACAATCCCGCTGACATTTTCACAAAAAATCTAAATTTTGAAAAAATATTTAATATAGTTGTGTTTTTATGTGTTGGCGTTAGATTTGCAGTCGTTCAATCGTTTTATCGCCATCAGCAATCACAACATTTTGAGACATGAAAGATATTTTTCAGCATCTAGAAAGGCCATCTTCCTTATTTCTATACGATATAGGAGTATTTTGACTCTCAATTGCTATCGATTTCGTGCATTGTACCAATCATTAGACATCTATGTCTCATTTGGGTTTAAAAATCAGTAGCCAGATTATACAAATTCCATCAATAGTGGGCAATTTTTTACCAGGACTCAGACATCTTTCACTGTGGCGTTCACATGTCAGCACAATGTGCACACATTAAATACTGCAAGAAACATTCATAAATACAAGAGATCACTCTTAGTTTACCCAATAGCACTTTGACACGCAATCAGCGCTTAATTTGTGAAATAATGCGGGCTGGTGACTAAATATCTGCTCTGGTGCAATTAAACTTTGGTGCGCCATACCAAGGCTGGTAGGCAACTAGAATTATGCGATTCTGCAGCTGCTGTAATTTTTCACATTATTAAGAATGTGTTGCATTTGCCACATAATCCATCATGCTGCATAATCTGCAGATTTTGACAATAAAAAAAATTCTAGCTCAAACAGATTAAAAGTTACTAAAAGCACAGTGATATGTTTTTAAGCACAGTGAAAGGCCATTCACAAAGTTTAACTGATTATCTTTTGGTTGCTTATTTATATCTTTGGTTGTTAAACTGGTACTAATGAGGTGAGATCTTTGCCCAGTCAGTATTACCATGTATAAAAATTATGTCTCTTTAATCCACTACTAGGTACTCTCTCCGCTTTATTTTACTCTTGCAGGTCCTGAGTTCCTCCCCTTGCCACTTTTTTTCCTACTTTCTCCCTCTTGGTGTTTCTGCTTTGTGTGCTTTTCCCTCTTTTGTTCATGGTAAATGTCTGATGCGGAAAAATAAGTGTTATCCACCACAAATAAGTGCTGGTGGCCCCAGTGGCAACCACTGGTTCAAATGAAGCACTGCACACACATACACAGTCAAAGAGCAGACATGTGTGCATGCAAATGCATGTAAATAAAGGACTATGTGAGTATTCACATGTAGAAAAATATGATTGGATGGCTCTGGGTGCATGCAATGGTGTACAGGTGGGTAGATGAAAGAGTGTGGTTGCTAGCTGGATGGACGCAAGAGTGAATGTAAATGAATGGGCAAATATTTTGGTGAGGATAGGTGCATGAATGTCTGGGCGGGGATGGACATAAAATGATGAATGCACATAGTTGCACCTCACTAACGGCTGGGGCCAGTTAATTTTCTAAAGTAAATATCATCACAGGAGGCCTCATTTGTAGCATTTAATCAGTTTTGGATTTGTTTAGCCAAGGACCTTCAGTGTGTGCTATAATTTAGAAACGTACAATATAAGAATATAAAAATGCAGAGGAGGACCCATTAGGCATGTTTAGTGCTGATGTGTCCATTAAATCTGTACTTTTCCTTTTATCAGGAGGGACCCAGTGCTTAATTTGAGCTGGTGTTTTCTGGTGCTTCAACACTGGCACTTATAACACCCTACCACATGGTGGCACTTTTTGCCAAATTTTGAAATGTGCACAACAACAGTTGTTTAATAACTTAACAAAAATTAAAATTGCTAATACCTGCTACCCAAGGCATTCTTATAGTTTTGGGTGGCATGGAATAGTCTGAATTGTGACTTCTACGATTGTTGGCAGAGGCAAAGAGTTGTGAAAGCTGCAGAGGCTTCCTGACAAGACCTCGGCTTTTAATGTTTTACAAATGAAGTACTGTAGGGGTCGCTACATATCCCTAACAGGTTCTTCACCAAGTTATTTCTATCTTTTACCTAAGTCTTAATTTGAAGAGGGTTGTTTGAGAAATAAATAATATTAACCCCTTCGCTGCCAGGCCTTTTCCCCCTCAGGTGCCAGGCCTTTTTTTGGCTATTTGGGGCAGTTCGCACTTACACCCTCATTTGCCCACATAAGCTACCCACACAAAATTGGCGTCCTTTTTTCCAACATCCTAGGGATTCTAGAGGTACCCAGAATTTGTGGGTTCCCTTGAAGGAGACCAAGAAATTAGCCAAAACACAGCGAAAATTTCTTTTTTTTAGAAAAAAAAGGGATAAATGGGCTGCAGAAGAAGGCTTGTGGTTTTTCCCTGAAAATGGCATCAACAAAGGATTTGCGGTGCTAAAATCACCTGCTTTTCAGCTTTCAGGAACAGGCAGACTTGAATCACAAAACCCATTTTTTCAACACAAGTTTGGCATTTTACTGAGACATACCACATTTTTTATGTTTTTTGTGCTTTCAGCCTCCTTCCACTCAGTGACAGAAATGGGTGTGAAACCAATGCTGGATCCCAGAAACCTAAACATTACTGGGAAGTAGACAAAATTCTGAATTCAGCAATGGATAATTTGTGTAGATCCTACAAGGGTTTCTGACAGAAAATAACAACTGAAATAAAAAAATATTGAAATTGAGGAGAAAAATACAGCCATTTTTCCCTACATTTTACTCGGTAACTTTTTCCTGTAATGTCAAATTTTTGAAAGCAATATACAGTTACGTCTGCTGGACTCCTCTGGTTGCGGGGATATATAGGGCTTGTAGGTCCATCAAGAACCCTAGGTACCCAGAGCCAATAAATGAGCTGCACCTTGCAGTGGGTTTTCATTCTATACCGGGTATACAGCAATTCATTTGCTGAAATATAAAGAGTGAAAAATAGCTATCAAGAAAACCTTTGCATTTCCAAAATGGGAACAAGATAAGGTGTTGAGAAGCAGTGGTTATTTGCACATCTCTGAGAGGCCCATACTAGCATGTGAATTACAGGGCATTTCTCAAATAGACGTCTTTTTTACACACTGTCTTATATTTGGAAGGAAAAAATGTAGTGAAAGACAAGGGGCAATAACACTTGTTTTGCTATTCTATGTTCCCCCAAGTCTCCCGATAAAAATGGTACCTCACTTGTGTGGGTAGGCCTAGCGCCTGCGACAGGAAATGCCACAAAACACAATGTGGACACATCACATTTTCCCAAAGAAAACAGAGGTGTTTCTTGCAAAGTGCCTACCTGTGGATTTTGGCCCCTAGCTAAGCCGGAACCTAGGGAAACCTACCAAACCTGTGCATTTTTCAAAACTAGACACCTAGGGAAATCCAAGATGGGGTGACATGTGGGGCTCTCACCAGGTTCTGTTACCCAGAATTCTTTGCAAACCTCAAAATTTGGCTAAAAAACACGTTTTCCTCACAGTTTGGTGACAGAAAGTTCTGGAATCTGAGAGGAGCCACGAATTTCCTTCCACCCAGCGTTCCCCCACGTCTCCCGATAAAAATGATACCTCACTTGTGTAGGTAGGCCTAGTGCCTGCGACAAGAAATCCCCCAAAACACAATGTGGACACGTCACATTTTCCCAAAGAAAACGGAGGTGTTTTATGCAAAGTGCCTACCTGTGGATTTTGGCATCTAGCTCAATAGCCGGCACCTAGGGAAACCTACCAAACCTGTGCATTTTTGAAAACTAGACACCTAGGGGAATCCAAGATGGGATGACTTGTGGGGCTCTCACCAGGTTCTGTTACCCAGAATCCTTTGCAAATCACAAAATTTGGAAAAAAAACACTTTTTGCTCACATTTCGGTGACAGAAAGTTCTGGAATCTGAGAGGAGCCACAAATTTCCTTCCACCCAGCGTTCCCACAAATCTCCCGATAAAAATTATACCTCACTTGTGTGGGTAGGCCTAGTGCCAGCGACAGGAAATCCCCCAAAACACAACGTGGACACGTCACATTTTCCGAAAGAAAACAGAGGTGTTTTTTGCAAAGTGCCTACCTGTGGATTTTGGCCTCTAGCACAGCCGGCGCCTAGGGAAACCTACAAAACCTGTGCACTTTTGAAAACTAGACACCTAGGGGAATCCAAGATTGGGTGACTTGTGGGTCTCTCACCAGGTTCCGTTACCCAGAATCCTTTGCAAACCTCAAAATTTGGCTAAAAAATACTTTTTCCTCACATTTCGATGACAGAAAGTTCTGGAATCTGAGAGGAGCCACAAATTTCCTTCCACCCAGCGTTCCCCCAAGTCTCCCGATAAAAATTATACCTCACTTGTGTGGGTAGGCCTAGTGCCCGCAACAGGAAATGACCCAAAATGCAACGTGGACACGTCACATTTTCCCAAAGAAAACAGAGTTGTTTCCTGCAAAGTGCCTACCTGTGGATTTTGGCCTCCAGCTCAGCCGGCACCTAGGGTAACCTACCAAATCTGTGCATTTTTTAAAACTAGACACCTAGGGGAATCCAAGATGGGGTGATTTGTGGAGCTCTTACCAGGTTCTGTTACCCAGAAACCTTTGCAAACCTCAAAATGTGGCTAAAAAAATACTTTTTCCTCACATTTCAGTGACAGAAGTTCTGGAATCTGAGAGAAGCCACAAATCTCCTTCCACCCAGCATTCCCCCAAGTCTCCCAATAAAAATGATACCTCACTTGTGTGGGTAGGCCTATTGCCCATGACAGGAAATGCCCCTTTTTGGGGGAGGGGGGCACCTGCATTTTTGGTCTTGGTAGGGAAACCTACAAAACCCAAACAGTTTTGAAAACTAGACACCCGAGGGAGTCCAGGGAGGTGTGACTTGCGTTGATTCCCGAGTGTTTTCTCACCCAGAATCCATTGCAAATATCAAAATGTGTCTAAAAAAGTACTTTTTCTTCACATTTCGGTGACAAAAAGTTCTGGAACCTGAGAGGAGCCACAGATTTCCTTCCATCCAGCATTCCCCCAAGTCTCCAGATTAAAATGATACCTCACTTGTGTGGGTGGGCCAGGTGCCTGCAACAGAAAAAGGCCAAAAACCTGTAGAGATTGAACAGATAGCACAGCGAGTGGATAAGCACATATTTGTCTTTTATACATCTTTAGGCTGACTCTGCTTTGGAGACCCCCACAAGTGAGGTGTAATTTTACTTAGGAGACTGAGGGGAACACTGGGGAGTAAGAATTTTGTGCCAGAGCGGTGATCTTACTAAGAAAAGTCAGGAAAATATGTGTTGTTTGGCAAATTTTGTGATTCGCAGAGGAGTCTTGGTAAGAAAATGTTGTGGGATCCATGCATGCCACACCTCCCTGGACTACTTGAGGTGTCTAGTTTAAAAAAAAAATCTGGGTTTGGTAGGTTTCCCTAGATGAAGGCCGCACCCAGGACCAAAAACATAGGTGCCCCGTTCTCCAAAACACAGGTAGTTTTGTTATATATCATTTTTATGTGTCTTCGCACGTCTGTGATGTGCCAAACACTAAAATTGTGAAAAGAAATGCACTTAGGTTATGTGAAAAAGACCCCTCAGCCACCAACCAAGTTGGTGCCATGCTTCATCATCGGGGTCCCACCTGAGACACCTAATGTGTCACAAGTGTGCTGCAACACCTGATCACAGCGGAGCAGGTTTTGTCATTTTTACCACACATACTGGTTGGATTTGGCATGAGGGTGAGTGATGGTTCAGTAGATCAAATTTTATTAACAAGAGATTTCACAAAAGTGAAATGCACTGTTAATAACTGAAAGGCCAGAAAACTGAACCAGTGACTCACAGCTCATGAGCTTTAAAGCTGCGTCAAGGCACCAACCGTTTTACAGTCCAGACACACACCTTTCATACATGACATGCACAAGACCATTCACGCCACCAGCCAGGGGTCCAGCGCATTACAACACTCTCATCGACAGACAGCGCCACTCAAGGGCCCATTACATATGCCCACATGCCTGATACAGCAATCACACTAGCTGATGGAAGTGTGTGGACTGACGTTTGGCTGGCTAAAAAGATTTCCCCTATGTTCTGAATTGCAGTGCATATTGTATGCAGACTTTCTGATGACGAAAGAATTAAAATGCATAGGCAGTGTATTTTCAATTGATGACGATGACTCAATTTTCTTTAGGATTCAACCATTTCACCAGTTCCAATTCCACTTACTAAGGTTTGTGCTAATATTCATAATGTTTTACATAGCATGACCTGAAGAAAAACGTATTCCCCATTACTGTAGTCTTCTAACAATTGTAACTCAATAAATGTTCATCTAATTGAGCATTATGTCTCAATAAACAGGTATACAAGTTGTTAGGTAGATAGGCAGAGAGTTGCATATTGAAAAAGGCAAAATAAGGGTGTCCAATATCCTCTTTGTTACTGATATATTTATTTGTATGAAATGACCAAGAAAGGTAAGTCAGATAAGTGATAAATGAACTGAGTAATAGTGCTTCTGGGAGTCAGCCAATAAACCTTATTCGGATTAATGAAAAATCTACAAAAGGACATTATTAATCGAATCATAAAAATGGCATATGGTTTCCGTAAAGTGCAAATAAGAAAGTAAAGTGCAGTTTGCCAATATATGTTAATAATGGAGCACGCTATATAAGACAAATGTGCAAAACGTTTTACCATTTCACATAAGTCCAGATACCAATAAATAAATCAGATATAAATAATTAGGCACAATTGAGAATCAATCATAAATTCCATCTGAAGAACAATTACAAAGGTATGCATAACTGACATGAAATTCTATTTCTGTCTCAAGTACCGAGTAGTTCATTTCATCATTGTCATCATCATCAATAATACTCTTATCAATCAATAAAAACCATAACGGCACATTGCAAACATGGGATATACAAAAATAAAGTCATGTTAACTATAAATGTATATCCCCATTAATTTATATATGATAAAAGCCTAAAAGATAGGGTTATCCCACCTCTTCACTAATGCAGGTGTTTTCTCCTATTTCTGAGAGTGCCTGACAAAAAACTATCCACATTGAAACAGACTACAGGGAGCTGCAACATTTGAAGGCAAATCAGGCCATGTTTTACCTGCCAAAGTCCTTTCCCTCTGAACAATGGCAAGATATAACTCTGTCTTAAATTACTATAATGATCATAGAAAAAGATAATAGTCCTGAGGTTCTACTCAAAGCTAATGTAAAAGGTTTACTCTAAAGTGTGCTAATAAGAAAAAGTGATGGGGTGAAGTCACCACACACAGATAGGACTCCATACTTAAATATGTTTTTAAAAGTATGTATGCCCTAACCGTGGATTTTTGAAGTTCCCTTTCTTCTCTCTCAGTTTTGGCTCTTGCCATGAATTGAGTTTTAATCCAGGGTAAATCTTTTTTCTTAATACTTTCAGTTGGTTAAAAAAGGGCTGCACATCCTAATTTCTCAATTTCTCTATGGAGGCTTTAATGTAGTACAACCCCGGGATTGTAAGACCTTTATCCAAAGCGAGACAATATCTTATAATATCTTACAATGGCCTGGTTCAACTCTAATTGGTACTCAACCAAATTCTGAGCCATCTGACTATAGAGGAAAGGACCAACTTGTCCAAAATATACTCCAGTCTCAATTCTGCATGTGCTATTAAAGTAGCAACCAATTGTGAGATTGACAACAATGTTCTTATAAAATTGTTTTCAACTCTTTTAATCCCACCACAGTCCTTATAGCCCCATAGATCACTTCCATAATTGGCAATTGACAGGTATTTCTCTTGATAAACTTTCACCACTGCCTGTATCAATGTCACACCCAGTCTTTTCACAAAATAAAATACTGAGGCTACTGATCTGGCCAAAATGTTTCTCTTAACCCTTCTTTGTGGGGCCCAAATTCCCTCTCATGTAAAATTACCCCTAAATGTAGGAAAGTAGTAACTATAGTCATCTCCTGATCGTCCCCAAAAATTCAGTTTTGAGCCTTAGTCCAAAAAGCATGATATGGGATTTAGAATAGATCATATCCCTATCAAGAGGGGCCATAAACACTATGAAAGAATTGAGAAGTGCTCAGAGGCCCACCATTGTTCCGGCTAACAGGGCATAATCATCTGCATATATGAGTGCTGGGATTAACTGTGATACAGCATGAAAGATGTCCTTAGTGTCCATACACAAAAAGGGCCCAGATTGTTAATATATAGGGTAAACAATAACAGGGCCAGAATGCAGCCTTTGCCTCACCCCTTTCTGTATTTTTATTGGCACTGTCAGGGACTCATTTTGATTGAATCAGACTGTTACTGTTAGATCCTGGTGCAGGTCATGTAGAAAACTAACAAAATTATGGTTGAGCCCTAAATCGACATCGACTCTAATTTGGCTTTATTAACATGGTCAAAGGCCAATGACAAATACATAAAGGCTAGGTGTATCTGGTCTCTTTTTGCCATTACATATTTTCCAGTTGTCAAGTGCAAATTCAGGCACTGGTAAAGCGTTCCTTTCCCCTGCCTAAACCCATCCTGGAGGTAAGAGATCACATATCTTTGTCCCAACCAATTTGCTAGTCTGGCCAAAATCATCCTGCCCAAATTCCTCAAAGAAGAATCAATAAGAGAAATCGGCCAATAACACCTGGGGTCCGACCTATCTCCATTCTTAAACACAATGATAATAACCAAATATTGCCATGAAGCGAGGGGACCTGTCCTCCAAGCTGATTGAATACTCGTGTTAAGGTTTTTCGCCAAACCTAATGGTCATCACTAAATAAATCAGCAGGGACCCCATCAGTCCTAGGGGCCTTGTTCTAAGATATAGTTGCTATGGAGGTCCCAACCTACTCCTCACTAAAACAAGAGACAGCATCTTCCCTGGGTGTTCCCAGTGCTTGGGTGGGCACGGCCCCCTCTAGCTTGCCATAATTCCCTGAAAAATGTTTTACCCATGCATTCTCGGGGTTTGTACAGTCCACTGCCCTGTTTGCTTTACTAGAAAAAGGGGGTGATTGATAATTTCTCCAAATATGGCACAGCTACTTAAAGTAAAGGGGTTTATGAGGTCCTCCTAGGCTTTTTCCATAAATCTCTCTATTTCAAGCAGAGCTAGCAGAGCAAGTGTATAATCCTTCTGTCTCCTTGCTATCTATGTCCTGTCTCTGGGGATTTCTTTAAAGCCTTTTTTAGATTTTGATGGGCCTTAGCGCAATTAGGGTCAAACCATGCTCCACAGGTACAATTTCCGCAACTACTTGTGGTGTTAGTTTGCTTAGTAATTCTTCCAAATACACTCAAAAGTGTCACATCATTCTCAGTGTCATACAAACACAGATGGAAATCAATATCACACATGTCATAGAGAGTGTTAAGGAAGGTGTCATGTGGAACCCCTGGTCGTGTGGTGTGATCTCTTTATGAGAAAAAACAGCATTCATAGTCATGACCTTTGGGCTTCCCCAATCCAAAAATAGAATTAAAGGGTTATGGTCACTATATTCAGATCACTGAACTTCAAATCTGTGCACAAAATGACCTAAGTAGGCTGAAACATGCACATAATCAATAATCATATTACATATTGGGTGTCTCCAGATCTGCCCCCCTGACTCTTCAAATGCCTCTCCCCGGATGCAGACTGGTTTGATCTGTTACAATATGTTACCTCCCCATTGGATAGTTGACAGTAGGGTTTGGGTAAGGACATCAAGTCTGATTCTATCAGATCCAGAGGGGTTCTGAAGGGACTTAATTGAACATCTATTATCATCTCGAGCCGCTTAAACATTTCCTCCAAGCCACACTTTCCCAGCATAAGGGAAGCTAACTCCTTTCTATGACAATCCTGAGCCGCCTGTGACTTTTCCCCAGCGGACCGACTAGTATATTTCTTCCACCTGGTAGCCAACTCAGCAGGGGATACAACACTCTCCAAGGAAGAGCTCCTACTAACTACACAGGAAATAGTACCATACGTGGCAGTTGGAACGTAGGGGCCTGTTGAAGCTCTGCTTCCTCTAGAGGCATGCTCCTCTGTCAGACTGCCAAAACAAAAAAATCCAGAACAATCTGCTGCTTCCAAAGGCTATTTGCCTGTCCCTGTGGTAGCCTTCATTCTGTGAAGCCAATTTCTTTGAACACAGCCCCAATGAGTCGCTCCAACATTGTGTCAGTACTAGTGGCTTTTCGTGGCATGACAGAGCCTCCAACTGCTTATGTTTGCCCTTATTGTGGAGTGAGGACAGAAAAGAAAAGTAACTCACCGAGGAGAGTAGAGGCCAGTAGGGCCATGTCAGGGGCGGAACCAGCCCAGCCTTGTCCAGCCACAGATGGACACTGGTGGATCCCCCCTTGACCCAGGCCACAGGACTTTGCAGGTGCTTACACAGTGCTATTGGCCCATCAGATGCTGTTCACTGATTTGCAGAGCTCCGCCTCCTGCCCTGATGCTGCCTGGGACCAGTAGTCATGTTAATCACCACAAGGCAGCTTCCACACCATGGGACTTTGCAGGCGCTCATATAGCCATGAGTTGCAAGGCTCCACCTCATGCTCTAATGCTGCCTGGAACCAGTGGTCCTTTCAATCACCACAGCGTGGCTCCTGGCCTGCCAGTTTGGGTTGGTGTTTTCTCAGAGGGAGCAAGGTCAAGTCTGATTTGCATATGGCTCAGTCCAACGTGGGCTGGCATGGTGAGAAAAAAATGATCGAATAAACCCACATCTGAGCTGGGGTTGAAGATTTGCAGGGTTCTGGGAGTCATCACATGCAGTGTGAAGATATAAAGCAGAACCAGGGCTTTTAGTGCAAGTAGACATTCTTGGGCAAGATAGTTGCATCTTTGGAGCTTGATTATGTCTTGAAAACTAAAAGCACATATACACTACTTCCCTTTCAGAGGCAGAGAACTAATCTTGTCTCGCCACTACACTGTCCATCCTCTCACGGACTAAAATATGGATTACTTCGGGTTAAGTTCCTTCCACCAATTTTCTTTTAAAGTTTATATGCAACATTTAGTATTATTTATTAATTTCCCTAGACACAATGTTTCACCTACAACAATAATATTTAACATTCCTCTGACTTGAACAATGAATGATTGCCTTTCTCAACCTGCCTAATATCAGTGGACAATGGTGGATGACAACACAATTTTTCAAGTTAAACCCAACAGAGAGTCTATCATAATAGGATCACAAACCTTACTGTGTGTAACCCAGACATAATTTTGGAAACCCAACTATTAAAGGTCCCTCAGGTTTCAAAGACCTTTTAAAACTTTTCTTTTCCAATCATATATCCTAAAACGATTTCTAGGTAACCATAGTCGTATTTCTGTCAATAATGAAATATGCTAGAAGCTCCTACTTTGATGTACTATATTTGAATTAAGAATTTGGAAGATCCAGGATTACACCTGCTTCATCAATATAAGAGTACATTATATCACACATCAAATGCCAGCTCTGAAGACTTGTGAAAAGCTCTGATGTTCTGTATAGACTTAAAAAAAAAACCTGCTTGATACAATAGCAGAGTTTAGCTGTAGAGTAGAAACTGAATTATTAAATTATTATTTAGGGTAGGCAACTACCCAGTTGAAGAAATAATCACAACTCTTTTCAGGGCGAACCCTTGAAGTCACTAAATTAACCTGAGATCACACCCTGGTAGTTGTGGCACGGAGTAGTCAGGCTTACCTTAGGGCAATATGAAACTCTCTTTATGTTTTTTAGGTATTTAAAATCATTTGATTCTCATAGTCATCTGTTTAACAGTTCAATGCAACACACAGGTAGCCAGTGCATATATATCATCAACAAGACAAGGAATGTGAATCACAAACAAAAGTGTATTGTATGTAAACTGGGATGAGTAGCATCACAAAATATTTAAATTAAAAAATACGTTAGTAGGTGCTGTTTAAATTATTAAGTATGTAGCTACTCATTCATCTGTCCATACATCTGCCATTCTTACTGTGCATATATGTATCTTATGTACAGAAGTTTAACAATGTCTAAAACCTTCAAACAAATCTTAGTTGTGGCTTGTGGTGTTAGGAACTATGTAAAACACAATGGGTGGGATGTAAATAGCCTTCTGATCCAATGCAACTGCTGAAATTCCATTTGCAGTCAAAGACTAGTAAGAGGTGCCCCTAAGAGTGGCTCTTGGTTAGCAATTGGCACGTTTGCTCAGTCATTTGTTTCTCACAATGCTGATTCAAGTTAGAAACACAGAAATGTGCAGGACAAAGGTAATGACCACAACACTAGATGTTATCTGCCAGAAGTAACACAGCCATTTACTTAACAAACACAGATGTTTAAGTGCCCATTGGATGGAGACTAAGAAAGCATGAGTACCCTCATTTATCTTACCCTTCATGGTGGCCACTTGGCATCTGGTAGGAAAAGTCAGTAATAAAAGCCCTCAACAGGAGAAATGAAATGTGGTACAATGCCACTGGGACATCAAGGTAGTGAGAGTTCAGTAGTAGAAGTGTTATTAGAAAACTCATCTTTGTAATGGGCAGCATCAGCACTGCAGGACTGGAGCTCTATACCACAGGGTTCACCACTGTCTATCACAGCAGCCGGTCTACAGCATGGCCCTGCCTATCCTGAAGACCTCAGGGGACAAGCAAGATTCCTTGGCACAGTGAAGAAGGAGTGCATTGTAATTTGCAGGGACTGGTATAAAAGTCTATTTTCAACAAATGAGTCACAATTGCTGAATTTCAGATTGCAATAAGGTCTTACCTGATGAGCATTTCTAGAAGGCCAGGATCAGGCATCTTTCTCTCCAAAGTAAAATCTATACTCTGAGACAGGGAGATCAGAATTTGTGTTGTTGTGGTCTATCCCTGCCAGGGGCCGAGTAGCACCAAATGCCACAGGTGAAAATATAATCTTTGTTACAAATATTGTGAAAAATTTTCAGAGCAAAATTCATTTTCAGTGTAGGGGTTGGATCATAACAACAAGATGGATACATTTTTGCTCTCAGGCTGGAAATCATTTACATTCTTTCTTCTTTTGAGTTCCTTTGAAGCTAGAAATAAATGTACTAATGGGGTTCTGTCTTTTGATCAGTATTCTCTGTGTGATCATGAGAAAGGCTAGTAGATAGGTAAGGGTTAACTTCAGTTGCTCATTCTTCTTGGGTTTTCCTTTCATATTTTTAGTTCAGGCGACTGGATGGGACAGTCATGTCTCACCGATGGAGAAAAGAAGTACACTCCGGTAAGTAATTAGACTTTTTTATGCTGCCCTTCTTTATTCTATTTATTGGTCTCTTTACTGTATCTTGTCTGGCCATCTGGTTCCCCGTAGAATGATAATATTCACCTTCCCTCTTAGGAGAGCCTGGTTCATCTTGCACTCTAAAAGCAGAGATTAAATAAAAAAGCATTTTCAATGCAACGGGTATCGCATTTGTTCAAGTTAGAGCTATTAGCATTGGAAAGCAAAACAAAATGCAGCGCAATCGCGCTGCGTGGAAAATAAACAGATAAAGTAGTCTGGACTCCAGGCTGAAAACATCGAGCCTCGCATGTTTTTGTTACTTTACCGGTGCTGTGTATGCCGAATGGAGCCGGCGGTGTTGCGGGCGTGCGACGGGTGCAGTTGCACCCGTCGCGCTTTTCACTGTCTGCTAGGCAGACAGTGAAAAGCTTCATGGGGCCCTGTTAGGGGGCCCCTGCACTGCCCATGCAAGTGGCATGGGCAGTGCATGGGCCCCCAGGGGCCCCAGGACACCCGTTACCGCCAGCCTCTTCCTGGCGGTGAAAACCGCCAGAAACAGGCTGGCGGTAAGGAGGTCAGAATCCCCATGGCAGCGCTGCTTGCAGCGCTGCCATGGCGGATTCGCCCAGCCGGGGCAAAAACGGCGGGAAACCGTCGGCCCCGGTTTTCTGACCGCGGCTTTACCGCCGCGGTCAGAATGGGCTTGGAAGCACCGCCAGCCTCTTGGCGGTGCTTCCGTCATTCGCGACCCTGGCGGTCTTGGACCGCCATGGTCAGAATGACCCCCTAAATGTCTGAGCTAGATCTTGATGGTGTTACCAATAAATCGCGTCAGTGGCGGGCCCAAAAAGACCATCAAGTCAGTGGTGTTCTGCCCACCATATTTAGATGTAACAGTTCTGCAGGCAGTGAACTGGCAGCTGTTCACTGATGGTGGGCGACGGTGGTAGGACTAAATGGACTTCATACAATGGCAGAGACTATGAAGGGAGGCAAGTGATACTCACACACACACTCTCCCTTAGCCATAGATGCACCCCTGCACCACACGCTACACAACACATACACACAATTACCCATTGTGAGTCCGACACACCTGAACCTGTACACGTCAAAATTTCACATTGACACATATCCATGACACAACATGCACACACCATTGACACTACACCTACACACCACACAACCCCAACAAACAACACTACACACTCTGCTACATGAACACACTCACACACATCCACATCTCATCCAGCTAACACCACTGCATACACACATACAAGTAATGACTCACACACTCAACTCACTGCACAAAATGACAGGTACGGCTCCCCTGGCAATGTCCACACAAGGACACAATTGATAGGTGTGAATGTACCGTCATTGTGGTGCCAGAAAATTCATTTGGCAATCGATATTGGCACTAAAATGACAGTTGTGTATGTGTGCAATGTGTTGTGTACCATCACCAGTGTCTGACTCACTCGTGTCTCCAACATATTCAGGTCATACTGTATTTGAAAATTACTATGATGTACATATATCCAGTGGTCCCCACCTCCTGCACCTCCTGCAACGTACCCTGTGGCATCCGTATCTTCTAGTCCATCAACTGGGGGGGTCATGTTTTCTCCAAGGGTCGGTGGCAGCAGCGATGGCAGGTGTTGTAGTGTGTAGTCTTCTGATCCAATGTCACAGATGTGAGGAAAGTGGTAAAAAAGGGGAGTTTTCACTTCCTTCCTCCCACAATCCAACAACTAAAGAGTGGAGGTCGGACTACCACTTTTTCCTTGGCAGTAAGGTACACCTAAATCTGCACAACAGGAAGGCTGGATGTTGTCCCACCAGTATCCCCTTTACCCTTTCTGGGCATTGACATACCTAGTGTTTCTTGTCTGAGATAACAATTTGAATTTCATCTATGGGACAGCCGACATCTAAATACGGTGGGTGGACCATTGCTGTAGAGGGCAGGTTTAAAGTTGAAAAGTTGATGGCAGGACTATTACCACCAACATCTAAATCAGGCCCTAAGTCACCAACTTTCTCACAGTCAGATTGTGAGAAAGTGTTTAGAGGACATTAATGGAATGCAATGACTATTGCTCAGGTGCTCTTCAATTAACTTCTCATTTCCAACAAGTTAAGTTATGCTTTATGTGCATCCACTCCTATTAAAAATAAAGGCATTATTTTTATCCTAATAAAACCTGACTTGTAGCGTGCTTAAATCTTGTTACCAATGTGATGTTTACTGTGATGTATGTGGGTTTGGGCTTCAATTGATCAAAATCAATTGGTGCATGTACCTGCAACTTCAGTAAAATGTGAAATATCTTCAATTTTGGATTACAAAATACTGGACACAACAGGGCCCACTAGTGATACTGATCCAATATTGCTGCCTGTTCATACGCCTTTCTACTCCCAGAACACCAGCAACAGTGTCATGGGTCAGGCAAAGGAGGCATATGTACCACAGTATCCTGAAATCATTGGGACACCTGTAATATCTTACCTTTTTCAGCCATATTGTAACCTTAAGGCTGTGGACAATGATTAGTTAGTACTAAGAGTGAAAGGGACAAGAATGAGTAGGATAAAATATTGAAAACATATAGGTTTTTTATAGGTTTTTTAGATTATACAGTCTTGCCAGAGAAAACAGTTTCTACAGCGTAGAAGGCAGCGGTGAACATTAAACGAAGGCAAGAGTGACCACGTCCTGCTCCACACAGTCTCTTTAATAATGTGTTATTTAATTCTGGCTTTAGAGGTTGTACTTAAGATGGGACACCATTTAAATAAACTAGCAACATTTTGTGAAATTCATGAATTCCACATTATGTGGGTTATTTATTGTGTTGTAGAGCAACAATTATTATGATTTAATCCACTTTGACACATTGTCCTCAGGATGGTCTCATTGACGGTTTGAGCCTTGGGAGACCGAAATTTCAACCTTATGCTCTGCATGATGCAATTCTTCGCAAGAGCTGCTGGAGTCCATTGGGAGTGATTTCTGATTTTTGACTGCATATAGGACTCAAACCTTTTGTGGTTGGAGAGTCAGGAGGGTTGGTGCTCTCCTTCTGTCCCTTGGATGTAAAGTGATTGTGGGATTTAGGGGTCTTCAGTGCGTTTGTATAAACACACTGAAAATTCTCTTTGTTGCTTTGCTATATTAATGAATATATTATTATTAGTGAATATATACAAATTCTTAATTTTTCCAGAAACTAATTACACACTGTTTGAAGATTTATTCATTTATGGAATTTGATTTATGGTTAATTACAACATTAATAATATTTAATATCGCTGAAATATTTGTATGCAAATGATTCCTCCATGAACATTGTGTGCTTTACAGGTTAGATTACCCAGTTCCGTGGGGAATATTGAGTTACCCTGTTTATTTGTAACAACTTTCGAAAAGTGACACTTTCAGACATACTATTCAAAATCCGACTTAACCATAAGTTGTGATTTTAAAATGCGAGTCCAGATACACCAAACTTCACTTTTCTATTTTTTCCCCTTTGAGAGTTACACTTGAAAGATGCTTTAAGGTAATTTCAATGTTATCCTATGGGAGAGCTAGGCCTTGCAATAGTGAAAAATTAATTTAGCACTACCTGGGCATGTTAAACTTAAACGAATATGTCCTTCTTTTCAAATACACTACACCCTGCGTTTGGTGCTCACTAGGGCCTACTTTAAGGGTGACTTTCATGAATTAACAAGCATTTGCAATGAAACAGGTCTTGCATTTGTTCGAGCTAGAGCTATTAGCACTGTGAACTCCTAACAGGACTTTTCTTGTAACATAAATTGAAAGATTAAAAACCGTGCGCGATCGTGCTATGTAAAACCCAGCGTGATCACGCTGCATGCAAAATAAAAATATAAAGTAGTGCAGAAACCAGGCTGAAAACATGGAGCCTCTTATGTTTTCAGTAGTTTACCGGTGCTGTGTAGGTGGGCTAAACACAGGAGAAGGCATATATATGCCTTTCACTAATGAAAGCAAGCAGATTCTAAAAGGCAAGCCCATGAACAAATGAAAGTGACAGGCGTGACATGGGTGTGGTTAAAAGCCCAAAGAGAGATTAGAACAGGGACGGAGCGCTTGTGTGCTTGACCCTTAAATGGAAGGTTTGTGCCTGGCAAGTAGATGCACTTGCCAGTTCGAAATAGCAGTTTAAAATTCCACACGCAGACCCAGCAGCGGCAGGTTTGGGTCATGTTTAAAGTGCAACAGTTGAGGGTGGAACAATCAGTGCTTCAGGTCCACTAGTAAAATTTAATTTGCATGCCATGGACACATATAGGTGGTCATTCTGACCGCGGCGGGCGGTGGTCGCCGCCCGCCATGCGGTTACCGCCGAATGACCGCCCCGCGGTCAAAAGACCGCGGCGGCCATTCCAACTTTCCCGCTGGGCCGGCGGCGACCGCCAAAAGGCTGCCCGCCGGCCCAGCGGGAAAGCCCCTGCAACGAGGAAGCCGGCCCCGAATGGAGCCGGCGGAGTTGCAGGGGTGCGACGGGTGCAGTGGCACCCGTCGCGATTTTCACTGTCTGCAAAGCAGACAGTGAAAATCTGTATGGGGCCCTGTGAGGGGACCCCTGCACTGCCCATGCAAGTGGCATGGGCAGTGCAGGGGCCCCCAGGGGCCCCACGACACCCGTTCCCGCCATCCTGGTTCTGGCGGTAAAAACCGCCTGAAACAGGCTGGCAGGAAGGGGGTCGGAATCCCCATGGCGGCACTGCAAGCACCGCCGCCATGGAGGATTCCCTGGGCCAGGGGAAAACTGGCGGGAAACCGCCGGTTCCCCTTTTCTGACCGCGGCTTTACCACTGCGGTCAGAATAGCCCAGGAAGCACCGCCAGCCTGTTGGCGGTGCTTCCGTGGTCCCCGGCCCTGGCGGTCATGGACCGCCAGGGTCGGAATGACCCCCATAGTTTACTAGCTACTTACCAGTAAATTCAATATGCCAATTTTGGTTAAGCCAATGTTACCATATTTAGAGGATAGAGCACATACACTTTAGCACTTTTTAGCAGTGGTAAAGTGCCCAGAGTCCTAAAACCAACAAAAACAGGGTCAGAAAAATAGGAGAAGGAGGGCAGAAATTTGAGGATGACCATGCAGAAAAGGTGATTTCCAAAAACTGTTTTATATCATTTTGGCCCAAGGGAGACTAGTTCAAGCAGAACAAGTCTTGTGAAAGACAGCTTCTGCCCAAACCTGTATCCTGTTAGTATCCTGCGTTACTTTTGAGTATGATGGGCCGAATATACACTTTTGTTTACATTTTTTACATTTTGTTTTCTATTCACAAACAATGAGTTAATAGTAAGTTTACAACTGTGGAGACTCTGCAGTCGAGGTGGAGAAATCCACACATAAAAATCAAAGACGGATCAATATTTTTGTATGTGGAGTTCTCTGCCCCGACTGCAGTGTTAAACTTACTAGTACCTCAAAGTTTCAGAATACCAAATAAAGTGTAAACTTACACAAAAGTGTATGTTTACCTTTGTGAATCAGGCCTAATGTGTACACTTACCTAGGAAGGGCATGCAAAGAATGGCCAAACCACCCATCACATAATGTTGCATATTATTTGGAAATGTTGTTAAAAAATCATGCACTGTTGCCTACTGTTAGTTGAAACATTGACACTGTGAATAAGAATGCCAGTCCTTTGCTGCCCTCCTGCTCCATAGCCAGAGCTGGTCTGAAGGATTTACAGAAGGAATCCTGACACATGAAAATTGATGAAATAGGATTTCTGAGAATCCTTGTGACAAGTCTCTTTGTGCTTTGCTAGATTGAGATAGCCATCACAGCACACATGATTGACCTTGCAGCATCAAAGCGCTGCGCAAGGGAAGCAGCCTAAACCACAAAAGTGGAACAACAAGAGTTGTTGTCCACGAAAGCAGAACAACGCCTTCCTGAACAACGACCCTGTTTTTCTCTGCCTTAACCACGCATGTCCGAAACATGCATGGTTAAGGCAGAAGAAAACAGACTCCGTATCGGAGAGAATGCTGTCAGGTAAGTGGGACTGAGGTAGGGTTGGAGGGTAGTTTTAGGGGCAGGGGTGGTGGGGTAATTTTAGGTTTTATGGGCAGGGGTGGAGGGTCGTGGTAGCTTTAGGGGTGGGGTGGTGGTGGGTGTTGGGGTAGTTTAGGTTTTAGGGGCAGGGGTGTGGAGTCATGGAAATTTTAGGGGTGGGGTGGGGTGGGGGTTTGGGGTGGTTTTAGGTTTTAGGGGCAGTGCTGGGGGATTACAGTAGTTTTAGGGGTGGTGGTGGGGGTTGAGGTAGTTTCGTTCTTAGGGGCAGGGGTTGGGGGTTCGGGTGGTTTTAGGGGCGCGGTGGGTGGATGCAGTAATTTTAGGGGTGGGGTGGTGGGTTGGGGTGGTTTTAGGTTGCAGGTGAGGGGGTTGGGGTCACAGTAATTTTAGGAGTGGGGTGGGGGTTGAGTTGGTTTTAGGTTTTAGGGGCAGAGGTAGGGGGCAGTGGTATTTTTAGGGGCGGGTGGGGGTTGGGGTGGTTTTAGGTTTATGGGGCAGGGTGGGGGTTGGGGTAGTTTAGGGTTTTAGGGGCAGGGTGGGGGGCAGAGTAGTTTAGGTTTTAGGGGTGAGGTGGGGGGTCGGGGTAGTTTTAGGTTTTAGGGGTGGGCTGGGGGGTCACTGTAGTTTTAGTGGCCGGGTGAGGGGACCAAGGGGGTCACAAGCTGGAACCATGCATGACATTCCATGCATGCCTTTACCAGGAATGCCTTTACAATGAAAAATCGTTGATAAGGACTCGTGGTAAAGGCATTAGTTGTAACAACATGGTCGTTGTTCCAACCGCGTTGTTCAGGCATGCGTAGTTCCAGCATGCTTTGTTCCGACATACATTCCTGCACAAAGAAATAGCTCTGATTTGAACTGGTCAGTGATACATTTGGGACTATGACTGCCATTTACAATGCTTTCCCAGAACAGAATCATAGTACTACACCCACGCTAATATTATCTGTATATTCTTGATAATTTCAGTGGCTCAAAAGAGTAAAATAAAATAATCACCAATGAAAATAAAAGTACGCATCTACTCAGTAACAGAGAACATGAGAAAAGATGTACTCATCCGATAGAAAAATAACTAACATTACTTGTCTTAGCTTTACAGAGTATGCCTGACTAATTAAAGAGAATCGGCGTGCAAAATTCTAGTTAGCCAGTTGTTTCTTTACCATAGCAATATTGAACACGTTGATATTTCTCGAAATCGTGGACCTTTTCACGCAACAATTCATATACAAAGACAGAGACGGTTTCTAAGAGGATACTCTTTCCTCTTTTGAAAAAGCTACTACAGTGTAGCTTTTCGCCCTACTTTTGGCTTCCCGAGGACATAAGCCCGTAGCCATTTCCTATTAAAAAAAAAAAAAAACTAAACTAAAATTTGACATTGACACATCATTCCAAAAGTATGAATACAGCAAAAACTGACCTCCAATAGACCAACTATATAAAACTGGGAGGGTGGCTGGGAATGGAAGTGACTCATTTGTCAATGTCTTTAATGAATAAGGTGCACAATATTCATGACCTTTGCTGACCTCAGTTTATCTCGGAGGCGTAAAAAGGCTGGGAGGACCTTTGTGGTACAGAGAGCATCAGCGGCCCTCGTTAAGTGCAGCTTTCCAAATTTGGATGAAATATAGCACTTTTTCATAAGCTTTGAAACTCAGACTTAAAAGCATATTGGTGTTTGTGCACAGCGGGCAATAATGATCCATTATCCTGCAGTCAGAGATGCTAGCAGCAACACATAAATAAGAAGCGATTGGGCCATCTGCTTTGATTTCTGAAGCATCCCCAGAGGAGGCGAGCAAGAGCTGACACCTCTTTCCATCTGGCTGTACATTATCAATTACACTTAAATTATGCTGCATGCTACAAGGCTGGCAGATATGGATTGTAGATTGTGGCACCTGAAAAATATAGAAGAAAATACATATGTTGCAAGCCAGCTGTTTATTTACAAGCTCTTGACATATTTCCTCACGTTCTCTGCTGCTGCCTTTTTATGCTTCCTAGAGACATTTCAATTTAGTGTGAGCTTGAGAAGAAATTAGGTGTAATAGCATAGCACCAGATGTATAATATTTCAGCTCCTTTTTTACAGTTGAAGCAAAAACATCAGGTTGAACAGATTTTAAATTATGAAACAAATAACTTGAGAAAACATCTGGGTTGTCTGTTAACATTGTATTTTGCTAATGAGACGTGCTGGAAGGGAGCATGTGGTGAACACTGCACATTTTATTACAGTGTAGAATTCTTGACAAAATACAAAGTTTAATAAATGAAATAATAATGAAAGCTTGTGCAAAAGCAATGATGTAGGATGAAGGGCCACTGAATCGATGTCATGCGACAATGCCTTTACGTGACCCAGGTACCTAAATCTGAATGCTGCTGCCAGCCAAGTCAACGGTTTTAATGAATGTTCATGTTAGTTTCGGCAATTTTGATATCTGTTTGCTAGCTTTGGTTACGAAACTGATTTCCTCACACCCACTCAGATAATTTCCAATAGTCCAAGGATTTATTAGCTAGCATAAATTTGGGAAAATGCAACAGACGTTAAAATAGATTCACATGAGCGATTATTAGGTCAAAAACATGTATAATGAAACAGAGGACTGTGTGCCACTTTGTAAGAACCTAGGGCCAGATGTAGCAAAGTTTTGCGAGTCGCAAATGGCCCGATTCGCTATTTGCGACAATGCAAAGTCGGAAATGGGATTCAAAAACCCCATTTCCGACTTGCAAAAAGCGAAGCGAGCCGTTTGCGACTCGCAAAAATTGTGATCCCCATTTGCGACCCGCAAATAGCAAGTCGCAATTTGCGAGTCGCAAAGCTAATGCAATTGCAACTCGCAAATTGCGACTAGTCGCAAAAAGCCCAGTTTGCATGTCCCATTTACCACTAACTCAGAGCAGGTGGTAACCATAACCAAAGCATAAAAGGAGACCCAGAAAGCATCTGGGTTACTCAAGATGGCGGAGATATACCTGATAGCAGTGAGGAGGAGAGTCCACGCCGCACAGCAGAGGAGGAGGAGGGGCCACAGACAGGAGAAGATATATAGAACAAGCCAGACTCTTTTTCAGCAAACTGAGGATGAGATATACAATAGCAGCACAGCCATACTAGAATTAATTGATTTACTGAAACCACAGCTAGAACACCAGACTCTGCGTGGCTGCGCCATCCCTACGCATGTGCAAGTGCTATGCTCACTGCACCTCTTGGCCTCAGGGAGCTATCAGGGGGTCATTGCTGTGGCAGGTGGGGTATCCCAAAGTGCAGTGTCAAGGTTCCTCAGGGCATTCCTAGATGCCTTAGTCACACACATGGCACGCTTCATATACCTACCAAGGAATGAGGCAGAAATAAACAGCACCAAGCTGGACTTTTACAGGATTGCAAACTTTCCCCGTGTCATAGGATGTGTAGATGGGACACATATTCAAATATGCCCCCCTGCAAACCTGGAACATATTTTCCGCAACAGAAAGTGTACCCACTCACTCAATATTAAGGTTGTTTGTGACGCCCATTATATCATCACTGACATTGTAGCTAAGTTTCCAGGCAGTACCCATGACTCATACATTTTTAGGCATAGTGGGATACATCAACGCCTGGAACGTGGGGAATTTGGAGACGGATACCTCCTAGGTAGAGCTACAGACACCTTGCAGACATACACACAGGTCACTGTGCACACCAATCAGGACTTCCTAACAGTGTACTTTTTGTGCCCAACAGGTGACAGTGGATATGCTCTAAGGCCATGGATTATGACTTCGTTTTTAACACCCAGCAATGAATGTGAGAGGCGATACAACAATGCACATAAGAGGACCAGGAACATCATAGAGCGCACCTTTGGACTACTGAAAGCAAGATTCCGATGCCTCCACCGCAGTGGAGGTGCCCTCCAGTATACCCCCATTACAGCATTCAAAATTGTGGTTGCATGCGCCATCCTCCACAACATAGCCACCCGACGTGGGCTACCTCTCACCCCTGAAGACCCAGATCCTGATGATGAAGAGCAAGAACAACCACATCGCCATCATGGGGATCGGAGTATAGCTAATCAAGGCAGACTGAGACGGGAACACATTGCAACACAATACTTTGGAAGGTACGTGTCAACTCCAACCATACTCACCTATTGACCAAAAACACCATTTGTTAAGTGGAACAAATAAACTATTTAATTAGTGCAGAAATTAAACTATATAAAAGTAATGAATGTCCATGGGCATGAAAATGCAAACCAGGCATGTGGCACATTGACGTCATGTGCCACTTCAACAGGACCAGGGTAATCTCTATGACCTTCTGCCCCTCCTGCCAGCCTGGCTGGTCCCTGGTGCTTCTACTGTGCTCTGCCTGGTACTCCTGATCACCCTACTGTCAGTGGCAGAGACACTGCTCACTGTAGAGCCCTCCTCACTGTCCTGGGGTGTTTCCCCTGTGCCCCTAGACAGATGCCGTGCCTCCATCAAGTCAATGACGTGGGTGAGACGTTCCAGGCCCCTAGCCACATCCCCAGCGAAATGGCCCATTTCCACCTGCAGCCCAACTGTCCTCCTCGACAGGCCTGTGGTGTTCATCGCCAGCCTGCCGATGGATGTGGCCATCCTGTCTAGTCTGTGCAGGAGCTGACGGTCCCTGCGCCGCCCACCCTCGGCCTGGGCCAGTAGTCCTCCCGCCAGTTCCCTCATGGCTAGGGCAAGGTCCCCAGTGTTCGTGCATATCATGTCCACATGGGAGTTCAGTTGCTGTATGCTGGCCTCGTTATTGCGCACGAAGCGGTGCAGCACACCACTAATCCTCCCTAAAATTCTATTTTGTAGGCGCTGACCATGCAGCAGCTGTGCCTCACTGGTGCTGGGAGGTTGTTGCCCGGACTGCAGCCCTGATGTCCTGGACCTGCGTCGCCTGCGCAGCGGTGGCTGCCCTGTGTGTTCCACTCTCTCACTCTTGCCTGTTGCTGGCGCAGCCTCTTGGGATACAGTTGCAGCAGGTGTGGATACTGCAGGGATGATGGTGGCCGTGCAGGTGGGAGTGCTGGCGGGTCCTGTGGTGTCCTCATGGGGCTGGCTGATTTGAGTAGTGGTGGTGTCTTGTGGGAGACCTGTGGGACATGGGGAACAGACTGTCAGTGTCTAGTATCTGTTGCACACTTCCTAATAAACATTTGCCTATGAACTGCCTACTTGACTACATTTCCCATAATGCATCATTCTGGTGTTTGCTACCCTGAAATGGAGCTATCTTGGTTGAGCATGCCCCTGTGTACATGGTGGGTGGGGGTATGGCATTGATAGGGGTACAGGCATGTCACATGGTACTCACTGGTTGATGTGCTGGGCTCTGAGGTGTCCAGGTCCCCAAATCCGGATACTGCCTCCTGCTCCAGGGTTTCCTCCACCCTTTCTTCCAGGGGTGTGGGTGGTGGCACTGATGATGGTCCCCCTCCTGTGCCTCTCATCTCCCGGAGCCTTTCAGCCACCCTCTCCTTGGTCCGGGAGCGGAGGTCATACCACCTTTTTTTGATGTCATCAATGCTCCTGTGGCTCACCCCCAGGGAATTTATTTTGTCCTGGATGTCCTGCCACAGCTGTTTCTTGGTGGCTTCAGGCACAGTTAGGGCTGACTTGCCAAATAATTTGTCATAGTCCCGAGAGCATTCGTCTGTCAGCACCTCCAGATCCCTCTCTGAGATCTTCAGCTTTCTCTTCCTTGGAGTTCCTTCCATGGCAGCTGCTGTTTCTCCTGTGTGCAGTTCAGCAGTTATAAAAGGGTGTGGTCCTCCCTCCTCCCAGGTGTATTAGTAAACTTCCTGGCTGTGATGTCATCATCATGTGCCGGGAAGTGTTTCCAGAGTGTTCTGGAGTGGTTTCTGGAGTGTTCTGCAGCACCTGTAATCAATTAACAAGCAACTCGCAATTTGCGGCACCCACTCGCAAATTGCGAGTTAGTTTTTTGCACGGTCGCAAAAAGCGAACTCGCAATCGGCGGGATCGCACACTGCGTTGCGTCACCGGGTGCGAGTCGCTATTTCGGCACTGTTGTTTTGCCTGCATTTCGATTTGCGACTTGCATTTTGCGAGTCGCACAAACTCGCAAATTGCGAGTCGCAAATTTTTTTTTTGCTACATCTGGCCCCTAAAGATTTCAACAGCTAGAACCTGCCATGGGAGGGTCTGCACTCAAATGATGGGTCACAGAAGCGCATATTCTCATATAGAGCTGACTTCTTGAAGCAAGTGATAAGAGTTCTTATGGTAACTTCTCTACACCGATTTCTCCAGGACATAGATGGCGTCACTTAAAGTGATAAAAGGGGGGCCTGGACTTTAAAACTATAGATATTCCACATAAACTGACAGTTCCTGACATCATTCAGATGTGAGGAGGTGAGTTGATTTGTTGCTGGTGGATCAACTGGCTCTGCTGTCGGAAAGCATTAGCCACTGCCCATCCTCTACGGCACTGCCAGCTTCTGTGCTCTGGAAGCACAACCAAATATAGGTGGGCATTCCACAATTGATGTTTTCTTCGAGAATCCATCCTTTGAGGCATGACAGTCTTAGTAGGAAAAAAGAGAACTGTCCGCGATGTACAGGGACATTTATTTTTTTATTTCAATAAAACAGAAATCCCCTCTTTGAGGATTCTTTCTGAAAAATAAAAAAGACAGTGGGCCTGATTACGACTTCGGCGGAGGGGATTACTCCAGTGTGTTGAAGGAAGTTCCTTCAAAGAAATGTCCCCATTGACACAGTGGGGAACTTTGAGTTTGGTAGGAATGCTGGCATTAGATTGTTTAGGTGGAGCCTCTGTTGTACACCAACAATTTGAAAGACTGTTCATCAAACTAATATTTACCCTTTCACCTACTGAGGGATTTGCAGGAAACAAGCAGGAAGAATACTAGAGTTCACAACTTGTGGTCACTACCATTTAGTTTATGTTGGTGGATTAGAGTGTTTTGGAGGGTAAGAAATGCCTTGATCTTCTGATGAAGGCTACCTTTAAGAATACAATACGACAAATAAAGAATATGGGACACCCTGCTAAAGGTACTGTTGTTCTCTTTCTGCATAGAGTTTACAGGCCTCAGTAAAAATAATTATAATGGTGTGCCATTACAAAAGTGTGTAAAGGTATTACAGACTATTGTACATTCAGGTTTTCTTGTAATAGATTTTGATGTAACTAGATCACTCAAGCTGAAGCCTTTATACTTTCTGCCATGGATAATAGAACTCCTGTTGCATCTTTGTAAAATCAAATAAAGAGCATGCCAATAAATGCCACACAGCCAGGTGACATAGAGGGCTACATGAAGGTTAGATACGTTTATACATCACAATCCAAAGGCAAAAATACAGGAGTGAGGGGAGGAGTCACATCGTGAACTACAGCTAGTGTCTTTCATTGTATTTTAGCTGCTGTAATTTTTACATCTTGTTTTAACCCAATTAGAGGGATAATGTGGTGTTCCGATTATGTGTCTCCTTCAAGTTAGTCAGGCGTTTCTTCTCTATTGGCTTTATTTGTACTTAGTCAATGTTATTCTGCAGTTGCTGCATTCCTGGTTGATATCATTTTGTGTGTTAGATTTACTGGATTTCTCTCCAGAACAAGGTTCTCCTGACCCTCTGGTACTAAGGGTTTACTCACTGTACCAACATGAGACAAAGACTCTGGGGGACTGCGACATCCTGCAACCCACTGAGCATTACATGAGTGAGGTGTTTATTAGGTAAAGATTAGTAAAGAGGGACTCACAGGACCATTCACACACAATATGATTAGTGGGTACTGTGGAAATGTACAAGATAGTGGCAATGGCATTTGTCAATAGGCAAAATGACAGAAAATACTGTAACATTATGATGGTATTTTAGAAATTGTCTTCACTGATTTCCAAACTCCTCCTTTCTCTCAGCTAACTAAACTTTTTCAGTACCAAAGTGTGCCTATTTGAGTTTCATTGATGGCCTGTCCCACACCTGCATACCTGCAAAAAATCAATAAATTCAATAAGGAGGCAGCTGTTGGTCCTGTCTCTACACCTTGACTATTTCATTTATAACCATGTCAGCAGGCTTGATGTGCCTTTTCTGTAGCCGTCAGAAATTATTTCTTTTTACAGCTGCTTTGCAACACTAAGCGCCTCCTTATAACTCTGTCAGTCTAATGACCGCCAGGGGCGGAGTGGCTGTCAGTCCGCTGTCAATGCGGCGGTCGAGTGCCATATTATGACCACAGCAGTAGTGTCACGGTCGGACCGCCAGCACTGCCAAATTTTGACTACATATCGGCCTGGCACTGCTGCCGATGCTGGCGGTCCTAATCTGCCAGGGCAGCGCTGCAAGCAGGACTGCCCTGGGGGTTATGACCTGCTTCTCCGCCACTTGTTTCATAAAGGTAGCACTGCCAAGAAAAGGCTGGCAGAGACAGAGTGCAGGGGGCTCCAGGGGGGCCCCTGCACTGCCCATCCAGTTTGCATGGGCAGTGCAGGGGCCCCCCAGCTAGCCCCGTCACAATGTTCACTTTATGCTTTGCAGACAGTGAGCATTGCAATGGGTGCTGGTGCACCCTACGCACTACAGCATTGCCACCGGCTCTACTACGAGCCGTAGACAATGCTGTAGGCCATTTCCCACTGGGCCAGTGGGGGAAAACTGAGTTTCTGCCCACTGACTAAGCAGGAAACTCGTAATGGTTCCAGCAGGGAGGCAGCCAGACACATGGCAACCTACCCATTGGAACTTCGGCGGATGGGCTTTTCCGTCCGCCGAAGTCATAATCAGGGCCTCAGTCTGGAGTCCCTGGATCAAAGTTAATGTTTAGCTAAACACATTTGTGTCTACTTATATACTCTGAACTTTACTAAATATTATAAAATCAAATAATCTATGTAGAAATCCCTCGGACATTTCATCTACTTATGCTGTATAAAACATAAATTACTATTTAGAAACAATTACTGAGAAATCAAGATATCAAATTCTATGAAACCTGGTTGACTATTTAAGAATAATAAACTTGAAAGTCCAAATGTTAGACTATCCTAAAGCAGAATATTTGAAAATATATTAGAGCAAGGTTAGTTATCACACTGTGCTGAAACATATTTTAGTGACATTGGCAATTTAAAACGTGTATATCTGACTAAATGAACATGTATTATGTGAGAAAGGGGATGCCTAAATGAAAACATGTGGAGATTATACCAGTCAGGCCCTGACCATTAAACACCTAATTCAATTAAGAATAAAAAGTATGTTTCAGACTGACACTATCAAATTAGAATTTAACACTCTAGTGGATAGTGTCTCTCTTCTCCATTTTATTAAGTGGACTCTACCAAGGACAGTTTAAAAAATGGGATGACATGATTATATTGCATCAATTGTACCCAAAACAGCCACCAGCACCACTCTCAGTGAAGTCTAAGAAAGCATTCTACCACCTTCATTGTTTGTGGTCCCAAGGTTCTTTGTTAAAAAAAAAAAAAAAAAAAAACGTTGTTACAATAGTTCCTGCTATTCCAGCTGTTTCAACCAATATCCCTTGAAACACAGTGAAAAAAGAATCTTCCCCCGTGAAATATTATTTCCAAGGTACCTTTTTCCTCTTATTCTGCCTTAATGGGTAGATGCACTTCTCATTGTAATAGCTCCTGCCTTATTTGCCCCCTGTCTAACATACCACTCAACGTGGCTTATCCTGTGCTTCTATCACCCTCATTTGTGCTCAGTCAATCACCTAAACATATCAATCTGGTTAATTGCTTATTATGATGTGCACAAGACCCGAGAACACATTTGTGTTGAAAGCTGAATAACATTTGTTACTTAAGAGAGCTATGTCTGCCATAGCTCCAAAAAGGAATATTTTGTAATGTGTACAAATACATTATAATTTGTTCCTTGGCCTGGCAAACTTGTATTGGGTGTTGTTATCACCAATTACACTTGATTATTAACCATAGCTGTGGGATATGCTTTCATAATTTCTTCATAAATTAATGTAGCTGTAAAGACTATGGGGGTGATTCTGACCACGGCGGACGGCGGTCGCCGCCCGCCAAGCGGTTCCCGCCGAAAGACCGCTCCGCGGTCAAAAGACCGCGGCAGTCATTCTGGCTTTCCCACTGGGCTGGCGGGCAACCGCCGAAAGTCCGCCTGCCAGCCCAGCGGGAAACACCCTTCCCACGAGGAAGCCGGCTCAGAATGGAGCCGGCGGAGTGGGAAGGTGCGACGGGTGCAGTTGCACCCGTCGCGAATTTCAGTGTCTGCAAAGCAGACACTGAAATTCTTTGTGGGGCCCTGTTACGGGGGCCCCTGCATTGCCCATGCCATTGGCATGGGCACTGCAGGGGCCCCCAGGGGCCCCACGACACCCCATACAGCCATCCTGTTCATGGCGGGTGAACCACCAGGAACAGGATGGCGGTATGGGCTGTCAGAATCCCCATGGCGGATTCCCATGGGCAGCGGAAAGTCGGCGGTACACCGCCGGCTTTCCGCTTCTGACCGCGGCTGTACCGCCGCGGTCAGAATGCCTGGCGGAGCACCGCCAGCCTGTTGGCGGTGCTACCGCCAACCTCCGCCATGGCGGTTATTACCGCCAGGGTCAGAATGACCCCCTATCACACATTAATAGCAGGCTCCTCTCACAACAATGTTTCATCATAAGAGGCCTATTTTCATCAGATGAATTATTAGTAACATGCTGCACCTCATATGTCACCAGAGTAGATGAGACCCTTGTGATACTACTCTGTTCTTCCATCATCCCCCAACACTACATCACACTAGCATGTCACTCAACAATAATCATACAATTCATCACAACATCACCATCTGAATTCAGTCCAGTAATGAAGGCTGCAAATCTATCTATGCATTAGCTGATCCTTTCAGCCACAGAACTTTAAACATATTGAGAGTATATGTAGAGTTATAGAGTCACATCTCACATCTAACAAACATGTTTCAATTTAGCTGTGGTCCTTCATCTGCTAATATTCCCCCTAGCACAGCATTACTGACTCCCAAAAAAACAGCTGGTTTCTTACTCCCCTTTATCTAACAGACACTGGAATGGTTGGTCGGCAAACATTGTACACTGAATTCACTAGCAACCATTCTTGATTTTGTACTCTTCACTCACCTGAAACTCCTGTGTTTCATGTACTAAATTTTATCACATCTGTTCATTACTACAACTTCTCTTTTAATCTCTTACTTCTAGACCTATCTCCCTCCTTCAACGCAGTCCATTATCTCACTTTACCATCATCTGTCCACTTAGCTTAAAAGCTTAGCACACAAATGGCTTTCTTCATACCTTTCAATGCACTCTGTTTCTTTCGCATGATGCTTTAAGACTTATACACCCTCTTCATTTCTAGTCGACCTCCTTCAAGCCTCTGTCCTTGACCTTCTACATTTCTCAGTCTACATCACCTTTCAGAGTGACCTTATCTCCTAATTTGGGTTTGTATTTCATCTTTATGCCACCCATATCTTTTTCCCATTACCTTCTTTTTTATTAAGCTTATACTCATGTACTTCTGGCAGTCTTTTTATTGTCAGGCCATTCTAAGTAGGGGTGGGTGATAAACTCCCTCCACTGGTGGAGTTCGTAGAGTTTTGGCCACTCTGCATTACACATGTAACACAAAGGTACAGCCAAATTCTGCTGTGTGGCAGACTTTTTTCCTGAGCGTTGCTCACTAATGGCAAGTTGGCGAGTGAGAATTGGCAAACCCTTGCATGATTTTTGGGTGCTAGAAGGGCACCCTGCATGAATTTACCAACATGGGCAGTCGAGTATGGTCATAACCATTCAATTTGGGAAAGCTGCTGCTTAAGTAAAAAATCTAACTCGCACAGTAAATAACCTAACTCGCACAGCAACAGCCTCTGGCATGCCGCATGGTGTCATTTGCACTGATTTCAGAAGAAACTTCTGTTGCTAAAAATCAGAGCGACATACTGTTACCGCAGGCACGCAGAACTCCACGGAATCTCACAGAGTGAAACTCTGCAAGTTCTGCCCACCCCTAATTTTAAGCATTATTATTACTCATGTTAAACTCTAAATTTTACCTTCTCATAAGCACTCTTCAATCTGACTGAGTTTGCTTCCCACTACCTTAAAATGAACATGAACAAGACCTGACTACATATAGTTTCAAAACAGCAAGTCTTGGGTCAGCTCATTAATATTCAGTACACTGGTCCATGGTGACAGTATGCTAGTGGGCTTCCCCAATATTTCTTTTCTCCACTGGATTAAATCCCGAACCTTGGTACCATAACCTTGCACAATCTTTCAATAATTACTTTCACCACTAAGCCTACTTACTTTGCCAAAAACTCAATGTTATTGACACATATTTAAAGCAGGAAATGTGACCCCCAAATTACCTGACAACCTACTCTGCACCAACTGTAATATAATGTCCACTAGCCTCCTAATCACACCCAAGCCACCATGTGCAGCCTCCAAGTTTCATTTATGTCTCTCCCTTTTAACAGAACGAATTAGCACAACACATTCTTTAATACTGCCCTTCAGGAATTTAAAAAAGCTGTCAAATGTTGCCTATTGAATTTGAAGGCAAGTGAGTGAATAATGTGCACACTCCTGCAAATATTTAAATGTAGTTGTGTGTGAAATTCATGCAATTTGCTTTTACCTCATTTCTCAAAATATCAAGAAAATGAAACAGAAGTGCACATATAACAGTACAAAATGTGCATAAAAAAACACAAGTGGCATGAGCAAAGCTGCTGACAACCTGGATGTTTGTGTTATTATCGCTTGCTGTCTGAAAAATCTTCCTGCATATGGGGCATAATTACACAACACTGCATAACAGTGTCATTTCAGGGATTTTGCTTTACAAGTGTAGTAAAATAGTACCAACATTTTTCAAATTACACCCACACCTAGAATATATGTACTTAATATATGCTTTTAACCTATGATATCCACACAGCTGGAACATAAATCATCATGGTGACTATTTTTCTGTTTTATGTCAACAGGAATGTCCTCATTTACGTATGCAGCACCATTGTCAGTCTGCACAACGTTTATTGGAATGTTATCAGACCTACTGCTAAACATCTCAACAAAATATATAGTCCATATGTAGATTTTCTCGAAATAATTAAAGGTTTGTCCAAGATTACAAGATTACAAATATTAGGCAAAAACTAAGGAGACAAATTCAATTTTGTTAATATTTCCTTAAGTGTAGACCCAAGAAAGAAGGTTTAGAGAATCATAGGACTTTTTGAAATTAAGCACTGTACTATGATTTACCTGATTATCAAATTAACTTTGAAAATAAATCTATTCTTTATAACATTACTATTTGATTCAGACATTCAATGAGATGTTTTCCATTGATCCCTGAGGACATTATAGAAATGAAAGGTCTTCCATTGGATGTGAATATAGCACCTAACTCTGTTTTTTGTTGTGAATTTTAAACAGGTCAGTTAGGAAAATGGTTTCGGCTAGTCCACTAATGGAACTAAGATCTTCTCCAGGTAAATCTATGATTCATCTGAAAAGTGTGTAATTAAATATGGTGCTCTTCACACCTTAAGTTTTATGACTGTAGGAAACGATCATCTTTTGTATGATGTCCTTTGACATTTTTTCTTGATTTATAATTGTGTGAACTTTACGTCTGTTAACTAGTAGTTAAGCACTAGTGCTCTCTCTTTAAACATGCTTGAATTGGCACAATCCTGATTGGTATATTTAAATGTTCTTTAAGTTCATAGTAAATGGCAAAAAGTATACACAGGGCTTGGAAGATAAATGCTGCAAGTGGAGTTCAGCACATTCTGTGCTTCCACTACAGTGACAGTGCAAACATGGCTTTGGGCCTACCAATGTAACTGAACTATGGCATTGCAAACAATGCAGTTCAAAACCTTTCTCTTATATTTTATTAAACCACAGCTATGTTGGCCTTTTAACCCACAAGGCAGAGTGAATGATATTTAAAAGTAGGACAAACAGAAATGTAATGGTAATGTGTCATTGACTAACACCCAAAAAATATTTGCACTGTAGGTAGGCCAGCTCCCCCATAGACAAACAATGGGGAGCAACATTAAATATTAGTTCCACTATTTCAAGGGAGGGAAAATTAGACAAAATAATTCCACAACTCTTTTTAAAATTATTAAAAGCCCAAATCAAAGGTAAAATCAGATATTCAATAAACATTAAGGAAAATGAACTTTTAAAAGGTTAGTTTATCTGCCTGAAATTCATAAAAACTAATTTAGGTAGGCCTTCAAATTGTCACCCAGCTGATGAATGGCTCTGAATGAGGAGTGTAAACAGCTCCCACACCAAAGAAAAGGTCTGGATGTGAGGAGGTGTTTTTTTCTACTGGCTGGATGACCATTTAAACTGTGCCCAAGAACTTTATTTGATTTACAGGGGTGTGAGACATTGGGCTGTTGGTTGAGTGTTGAGTTAATCCTTCTCAAGCAACAGCCACAGTCCCTGCCAGGATGAACCACAGAGGTCACTACATATGCCTGTGCTTAATACTCTGGTAGCTTGGCACAAAAGCATTCAGGGTTAACTTAGAGGCAATATGTAAAGTATTTATGGAAGACACAAGCAGTGATTAAGTGAAAACACAACACAACAAAAAATCCACTTTAATTTAGAAAAAAAGCATAAACATATTAATAAATGATTTGACACCAAAAGAACACAAATCCAATAGGTAGAACCAGAGTTATGAATTTTTAAAGTTTAAAATAATAACTAGCACCTACATGATCAAAACTCCTCCCACAGACCCCCCTAATATACACATGAAACCTACCCTCTAACACACACTATGGCTCCCACATCTGACATCCACTTACTTACACTCAATGTCCAAGGCATGCACACAGTCGGGAAAAGATCCACAGTCTACTCCTATGCTAAAAAACAGCAAGCCCACATCATCCTTCTTCAGAAGTCAAACATGACCTCCAGCGAATTGACACATCTCTGCGAGCGCTGGCAGGACACAATCCATTTCATTACATATTCTGCATATGCGTGTGGTGCTTTGATTTGGATTAGGCGGGTACCCCATTTCAAGTGTTAGACACAACCATTGATGCAGAGGGCAAGTAAGCACTCATTGAGGACCCCTTGGATGGCAGACCCCTACTAATAGTTAGCAGCTATATCCCCTAGGTAGAACAGGGTACCTTCTGGGATGCACTATCCAAAATACTGGCACACAGGAAACAGATGCCTTGGATACTAGAGGTAACTACACCTGAGTATTGGATCTAGACTTAAAGAGATTACATTCTCCTCTACCATGTGCTCCCTCATACACACAAGCAGACCAGCTGAGTGGTTTGGCCCACCAGTGGTCCCTCTCTGATGCTCCACCCGAGTACCAAATTCTACTCCTTCTATTCAGCTCCATATCAGCTGCCTGTATGCCTAGACCTCTTTCTCTGTTCCACTTCCTAATCCCCCTTGTCAGATATTCAGACTATTTAGGACACTTAGGGCCTGATTACGATCTTAGTAGACAGAGTTACTCCATCACAACCATGACCGATACTCTGTCCACCATATTGTGATTCCATTATATCCTATAGAGATTGTAACATGGTGGATGAAATATCTGTTATGTTTGTGATGGAGTATTCCATCTGCCAAGATTGTAATCAGGCCTATCGTCTCCGAGCTCGATGCCCATATCATCGACTTGCATTGGCAAACTCCCTGACCATCTACACCAACGTGGAAACTGTCACAGGACAACTTAAAGAACCCTGTCTTTCGTGAGACATAGCAAACACATGTCTGTAGGTATTTCACTGAGACTCAAGGTATCGCCTTCCCCAGAACTCTTGAGTGAGACACCTTTAAGGTAATGTTATGCTTTGCTTCAAACTTAAAGGAAAACAATGGCAAGGAATGCAGCACTCTTAGTTTGGGTAATGAATTTATGAAGGCACTTCCCAGATTTCAAATGAAAGCACATGAAAATATAAACATGAGCATTTAACTTGAATGCAGTAACACACATGTAAATGCTAGAATACTTAAAGCAGTTTAACAATAACAGGCATAAAAATAGGTACAATGCATCAACAATGAATATGTATGTAGAGAATATATATATATATATATATATATATATATATATATATATATATAAGACACACTCTTTGAATTCCAAGAGAGCCAGGACACCTCCGTACAAAAATGTCTCTAATTTATTAAGCAGCAAAACAAAAACCACTCCAACGCGTTTCTGCACTAAGCCTTGTTCACAGGTCATATATATATATATATATGTATGTGCACAGCCACGCTAGATAATTAAGAATAAAAATGCATCACCAATGGGATAGAATTCAACATCATCCTGTTTCCAACATCAAGCTGTGGAACCCTGGACGGCTGACATAGGAGAAGCTTCCCCAAGGGGTCTTTGTTCTGGGCAGTGCGTCCACCCCCAAAATAAGTTCTTTCGGCCTCAGTGCCAAGCTTTCCCTCCTTATATACCTTAAACAAACCCAAGAGGAAGGTTCTGGCATCCTCCCCCTCCCTTTGCATAAGTTATGAAATTCAAGCACTGGCTGTACTTCGTCTGCATCGAAGACATGCAAAGGAACGGGCTCTGCCCCGATGAGCTTTCCAGAGGCAGAAGAGCAGTACTTTTCCATGTGAAAACATTGAAAACATATCCAAACTGAGGCTGTCTTATCACGTCTACTGTCCACATCCCCCATGCTATGTTTCTGCACAGTGCAACCCGGTGATGGTGGAAGATTCTATGTAGAAGACAAGCTTGGTGTGGAAAAATCCTCCACCACTGATGTAACGGCAAGCTCCTGAAGCTAAGCTAACTTAAATGGAGGCAGTGGTCAAGATGGAGTCAGTGTTTAAATACAGATAGCATTAAAGATAGTAATGAGAGGTATATGCAAGCAGGAAAGAGTGGGCATCCAAAGAACACTAAATAAAGAGATATCAGCAGCTAACCACTGTCTAGATGATTTAGGGAAACAAGCAGACCAGACTCCAGCATCGATCCAGCATATACCAAAGCAAAGAGTGTACTTCAACTTCACAGCAGATGCAGCCGAAGTGCACAGAGAAGGTGACAAGTCTGGTCACCTCCTCGCTTGGCCACTCAGGCAGGACCATACTACAAGTCCAGTCACAGAGATAACTGTCCAACCTGCAACCATGATACACACAGAAGGAGAGATCTTACAAGCATTCCACTCTCCCTACTCTTATCTCTATCAGGCCCCAAAACCCTTCCCCCCCAATACATCTCTTGAGTTCCTAAGGGACATACCCCTCCCATGCAACTCCACCAGGCTCACCTTTGGCACAACCATAATGACATCCAAGATCACTCAGACCATCAAAGGCCTAGCACACAATTAAACCCCTAGGACTGTAAGGGTTGCCATTTAATACTGAGTTCTCTATGCTCCTTGCTCCCGCCTCACCAAGATGTTCAAGGCAGCCCTCCAACTTGGTGAGTTTCCACATATTCTCCAAGAGTCCTCAAACCTGAGAAAGATCCTACTCCCCTGGGGTCTTACTGCCCCATTGCCATTGTGGAAGCCGACTATAAAACCCTGGGGAAAGTCCTCACAGCCAGATATGCTCAGATACTCTGTCAGCTGATCTAAACAGACCAGAACAGGTTTGTTCCTGGGTGGAGCACTTCCCAAAATATACAGCAGCTCTGCCACATTCAAGATCATATTCCGGGCCGATATACACAAGTCTCATACTGGATCTGGAAAAGGCATTTGGTGCGCTGTCTTGGGACTTTCTCTTCCAGGTGCTGACCCACATTAGGCATAGGTGAAAGATTGCTAGCACACACTAAACTGCTTTTTGCTAACCCTAACACATCTTATTTTGACTCCCTTTCCAGTGAAACTCAGCACCCAGCAGGGATGATTACTCTCCCCACTGCTCTTTACAATGGCAATGGAACCCCTAGCTAAATGACTACACAGTTAGGGCTGGGACTGCGGCATACCCTTGGAAGACAGAACACATATTGCGTAATGGGTGACACTGAATCTCCATCAATATCTCCAACTTCTGGGGGTCATGGGTTCCCTCCTTCGAAGCATATTTCCTAGCTTCCCAGCTACAATAGCTTTTGTGCTGGACAGCATGACGACACATTGAAGAGGCTCGCGATGAATGAGGACACTTTCCCATAGCCACCCTCCATGGCTTTCTTCTACCAAGGCTATACCTTTCTCGCCCAGGCCTTTGCAGGTGGCTTAAGTACGCACCTAGATGCATCACATACATTGCCTCACAAGTGGAGCACAAGCCTACAGGCTGTCCATGCCCTACTCGGCCTCCCTCACTTCCGGGGTTATCACCCATTCTGAGCCCTTCCATAAGTGACCTGTTTTCGGAAGAACAATCATTCAACTTTGAGCAGTTGGCCACGGACTATGATTTATTCATTGCCAACTTGATGCCACCTTTTGTGCCCTATGAGGCTCATCTAACACTGAAACTCCCACCCACCCACTATTACATGCAATAATCCACATTGGTGATGGCAGTCGCCAAATAACATGGAGCAATATCAGTGACCTGGTCAGTTCACTGCTCTGCCTCCCATGGCTCCACCCTGTGAGTAGAGCCCTTTCCCTGATTCCTCTGAACTTCTGACCCCTGTCAGAAGTTTGAGGCCCTCCTCCATGCGCAGACTTCTGCCTGGTGTCTAGTGGGAGAGCTCTGCTTTCGTACTAGGCTACCTTCTGCCTCTCTCCTCCTTTTGCTTTGCTTTGCTTTGCTCTCTGCTCTGCTTCACTTCTGTCCCTTAGTGCTCCTTCTGCTTTGCTTTGCTACTGTCCATTAGTCCCTTAGTGCTTCTTTTTCTTTTGCTTTGCTCTCTTCTTTGCTTCACTCGTGTCCCTTCATCCCTCAGTGCTCCTTTTGCTTTGCTTTGCTCTCTGCTCTGCTTCACTATTATCCTTAAGTGCTCCTTTTCCTTGTTTCTCTCTCACTCTGCTCTCTCTTTCTCACTTTTGCTCTCCCCCTCTCTCTCTCCCCCGCCACTGCTGCCCCCGGTGCCCTGTCCCTTTTTCTGCTCCACCCCCTTTTTCATGCCATTTTTCATCCCCCTCCTGCCTCTCAGCTGTCATCTCTTCCCCCCACCTCCCTACTTAATGGCGGGCGCTGTGTGGCCGCACAGAGGATGCACGCAGTGGGTGCACCAGCCCATCTGCGCCCGTCCACGCCTGGACTTCGCCCAGCACCAGAACCCATGGCTCCCGTTCTCCCACCGCTGCCACACACGTCTTCATTACGAAGCCGCCACCCTCCCTGCCCTCAACACCAGCCGCTCTCCCACCTGCCTTCAAGCTTCCCCGCAGACCAACGCGTCCCCTTCTTCTGCCGGAACTGCACCTTCACCAGCCTCCACGCCAGCGACCCACCCACCAAGGCAGGACGCAACATCTCAGATGTATCCTCCTCAACACCCGCTCCCTCTACAAGCATGCAGTAGAGTTATGAAATCTACTCGACTCAGCCTCCCCAGGCATCACCTTCTTGACCGAGACCTGGACGAACCCCTCCTCAGTGCCTGACATCGCCATAGCCATCCTGGACGGCTACAAAATCACCCGCAGGGACCGCTCCAACAAACCGGGAGGAGGCATCGCCATAATCCACAAGAACACCCTCAAGATCACGACCAACAACAAAGACACCCTCAGCACTGTCAAACACTTGCACTTCCAAATCCACACTGACCCAAACACCACTCTCCGAGGGACCTTCGTCTACAGGCCCCCTGGCCCAAGACAGCAGTTCAGCAACTCCATTACGGACATCATCAGCATGCACGCTCTCGCATCCACTGACTACATACTCCTCGGGGACTTAAACTTCCACCTGGAGAACACCAACGACAAAAACACCGCCACCCTGCCTGACAACCTTTCCATCCTCGGCCTCAAACAGCTGGTCACAACACCAACCCACTCGGCAGGACACACATTCAACCCTATTTTCTCTGCCAGCAATCACGTCTCTTTCAGCCACACCACCAAACTCCACTGGACAGACCACCGCTGCATCCACATCTCCTTCAAGAAACCCACAACACAGCACGACCCACAACGGATCCCCCACAGCAGCTGGAACAAGGCCACCGAAGACCAACTTATCGCTCCCCTCTCGCAGAACCCACCCACTGACACTACCGACACTGATGCAGCTGCCCGCAACTTCAGGCAATGGGTCAATACCTGTGCGAGTACTCTCGCCCCAGTCAAAAATCGCTCCAACTGATGCACCGACAGAAAGGCCTTCTAGTTTACCGCCGACCTCCACGAATCTAAGCAAAGCTGCTGAAGACTAAAAAAAAAGTGGCTTCAAGATCAGACTCCGGACAACCTCACAGCCTTCAAAAATGCCTTCCGCAGACACCACCAACTCATCCAAGCTGCCAAGAGAACCGCCTTCAAAGACCGAATCAACAACAACGCACACAGCCACAAGGAGCTCTTCAATGTCTTGAAGGAACTCTCCAACCCAAGCTCCAATGCCAATGACATCCCTCCGTCCCAAGACCTTTGCGACTCCCTAGCCTCCTACTTCCACCCCAAGATTGCAGACATCCACAACAGCTTCAGCACCCAGACCCCCTTTCCGGCAACCACCAACACCACAGATTCACCTCCGACCAACCTCCTGCTTACCTGACCATCGTCAACGACAACGACACCATCAAAATCATGAACACCTTCCCTCCGGCTCTCTATCTGACCCCTTCCCTCACCACATCCTCAACAAAGTAAGCTACGTCATCGCACCCCAACTATGGAAGATCAATAACAGCTCCTTCCCGGAGAGCTGGAAACACGCCAAAATCAACGCCCTCCTCAAAAAACCCAAGGCGGACCCATAGGACCTCAAGAACTTCCAGCCTATCTCCCTGTTCCCCTTCCTGGCAAAAGTCATCAAGAAGGCTGTCAACAGACAACTAACCCGCTTCCTCAAGGAGAACCACACCCTGGAACCTTCCCAATCCAGATTCCACAGCAACCATAGCACCGAAACCGCCCTCATCGCCGCCACCGATTACATCAGAACCATACTGGACAGCGACGAAACCACAGCGCTCATCGTCCTGGACCTCTCGGCTGCATTCAACACCACTGCCACCACACCCTACGCTCATGCCTCAGCAATGCTGGAATCTGCGACAGAGCCCTGGACTGGGTCACCTCCTTTTTCACCAGCTGAACCCAGAGAGTCCAACTCCCCCCATTCCGCTTGGAGGCCACCAAAATCATCTGCGGCGTACCCCAGGGTTTGTCCCTCAGCCTGACCCTCTTCAACGTCTACCTGGCCCCATTCGCTAACATCGCCCAATCCCACAACCTCAACATCATCTCATACGCCGAGGACACCCAGATGATCCTCTCCCTCACCAAGGACTCCAGCAAGACCAACCTCCACGAAGGAATGAAGATCATTGCCAAATGGATGAAGAGCAGCTACCTCAAACTCAATTCCGATAAGACGGAAGTCCTCATCTTCGGCTCCACCCCTCAGCATGGGATGAGTCCTGGTGGCATGCCACTCTCGGAACCGCTCCGACTCCCACCGACCACGCACGCAACCTAAGATTCATCTTGGACCCCTCACTCTCCATGACCCAGCAAGTCAACGCCATCTCCTCGTCCTGCTTCAACACCCTCACATGCTCCAAAAGATCTACAAATGGATACCCACCGAAACCAGAAGAACAGTCACCCAAGCCCTCGTAAGCAGCAAACTGGACTACAGCAATGCCCTCTACGCAGGAATCAAGGCCAAACTCCAGAAGAGGCTGCAACGCATCCAGAATGCCTCTGCATGCCTCATCCTGGACATCCCCCACCACTGCCACATCACAGACCACCTGAAAAACCTGCATTGGCTCCTAGACAACAAGAAAATCACCTTCAAACTCCTCACCCAAGCTCCCAAAACACTGCACAACACCGGATCAGAATATCTCAACAGAATACTCTCCTTCTACATCCCTACCTGTCATCTCTGTTCCGCCGACCTACCCCTCACAACCGTCCCACGCGTCTGCAGAACTACAACCGGTGGTAGATCATTCTCACACCTTGCCACCAAAATGTGGAACACTCTTCCCACCCACCTGCGCCAGACCAAAGACCTCCTTACCTTCAGGAAACTTCTTAAGACCTGGCTGTTCGAGCAGTAGTAGCACCATCCTGCCCCCTTCTTCCCTCTCCCCTCTTCAGCGCCTTGAGACCCTCACAGGTGAGTAGTGCGCTTTACAAATTCCTTGATTAATTGATTGATGGATCTATGAAGCTATTCACAAGCTTGCGAACACCCCCTCACTACACTATGACATAAATGGGAAGACAACTTTAGGAGAGCACTACATGATAAAGAGAGGATGCAGGAACTAAAACAGCCCCAACAGGTCTCACTTAACTACTGATTTAAAAACATTCAAATATTTATACCCCACTGAGCATATCTGTTCCCTGCCCAAGTAAACCATTATTACCAAAATGCACAGGCAGACTACCAATGTCACGTACCTGACACAAATCTTACCTACATGCTGTGGTCACATGCCCTTGCAGCACTATTGTCAAGCAGTATGTGACACTTTGAATGAGATCACAGAATTACCAGATCTCCATACCTAGGGGACAACAGCCCTAGGTCTCTTCAAGCACGTGAAGCAACATAAAATGCGCATCCAATTCATTGCGCTTTTGTTTCTCCTAGCCAGGCATACATACACTTCAATGGCAATCGCCGACGGCCTTGTCGATGATGGCCTGGTATGGGGCACTGTGCAAATGGGGACGAGTAGAGGAAGATGCCCTACGATATGAGGAGATGTGACATCTCCAGAAATGTCCCATTTCTTCAAAATGGGACACATCATACACGTAGTTCCTCCAACCAGTCGCACAAGATGAAACACACCACGCCACACACTGTTTTTGCCGGGCTGACTGGTGGCAACATCATAATATGAAGTTTGTGCTGGTCAGACCCGCAGAAACATTATAATACAACTGGGGGACAGACCGCCGGCATGACGGCAACCTTGAGCCTACTGCCAAAGTTATAATGAGGCCCTTAGTCCTTTCTTTGGAAGTCAAAAATCTCCTATGGGACAAGGCTGGAGGCAGTAGCCAATGAGAGTTCCACGAGGCCGGGACCTCCTTTAGTGAGGTGCTGATGAACAGGATGTACTGCTGTGGAGAAGAATGTAGACAGAGCTGTCGCAAAGTCAGGCCGACTAGCGATGCGATAGATAGACAAGCAGGTTGGTCCTGGTCTCCTTTTGGTTTGCAGAGCAGTTTTAAGTAAAAAATGTTTGGGTTTTGCCTACCTCTGGAAGGGCACTCCTTTGGGGCTCATGCTCGGTCAGGCTGGGTCCAGGTGTAGATGATGGGAGCCTTTTCTGTTCATGGGGCTATGATCAGGAGGCCAGCCAATGAGCCTTTAGAGACAATCTGGTAATCCTGGAACAGGGCTCAAGGAAGCGCAGGCCTCTGAGGGTTCAAAGCATTCTCCAGCAGCAAAACAGTTCTTCAGTACAGCAAAACAATCTTCTGAAGTACATAGCAGGCCACAGCAGCAGGCAGTTCTATGTGAGTCCTTCCACATATCCAGAAAGTGAACTAGAGTCGGTCTGAGCGTCCTATTTCATACCTTATGACTTTTTTGAAGTAGAAGATTCTAGAGAATTTCTTCTCATGTGCTTGAAGTTTTCCTGCCCACCCTCCCAGCTTTAAGCTTGCTGCATGAACAATACATTGGTAATAAGTAATTTGCATGAAGACAGGCCACAGCCTATACAGTTGCAAGAGGTGCTGTTCCAAGTTCTGCCCCCCCATCCTGCCAGTGATGGCCCATCCATGCACACCTAATCTCTCTTTTGTGAGGTTGTCTGGGAGGAATAAACAAAATCCACCTGCCTACTACACCCAGTCATGTGACTTACGAACAGACTACAGGCACCAAATAGTTAGGGCAGGAACATGCAAACTTTCTAAAAGTGGCATTTTGAAAATTGTAACTTAAAATCTGACTTTATCATTGGAAAGGGTTATAAATTATAATTTCTCAGACATAAACATTAAGGCCCTCATTATGACATTGGCGGTAAATGGCACTCACCGGTGTGGTGACGGCCCTCAACATACCTCTGCGGTGGCGAATATCTGCACACACCAACCCGACAGAATACAGCCACATACACAAATCTGCCAGCCTAAAGGTCAGTGCTAAAGTGGCGGTACAAACACCCATACCATTACGCCAAAAAAACAACGCCCAACACATTATGATCCACGAATCACCACGGTGGACATTCGATGGCAGTAAACCATTGGCAGTACACACCTGTGCGCTCAGAATGGCCACCCAAATACAAAACAACACAACATTGGCCAATACCTGACACTCAAACACACACCACACCCACACACCAACAGCACTATAAAACACACACCCACATTACACACCACCCTTTACGAATACCAAAAATCGCCACAAGACTAACACAAAGACCACTGAAACAACTACACACACACACCACAAACACCCATCCATCCGTCACGCACCCCACATCCAACACCCCATCCCATCACTTAATTTCATCTGCACAACACACACCACACAACACCCATGTCCCCACTAAGGCACCCCCATTTCACTGATGAGGAGTTGTGGATCATGGTCGAGGAAATATTCAGGGTAGAGCCACAGCTATTTGGAGCACAGGTACAGCAAATATCCATTGCCAGGAAGATGGAGCTATGGCGGTGAATTGTGGACAGGGTGAACGCAGTGGACAGCATCCAATAACAAGGGACGACATCAGGAAGAGGTGGAACGACCTACAGGGGAAGGGATGTTCCGTGGCAGCAATGCACCAGCTCACCATCCAGAGGACTGGCGGTGGACCCCCACCTCCTCCCCCACAGCACACAGCATGGGAGGAGCAAGTCTTGGCAATATTGTATCCTGAGGGACTCACTGGATTTGCCGGAGGACTAGACACTGGTGACTCAAGATTTGCTACTTATCACCCCCATACCTGCATGCCATCTCACCCCCTCACCCTCACTCCCATCATTCCACTCCATCCCACACACTGCATCTACACATCTGACTAAACCCAATGTCAAGCCCTGCATGCTATACCAATGCACGGACAGCACTCCCAGCCCTGCATGGACACCCATCACCAAAGCATGCACAATACATCACCATACACAAACAAAGGTGCCAGTGCAACAGCAACAATAGAGGGGAAGCAAGGGATGTACAATATGTCACAGACAAGAAGCATAATACATTACTTATATCCCCAGCCAATCTCAGCGGCGCGGATGTGCCATGACTAACCAGTCCCCTAACAGAAGATGCCCCCAGTGATGACAATAACTCTGGACTTCAGGATCTGGAAGAACTATTTGGCCCATCAGGGACCACTAGACAGTCGGCCACCCCAGCCCACTCATAGTCCATCACAGTGCCTCCCCCATTAGTATCCAACATGACAGCACCCACCCAACGTCACCACACCTCTGTCCGCCAGACACGTCAATCAGCAGTGTGCCCACCTGTACAGGGACCCAGTCCACACCTCACCGCCAAGACAATCAGGGACCTGGGGTCAGTGGGCACACTGTTCAGGGGACAGAGGCACATGGGAACAGGGAACTGGGAGGACCGCTGTGCACCAGGGGGAGGACAGGCCCAGGGAACCGACTCTCCGGGAGGCACTCACTAATGTCCTGGGGGCTTACCAACAATCCCAGGACAAGATGGGCCAGATCCTTACCAACATGCTGGAGAACAAGCGGCTGCAGGAGGTACACCATCAGGAGACCAGGGATGATTTGCAGGCCCTCAATACCACCATGGTCTCCATAGCTGGGGTGCTGGTAGATATGGCCAACATCCTGAGGGAATGGATAGCACAACAGCGGGCTCCTACCACTAGCCAGTCTACTGACCAGCCCACCCTTCCACTGCAGCTAGTGGGCAAGAGGCCCTGCCACAGGACCCACAGCCCACCAGCACCCCTCCTCCTACAGAAGGTGAACCACCCCACAAACGCTCCCTGCGACCCAAACAGAAGCCAGAGACTCCTAATAAGACCAAGACCACAGCCAGGAAATGAGACCCTCCTGAATGTCCCCTTGTGTCCCACCCTGTCACCTTGTCCATTCTGAACTGCCTTTGCTCCCCTTCCCATGACCGCTTGGACACTGGACCTGTGCCACAAACAGACTGGAACAATACCCTGGACTTTCCTCTAACATCACCCCATTCCATTGCACTTTTCCCCAAATTATGTGCACAACAATAAACAACCTTGAACACAACTTGAGTGACAGTGTTTTATGCAATGAAAATGTGCATTTATGGAAATAGCACATCTTGTGCAAATTATCTGAACACTGTGATAGCATACAATGACCTGTAGCTGTCTGTGGTCATCACATCAGTACACAGTTGTTACATCACCAACATCTGCAAAATGAGAAGCCATTGGTGACAGTAAGTTGAGATGCAAAGGAAGTGAATGCCATCCTGCTACAGCCACACAGAAAACATCAATATTCAGAGGAATGGTCAGTTCCGCTGTCTCACCTGTGTGGCATTGGAAGTATTGATGTATAACTGATGTTCTGTTGTCCACATCCTCAACCTCTGCCTCCTCATCCTCACTGTCCTCAGTTTCCACTGCTTCCACAGGGGCATTTCCAGTGTCCTCCTGCTGCAGATAAGGCACATATCTTCTGAGGGCCAGGTTGTTCAACATGCAGCATGCCACTACTATCTGGCAGACCTTCCCGGGTGAGTAGCACCTGTCAGATGTAGGCATCTGAACCAGGCCTTCAGAAGGCCGAAGGTCCTTTCAATAATTCTCCTGCAAATGTGTTTCACCAGGACAGACAAAACCTTTGCCAAGACATTTGAGAACATTGGCTGTGATATTTCTGCTGCCAAGCCCACTGTCACTTGGAAAGATGGGGGATCCCAGTGGGATGATGGATAGCAGATATCAGAAGGCTCCAATTGAGCACACAGCTCTGTGATTGTGGCCCAGTCTTTAGGTGAGTATTATGTGCCTTTCTTTCAGTGTAGCTAAGTCCACAAGGGGTCTGTACCCAGGGTCTTGCCTCCTCCTTCAATTCCTCCACAGTGGTAGGTATCTAAGGGACAGAAGAGTGAATAGACTGTGGAACCACTACTTCAGTGTACATAGAGGAATAACTTGATGTGACATTGGTAATGGCAATGTATGTGCAAATTATAGACATAACGCAGTTTTCGATTATCTGAATATTTTCCACCACCATAAAATGGAGATCGCCTGTCCTGCAGGAAGGGACAGTTGGAAGTGAGCTAACTCCGCGGGCGCTGCAAGTCATGGTGGAAGGTGGTCTTGCACCGCCGTGCTAGTCCTCATTGGATATCATGGGGCTCTATGGAGTACAGTGGCCAATGGGGATCTCCAGGGGCAGTGATGGTGTACATCGCCGCGTACGTGACTGCCATTTTCTGCCTATAACCTCACTTGTTTCGTGACTTTCCACAGGACAACACCTACACTGCTTGTGCTGCTGTGACATGTGTCTGCATCCTGCCAAGGCCTGTGTGACCGGGGAAATGTCCCTTGCCTTCACTTCGGAGGAGAAGGAGTGCTTGGAGGATGAGGTCCTAACCCAGTATGGGCTGCTGTATGGGCCTCCAGACCAACAGGTGAGTACACCTTGGGCATGAAGCATGTGACAAGGTTGCATGGAGATGTGTGTGCAAGCATCATGTCATTTGGTGGTGTCCTATGTCTGGTGGTGGTGTACATGGTGGACGCTGGGTGGTGTGCCAATGGGGATGGAAGGGAATTTGTGGTCCATATGTGTAATAGGCTGGATTCTCTGGTTAATGGTGTCTTCCTGTCTGTATTTCCTCTGCAGGTCAGCGCCCATCAGAAGAAGGGATTGTGGCATCGCATCGCCAAGGACGTGCAAACCCTGGGGGTCTACAGCAGGCGGAGCACCCACTGTAGGAAGAGGTGGGAGGACCTGAGATGCTGGGCCCAGAAGACCACGGAGGCCCAGCTGGGGATGGCCTCCCAACAAGGGTGGGGTGCCCATCAGAACCTGACCCCCCTGATGGCCCGCATAGCTGGATGGGATCTTGAGGGCATCACAGCAGCCACAAGAGGGTGAGAACAGTGTGCATTACAACTATGATTGATAGGTGGTATGGGAACCTAGTGGTGGGGGTCATTTAGTGGGTACCCCTTAATGCCTGCTCAAAGAATGTAGTGTTGTCCAGCTCAAGGGTAATGGTTGTCTTGCCAAATCTAGTAACCAAGCTAGGTTGCATTCCATGTCAGACAGGGCTTACTGACTCCCAGGAGGGGTGCATTTGGGGGTGTTTTGCTCACATCTTGTTGTGGTAACTAGCAAATGTAATGCCAGTGTGATGCATGGTGCTCAATCCTGATCCCTGTGTTTGACGATAATGTGTTTGCCATCCGTGGTGTTGGTGCTGTAATTGACCCAGTACACCCTTTCTCTCTCCACCCCCTTTTTTCTTCTGCCATCCTGTCCATGTGTGCATTAGCATCATCTGGCGGACGAGCAGGGGCACCAGCGACAAAGGGAACTGCATCCCACAGGACCCAGGAGGCAGAGTTCACCGACGTCGAGAGTACCAGTTGGACAGAGGGCGAGAGGAGCACCACAGTGGAGACAGGAGATGATAACACTGACTCAGATACCTCTTCCGATGGAAGCTCCCTGGTGGTGGCAGACACCTCTCGAGCCACCCCAGCTACAGGTACAGCCGCCACCCCCCTGTACCAGCACCGCCCTCCCAGAAGCCTCTCACTGAGCTGTCCGTGCCCGCTTACCCAGATGGTGGGTATCTCCTTCGACCCAGGCACCTTAGGCCCTGCCCCAGTGAGCCCTGCTGCCCCAAGTGAGGAAGCTATTGACCTCCTGAGGTCCATCTCTGTAGGGCAGTCAACCATTGTGAATGCTATCCAGGGGCTGGCATCCCAGATGCAGCAATGCAATGCATTCCTGGAGGATATGCACAGTGTACTGGCGGCCCAACAGAGGTCGTTCCATGCTCTGGCCTCCTCTCTGATGGCAGCCATTGTCCCTGTTCCTACCATCCCCCTTCCAACTACCAATCTCAACCCCAACCCATCCCATGTACACATACAGACAAGCATGCACACCAAAAATCACACAAGAGTGACACAGACAAACACAGGCAGCACACAAACACCAGACAGTTGCACACACAAAAACACTGCTGCATTCACACCTGCATGCACTGCATCAACAGCCAACACCACTATCACCACACCAAACAGCACACAACCTTACTTGCAGACACCTCCACAACATCCATCCACGCGTCCCCTTTGTCCTCTCCCACCCTGTCTGCCCCCCCAAGATACACAATGCACACACTCAGACACCCAACAGCCATCCACCTCACATCAGCACACTACCTGCACCCAAAGTCAGCAGACATACACCTCCAACAACCACTCCCTCAACCTCCACTCCCATCCCTCCTCACTCATCCCGCCCCCACCTTCCCTAAGAAGCTTTTCCTTGCCCAACTTGACCTCTTCCCTTCCCCTCCCCGCTCTTGCCTGTAAGAGCAGGGTCACAACAACCCAGCCCAGCACCTCAGTCAAACAGTCCACGGGAACAGTGGAGGCACCTCCTAGTCGTGGAGGCAGGAAAGGAAAGGATCCCACTCCACCACCCAAGAGAGAGAAGGATCCCACTCCACCACCCGAGAGGGAAGGATCCCACTCCACCACCCAAGAGATGGAAGGATACCACTCCACCACCCAAGAGAGGGAAGGATCCTACTCCACCACCCAAGAGAGGGAAGGATTCCACTACACCACCCAGAAAAGTGAAGGTTCCTGCTACACCAACTAAGAGAGGCAAGTGGCCCCCTCCAAAAGCAGTGGGCAAGAAGCCCTCATCTCCAGCTGGAAAACAGCAGCCCTCACCTCCAGTTGGAACACAGCAGCCCTCCCCTCCAGCTGGGACACAGCAGCCCTCACTTCTAGCTGGGACACAGCAGCCCTTACCTCCAGCTGAGACACAGAAGCCCTCACCTCCAGCTGGGACACAGCAGCCCTCACCTCCAGCAGGGGGCATGTAGGCCACTCTCCAGGGACTGTTTTACACAGAGCCCCCTCCAGAACCAGTGGGCAAGTTCCCCCACCTCAGAGACTGTGACCTTGCATTCCCCAGCAAAGGATAATGGGCATGGAGCCCTCTCCAGAACCAGTGGGCAAGTTCCCCACCTCAGAGACTGTGACCTTGCACTCCCCAGCTAATTGTAATGGGCATGGAGCCCCCTCCAGAAGCAGTGGGCAAGTTCCCAACCTCAGAGACTGTGACCTTGCACTCCCAAGCAAAAAATAATGGGCACGGAGCCCCCTCCAGAACCAGTGGCAAGTTCCCCACCTCTGAGTCTGTGACCTTGCACTCCCCAGCTAATTGTAATTGCATGAAGCCCTCTCCAGAACCAGTGGGCAAGTCCCTAACTTCAGCTGGGGTGCCCCCTCTTCCCCCTGAGGTGCCTAACCATTCCCAACATGATGTCCCTGCACGGTGTAGTGCGGATTATGTCAGGGAATGACTTCGGCCTTGGACTGTACCTTGTGGCCATGTGGGCCTTTTGTACTTTGAACTGGCCATTGGCCCTTTCGGAACAGTGAATAAACTATTTTTTTTCATATGGACAATATGGTGTCTGTTGGCATACACTTAAAATATCAGTACTGCCTAACTGTTGTCCTTGCATTATTATGACATGTGCCGTGTGACATTGTTCTTCCTCTGCAGCTGGTTGAGTGTATGGTGTGTGTGTGAATGGTATGTGTTGCGTGTGTCACTCTCCTATTCCTTCCTCCCTCCCTTATGTGCTAGGCGGCTGTACTCACTGTCTTGTAATTCCGGTTCCATGGGGGGGGTGGTTTTCTCTGTGTAACTAATGGTGAGTCTTTCATTTTCTGTACTGTGTTTCCACCAGGCTTTTGATGGCACTGGTACCACCCCTGAAATCCTGGCAGTTTGCTATGTCATAATATGGATGGGCGGTTTCTTGGCTTCCACCTGGCTCTTGATGGCTACCGCCGTGGTCAGAGGTGTTAATTCCCTAGGTGGTTGGTGTGGTTCCTTTGGCTGTCTATGGGAGTTATCACCGCCATGGTCATAATTTGGCGGTAATTACCGTCAGCCTGTTGGCGGTATTACCACCACTTTAACAGTCACCGGCAGTGTCATAATGACCACCTAAATATTAACTTTTTCCCAATCGAAAATGAGCAGTTTTTAAATATAAGAAGGCAATTCAATGTCATCCTATGGGAGAAGTATTGCTCATAGTAGTGAAAAACAAATGTAGGAGTTTTTCACTACCAGGACAAGTAAAACGTACAAGTACATGTCCAACCTTTTAATTGAAATGCACCCTGCTCTATTGACTACCTAGGGCCTACGTTAGGGGTGACAAGTGTAATAAAAGGGACGTTTTAGGCTTGGCAAGGGCTTTGTTTTGCCAAGTCGAATTGGCAGTTTCAAACTGTATTTAGGCTGCAATGGGACCTGGGACATGTTTAAAGGTGCTCTTTGCGTGGGTGCACATTATGTGCTGCATGCGTACTAGCAGCATTTAATTTACAGGGCCTGGGTATATGGTATACCAGTTTACTAGGGAGTTGTAAGTAAAATAAAGATGCCAAGCAAGTGTAAACCAATTTACCCATGGTTTAGGGACTGAGCACAAGCACTTTATCACTGGTTAGCAGTGGTAAAGTGCACAGAGTTCTAACCAACAAAAACAAATTCATAAAAAATAAGGGGATGAAGGTAAAATGTTTGAGAGAAGACCACATTATAGCTGACAGGTCTATCCAGGGGCCTCCCCTGTCATCAGCAAAAGTTATATGACACCTCACCTGGAGAGGCCCTTTATTTTGTCCTCTCAATCAGGCAGGCACCAAAAACAGTGGGGGTCCACGACCCACAGAACTGGTTTAGAGGGACCACAGAGGATGGGCCTTTCATTACCCTAGCCACACTTCTAGGTACACACAGGGTCTGCACAAGGGAGGAAGGGTTTCACCATCTTGAATGTAGGCAGAGAAAGGTACTGTGAGATTGTGTTCAGTGGGGCAAACAGGAATTGCTGAAAAGTGAATAGGGTTAACCCTGGGAACTTTTAACTTTTGTTTAGGGGGGAGCAAGAAGCTGCCCCACCCAGAATCTAGTGCCAGGCGTAAATGTGTATTTGAGTAGCTTCAAGTGGTACTGCAGGCCCTCTTTATCAGCCTAACAGTACTTGTTGTACTGTAATTATATTACTCAATGGGTGAGTTCATTTCTAATTAATAATTAGAAGATTATTGTCTAAATTGAAACCATCAATGCTAATATTGACCTTTTCTAGCATGTCCAACATACATGACTCATTTGAGTATGTACCATCTCTGCAATCCTCACCCTGGTGCTCCCCGATATAAACCCTATGTAGGTGAGTTACATATAATGTGCAATATTCCTATATGATCACTTTCATGCAGCACTTCCACTAACCACAGATCCTCCTACAAACATAGATTTAAGGATGTAGCTGTTCTAGTAACATATGGTGTTTTCCATCAGCTGTCCTAGTTTCAAACTTCTGTTCATTGATGAACTCTCTAGCACTAGTCTCCCTATGATTCTCCAACATAGGTGCCCCATTATCGCCTGTCCGGATGAGACCTCTGTTTTTCTATTGGTTTGAAACCCCATCAACAATATACTGTAAAAAATATATTGAAAACAAGTATGTCTCACAAAGAAAAAGCTGAGGTTGTTTGATATGTATCAACCCATACTAAAAATTTGCTATATGATAATTACTTTCTTCTTTATGTGTTATCACTCAGGACAGAACACACTTGTTAGTTATCTTTGTATATTTTTGCAGCTGAAATATGGAGACTGATAGGTGAATTCATTTTTTCTTCTTTAATAACGTTTTTGCTTCTAAGACAAGCTGGAAACTATTATATTACATTGAGATATGCAGGTATTTTGCTGCTAATTGTTATATGTTTTGAAATACATTCCTGGTGAACCACTGACACCCTCTCAGAATACCACTGGTCCTAAGGAAGAATGGAAAACCTTCAATCTTTAACCTGAGAGGAGCCCAGAAAAATGTGACCTGCTCCCTCTTTTACCCAGGACAAAGATGTTGGCTCCAAGAGTCAGAAGGCTGATCTCTTCTTCAAGCAATAAGAACACACAACCCTACAAAAGGACTGATGCCTTAAGGCTAAACATTAGTTTGGCAGGAATTAATGTGGTCATGTATTCTGAATGCCTAATGTCTTGAGCTACCATACAATCAAAGAGTTAAAGTTTCTTCCAGGCAATAAAGGGAGAGTTAAAGGGATCCTGCAGCACAAAGTTCCTCTAGGATTGCTTTTGTTTAGTCTGTTTGTTCAGGGCACCCAAGAGCAAATACGGACAACATGGACCTCACTTCTTCCTGCAGAGTCAGACTCCTTCCCTTTCTCAGCAGGCAGGTAGGCAGCTGTTTCAGGGCAGATACACACCTCCTTCAGGAAGAGATGCAAACTTCAATTGATTTCCATTCATTTCTGTGAGACTGAATGTTAGACAGACACCAGCCCTAGTTCCAAGGCAGCTCACTGAGTACTTATTAACACACTCCCTTCCTTGGCCAAAGAGGACTTGGGACTGGGATCAAAGGGGTGGTTTAGGTTCCATTTTTATACACAATGTTCAGATAGCTGTGGATCCATTGTCTCAAACTGTAGAACCTATTGGGCATCATTCACTTTGAAATGTTCTTTCTAGGGTTTTCTCTAGACACAGCTTTCTTTTGTGTAGAGTAATGCTTCCCGTATTGGTGTGAGAAAGTTATCCTTTTTACAGTGATCACCCCCATTTTTTCAATGATGCTGGTGGTTACTGACTCTTATTGTACCCTTGGCTCTGATAACTAGAACCTTGGCCAATACTCTGTTTAAAAGGTATATGGCAACCCCTGCACCTCCCACAACCTCGGCATCATCATCTACAGCAAGCCCACCTTCAAATAACAGATAAACCAGTTGCATCCAGCTTCCTCAACCTCTACATGTTACAGAAGATCTTCAAATGGAACCCCATTGAAACCAGAAAAACGGTCACCCAAGTCGTCTACACCAAGAGACTAGACTACGGAAATGCCCTTTATGACGACTCCCCGCCCAGCTCCTCCACTGCCTCCAGACCATCCAGAACACAGCAGTGAGACTCATCCTTCTTCGAAGAACCCACTTCACCCCCCACCTCAGAAGTCCACACTGGCTGACGGTGTGCAAGAGATGTAGATTCAAACTTCTCATCATCACCCTCAAAGCCCTCCACAACATTGGATCCAAGCTAATCAACTGCAGACTTTCCTTCCACCAGCCAACAAGGGAGCTCTGCTTGACAACCCTTGCTCTCGCCCATGTCCTAAAAATCAGACACAGCAGCTGCAGAGGGTGCTCCTTCTCCTACCTAGTGGCCAAGAACTAGAACGACCTTCCCACACCTCTGCATCTTAAACACCCTCCTTAACTTCAGAAAAAAACTCAAGACTTGGCTCTTTGAGGAGTAGCTTGGGAACACTGCAACTATCCTGAGTTTCTGGATAGCCCTAGGGTGATAAGCAGCACTTCACAAATACTATGATTGATTGATTGATTGATTGAAGGGCATGATCATTGGTTTCTCTGACAAACTCAAGAGGAGGTAGGATGTTCTACTCCCATTCCTACTTTTTTGCACACTGTGTGGTCCCACAAAAAGGGTTGGCTTGAGTCATGTTGAATAGTTTTTTGGGCACCCTGTATGAGGGCCATTGAGCCTGGTGAGAGAGGCTTGTGAAAAACCTCTCAAGAAAACCAAAGACAATGTACTGGATAATGAACTAGGCCTGAGATTTAGCATGGCAGAGTACTTGTAGGAAGCAAGCAGGAACCTGGAGCTTAAACCAGGACAGATGGTGTGGGAGTTGGAGCCTGTAGATCCCGGCACCTGAACTGCAAGGCCAGGTCCTTTCTGAGCGGGAAACAAGCATTCTGGGACCAGTTTCGGAGTATCAACCCGCATCAGCAAGACTAGCTTGAATCCAGAAACACAGTGAGAAAGGGAGCCACGTCTGGCATACACTGGCCACTTTGGGCAAACAGCAACTAAACAAGATGATGAACAGAGTGATGACACTTTTCAAACACTCACCCCCAGTCACAGATCTGGGTTTAATCCACTGTTCCTTTGCTCACAGTGCCACCCTAGTACAGACCAAGCCATATGCAAATCAGTCTTGACCCTGTTCCCCATGGGAACAATCCAGCTCGAACTGCCAGGCCAGGTCTTCCCTGGACCCAAAACAAGAATCCTCATGAGACAGGCTAGCTTGAATCCAGGTGCACAGTGAACAAAGGACCCACGTCTGGGCACACCGTGACTGAGGGTGAGTGTTTGAAAAGTTTCAGCACTCAGTCTATCATCTTGATGTGTTGCTATGTTTACCCTAAGTGGCCAGAGAATACCAATACGTAGGTCCCTTGATCACTGTGCCACTGAGATTCAAGCTAGCCTGGCTGATAAGGGATGATACCCCAAAACAGGTTCCAGGATGCTTGTTCCTGGTTCAGGCAGAACCTGTCCTGCAGTTCATGCTGGACAGTTTCCATGGGGAATAGGGTCAAGACTGATTTGCATATGGCTGGGTGCAAACTGGGGTGGCATAGTGAGCAAAAGAACAATGGATTTAAGCCAGATCTGTGACTGGGGGTGAGTGTTTTATTGAGACCTTGACTGGACCTAGTTGTGATTTGTGGCCTATTGCTAAGTGTAGGTACCTACCTGCCCTTGCGAATAATCCACTTTTCAACAGGTGTCAATGACCTAGGCAGAATGACCGGCTTAGGACTTGAAATCCTAATGAAGGATACTTTTGGTAAATTAGTGGAACTTTTTCCATACTTACCCTTGGTGTTCTCAAACATTTGACAAAGGCAAAAGTGGAAGTGGCCAAACTAATTTTGACCACAGACAGATAAATCCAGGAAACGTGTCAATGAAACCATTTCGACATTCCTCAGAGACCACAACATGGACCCTATATATTACAACAATTAACGCTTTGATATGGAAGAAATATATAGAAATTATGGAGTTCATTTTACAGAGAAAGGCAACAGGGTGTTCCCTAACAACGTCAAAGATTGCATCCTGTTTTATGTGTAATAATCATCTGCACAACATAAACACAAATGTTCTTTTCAGAGCCAACCCTTTCCCAAACACTAGTTAATTTTCCTTTCAAACTCCTTTTTTCAATGTCTCACTAGGATCTGCAGATCTGTCATGGATCTCAAACCAAAATCACCAATTCAATGCAGAACAGCAACATGTTTTGACTCCCCAACAGATCTGCAGATCCATTTCTATCCAAAAGCACCAGTTTAAAACAATAACAAATTTCATACAGTGGACACCTAAGTGTCTGTGTGGGTGTGTGAGTGAGTGTGTGGGTCTGTGAGTGTGTGTGTAAGAGCTTGTGTGAGTCTGTGTATTGGTCTGTGAGGGGTTATATGGATGTCTGAGAAGGTGTATTGTCGTAGTTTGGACTCTTGCTCTGAGCAAGACTGCTGGTCTCGGGATGACAGTACTTTCGTTTGTAGGTGACTACGTTTCTTCCTACAACTAGTTGTAACTGTTGTCCAAACCTTACCGGCTCACTAGCAGTACCTCACCAGAATCACAATAGTAAAAGGTGATTTGCAGCAGTCGCTTATGCATGGACTCAAAGTAAGATATCTCAGGGTTGTCGTGGTTAAACAGAAATTACCCTTTTCTCACAGATTTATTATGTCTCATACAAACAAAGGCAAAAACACAGATGCAGTGAAGTTATAATAGTTTTTATTTAACATAACTGCCATTTGCGATAAGTTGCATGAACTGCAATGATTAGGATAATGAATATACCAAGCAACAGTATCGTGAAGAAGAGAGTCATGGTTATAAAGACCCCCACCATTTTTGCAATATATGAAAGAAATATATATATATATATATATACATATATATATATATATATATATATATATATATATATATATATAAATCTTCAACAGATGGGCTGATGGCCATCTGACGGCTGCACCGATCCCGTTGGTTAGATCCCAGTTATCGAAACAAAGTCATATCCAGCAAGCTCGAGTTCAGTTCATTAGTTTATTTCTTTATACAGGTAACACAGAGTCCTGAAATACGATGTCAACGCGTTTCGGCAAAACGCCTTCTACTGGACAAATCTGGCTGCAGAGCCGGCATCATTTAAATGCAAGATAAAATCCTTCATTTATTTCCATAACACCCTAGTGTGATCTAAAGCGGCGGCCATCTTTGATCATGCAAAGATCTATATTTAAATTCCATAATTAATAACAGAATCACCTACATCCATAGAAATACTTTACGTAATTAAAATAATTTAAATTGGTGCGACATAGATATCTTATATGTGTCACCTAAGAAAATCCAAATAAACAGTACATATCATTGATTCATTCTGATGTCAATCGTAGGTTAACTGTTCAATAAATGATAATGTATGTTAATTCATCATCGAGACCACATTTATCAGTTATTCTGGTCAACCTACATTCAATTAAATTGATCAAATGTTATTTAACGTATATTTTTTTGTTAAATTTCTATGGATTGTATTCTTCTATACAGGTATATAAATATTTATTTATAGCTTTCTCAATTTATAGACACCATCAGCCTATCACGAATTTTATAAATATTGCAAAATGTTAAAAACCAATACAAATAATTTATTATTGCACATAAATCAATCCAGAAAATTGATAAACTGTAAAAGATTAACTATAGAAAATTATTACAGGATTATTAAATAATTAATTAATTAATCATAAAAAACCCTAATTTATCATACAAAGATTTCTCAATATGTAATTTTTTATATATAACAACAGTCAACTGCATTATATCTATATTTAAAATCTTTTCTGTGTCATCAATGCAACCTCATATTGATAATAATAAGTTGCAATATCTAAATAACTTTCAATACAATATGATCTATGATCTCGTGTTGTAGTTACTCGATTAGCAATTGGCCTACAATTTATTTTTTATTTTTTATTTTTTATTTTTTGTATATATAGCTAGTTGGTGCCTTACATCAAAATCATATTTGATAGTGTTATAATACTTAAATACGTCTCTATTACCTGTATATTTTGAATTAATTCTTCTCTGTCCTTATCTATATAAAGAGTAGCTCTATAAATGCATGTAGTTAATCTGTATTTACACAGGGCCTAGGCTTAAAGTGCAAAGTGTTAAGTGATAAAATAGTCATATGGGCAAAATGTGCATGTAAAGTGCAACTAAGTGTTAAAAAAACTATAATATTAATTAAAAGGATTTTGTTTGTTTCTTTCTCTTTAGTCCTATATCCTATATGTATATATATGTTAATTCAATTTTCAACGTTTCTTAAGTTACAAGGAAGGTATGATCCTAAAGCCAATTAGAAAAAGAGACATATATAATCATGAAAAATTGCCATTTTTCTACAAAGTTCCTAAAACTTCAATTGGGGATAAAAATAATAATAAATATAAGTTCATAAATAGTTACCCCTTTGAATTTAATGATGGTTATAATCTTCTCATCTACCTTCATAAACATGATAATAGTAAGATGATACCATATTCACAGTTATGTTTACAGAATTAAAACACATTTAGAGTCTCTTTCTAAGTTCAAAAAATGAATACAATTGATGGTTATAGTATCATCTAAGATGGACACATAGCTCAGCATCAAGATTGTGCCCCCTAGGAGATTCAGAGCCTAATAATAGAATCATCTTCGATTCCATTTGTCTGAGCTCTAATGTTCTATTTCCGGCTCTAGGATTGTTTTTGATGGATTTGATACCATAAAAGGATAATGTACTACAATATCCTTTGTGTGTGTCCCAGAAATGTTTAGCCAAGGGATAGGTTCTATCTTGGTTTTTTATGGCTCTAAAATGTTGTAAGAATCTGACTTTTAACTTGTGAATAGTGCTCCCAATGTATTTTTTGTGACACCCACATTCAATAACATAGATCACAAATTCTGTGTCACATGTGATTCGGTCTTTAATATCACACTGGCGACCATCAAAAGTTTGATACTATTGCATGTTATGGGCATACTTACATGCCTTACAATGGCCACATTTCCAAAATCCCAAACTTTTTTGGCTCAACCAGGATGTATTAGCTTTCATCGAGAAATAGCTTCTGGTCAAATAATCTCCCAGTGAGCGCGCTTTACGAAATGTTATGGACGGATGTGCACCTATGTTATCCCTAATAGTGGGATCATTCTGTAAAATGTGCCAATTTTTTGGAAGTATGGTTCTTAATGAATCATGTTGTTGATTATATTGAAAGAATATTCTAGGTGATGATTGTTTAGGCTCACTGCTGATTACTGTGTTGTTAAAGAGTAACTCATCTCTGCTTTTGTTTTTGACCCTGTGCTGTGCATCCATCAAAATTTTAGGAGGATAACCTCTACTTAGGAATCTTTCCACTATTGCCCTGGCTTCCAAGTCATATCTGTTCTCATCTGAACATATTCTGCGAGCCCGCAGTAACTGGCTATAGGGTATACTCCATTTTAACTAAGTTTCTTCCTACAACTAGTTGTAACTGTTGTCCAAACCTTACCGGCTCACTAGCAGTACCTCACCAGAAACACAATAGTAAAAGGTGATTTGTAGCAGTCGCTTACGCATGGACTCAAAGTAAGATATCTCAGGGTTGTCGTGGTTAAACGGAAATTACCCTTTTCTTGCAGATTTATTATGTCTCATACAAACAAAGGCCATAACACAGATGCAGTGAAGTTATAATAGTTTTTATTTAAAATAACTGCCATTTGTGATAAGTTGCATGAACTGCAATGATTAGGATAATGAATATACCAAGCAACAGTATTGTGAAGAAGAGACTCATGGTTATAAAGACCCCCACCATTTTTGCAATATATGAAAGAAATATATATATATATATACGTACAAGATGGAATATGCTCTAATACCCTAATGAGAATAGGCCTAACTTCCTACCTGAAGGAGAGCTGGGTTTGCTAAACCTAATCTGCCAAAGCCATGTCCATGAGAGGAGCCCCCAACCCTCGTTACCTTGGAATGAGGTCTCTATCTCAGACTCCGTAGGGACACGAAGACTGGGTCAGTGTCAAGACGACTGCAGCATCGGTATCAGCGATGGTGGCGATGCCCTCTGGTCGGAATCGCTCTGATTATCTGTCTGAAGTGTGATGTATTTATACAGATCTACAAGGTCCCCTGACGTTGGTGTATTCCAAAACAATAGATAACAGGCATGCTTGGGACGGCAATTAATATCAACATCCCTCGAAAGTATAGAGAGGGAAAATCCCTAAGTGTGAACACATACTGTTTGTTTGTCTTTTGTGCTTGATCTTGACGCCTTGGCGCAGTGACACTGATAATAAAACTCATAACAAGTGGCCGAACTATAAACAAGGCAGCCATCTTAAAGGAAATAAATAATTAAATGAGCTAAGACAGAGCAAGCTAAGTAGGTTAAAAGTCACTAGGTGACGGGGGCACGAGTTTACAAGCCTATGGCTAAGCTAACTCCTGTTATCCCATTAAAACAAACTAGGATTCACTACAGTATGAGTGCTCGTATAGTGCTGTGAATGGGTGTGTGAGTGCCTGAGTAAATGGTTCAGTGGACGTGTGAGTGGTGCTATGAGTGTGAGAGTGGGTGTGAGTATCTCTATGTGTGTGTGAATGGCTGTGCGTTAGTAGCCTTATGTTCTCTAAGCGGGTGTATGAGTGGCTGTATGAATGCCTGAGTGACTATGAGTGGCTATATGGGTCAGTAAGTAGGTGTGTGAGTTATTTTGTGTGTCTGTGAGTGTCTGAAGGAATGTGTGAATGGGTGTGTGAGTGGCTGTATGGCTCTGCGAGTAGGTGTGTCAATAGTTTTATAGGTGTGTCAGTGTTTATGTGAGTGGCTGTATGACTGTGATTCAGTATGTCAGTGGTTGTGTGGATGTGCGACTGCTTCTTTTGAGCTGTGACTGGGTGTGTAAGTTGCTGTGGGAGTGTCTGTTTAGGTGTGTGAGTGGGAATATGAATGGCTGCATGGGTCTATGCATAGGTATGTGAGTGACTGTATTGGTCTGTGACTAGTGTATCAGTGGTTTTGAAGGTGTGTGAGTGGGTGTGTGAGTAGCTACATAGGTCTGTGTGTAGGTATCTGAGTGGCTGCATGGTCTGTGAGTGGATGTGTGAGGGGTTTTGTAGGTGTGTAAGTGGGTGTGTCAGTGGTTGTACTGGTATGTGAGTGGGTGAGTGGTTTTGTGGTTGTGTGAGTGATTAGATGGGTCTGTGGGTGGGTGTGCTACAGAAGTATGGATCTGCGAGTAGGGGTGTGAGTAGTTTTGTGTATGTATGAGTGAGTATGTGAATGGCTCAATGGGTCTGTGAGTAGGTATATGAGTGATTGTATGGGTGTGTCAGTAAGTATGGCAGTGGCTGTATGGGTCTGTGAGAGGGTGTGTGAGTGGTTCTATAGGTCACTTAATGGGTGTACAAGTGGTTTTGTGAATGAATCAATGGGTATGTAAGTGGCAGTATGGGTCTGTGAGAGGGTGTGTGAGTGGCTGTATGTGTATATCACTGGAAACTTGAGTGGCTGTACAGGTCCAGGAAGGTTATATGAGTAGTTTAGTGAGTGTGTATATGGGTGCCTGAGTGGCTGTACGGGTCAGTGAGTGGGTGTGGGGGTGGCTGTATGGGCTTATGAGTGGATGAAGGAGTGTTTTTTTGTGTGTGTGAGTGAGTGTTCAAGTGGCTGTATGGCTCTGTGTATGGGTCTATGAGTGGCAATATCAGAGAGTGTATGGGTCTGTGAGGGGGTGTGTGAGTGGCATTGTGGGTGTGTGAGTGTATGAGTGGCTGCATAGGTCTATGAGTGGGTATGTGAGTGACTGTATGGGTCTTTGAGTGTGTGGGTGTTTTTGTGGATTTGTGAGTGGATGTGTGAGTGGTTTTATAGGTGTGTGAGTGACTGTATGGATCTGTAACTGAGTGAACGAGTAGTAGACCGGGTATAAGACAGTGTGTAAATGGGTCTGTGAGTGCCTGTATATATGATTGTGTATTTAATTTTTTATTTTTTGGGCCTGGATCCATGGATCCATCACAAATTCACATTGGGGGCTGCGCTGAGCACAGCAGTTGTCTGTGAATCTGTGCACATGTAAAAAACAAAGCATTTTGGGGCAATCACTCGCCCATCACAGGTTCCTCTGTGACTCCTCTATCACACCCAGGGAGCCAGGGTACCTCTAGCCTGACCCCTTATATTACTTTCCAATTTTATTTTGAGTGCTCTGCACTGTGTTCCGATACATAAAATGGTGGCCATAACTTGCCCGTCAGGTTTCAGCCAGCTGTTTTAACTCATGTTTTTTGTTGCGTGGAACCATTAGTTTACTGTCATGGATCTATAGTGCATCTGCATCCCTAGGTTTCTATGCTTGTTTGTACACACACACAAATATACCAGGAGATAGTTATAGTTAGGACCATGTTTCCATAGAAAAAGCTTTTTTTGACTTGCCTATATTTTTGGCACCGTTTGGAAATTCCTCAGGAATATTTCTAAAAAAACATGTGCCAGTGATTCTTGTTGTGCTTGGGAAGTGTTGGGGTGCTCCGTCAAATGAAGCAAGAAAACAGAGGGGTTAAAAAAATTGCTTCTCCCATGGTAATTCCCATAGGATCTTTAGAAACGACTGGCAGAAAGCTAGCTTTTGGTACGCAGATTGTGCTTTTTCTAATTTGGGGTAAATCCATCTAGTAGTTTTGGAGATATTAAAGGGAAGATACATTTGTATATCTCTGGCTGTGAATAAATCGTGAATATTTGTGAATTTTCATGAAGGCCACCATTTTATGTTATCGTAAAGGTTACCAGGTGTTGCAAATTGAAATGATAAGTGGTACAAGGGGTCAGGGCAGAGCTAACTTGACCCCAGGTCTGCGATATAGGGTTATTTAGGGTCAAATTATGGGTTTAAAAATATTTCTCATCATCATGCATGATATCCTCAAATTTTCAAGCATATTCTAGGTTATTTGAGGTTATGGAAAAAAAAATCACGGACTCATTCATACACGAATTCATTCACCCATATATGCACTCAGAGACTCATGTGCCCACTCACACACCCACTCAGACACTCATGCATCCACTCAAAGCCACTCATAGATTTACACACCCACTTTCAAACCCACTCAAACACTCACACACCCACTCACTGATTCATTGACAAAGACGGGACCTGTGGCCAACCTGCACTGCACATGGCCAAAGGATGGTGGTTATAAAGACTTGGCTGCATGGTCTGGCCACATGCCAGGCCTTGCGACCAACACCTGGCCATGAGCGGAAGAAGTTTGAATAGTACATATTGATTACAATGACTTTACTTTAAAAAAACATAGAAATTCACTGAAAAAAAAAAAAAAGTACTCACATTCACTCTTGCAAAAACATAGAAATTCAGCACTCAGAGTTCTTTCAAATAACTATAACTCTTGCCCTAAGGTAACTAGAATTTGTGCCGTCGCCATGCACAGATATTTGCTCCACATATTATATCATTGATGAGATCTTGTATGGCATCTTTGATATTATCACTGCAATAGTTGCAATAAAATTATCAATTAGAAAACTGTGCATGGCAACAGAGCATGTTATAGCTACCTTAGGGCACATGTTCTAGTTACTTGAAAGAACTCTAACTATAACTGCTGAATATATATGTATATATATATATATATATATATATATATATATATATATATATATATATTCACTAAAAAAACAAAGGTTACAGGGAAGTTATACTTAGGCTCAGATTTTAAATGAACAACCTGTAACAGTTAGAGTTATCTCAAGTAACTATAATGTAGTGTAGCCATTTTTAATGTAGCTTTATGCGTGTTTGCTTAAAGTATTAGGCCTCTGTGCACTTTGCCCTAGATGCATTTTATTTAGTCTCGCAGTGTTATTTTACAGTAACCAGTTTCACTGTCTTGTTTTACTTTCTTCTATCACACTGTTTAGCTTACTTCAGCACTGAAGTTCTCAAACAAAACATTCTTGCTTGCTCTGTGCTTCAGTCAAGGATACAGTCTGGTACATTGCCGATAGACGTGGTAGAAGTTTAGTCTTTAGGGTTCGTAGACAGTACACATTCTTACGTACGGACGTTTCTTAGAACACCGGCGTGTTAGTTATAAAAACTCTTTCTAGTCCTGGTACACGAAAGAAGGAGATTCCGACCAGGAACCCACAACTAGATGCTGACTGCCCTGTGGCAGATGCTGATCCAGATCACAGGCTTTTGCGCAGGTATGAGGGTTGATGTCCTCCCGGGGAACCTGAAAGGCAGGCTTAGCGCTTAACATGCTGTGCTCAAAATATAACTTAAAGAGAGAAAGTAACCTAGTTGCAAGATGATAGCATTATTCTTATGATTCACTCTCCTCGTTACTATTTCAATCCTACTGTGTTGTATGGTTCTGGTTATTGCGGCTCACACCTTGTTTTCTAAAATGCAGTCGTTTTATTAAACCAATCTTTAAAACTCAAACTGCCTTTGTCATTTATATATGAGACCGCACTGTGTATGAGAGAACTGGTTGTGACCACGACTTCCCTGGGAAGCACTAAGATGTCATGCGCTCGGCTGCCCAATTGTCTCTTCCCTTTGGGAAAGATAAGTCACTGCTAGTTAGCCAGAGCTTACCCCGGATTTGGGGTGACACGGGTCCTTCGCCATGGGTCAGACTTAGTACCCCACACTGTGAACGATCTTGCCGCCCAAAAATCCATTAGTCTCATTAGGATAAAGAGAGCCTACGCGACATGGCACCGCCAACGTTTGGTCTGGCTCTAATTTTTGGGTCCACCAGTTTCTCTCGGTCTCATATAATGATCCCTCAGTTCCTTTAGCAGAGACGTCCGTGGCACTGAGGACTTCCACCATTGCGGTATAGGTAACCCTAAATACAGCGGATGGTTGTTCAAGCTTGAACCTTAAAAGGAAAGACCCCGTTTTGGTGTGTCTTCTCTGAACTATTGCTGATTTTCTAATGGCGAATCCCCAGGCAATACAAATAGCTCCTAATATGAGACAACCGCTCACAGCACATTTGCTTGTGCATGGTCTTACGATCCAGGGTGGTCCAGTCTCGTTTGTAGTGGCCGCCCATGCAGCCTATAGAACTGAACTTTTTTACTCTTGGGTCAAATTTCCAGCAATTAATGGGAACACAAATACATTTCATACATATACAGTTGAAAACACGCCTGGACAGTACAGGGCGTACGCATACCTAGAGATATCTCTATCTTATCAAGAACATAATAATTGGCTTGATGGCACCCTACCCCATACAATATTACTGGTAAGGTTAGGTCCACTAAGTAATGATGGTCCAACCTTGCCTTTATTAGCCACATATACACCACATCCTGCGGTTGCAAAGATGGCGGTGGCTGAAGTTTGATGTTTATATACAGACTTAACGGCTACATATAGACGCTTAGTACAGTTTGTGATGCAGACACTAAATACAAACCCAGCGCGTGCTGCTCCAGCAAAACCACATGCAGTAACACCAGGTATAAACCCGGTGACTGTACACTTAATTATGGGTAAAGTTCCAGCAAAATGAGAGGAGACTCCGTTTTGGCTGGCACAAAAAATAAATACGGGGGAGGCAGTATTTCCCCATACGGGACCTTAGGACAAACATAGAATACTAACTATGTGTTTGCCATTTGGAATGGTTCCCACAGTGGACCATTGTAATACATGGGGCACTGTGTTTGCCGCGCTCTATACAACGGCACACGGTACACCAACATTGGCCAACCTACCGGAAATGCTTAAACAAATTCAGGATGAATACGGGGCAGCCCCAGCCTTAGATTTAGAAATACAGCTGATGGGCAACTTTGCCACGGTTTCTTCAATAATCCTAAGTAATCTTAAAGGGGAAGCATTTGCACTTGCAGTGCGTATGCGTCTTCGTGACGTCCCGCAACAAGATCAGGAGCGGGAACTGCCAAAAATAATAGCGGAAACATATTCCAGTATCGGTCGAGATAGCCTAGGGGCTCGATCACAAAAACCTCAATTTCAGGGAAAAATTTGTAAAGAAAATGCTAAACAGCAACCTGAGGGTAATAACAAAGCGCTGGGAGAAAAAACAACAGACACCTAAAAAATAAGGGGGAGAATCTCCACGTACGGAGACCCCACAGAATAGGTATAATCTCAGAAATAGGGATAAAATAAAAACACCTGATAGATATCAGTGTACTGATACACGTCAATCTCGTTCCTTTCAGGAATCTTCGGAACAGAGAAATGAGAGAGGTGGGTGGTCAGAGCGGAGAACAGAGTACGTGAAACCGAGACAGGAATCACAACGCTCTTCTGAGGTTTCTGTCAAGAAGGAAGAGAAACCAATACAACCAAAACAACAGTTTAAAAAGAAAAAAGTGGTGCCAGTCTCAGCAAGACATGCCACTCAAGAAAAGAGTTCTTTTGAAGAACAAAACATGGGCACTAGCACTGCTAGACAGCGCAGCAGAGGTCACAATAGTTTGCCGGAATCTTCTAGAGCATCTGGAGGTGAAAGCAACTGATGACTTCATACAAGTTGCAACAGCAGATATGCGTGTCTCTGAACCCGATAGGGTGTACACAGTGACTTTACAATTGGAGGGAGACATTGAACGCACTATACACGCAATCTTTTGGGATTGAGTAGTTAATACATATGACATTTTTCTGGCTGAACAAGATTGGCCGCCTGACTTTCTCCGCACCTGCCCAGTGGGGGAGGAGGTTATTAAACCTTTGTTCTAGCCCCTTGTTCCAGTGGAACTCGCGGAGTCCTATTGGATCAAATGGGCTCTAGCACAAGCACCTGCCTTATATAGCAATTACGTAGGGTAGGATAGGGATTCTCCATATCATGTAATTCCGATTAAAGGTGAACCTCATCCACAACCGCAATATCCCATAAAACATGAAGCAAGGGCACCGGTGAGGGAAATACTTACACAACTGGAATACCAGGGGGTGACTGAACCCTGTGTCTCACCGATGAATAATCCCTTATTCCCTGTAGCTAAACCGATCATTCATATAGAATAGTCTTAAACTACATACAATTTGAACGGACATACAAGTACATATGCTATACAAAATTCACATAGCGCTGCACTGATGAACAACATTGTGCGGAAAAAATATAAAACGACTTGAGACATCTCGAATGGATTCTTCTGCCAGACTATAGCACCCGAAAGCAGGGATTTGACAAGATTTAGCGCGTTAGGCTCCCAGAAAAATTAGGTCGTTTGCCTCATGGGTATAAGAACAGCCCGGGACTGTTTGCAGCTCGTGTGACTGAAATTTTACACGAGTTGGACCTTGAAGCGCTGTCATATGTGGATGATATATATCTCACGGATAACGAGTTGCTACAAAATTTAAGATGGGTCGCCCGCATTGTTGTAGGGTTTGCCAAAATCGGCTACAAATTTAACTTTATAAAATCGAAAATTGCCTTCCTCAACGTCATATTCCTGGGATATTAGCTGTCGAATGAAGGTAAGAGCCTAGCGCCCCAATTTTTAGAAAAATGTGCACAGTTGCAACCACCAAATACGATTAAGAAACTCCAATCGTTGTTGGGCTTTCTCAATTTTGGCACAACATACATTCCTGATTATGCTACACGCATAAAACCTTTATATGAATTAATACGTCCTGATTTTTTGAGCAAATACTGGACAATTCACATACACATACTCTTAGGGAGTTACAGGCAGACATGCTGGCAGCGAAACATCTACACACACTGGACAATAAGACACATTTGGTCATCAGGGTGATAGCTGGGGCCATTGGGTTTACTTATGTCACATTTAATGAAGGTGAGACAGTCCTGATTGGATACAAGTCACACTTGAATTCTGCTGCTGAACAGCAATTTGCTCCCACTGAGAAAATATTAACTGCTGTACAGATGGCTGTTATTAAAAAAGACCTCTTGCCCCGGGAAAACGCATTATTGTTGTTTCTCCTATTACGGCCCTCGAGGCTGTTACAAAAGCTAGTGTCCCGAACGCAAAAGGACTACATCCAAGATGGATACAGTGGGCTACGTCTTTGACAGCCACTGATGTTGACTACATTTTTTACCCAAAGTTACAGACTCAGAAATTTCTACAATATGAAGTTGAATATCCAGTTCCCGCTGACACGTTGCCTATTGATCAATATCAAGTGGTCATGTACACCGATGGCTCTGCGCAACTGGTCGGTTGGAACAAAACACCAATATTCGGCTGCATGTGCAATAGTGAGCAGCCATATGGAAGGGGAGAAATTCTGCCCCTAACATACTTATACACAGACCTTAGGGGATTGTACAGAACAATTGGCTGAGCTAAAAGGTCTACTGATGGCATTAGAACATACAGATGCGACGCAGTTTACACTGATTGTTTGTGATTCGTATTATTGCGTCCAGTCTTTTAATGAATACCTACATTACTGGCGCTTGAATGGGTTCAGAGATTCAAAAGGCAACACCATAAAACACAGACTACTGTGGGGGAAGGTAGCAGACCTGAAAGAGATGCTACCCAAAGTCCATGTTGTACATACACTTGGACACCAGCACGTTGGAATACACGTTGCTGGGAATACTTTGGCTGATGAAGCCGCAAAGTCGGCAGTGGCGGTTGCCACTGCGGCTGCAGTGACTCGTTTGAGTTCCAAACCAGACACAGAGATTATGGCTGCCATAAAGGCTACAGTTGATGGCACGCCTTATCCTAAAGGATTTCCTAATAAATATCAATACTTTATGGGGAGTATGCTGAATGCTGAAGTTAAAATCACCACATAGGCGTACGCGACATCCCAAATAAGAATGTAAGACCACAATTGATTAAAGCAGCACATGAGGGAGTGGCATCTGCACATGTGGGCGTGGCCGCTGCAATTTCGCTATTGCAGGCCCGTTACTGGTGGCCTGGTCTCTATAAAGAGACAAAGCAGTATGTCCTTTGTTGTGACATCTGTCAACAAATTAAAGTTTCAACAGCTAAGCGCCCGCTGCAGACACCCCTCTTAATATCCAACAGACCCTTACAATGTGTGTACTTGGATCATTGCGGTCCACTAACACCAGATAGTGCATACAAATACATACTAGTTGCTGTTTATTCTTGCTCCAGATTTGTGTGGGTGTGGCCACAGCGCTCGGCTGACGATCGGACTGTTATTAAAGATTTGCGAATCTTTATTGGTACATATGCAGTTGCGTCATTCCATTCGGACCACGGCCCTGCTTTTGCCTCAAGGGCATTCAGGGACACCATGGCTTCGTTGGGGGACCAGCTCCAGTACTCATCTCCATTTCAACCCAAGGGAAATTCTGTCGTGGATCGATTAAACTGCGATTTAAAGCAATCCTTAACAGCCAGAGTCATAGGTACGGGTCGTAGTTGGCTAACCGACCTGTATGGAGTTCAGAGAGCACTAAATAACCTACCTAGAAGCTCCCTGGGGGTTTGTACTTCATATGAGTGCCTGTTCAGAACACAAATGTTTGTTCCGGATCTTGATGGTCCTGGTGTGGAGGCGGCAGAAACGCCTTTTGACATAAATGATCGTGTCACTGATTTGCAGGAATTACAGTAGTTCCGTGAAGATAACTCTCCTAAAAGTGCTGCCTCCACAGGAATTAAGGATGTGCCAGTAACACCTACCGGCTGGATTCCCAGGGTTGGGGATCTTGTGCGTGAAAAGGTTGCAGTGAAAAAATAATTTGGCCCTTCTTATCGAGCACCAGTCCCTGTGTTGGGGATACACGGAACGAGAACTGTTATTCTACCACCGCTGCTGGGTGCCAAAGAAAATCGCTTTGTTTCCATTGACAATGTCAAAATACAACATATGGACGATTCTACACAGCAGAACGTCCAGTAGTTCCTGAATCCCTCTCACTACTGGGGAAGTTGTTCCGCTTCAAGTTATCTATACCAACACTGTCACCTCTCCGAGCTTGGGGAGGGTGGATGATGGTCTCGCATTAGTTCCACTGACAACAAATAACTTAGAAACTTTTGATCAAGTCACCATGACTACTGACGTGACGGATGGTGCTATCTACAGTGTACCACCGCGAGAAACACCAACTCCTCCATTGAATACGCCAACACCTTTTGCACGAACTGCCTCTGGTTACTTTGCCAACAACGACGATGGTATATCAGACTCGTTTGCCTCTTCGACTTCTGACCTATCAGAGCCACGTAAGCTGATGTGTTGGCTTAAAGATACGTATTTTGTTTTTCCATGGACCTATCTGTGGCTCTTGTTGACTATGCTAGCATTTTTTCTTTGGTTAGGGTTTGTCATTACCTTTTTTCTGTTGATACATGGTCATTTTCTTCCTGAAAGATCAGCGGTTGAATAGGTGGAGGAGGTGTTGAAGCCACATTTTTCATCACATAGGGTTCAAAGAGACTTGTCCTTTGTGAACATTTCTGCAGTACTGATTCCGGATGGGATTGTGTGGGATAAAGTAATGTTTGATATATACAGTCCCACTGAGATAATTCAAATAACGTATGTCCTAAAGTTATTTATGGATGATATAGTAATACCAGGCATTGTATCTGATGATTGGGATGTGAAGACAGTTGATTCCATGATGACTGAATTACAATATTATACTGTCTATGAAAATGAAGATGTTTACCAGTTTAAAGACAATTATGGTGACATGTTTTGCTATAATTATTATGGGCACTATTTTATGCATAAAGCAATTAGTCCGAAAACAATATTTGACTATACGCAATGGGAGCATTGCCCAACTCCCCCGCAGGGGAGTTCCAAAACTTATTCTGACAAATTTACGTATTTTTCTGGGCATCATCAAATGAATGCTAAATCATATTATTTTAGGTTAACTCCGTTTAAAGAGGAACAAATGTTGTTGAATAATATGAAATTCATATACTCAGATTCTTTTGTTTCCCAACTGTCAATTGAAGGTTATGAATATTGGAAAAATAATTTTGATTTGAAAAGTGTTTGGGGAACAAAACATTGGCAGACAAGGGGTAGAGAAACATTGTTTAGGGCATGTCTCATTCCAGTCCAAATTATTTTTTTAAATGAAACAGTACAACAGACTAGCTGTTTAGGCTTAGCAACAATCAGAGAATTGAATATGCCTAGTATACCTGTCCCTGCAAAAATTAATAACTGGCAGAAATACATAAATGCCACTTTTAGTGAGCTTACAGAATGGGTCCAGAATGGTACATTTAACATTTCATTGACACGTCTGGGCGGGTGGTTATTGTGGCCCATAGACACCAACGGGTGTCATCAACGTTTTGTCACCTCCTCGGGGAGTTTCTGGATGAGTAGGTCAGACCCTCGCTATATATCGCCAGAACATGCTGAAATAATTACTACATATAGTGTGGGGAAATTGTGCCAACAATGGTTGAAATCATCCTCGCTAGATGCAGTTAAGACACATCTCACTCTCCTGTCTGATAACACTGACTTATAAGACTTTTTGTCAGCCCCAAAGACACCACTTAGGAAGCGTTTCTTGTATGAAGTACACAATGAAACATGGAAACTTTCCCAGCAGGAGGCTGCAGTCTGGTTAAGGCAGATAGATCAGGAAAATATGGAAAAGGAATTAGCTGTTGGGGATAATGGAATTTACACCTTGTCCACTGCATATATACGATTAACAACATTGTTTCTTCTGCAATAGATATAATACGATCTGGTATGTCTTCTTTATATCATGGACAAAGTCAGACAAGGTCCATTATGCAGTTGGGTTGGACACTTCAGACATTGAAGGCGGGTCGTGTTCCGTGGCAGCACATCAGTGCCAGGGAGATCTTTTTTTTCCTTTAATTTAACACAACAACAACAACTAATGGCTAAGAAGGAGGCGACTTATGTCATGCTCAACATTGAAAAATTGGAAAGATTGCCTTTTACCGTGGCCGAGATCCCCTCTGCAGAGTGGTTGATACACGGGGTTATTAATCTGCCCATTTCTATGTTACAGTTCATTTCCTGTTTGAAACATGTTCCGGTAGGCAGATATGAGAAGTTGGGAGATAGTTATATCCATGAGGTGTGGGAGCCTCCCTTTTTGTACTAATGCCCCAATGGCATGAAAGAGGTCTTTCTTAGCCCGTAGTGAATGCGAGACTTCAGTCAGCCATTCGATGATTTGTAAGCAGCTGTCCTTGCATGGGGCATGTAGTGCCTCAGTTGCGAACTTGGCTTGTTATCTGAAGGGAATTCCGGTCCCTTTTATTAAACGCACATTCCAGGTGCTTTCAAACGGCAGCTACTTCCTCCTCAATAGCGAAGACTGTGGTGGCATGCGGGCCGGAATAGTTTACGTTGTTTCAGTCACTAAGGTTGTTACTTGCTGCGGGAGTGTGTTGTTTCCCCCCACTAAATTAAGGGAGGTAGCAGATATCTGGCCTCACATTGCTACTTCCAAGGTGAATTTCGACAAGTTAACTAGAGTAAAAGCTTTATTGTTTCAGAAGCATGTGGCCCTCACATCTGCACGCAAGACCTACACACTTCAGGTGGCAAGGTCATCGGCAGAAGTACAGTACCTGTTAAATACCAACTTTCCAAGCCACTTTGATCAACTCGTGGGACGTATATTTAATGCATCCAGCACGGCTGGATTAGCAATTTTTTTTAAAGCTGTTGGTGTTGGTTTCATTCACACCTTCTCTTCCATATTCGGTTTAATACCTTTGGCTATTCATTCAATTTTCAGAAGCATTTTGGGGGGATTTCCGATAACTTTGGCCTTATTAGCCAGCATTTTGCTGTTGCTGTTGTTTTTCTGCATTGGCTGTCCCGCCGCAACAAGGACGAATGTGGGCGCTCCCATCAGCCCAGCTGTGTCGTGAACGCATGATGCAGCACTTTGGAGCAACACTCCTAGGACATTTGGAGTGTGACTGGTCTCTGTCATTCATACCGGTTTTGGATTGTGTGCAGCCTGTGTTTCGGTGCCGTTGGTGCGATTTGGAACATGCACTAGCCGCCTGTCTCTCACAGCAACACCCTCCAGTGATTGATGCTGATCTGTTGATGTTCCCGATGAGGGCTCATTACCAGACATGCGTGCTGCGGCTGCGTTTGCTTCGTGAGGCTGATTACGAGGTACCCTTCCTGGAGGAAGTTGATATTATCTTGTTCACAGGCCCTGTACGGGATGCCGCCCTGGTTGACACTGGGGCTTTGGAACACACCTGCTCCTTCATAGTATTTGGCATGGATTTTCCGGTTTTGTCATCTGCTGAAGTGGAGAATCTCCTGCTTTCCATGACCAATGTTTGAATTGAATCTGTTCTAAATTGACACTGTTATATGAATTCAGCATTCAGCCACATGCTTATTTTTAAATTGAGGATTATTGTGCTTTGTTGTCCTCTTGACTTGTTGAACTTCTGCAGGTTTTTAATTATGTTTTAGCTTCGGGCATTTTTAGCTTTGACTTAAACCACTTTCTACCGACAAGGGGAGGGTGTAGTGTAGCCCTTTTTAATGTAGCTTTATGCACGTTTGCTTAAAGTATTAGGCCTCTGTGCACTTTGCCCTAGATGCATTTTATTTAGCCTCACAGTGTTATTTTACAATAACCAGTTTCACAGTCTTGTTTTATTTTCTTCTATCACACTGTTTAGCTTACTTCAGCACTGAAGTTCTCAAACAAAACATTCTTGCTCGCTCTGTGCTTCAGTCAAGGATACAGTCTGGTACATTGCCGATAGACGTGGTAGAAGTTTAGTCTTTAGGGTTCGTACACAGTACACATTCTTATGTAGGGACGTTTCTTAGAACACCGGTGTGTTAGTTATAAAAACTCTTTCTAGTCCTGGTACATGTAAGAGGGAGATTCCGACCAGGAACCCACAACTAGATGCTGACTGCCCTGTTGCAGATGCTGATCCAGATCACAGGTTTTTGCTTAGGTATGAGGGTTGATGTCCTCCCGGGGGAACCTGAAAGGCAGGCTTAGAGCTGAACATGCTGTGCTCAAAATATAACTTAAAGAGAGAACGTAAGCTAGTTGCAATATGATAGCATTATTCTTATGTTTCACTCTCCTCGTTACTATTTCATTCCTACTGTGTTGTATGGTTCTGGTTATTGCGGCTCACGCCTTGTTATCTAAAATGCAGTCGTTTTATTAAACCAATCTTTAAAACTCAAACTGCCTTTGTCATTTATATATGAGACCACACTGTGTATGAGAGAACTGGTTGCGACCTGAGTGACCACGACTTCCCTGGGAAGCACTAAGATGTCATGCGCTCGGCTGCCCAATTGTCTCTTCCCTTTGGGAAAGATAAGGCACTGCCAGTTAGCTGGAACTTACCCCGGATTTGGGGTGACAAGGGTCCTTCGCTGTTGGTCAGACTTAGTCCCCCACACTGTGAACGATCTTGCCGCCCAAAAATCCAGTAGTCTCATTAGGATAATGAGAGCCTACATGACAATAACTCATGCCATAAGGTATTTATAACTCGAGTCTCTGCCATGCACAGTTGTTGTGGAAAATACATTACTGCAGATATTACATTGATATTATCAGTGATTTTATCAAAGATGTAATGAGTGACGTCATTTGTGGGGTAATTAGAAGTGCATGGCAAGGGTGCAGTTTATAGTTACACTCATGCACCCACAGAGAGATGCACTGTCCCTCATAAACCCACTCAGAGACCCATTCGTTAAGACACTCAGACACCCATTTACAGTCCCACTTGGTCACTTATACACCCACTCACAGACCCACTTGGTCACTTATACACCTACTCACAAATCCACTGACACACTCATGTACCCACTCACAGACACTGTGACACTCATACACACACTCAAAGACATAATCATACACTCAGACACCCACTCATAGACTCATTCACACACTTACACACCAACTCACAGACCCACAAAGACACTCATGCACCCACAGAGAGAGAATCACTGACCCTCATACTTCCACTCATAGATCCATTCAGACACTCAGACACCCTCTCACAGTCCCACTCAGAAACATGTACAGCCACTCACAGAACCAGTGACCCTGATACACCCACTCAAATAAACACTCAGACACACATAAACACACATTCAAAGACCTATTCAGACACCCACTCACAGTCTCATACACCCACTCACAAACTCACACAGACATGCACCCACAAAGATGTATTGACCCTCATACACCCACTCAAAGACCCATTCAGACACTCAGACTCCACTCACATACCCACTCAGACACCCACTCAAAGACCCACTCAGATACTCGGACACCTACTCACAGACCCACTCAGACACTTATACACCCACTCAGACACCTAATCAATCACTCACATACGCACTCACATCCACTGTAGAATGTGGTTCACAGCATAAGAGAGTTTTTAAAAATCACTCTCAAATAACAAATGGAATATATAGGGAACAGATTGTTGAAACCTAAGGTCCTCTAAATATAGGCTTTTTTGCCTACATCCAGCTGCTGGTATTTGTATAGGTCTCTCATCGTAGTGCCCGCCTACTCCTGTTGGAAAGAGGTGGTGGAAAACAGTGAGCCTCTAAACTTTTTTCACTCACTCTCACTCTCACTCTCATTGGAGCTCCTCTAGCGTGTTAATTTTGAAACAGATCAATAGCATCCTCAACAACTTTTTTTTGTAATGTAGTTGATGAATACTATGGTGCTCATATATTTCTTCTGAATTTTGCTTATCAACTTTTTCTATTTGTCCGCTTAATTGCAGTGCTTCATCATTGATACAACTTACTTATCCAGTAATATCTACGTTTGTAAAAAACATTATTTTCTTTCAAGTATATTGTAGCTTTTTTGTTTTATTAACATCCACCAATTCTTGCCAGATTCCTTTACTTTTGGGGGGTACTCCATTCACTAGAACAATCAATGATTCAGCTATATCCTTTTCAACACCAACCGTATCAACATTTATTTTTAAATCCAGAGGTAAATATACAACTCTTCCTTTAAGTTCTTTCTGTAGTTCTGCTGGTTGCAGTTTCCTGGTTTATGGCTCATTCAAATAATTGCTTGAAATGAGTGCACAGTGTGCACTAGAATTGACTCATACCCGTTTAATTGACTAAGTTTTTCTGGAATTGGCACTAACTCTAACCGATTATGAATTGCTCTATCTGGCTTTATTCATTTGTTATAACAATACGTACATATTGTTGAACTGTTCTTCTAGAAATACTACTCCACTCATCATTGCTGTTTTCTTCAGTTTTAGAAAATTGAACTACATTACGAGTATGGTTTTTGTAATGATTATGGCAACAAATTGCGTACATACTCAGGTTTCTCAGAGAATACTATATTTAATTTTTCTATTCTGTGTGTAAATGTTTCAGTACTTATCTATACACTTCTTCTACGGCTCTCAACATTCCCTTCTCATATTCTCTGTTATCTTCTTCAGGCTCAAAGAAACAGAATTGAATATCTTCTGAAACCTTCTCAACATCTGCCACATTACCATGTAACAGAGCTCTATTCAAATCTTCTAAATAGAACGCTGGATTTTTTTCAAAATAAAGGTGGTCATTACGACCCTGGTGGATTACTTCTGCCAGGGCCGCGGGACGCGGTGGCACCGCCGACAGGCCGGCGGTGCCCCGCGGGCATTCTGACCGCGGCTGCTTAGCCTCGGTCAGAGAAGGGAAACCAGCGGTCTCCCGCCGGTTTCCCGCTGCCCCCAAGGAATCCTCCAAGCCGGCGCAGCTTGCTGCGCCGGCTTGGGGATTCCGACTCCCCCTCCCGCCATCCAGTTCCTGGCGGTTCTCCCGCCGGGAACCGGATGGCGGGAGGGCGAGTCGCGGGGCCCCTGGGGGCCCCTGCAGTGCCCATTCCAATGGCATGGGCACTGCAGGGGCCCCCGTAAGAGGGCCCCAAAATGTATTTCACTGTCTGCCTTGCAGACAGTGAAATACGCGACGGGTGCAACAGCACCCGTCGCACCTTCCCACTCCGCCGGCTCGATTACGAGCCGGCTTCATGGTGGGAAGGTCGTTTTCGCCTGGGCTGGCGGGCGGCCTTTCGGCGGCCGCCCGCCAGCCCAGAGGAAAACTTGGAATACCCTCCGCGGTCTCTGGACCGCGGAGCGGTATTCCTGACGCGCAACATTGACGCCGCCCGTCAATGTTGGAATGAGGGCCAAAGTCTCTTAGCTAGATTGCACATTTTTGAATGATGCACAGCTAACATTCTAAAGTGGTAAAAAGTGCCTTTTCACACTTTCTTTGAAAGGTGTGCCAATGAATGACCTTGTAAGTTAGTACATGTTCTAAATTTGCGTGGCTCTTGTTCTTGAAGCATCTTAATTTTCTGTTTCAGACTCTTCCATGAAAATTCTCCTAGAAAATTTTTCAATTTATCAATTGATTCCTGACAGACAGTACAAAAACTGCTACACTTCTACCTGTACACAGGACCTTGATTACCCTGACCTTGTGCCGCTTTAGCTATTACTTGTTCTACATTCTTATGAACTATCTGTTGTTTTTTCTGTGGAACTGCCATCCCTCACTTCACAACAATGGCCACTTGTGTCAACTGCATGCACTAATGTGTTCCCTTGCAATTAGCTCTCTTCATTAAAAAATGGTTCTGTGCTAGGCCTGTGCATCCATTCACCTTTAAATACTTTACAAACATTACTTTTGTTAATAATCCTTTTCCTCAATGTTATTTTTCTCATGCAGGCTACTGTTTTGCCTAGTGTCTTCATTCTGTTCAATGGATAAAAAGTTTCCTTTTCAAAACAAATGCTTTGTCCACTATACTCTCAATAACTTGCTTCTGTTTAACTATAGTACTTCTCTTTCTTTACGTACTCATCTTTTTCAGCAAAATTTGCATTACTCTAGTTTGAAACATTTTTACTCTTATCTCCCTAATATCTTTTTGTCTCCAAGTCAACTCCTTCCTTTCCTGATCACCTTTTCTACTTTTACTAGCAAGTAATCCTTCCTCTTTATTCATTTGATTTACAACTCCTCTTTTCATTTGACAACAGTTTTTTCTATGTGGCAATTTTCAACACACTTTTTTTTAGAAAGTCCTTAATGCTCTTACCACCTTTTCTTTTTTCTTGTACACATTATCCACCTTATCTGACTGTTTACTGTCAGTTTGAATTAGGTAGGATTGCTTCCTCTCTTTCCTTTTTATTTCTCTTCTATTAGGCATTCTGACTCTTCTTTTTTTCAGTACAACTATATATGCAAACCAAATGAAAAATCCATATACCTCTATGGAAAACAGTATAACGTTATATATTACAACCAATTAGCTCTGCCAATGTGTTCTCTATTAAATACATGTGTGGTAGTGATTATCTAATGGAGTAATAAATTATTTGTCCTAAAAGTTCACTTTCACACTTTACAAATATATTTTAATGTCAACTCAATGAAGAACTAAAATTGCATTCTCAGCCTCTGCACTAGTAGGGTGAAGTCATGCTTTAAGGAGTACTTTACTATTTGGCTGTCCAGTTTGTGGCAGTACGTGCCTACATATCTGTGTAATTGTATGAGTCCCTCAATAGTGTTCCATCAGATGTTTAAGTAAATATGAGACTAGATCAGTGAATCTTTTACTAACCCAATGAACCTGTAAATGTGTCTTTAAATGACTCTATAAATAAGTCACTGCCTGTGTTGGGAAGTGCAATAGTTTGTACCTCTGTGTGCAATTCACTCTGACACTGCTGGCTATCTTACTATTATGTGGGTATGTGTTTGAATTTATAAATAACCATTTCAATATCTATCTAAAATCGCTAAAAAACTAAGGTGGTCACTACAACCCTGGCGGACGGTGTTAAAGCAGCGGTAAGACCGACAACAACATTTTGCAATTACGACCGTGGCGGAAACCGCCAACAAAGACAGACACTTTAACACTCCGACCGCCACGGCGATACAAACAAACAGCATGGCAGTCACCGCCAACAGACAGACGGGAGACAATGTACCGCCCACACTATTACAACCCACCAATCTGACACCTTTTCGGGGGCGGATTCACCGTGGATAAAAACACGGCGGAAACAGGACTTCGAAGGGAAAACGCTCACCTCTACACACCCCACAAGGAACGAGGACACCATGGACCCGGAACTCCAAATTCTCCCTGCAATAGTCTTCCTGCTCCTCTACCAGGAGCAGAAACACTGGCGGCGAAGATCACGGTGAGTAAAGCACCTACGACACAGGGGAGGGGGAGGGAAAAAACAGGGACACACACGCAACACCCCCACCCCCACCCTCACCCACCACATCACACACACTAATGCATCTTGATACATCAAAGTTACCCCCCAACCCCCCTGGAAGAATGCAAAGACAACAGAAAATGAGTGTAACCATTGTAATATATTAAAAGCAAGTAGGCAAAAATATATATATACACCATGTACAAAATATATACCAAGCATAGTAGTCCAGGTAGTGGTCCAATTAAGTCCGTGGAACACTGGGCCCACACGGTATGGGCAAGGCCCCCAAAAGATCCCCGACCATGACGGAGAGAACACTGCAGGGGCATCAGAGAGCAAGAAAACAGTCACCTCAGGGGGAGGGAAAGAGGGGGCACCTCAGCCGCTTGAGTGCACAACGCCAAATCCACGAGAGGGCCACATACCCACTGTTCAATCCTGGGGAGTGCAAAGCCACAGTCTCTCAAGTCTCTTCAGTGGGTGGGTTGCCCACTGTTCAATCCTGAGGAGTGCAAAGCCACAATCTCTCACGTCTATACAGTACAGTGGGTGGGTTGCCCACTGTTCCATCCTGGGGAGTGCAAAGCCATAGTCTCTCAAGTCTCTACTGTGGGTGGGTTGCCCACTGTGCCATCCTGGGGAGTGCAAAGCCACAGTCTCTCAAGTGGATAACAGTCTCCACTGGTTCTGGAGGGGGCTTTGTGCCCAGAGTGCTTCATCCTGCCAAGGACAGAGGTAGTGGATGGATATCTCCACTGGTTCTGGAGGGGGCTTTGTGCCCAGAGTGCTTCATCCTGCCAAGGACAGAGGTAGTGGATGTAAATCTCCACTGGTTCTGGAGGGGGCTTTGTGCTTCATCCTGCCAAGGACTGAGGAAGTGGATGTAAATCTCCACTGGTTCTGGAGGGGGCTTGGTGCCCAGAGTGCTTGATCCTGCTAAGGACAGAGGTAGTGGATGGATCTCTCCACTGGTTCTGGAGGGGGCTTGTTGCCCAGAGTGCTTCATCCTGCTAAGGACAGAGGTAGTGGATGACAGTCTCCACTGGTTCTGGAGGGAGCCTTGTGCCCAGAGTGCTTCATTCTGGCCGTGACGGACTCAGTAGCATCAGTGCCCTTGGTCATGGGCCAGTGGTGCTTGAGATGACGGTACCCTGTTCAGCGGTTCTTGAGGTGGCGGTGCCCTGTTCAGCAGTGCTTGAGATGGCGGTGCCCTGTTCAGCGGTGCATGAGACGGCGGTGCTCTGTTCAGTGGTTCTTGAGACGGCGGTGCCCTGTTCAGCGGTGCTTGAGATGGCGGTGCCCTGTTCAGCGGTTCTTGAGGAGGCGGTGCCCTGTTCAGTGGTGCTTGAGATGGCAGTGCCCTGTTCAGCGGTGCTTGAGACGGCGGTGCGCTATTCAGTGGTGCTTGAGACGGCGGTGCCCTGTTCAGCGGTTCTTGAGGCGGCGGTGCCCTGTTCAGCGGTTCTTGAGGTGGCGGTGCCCTGTTCAGTGGTGCATGACACGGCGGTGCCCTGTTCAGCGGTGCTTGGAGTGGCGGTCTCCATTGCAGTGACTCAGCTGCTTGCGGTCCTTCATGGCCCAGTGGGGCTTGTGCTGGCGGTCCTTCATGGCCCAGCGGGGCTTGTGCTGGCGGTCCTTCATGGCCCAGCGGGGCTTGTGCTGGCGGTGGCCTCCTGGGCAGCTGGGCTTGTGCTGGCAGTGGCCTCCTGGGCAGCTGGGCTGGTGCCAGCGGTGGCCTCCTGGGCAGCTGGGCTCGTGCCGGCGGTGGCGTTCTGGGCACCTGGGCTTGTGCCGGCGGTGGCCTCCTGGCCAGCTGGGCTGGTGCTGGCGGTGGCCTGCTGGGCAGCTGGGCTTGTGCTGGCGGTGGCCTCCTTGGCAGCTGGGCTGGTGCTGGCGGTGGCCTCTTGGGCAGCTGGGATGATGGAGGTATTCTCCGCCGTGCTGCTCTTCCCAGACTTGATGACTTTCTTGTGCCCCTTCCCCAACTTGGAAGGTGTCGCAGCTGACTCCACACTCCCATCTGTACCCATGGAAGCGGCTTTGGTGGCTGGAGTCTTCCCCGTCTCCCGCCGGGCACTGGACAACTTCTGATGCTTGACAGGTGGGGGACTGTCTATGCTGTAGCTCCGTGCCACACTGGCTGCCCTGGTGGCTGGTGCACTCCAGATTCCGGTGACTACAGGCACCACTGGTCCCGGAGATGTTGTGGCTGAGGTGCTACTTCGGTACCTATGAGACGGACGGGGTGGGGGAGGTGTGGGAAAGAGGTCAAGGTTGGACAGGAAAAGTTTTTTTGACACACTGGGACGGATAGCTGGAGGGGGTTTGGGAGTGGAATAAGAGGTTGTGGTTGTAGAAGGTGTTCGTTTGGTGACTTTGGGTGAAGGTGCATGCGCTGGAGGCTGCCGTGAGGTGGAAGGCTATTGGGTGGGTGTGTGTCTGCATTTGTGTATCTTGGGAGGGGGCATCACAGACACACTGGGAGAGGACACAGGGGACGTGTGAATGGTAGTGGGGGTGGTAACTGCACGTGAGCTGGGTGTGGTGGTGGGTGTGCTGATGATGGTAGTAGTGGCTGTAGAAGTAGTGCATGCAGGTGTGAGTGTAGACGAGACTGGGAGGGAGGAGGGAAACGAGGAGGAGGGGGACACAGTGGAGGCATTGGATGTTGGTGTGTCTGCATGTGTGTGATGCTTGCGTGAGTGTCTATGGGATGTGTGGTGCTTATGTTTGCCAGAGCTTCCCTTGTGTGTTGACTTGTGTGCATGCTGGTCTGTAGGTGTGCTTGGGATAGGCTGAGGTACAGGCGATTGGGTCTGGGTGGAGGAAGTTGGAGGGGGGAGGCTAGACACAGGTACAAGGGCTGCCATCCATGCTGAGGCCATAGTCTGAAAAGCTTGCTGAAGGGCCGCCTGACCAGAATGAATGCCCTCCAGGAATGCATTTGTTTGTTGCAACTGCCTTTCGACACCCTGGATGGCATTCAAAATGGTAGACTGCCCAACAGTGAGGGACCTGAGGAGGTCAATGGCCTCCTCACTGAGGGCAGCAGGGGTGACTAGGGCAGGGCCTGAGGTGCCTGGGGCATAGGTGATGCCCACCCTCCCGGGTGAGCGGCCACGGGGCGAAGGCTGAGGGGCTGCGGGGAGGATGATGCTGGAAGGGGTGGTGGTGGCTGTACCTGTAGATGGGGGGGCACAGATGTTGCCGTCACCACAAGGGAGCTCCCATCAGAGGACGAGTCCGTGTCGCTGATGTCAGCTCCTGTCCCCGCCGTGGAGCTCCCCTCGCCCTCCGTCCCACTGGTGAAGTCCGATTCCGTAGTGTGGCCCTCCATGGCCATGTGGGATGCAGCCTCCTCGTGCTCCGTTGCCACTGCTTCTCCGCCTGAAGATGCTAATGCACACAAGAACAGGGAGACCACAAAAAGGGGGGACGACAGAAGAAAGACATGTTGAGTGCATGCATTACTGCTACCTCGGCGGACACGACAGACACAGAAGCCTCCTGCACTACGCCGCGCTCTTGGGCTCCACTGTTCAATTCCTGGGAAATGGCCTAATAGGCTATGGACGACATCTGCACACATGGATGACACAGGGGCATGACTAGGTGTACTTGGCACTCTACAGAGGTGCGGTGGGGTGCCACATGGCCTGCCTTACGGAGGGACCTTGCCTACGGAACTCGCCCTGGCCTAGGCGAACCCACAGCCCACCTCCCCACCCAGACACCTCCACTGCATGCAAAATCAGCAGAATGCCAGTGTACTCACCCCTTGTGGCTGCTGTCATGCCCTCAAGCGCCCATCCAACTCCGGGTACGCCACCGCCAGGATCCTGAACATCAGGGGGGTCATGGTGCGACGGGCACCCCTCACACGTTGGGAGGCCATCCCCAGCTGAGCCTCCGCCGTCTTCTTGCTCCAGCGGTGAATGTTCTCCCTTCTTTTCCAGCAGTGGGTGCTCCGTCTGTGATAGACCCCTAGGGTCCAGAGGTCCTTGGCGATGGCACGCCAAATATGTTTTTCCTGGTGGACGCTGACCTACATGAGTTGTAGAGGGGGACGAGAAAGTTATTACCAACTGCACCGTCAAAGTGATTGGCCCCCATCACTACCCTTGCCATGTGGCACATGCACTCACCGTTGTTTCATTCATGCCGCACTCTCCCCCCTTCCTTCTTACATCCGCCCCTCTCAACACAGGCATAGCCCATACAGCATGCTCCCAGTGTACTTACCTGTTTGTCTGGAGGACCGTAGAGTACGGTGTACTGGGGGAGGACCCCTCCACGAGTTTCTCCAACTCCTCCGATGTGAAGGCAGGGGCCCTTTCCCCAGACACTCGAGCCATTGTCTTTTCCAGACCGAGGTCACAGCAGCGCTTGCAGTGTAGGTCCTCTCCTGTCGAAGATCGAGTGATTGAACAGATAGAAAATGGCGGTCATGTCCGCAGTTGTGGCTCCTGGGACCCATAGGGTCCAATGTTAACCAATGCAGCATTGCTCCGCGGTCTTCGACTCCCTACCTCGACGGTGTACAACGCCAGCGCAGTTACCTCACATCCCATTGTCCCACTTTAGTGGTCAGGCTGCCGCCATTTCAGGGGCTCACATGGCTCAATTTTTAACTGCGTCACACATACCTAGGCCTAGACTCAACACACATACAGGCCACTTTTTAGATTATGAATGGTGTTCTGTGTCTGCTGTGGGTACGTACCTCTGAGTTGTTTGACTCTGTGCTCGCTGTTGTCCTTCATAGGCACCGTCCGCTGGGACATGTGAGAAGATGGCTGCATCCTCCAGTGTACCAACCGTTGGTGGACCTGTCGACAATGGAGGAAAGACATGTGATAATCACATACAGGCTTGACCGTGCCACAATCCAGGAACTGTGTACCCTGTTGGAGCCAGACCTGATGTCAGCTATCCGCCATCCCACAGGAATCCCCCCTCAAGTGCAGGTGCTGTCAGTACTCCATTTCCTTGCAAGTGGGTCATTTCAAACAACAGTGGCCATAGCATCAAGGATGTCCCAGCCTATGTTTTCCAACGTGTTGTCCAGAGTGTTGTCTGCCCTGCTGAAACACATGCGGAGCTACATCGTTTTCCCTCAGGTGGAGGATTTGCCTACAGTGAAAGGTGATTTCTATGCCCTGGGACATATCCCCAACATCATAGTTTCCATTGATGGCACACTTGTGGCTTTGGTCCCCCCCCGCAGGAGTGAACAGGTGTACAGAAACCAGAAGAGTTATCATTCAATGAATGTACAGATGGTATGTTTGGTAGACCAGTACATCTCCCATGTGAATGCCATGTTCCCTTGCTCAGTGCATGACGCCTACATCCTGCGGAATAGCAGCATCCCTTATGTGATGGGTCAACTCCAGAGGCACCGTGTGTGGCTATTAGGTGAGCACCTGGAAGCTAGTCAGTGGGAATGGTTGTCTGGGTCTGGGGATATCCCTCCAGGTTAGTGTGTGTCTAACAGTTGTCCCTCGCCATTTGGCTGGGTCAGGGAAGAGGGGTTTGGGATTGGGAAGAAGAAGTTGGAGTGGGATGGAAAACAAAGGGTGACTGGCTGCCATCATTGTGGAGGCCAGAGCCTGAAAGGATCTGTGTAAGCTAGGCAGTGCACTGTGTATGCCCTCCAGGAACATATATTACTCTATTGCCAGTCCCTGGATGGTATTCATGATGGTCGATTGACCTACAGAGCTCGACCTCAGGAGGTCAATAGCCTTCTCACTGAGGGCAGCAGGGCTGACAGGGGCAGCAGCACTAGGTGTCTGTGGCAAGGAGCCGCCCATCCTCTTGGGTGGCAGGCCCAACCAACTGGGTGGGGAGCTACACGAAGGATGGTGTTAGTAAGGGGGACGGCTTACAGAGATGGTGCTGGGGTGTCCCAGATGGGTCCACCACTGCCAGGGTGTACTGGAGGAGGATTCCAATGATGAAGACGTGGATACTGTCTACCCACAACATAAGCCAACCATCTGACCACTACATCATCATCCCATCAGTTCAGCTGTAACTCATATGCATCATCCACAAGATGGATTGGCTACATCTCAACTCTATCCCCATACAGATCATCACTGTCCATCATCAAATCAGTCTAGGGAAATGCAGCTGACTGATAACACAATACCATGCTTAACCCTACTCCACACCTGTCCAGTCCATCACCAGCAGTCATGTTCCATGAAAGTAAAGTCATCTCACTTCAAATACGACACAACAGGTTGATTTCCAATCACATGCCTAACTGATCATTCTGTGCACAACTTATAAAATGGCAAACACCTCAGATGAAGACGCTGCATGTGTCATTCCCATACGGTGTGCATCCCAAATTACATAGAATGTTATTGAAACCTGTATCTAACTACTAGGAAAATATACTTTAAAAGTTTCTGCATCCACTAATCGGATACATTGTCATGTAGACAACAATTCTATGCACTGCAATAGGGGCCTACCGAGCACACAGGATACACCCACAGACAACCACAGGGAGCATAGAAACACCAACAATACAATGGGCACCAAACAATGTTCATGAAGGGCACATTACATCCCACCATACATGCTGATTAGAAACCTCTACATGACAACATCTGAACACCTACATCACAAAGAATTGTCCAGTCATGTGATTCCTACTACCTTAGTCCAGAACTAATACTTACACAACTGATTACTAATGTACCCATGAATGATACATATATCTAGAGTCAAGCAAAGTGAATGACAACATATACCACAACACCAATAGGTGTATGTGAAATTTGACACCTGCTACACCATTTATGTGCAGAGCCACACCCAACGCTATCCAAACAGCCTCAGATTTGATAAGGTAAGTCTAGGAAATAGAGGCTTCAACATCAAATCAGGCATAAAGTATCAATTGATACAGGATGTAGGCAGCATATAACATATGTTGCACTCATACAGGTATGATATTGCTCTATATAGCATGGACAATATACATGCGCAAAAGGATCAGCAGCCTAGCCACTTACCTTCTCTACGCCAAATACATTAGGATGAAAGGTATTTGTACACATGTCAATGCAATACCACGAAATGTCAATGTCTCATTGTCTCATTGTCACCATGATACTCACATTGTAGGATGTCCACCCTTATCAAACTTCATGTTTCCCAGTTTATGAATCTGACATGACAATGGGGACACCTCCTCAAACCTCATTCAGAGTGTAGGAACGTGGCCATACAAAAAAGCCTGATTGGGATGACAACCTCACAAGAGGTGTCCAACTATTACAGGACACAGGATTACTTGACTCATCTGTCAGACCCAATGTTGCACACAGAGCAGATCTAGTGGAAGAGGAGTTGTCAGAGACCAAAGAGCTATACAACTAACCACTTGTCTAATAGACTAGGGAACACTAGGTGGGAAGGATGACACAGTATGTTAAAAATGTGTATGGCTGAGTTGAATCACACATATTACACATTCACATGTGCATCTCCACATGCAGTCATACCATTTGGTAGACAAAGTTGAACAACATGTTCCCATGCACAATACAACGGCCACATCTCTATATGTATGTTGGCATTGTAGTAACATATGTTCCACGTAGCCACCATACCTGTAGCACTTACCATATCATCACAACTGCAATACTTAGACATCATATACTAAACCATCAGTGGCACGTTTATAAGTTTTGTCAGTATTTACCCCCTGTGGCTGCTGTGCTGCCCTCAATCTCCCATCCACCTAAGGGTAGGCCACTGCCAAAACGCGGGCTATTAGGGGGGTCAAGGTCCGACGGGCACCCCTCCTTCATTGGGAGAACATCCCCAGCTGGGCCTCTGTGGTCTTCTGGGCCCAGCGTCTCAGGTCCTCCCACCACTTCCTACACTGGGTGTTCACCAGATGTGGACCCTCAGGGTCCACACTTGCTTGCTGATGACACACCAAATTCCCTTCTTCTGATGGGCATTGACCTGCATGGATGACACAGACAAAATGAAAAAGTCATGTCCACATGCACCATTCCAATTGTAGTGGAGAGTACACTTCAGTAACAGCAAGTGGGCAATCATTCCCATCCTCTCAACTGACACACATTTGCAAATTATCACCTGCATGCATCAACACCTTCACTACTTCACATTTCAGATACACCATAATTCACCACACCTATCACATGTTGGTATTGCATTGGACTCACCTCCTCCTCTGGTGTACCACATAGCTGTCCGTACAGGGGTAGGACCTCCTCCACTAACTTTTCCACCTCCTCAGGGTTGAAGGCTGGGGCCCTATCATCTGCAGTACATGGTGTGATAGCTCCCACAGGCAGTACACAGCAGCTCAGGTAGTGGAGGTCTCAAGAGTCAAGTGATCAATACTGCAGAAGATGACGGTCATGTCCACCACGTACATGACTGTCACCACCGGCAGACATAAGCATTGGCCCAATTCTGCCAAAGACCGAAAAGTCTTACAATGGCTATTTCCACAGCAGTTGTGACCGCCTACCACCATGACAACGTCCAACATGTGTCCAGTACAGTAGGTCAGGGGGCTGCCATTTTAAGAACATTACATGTATGGAAGAGTTGTATCATCTGCTTCATTAACTATACCTCATTTCGTGCAGTACAACTGTAAGTACTTCCTTTATGTTTAGTTGTCATATTGTGCATCAGTGCAGTAAATGCTGTGTTACTGGAGGACAGGTGGTGATGGCAATGTACACCTACTCGGATGTTCCCATGTGCTTTGAAAATGTTGATAATGTACAACAATATGTGTAAGACATGTCAAATCGGTTGGACATACAACCATGTACAGTAACAGATTAAGCTGTATGTGTAGTTCAATAGTTAATTGGGGGAATGTGCACCAACGAGGGTGTCCACGGGTTCATACCTATGCTCTGTACTTTAGATATCTGAGTTAGTAACCAAGCTTGACAGCAGATATGTGTGCGTTGTGTATCTGACTTTACAAGGCATCTGCATGCTGTGTGTCAAATACTATTTTGTAATTTGTTCACATAGTTTTCATGCCATGAGGAGAGGACAACAACCACCAGTGTACTGTCACCTAGTAGACCTGCACACCATGGAGAAGTGACATTGTATCTAGACATTTTGGCTGAATTGTCATACTATTGTGGATTTTTGTGATCAATTGATGCCAGAGCTGATGCCAGAGCTGATGCCTGCCAGTCACAGACCCTATAGCATACTTCCCATCATTCAAGTCTCATCAGTGCTACGCTTCTTGGCCACTGGGTCCTTTCAGAACAGAGTGGCCCTAACTGCAGGAATGTCTAAGCCCATGTTCCGTCTGGTTTTGAGGGATGTACTGCGTGCATTGTTGAAACACTTGGACAGCTACATCAGGTTTCCCCAACTTGCAGATTTGGCCTATGTGAAGGCAGAGTTTTATGCTATGGGACACATTCTACATGTGGTTGGAGTCATAAATTGCACCCATGTAGCCTTGGTTCCCCCCAGTGCCCATCAACAGGTGTATAGGAACAGAAAAATCTACCACTCCATAAACATTCAGGTGGTGTGTCTGGCAGACCAGTACATTTCACAAGTCAGTGCCAAGTATTCAGGATCAGTCCATTATTCCTTCATCATGCAGAACAGCAATGTCCCACTACTGATGACACAACTCCACACAGAGAGGGCCTGGCTGGTTGGTAAGTTACAACTAAAATGTGTGTTTGCAATGTTTGTCTCCTGCCATCACAATGTTTGCTGTTACACGTATATGTGTGTGTGTTTCTACCAATTTGTTCATGGGTGACTCTGGCTATCCAAACCGTCCTTGGTTGTTGACACCAGTGAGGTACCCAACCATGCCAGGGGAAGTCTGCTACAATGAGGCCCACTGAAGGACAAGGAGTGTAGTTGAGCTGACCTTTGGGCTCCTGAAGGCAAGATTTAGGTGCTTGGACAGATCAGGAGGAGCCCTCCTCTACTCACCCAACAAGGTATGTCAATTAATAGTTGCTTGCTGCATGCTCCACAATCTTGCCCTGAGATGACAGATACCATTTATACCAGATAAGGGGGATCCAGCAGACCTTGTGGGTGGAAATGCAAGTGATGAAGAGCCAGAGGAAGATGAAGCAGGAGACTCTGGGACAGATCTCATCAATCAATACTTCAACTGACTAAACGGTATGTGAAGTAGACGTAATGTTGGGGTTCAAATTTACAACCTGAAGTAGATAGTTAGCATGTCACCTCCTGTCTTGCATCATCTGTGGGGTTGTTGATAGCTCCAATGCCTATGGGTGAGTTGTGCATGCAAACTGTAATTTGTATTGTGTACGGAACAGAGTGGTCTACAGTCTCATGTATTGATATAGAAGATGCAAAGTTATACTTTTGAACATGACTTCTCTCATTTGCGGAGTTTATTCTGCTCCGCCCCATTCCTGTTCTCTTACAAACACAGATTTGCCTAGATCTTGTTTGGCTGATCAATCTTGGCAAACAACTGATAGTGTCAGAAGCAGATGGGAATTGCAGACAGACATGAGAATTCAACATGGCTGATACCAGGTACTTTGAGTCTTGATAATGTGGAGTGTGATTGACATTCTAAGACTGTCAGGACACTGGGGTGGAAAAGCATATTCCCGTCAAGGTCAACTGTAGGGTACATGTGTTTGTAAAAAGCTGTCATTTGTGTCTGAATATGTGTCTGATTCATGTGTATATGTAGTATTATAGCCTCTCCCTGCACAATGGTAACAGTTTTATGTATCCTACCTTGAATCTAGCTGTCAGTGTGTTCCTACTTTGCAGATCAATGTACTTGTCACTGTGGACTGAAATAGGTAAGTGAGAAGCCTACAGCTATGTGACCAATGCAAGTGAAAGTTTCCAGGTAGAGGTAGATCAGTAGTGATCTCTGTCTGTACCATGGAATATGTACATTTGGAAGCTATTGTTTGAGTATGTGATAAGGCTTTGCCAGGTGATACAAAAAACAATCTGTGTGCCTCCTGCCTTGTTGGTAGAATGGCATGACCCTAACTTCTGTATTGTGTAACTCAGCTTTGTATTCAACCTTAACAGACATCTTGTTGCTACTCTCAGTCATGCTCTTTGTGCTGTAAGCATATATTTCACTGATTGTGAGTAGTTGTAGTTTACCACCTATTTGATATCTATCATGTTACAATCCTATTGTGTTGTGTAGCCATTTTAGTTATAGCTCCATGTACGTTATTTTAGCAAACTAGGCCTGCAGCTGTGCACTTTAACCTAGATATATTTTATTCAGCTTTGTTTATTATTTTACCAATAGCCACATTTGCGATCTTGTTTTATTTCTTTCTATCTAACTGGTCTTTGCCTAGGTCAGCACTGTGTTCTTAAATAAGACATTTATTTCACACTGTGCTTTTCTCAAAGCTGCAGTAAGATAGGTTGCCGGTAAATGTGGTAACGCTTTGTCTCTGGTATCATTGAAACATACACATTTTTACGTACAGACATTTTCTCAGAACATCGGCTGTTTTATTATAAAAACACTTTTCTGTCCCATACACGTTAGAGGGAGATTCCAGCCAGATGACCAAGACTGTATGATGATTGCTGAACGCTTTGCTATAGCTGCTTCTGCATGCTTAACATGCTGTGCTCTAACATAGCCTAGGTAGGAATTGTTTTACAGATTTTAGTGACAATATGGTAGCATTATTTTTATGCTTCACTCTCTTTGTCATAATTCTAATCCTGTTATGCTTTGTCATCCTGGTTATTGCAGTACATGCTTTATTATCCAAGATGCAGTTGTTTCATTAAAACCTTATTGAAGCATATACTGCCTCCGACTGTCCATTCATATGTGAGACTAATGTAACTGAGAGAAACGGATGCCAGCTGAGTGACAACGATTTCCCTGAGGAGTCAATTGTGTCATGTGCTCGGCTGCCCAGTCATCCCTGCTCTTGGGTGGAGATGAGGCACTGCTAGTTAGCCTGAGCAAAACCCGGATTAGGCCGACAGGTGTCTCCTGTAGTGGGTTAGACTCAGTCCCCCCATACCGCAGGTGATTCTGCCGCTCAAATCCAGTAGTCTCATTAGAATGAGAGCCAATATTTGGTCAGGTTCTAATTTTCGGGTCCTCCTGAGTATCTCTGTCTCATTACATACAAAGACAGCTCAGTACTCTATACGGAGACGTCCGTGGTATTGAGGATTTTCCTCCTCAACTAAGTAGGGAGTACCTAACTAACGCGGTAGGTTGTTCAAGCTTGAACTCTTAAAAGGATAATCCTGATTTGGTGTGCTTATCTCTGAACAAAATTCATCATTCGCTATGGTGAACCAGCAAAAGGTAGGAATTGCAGTCAATATGCGACCACCCATTAATGCACATTTACTGGCACATGACCTAACCCCCCAGGGGGGTCCAGTCACATTTGTTGTTGAGACTCATCCAGCCTATAGAACAGAATTTTTTTATTCTTGGGTCTCATTTCCAGAAGCTGATGGGAACTCAAATGCATTTCGTCATGTAACACCTGCAAAAATACCTGCACAATACAGAGCATATGCATATCTAGAAATACCTCTATCTTATCACCTTATCAAGAACATAATATTTGGCTTGATGGCACCCTATCCCATACAATTTCACACATTAGGTTAGGTCTTCTAAGTAATGATGGTCCAACCTGGGCTATACTGGCCACTTATACACCTCACCCTGATGCAGCAACCTTGACGGTAGCTGAAGTCCGTTGCTAATACGCTGAGCTGACGGAAATATATAGACGATTAGTACAGTTTGTAATGCAAACATTAAATACAAATCCAGAACGTGCTGCTCCGGGACAACCACATGCAGTAACGCCAGGTATTAATCCTGTGACTGTACATTAGATCATGGGTATGGTACCCTCCAAACGGGAAGAAATTCCGTTTTGGTTAGCTCAAAAAATAAATGCACTGGAAGCAGTAGTTCCCCATACGGGACCTCAGGATAAGCATAGGACATTAACTATGTGCTTGCTATTTGGGATGGTTCCCACTATAGATAACTGTAATACTTGGGGCACGGTATTTGCCACTCTCTATACTACCGCACACGGTACACCAACACTTGCCAATTTACCGGAAGTGTTGAAACAAATCCAAGATGAATATGGGGCTGACCCAGCCCTGGACTTGGGGATGCAACTAATGCATAATTTTGCCACAGTATCCTCAATTATATTATGTAACCTTAAAGGGAAAGCAGTCGCACTAGCGTTGTGCATGTGGCTCAGGGATGTTCCTCCACAGGATCAAGAACATGAGCTGCCAAAGATTATTGTGGAGACTTACTCTAGTATTGGTCAAGATAGTCTGGGGCTCAGACCCACAAAACCACAGCTACAGAGTAAATCTAACAAATATTCTACCAAGCATGCTCCTCAGGGTACTAAGAAACGCTGGAACAAAAAAGAACAAACAACTAAGAAAGAAAGGAGACAATCGCCCCATATGGAGACCCCACAGAATAGATATAATCTCAGAAATGGAGATAATATAAAAACGCCTGACAGATATCAATATACTGATACACACCAATCTTGTTCCTTTCAGGACTCACCAGAAAAATGCAGTCAGAGAGGTAGGCGGTCAGAGAAAAGAACAGAGTACGTGAAACCGAGACAGGAATCACAACACTCAACAGACGTTTCTGTTAAAAAAGAAGAGAAACTTCTTCAACAATTCAAAAAAAAAAGTGGCAGCAGTTGCAGTCCAACATGCCACTCAAGAAGAGGGCTCTATTGAAGAATAAGAAGTGGACATTAGCGCTATTAAACAGCGCGGCAAAGGTCATAATAATTCGCCCGAATCTTCTAGAGCATCTAGAGGTGAAAGCAAATGATGACTTCCTACAAGTAGAAACTGCGGACATGCGTGTCTCCATGCCTGATAGGGTATATAAAGTAACGTTACTGTTAGAAGGAGACATTTAGCGCACAATTGATGCAATCTTTTGGGACCGCGTCGTAAACATATATGATATTCTACTGACCGAAAAGGATTGACCTGAATTTGTCTGTACTTGCCCATAAGGGGAAGACGTTATCAAACCTTCTTTCTTGCTCCTTGTTTCCGATGAGCTTGCAGAATCCTACGCCAGCGATTGGGCATTGGCGCAGGCACCCCCGTTATAGCGCAACCACGTAGGATGAGATGAAGATTCCCCCTATTATGTAATCCCTATTAAAAAATCAACCACAACCCTAATATCCAATAAAACATGATGCTTAAGCACCCGTGAGGAAAATCCTCACACAACTGAAGTACCAGGGTGTAATCGAACCCTGTGTCTCACCAATGAATAATCCCTTATTCTGTGTAGCTAAACCAGACCATTTGTACAGAATAGTCTTGGACTACAGACATTTAAGCAGTCATACACACACATACGCTATACAAAACCTACATAGCACAGCACTCATGAACAACATAGTGCACATACAATACAAAACAATACTGGGCATTTCTAAATGGTTTCTTCTGCCAAAATATAGTGCTTGAGAGTAGAGGCCTAACAAGTTTCAGCACACTAGACTCCCAGAAAAAATTCTGTCATTTACCCCAGGGGTACAAGAACAGTCAAGGACTGTTCACGGCTCATGTGACTTCAATATTGCGCGTCATTGACTCTGAAGCATTGTCCTGTGTAGATGATATTTATCTCATGGATGATGAATTACTGCAAGATTTAAGATGGGTAGCCTGCATTGTTGTAGGATTTTGCGAGCGCAGCTATAAATTCAATTAAAAAAAAGCCTTCTCGAGTGTCCTGTTTTTGGGATACGAGTTATCAAGTGAAGGAAAGAGCCTAGCGCCACAATTTCTTGGAAAAATGCCCATAGTTACAACTTCCAAATACATTTAAAAAACTCCAATCCTTACTGGGTCTTCTTAATTTTGGCAGAACTTACATTCCTGACTACACATCATGCATAAAAACTTGATATGACTTTATTGACAGTCAAACACATTGGAATTCTCAAAGCTTTGCAAACAGACATGCTTGCAGCACAAAACCTACACACAAGGGACAACAAAAAACATCTGGTCATCAGAGTAATTGCTGGTGCCATTGGTTTCACCTATGTATCTTTCAATGAGGGCGAGACCGCCCCGATTGCATACAAATCACATTTGTATTCAGCAGCAGAACAACGCTTTACTCCCACTGAGAAAATTCTCACTGATGTTCAGATGGCCGTCATTGAAGAAAGACCAGCCCAGGGGAAACACATTATTGCCGTCTCTCTAATTCCAGCCCTTTAGGCTGTTACCAAAGCCAGCATTCCAAATGCTAAAGCATTACATTCACATTGGATTCAATGGGCAAAATCTTTGACAGCAACTGATGCTGACTACATTTTTGACCCAAAATTAAAAACTCAAGAATTTTTGCAATATGAACTAGAATACCCAGTTCCAGCAAATACATTGCCTATTGATCAACATCCAAGAGTCATGTACACCGATGGCTCAGCACAACCAGCAATTAGCACAAAACATCAATACTTGCTCAGTCGTAAGTGGCTACATGGGGGATAATAAATTGTGTTCCCAACATACATTCTGCTGCTCAAATCCAGTAGTCTCATTAGAATAATGAGAGCCTACGCAACAATTGTAATGAGTGTCCTGCTGATGGAGTCGACGTATGGGGTCTATAACAATGGGTATACAATACAGATGGACATGATCAGTATAGAGTTGGCATGCCTAACTATTGTACATTTTTGATAAATGAGACATAAACAGGACCTGAGTTAAAGTGTTACTTATTTTGGAAATACAAAAACACACGGGACCATAAACGTTAAATACACACAAAAAATGGTGATAGGTTTCGTCATGGTGGATGACATCATCAGGGAAGCTGCTAATCCATTTGGGAACACAGGTCCAGTATCTTTGAACCATATGAAAATGGAGATTGGTTACAGAACAGTCAACAGGATGTATCTGTGGCACACAAGGGGAACAGTTCAGGAGCGGTTCACTTCCTGGCTGTAGGTTTGGTCTTGGCATCTGCTCCTGTTGGATGTCTCGGTGGACGTCCACGTTTGCGGTGGGTTCTTCTGCTACAGAGGGTGGGGTGACTGAGGCATGTCCTTCCCCTGGCAGGGAATCCATTCCACTAGCAGCTGCAGATGTAGGAGGGCCTGATGTATCATTGCTAGCGGAAGGGGCCAGATGTTGGGTTTAAGACCTACTCAGTGAGGTATTCGAGTCTCTCAGCACCACTGCAATGGAAGCCAAGTGGGTATTGTGTGCCTTCCACTGCTGCATGACCTCCTGGTCGATGTCACTCTGCAGCTTTTGGATTTCCCCCAACATTATGATGACAACTTGGCCGATCATGCCTTGGGAACTTAGGTAGGCTCCCAAAATTTGGATATGGTTTCCTGGTCAGTAGTGTCCCTTTGAGACCCCATCTTCTGGCCCACAGCATCTCTCCCACACACCCTGCCCCCACGTGCCTGTGCCCCTGGCACAGTGTGCCCAATCCCAGTAGTGGCAGGTCGATCATTGCCAGGGGTGGCAACATTAGACTCAGGAATCTGTACTGTGGACCACACAATGGATAAAACAGTCCTTGGGACACAGGTTGGGGGGGTGAATGGTTGCCTGTGATGTAGAAGCAACAGGGCTGGGAGGAGTTGATGTGGGCAGGGTGAGGCTGACAGTTGGTGACTGACCAGGTACCCCAGATGGGCCAGGTTCATCAGTGTCCAGACATCCATGGGTGTTGTCCTCACAGGGGCCTTCATCCAGAGGGGTAGTGGCAGTCTCTGGTATCCTCTCCATGCAGACAATGGCAAGGTTACCTTTGGAGGGAGTGGATCACAGACTTCAGGTTACAATGGGGGTATCGTAGCAGCTGTGTGAGATGCAGACAGTGCATTGACATGATCCTCAGCAACGACATTGACAGCTGATGCACTATATAACTTGGTACAACATGAAACTCTTTAACTTCAACTCCATATACCATGTTTTATGCTGGTAAACTATGTTGGTAGTGATAGTACTGCTGTTGGTACCTGATATTGTCTGATAATTGACATGGCTGTTCACCTCAGTTACCTAGTGAAATAAGAGCTGTTGAATGCACATTGGTATCCTTGTAGGAACACAGTATATATGTTTACAATGGACATTGACCTGTATCTTGTTGTACTGCATGTGCATCCACTCAGCCATCTGACTTTCCAAACCAGGTGAGTATATTTGCAGCTTGTGATCTTTGATCTGTGGCCATTATATATGGGCACTCAGCTATAGCTGTGCTTTGCTTGGGCTGTTAGTGTGTGTGAGGCATTGCATTTCGGTCATTGCCATGTACTCTTCCACACTAGCACAATCAAGATGGGTTAGATCAGATATTGGTTTGACATGCATGATAAGGAACAATTGATGCAGTGTTCTGGTGTTGAATATGTTGGGATTTTGTCTTCTGAGAGTTGTAGTGCAATGATTAGCCAGTGCTTCACATGCCATGTCCAAGGGCTGTGGGGCTAGATGTGTTAAGTGGACATGTGGCATGCCAGGGAGGGGTACTAGGTGATTATGAGAGAGTTGTAGTGGGTGGAGTGTTAATTGGGGTGGGTGTAGGTGGTGAGTGAGCATGCAGGACAAGACAATTGTGTGACATGAATGTTGTTGGTACTTAACAGGCTCAACTCCCCCAAGTATTCTTGTTGGGCTCTCAGGATTACATGATGTTCAAGTCCTCCTCTTCCCAAAATGTGAACTGTGGGGGAGGAGGTGGGTACCCATCACCAGTCTTCAGTACCGCTAGCTGGTGCCAGGATGCCATGGAACGGGCCTCCCCTGAGGTAATTCCACCCATTCCTGATGTCCTCCCTTGTGCATGGATAACTGCCTACAGAATTGACCCTGTTGATTATCCTTTGCCATGACTCAATTTTCCTGGCAATAGATGTTTGTTGTACCTGTGCTCTGAACAGGTGTGGCTCTACCCTTACAATTTCATCCACCATGACCCTCAACTCCTTATCTGTGAAACATGGGTGTTTTTGTGAGGACATGGTAGAGGTTGTGCAGACGGTGTGGTTGTATGCTAAATAAATGGGTGCTGAGTTTGGAAAGTTGTGAGATGCAGGTGCTGTGATTTGAGTGTGTATTGGGTGTTGTGGATTGTGTGTGGTACTGATGAGTGTGTTAGGTATGTTGTGAAGGTGTGTGATGTGTGCATAGTGAAGTGTTAATGGGTGCCAATTCTTGCTTTTTTTTTTACATGCTCGGATGTTGTTGTCTGTGGCTGAGTGAGACATTTTGATTGCAAAAGATTGTGAGTTGTGTTAGAGTGTGTTATATAGTTCAGTGAGTAGGTGTGTCAGGTGTGTTGCTGGGAATCAGGTGTGGGCTATTCAAACTATCCAATGTGGTGTGGTTTTCTGTCAGACATGTGTTGAGACAGCCGTGCTTCGCACCGCCAATGGTTTTCCACCATGGAAGAACTGCTGTTGTGACTTGTGGAACGTAATCGGATGGGTGGATTTTTGGTGGGCTTGCAGTGCCAGTGGTAGAACCGCCTCTTTTCTGTCATCCAGTGTCCTGGCGGTTTCAGGTATTTGGCTGTTTTTAGCAGACTTCACAAAGTGACTATTAATACGGCGGTCGGATTATCGCCAACATGGTGGTCTTTTGGCGGCAGCCACCGTGGCGGTCTTCTCAAAAGACTGCCAAAGTCATAATGAGGCCATATGTGTCTATGAGAGTGGTTGTGAGAGTTTCTGTCTGGGTGTGAGAGTGTGTGTGACGTGGTATTTCTGGATGTGAGAGAGAATGTTAGTGTCAGTAACCCCCCAAGTGCCTCCTGCGTTATCTGTCAGCATCCCCAGGGATTAGGTTTAAATCATATCTCTGTTCTTGGTTAAATCTTCATGTTTCTATGTAAACATAATGTGCTGTGTACACAATTGGTTTTATCAATGCTTGTTTTACCAATGCTTGGTTGCGAATGTGAGCAGGTGTAGACACGTGCTTCTAATTGGGTGTGGTGACTCATCCACCTGTGGAAACTTAACTGCTTTCCTGATTGGCTATAAATAGCAGAGTGAAGCATGCCTCCCTGCTTGGCTTTGTTTTGCTTCTGTTACAGTGTCCTTTCCTCAGGATCTGCACGTCGCTGAACAAAAGGCCCACCTTCCGGCGTCACCAACTCAGAAAGCTATTATAGCACAGAGCTATGATGAAGCCAGTCGGGGGAAGGGAATTAGGGTAGGGAACAGCAGGGAGAGAGATCTGAAAAGTAAAAGTTAGAACAAATATGCATTTAGAAATGTAACTCATCAATAGACCCTTGACTAAATGCGTCTCTGAGATATTAGATGGAGACCTCTTTTGAAATGAGGGCAAAGCCCCTTCTTTGATACATGGAACAAGAGTAAACTACGACCTCGAATCAAGAGATGGTAAGAACTGTGAACTATTATTATACACAGAATATCAATCCTGTAACATCTATGTATTCACAACATAAGCCTTTGATCATGACTTAGAAAATCTCAAAGAATTAAATATGCTTTTCACATCTTAAGCTTTTCAAAGAACAATGAAAACTATGATTTGCTTATCTCCAGAAATACTTTCACATTCACAACAATAAATGCCAAAAAGTTTTACTCATTGACCTTGAAGCGCTTTACTTAATAATACCAGGAAGCGCTTGTACTCAATAGCCTGAATCACTTAGATTGTTGTGCCAAGAACCTTTTACTCCTCTGAATTGAAGCACTTTGATTGTTGTTCCAAGAGTGCCTTAAACCGGAGGACTGAAGCGCTTGAATTGCTATGCCAAGAGCGCTTTACATCTGTGAACTGAAACGCTTTGAATTGTTGTGCCAAGAGCGCTTTACATCTGTGAACTGAAGCGCTGCGAATTGTTGTGCCAAGAGCGCTTTACATCTGTGAACTGAAGTGCCTGAATTGTCATGCCAAGAGCGCTTTATATCTGTGAACTGAAGCGCTTTGAATTATTGTGCAAAAAAGCGCTTTACATCTGTGAACGGAAACACTTTGAATTGCTGTGCACAAAAGCGCTTTACATCTGTGAGCTGAAATGCTTTGAATTGCTGAGCAAAAGAGCGCTTTACATCTGTGAATGGAAACGCTTTGAATTGCTGTTCACAAAAGCGCTTTACATGTGTGAACTGAAATACTTTAAATTGCTGTGCAAAGGGCGCTTTATATCTGTGAATGGAAACGCTTTGAATTGCTGTGCACAAAAGAGTTTTGCATCTGTGAACGGAAATGCTTTGCTTGTTATGCTAAGGGGCGCTTTATCTTTTGGAAGTAATGACTTCCTCCAAACTTGAATTCAGCAAGGCCTTACCGCTACGAGTACGACCTACTCATTTTTGGATGCACCATGGAAACAAGGATACTTTGGTTAGACGACACTCTGACATATAGGAACTCTGTTCTTCTCCAGAGAAACCCCCACGAGGTCTGCCTGCATCGAAGTCTTCAAAATAGTGAGCAACGTGCTTGGGTGTGGCTAGGCTTTATAGGCCTGCCACACCCCAAGATGTCTGCTGCCTCTAAAAACATGGGAATTGTTGTCCCTTCATAGAATAGCACTGATAAGTGCATCTTGTCCACCAATGTCCTGAACCTGCAGCTCTATGAGCTTTTGCCACAGGGCAGACAATGCTGATGGTCACCTTTGGAACAAGAGGGGATGACAAGTGGTGTGCACAAAGCGCCGCTGAGTTGCGCATAGGTGTTTCGGGCGAGACCTGGACTGTGCCTGGCCTTATTCCTGACAGCTTCCTGATCTCAGCATCTGATATGGCAGTCCAGCCCCTGCCGTCATCACCGTATTCAGGGCTTTTGAGGCAAATCTTTTCTTCGTTCCTGTACCAGCTGACACCAGACATTCCTCCAGCACTCCGGAAAAGACTGCAGCTAAGTGACTAATATTCTCCAGGAAGTTTGTTCTTTGAGTGCCGAGCTTTCCTAGAACAGCTGGTGTATTTCAGACCTCATATTTTGGCAGAGTGCTTATCTTAAAGAGACAAATGCATTTCTGAACATTCTACATTATTATTGTAGTTACTTGCCTAAATGTGCTTCAGGAAATCTGCTTGAGCTCAAGTACTACAAAAAGTGACAGTGCAATTTTAAAAGAGCATTTACATGACTTTTCTTTCTCTAATAGCATAACTCTTGGATTTAAATTGTGTCATTCATGCCTGTGTTTCAGGTTTGAGGAATTTGCTTTTGAAGGGTTTTTCACACACACAGTGAAATCAAACCAAACCCTGCCACCCCAACTGTTTGAACCCAGAGTGGATATTTGTATTTCTTGGATTGTTTTTGTTCCTTTTAGCTTAACCCTATGCATGCAGAAAAGTTGTATGTTATTTAATTAATGCCCTTGTTTGTCTTTCTTGTAAATGATAAGTGCAACCATAGTCCTAATTGTAATCTGCAACAGCGAATCTCTTTGAAGCCAGCACTAGTGTCGCAATACTTATTGTTATGGTACTCAGTTTGGGTTTTTGGTAATGCAGTGTTAGTGATTGTGCCAGCAGTTATTACTATCCAAGAAAAGTGCTGGAGCATCCCGGTGTTCTTCTACCGCTCCCGTGCCCAAATCAGAAAGAGACATTCAGTTTAAGGAAGTTGAGTGCATTAACTCTACTATCACTCTGTCAACAACGACCTGCCCCCGAAGATACAGGGTGCCTGGCTTGACTGACAAGACGTGGCAGTGTTTTGTCTCTTTCTCTTTCACTCCCCCTTTCCTTTTGGGATACCTGCTGGGATTTCTGTGTCCACCAGGAAGTGCAGAGAGGTGTTCCAGGAGATTGGGGGCATACCATCGCCCCTGCAGAAATCCTGCTTTTCAGATGAGTGGCACCGTCTCAACAGTTAGACTGTGTCTGTGGGTATGACAGTGTATGTGTCAGTTTATCTGCCCTTTTCTTAAAAGCCTCATCTCCGAACAAATACCTTTAACATTACCATGGCAAACCCGCAACGGGTTGCAATTGCAGTAAACATGCAACCACTCCTCACTGCACATTTATTGGCAAATGGCCTCACAGGCCAGGCGGGTCCAGTCACATTTGTTGTTGAGGCTCATTCGGCCTACAGAACAGAAATATTTTATTCTTGGGTCACTTTTCCAGCAGTTGAAGGGAACACTAACACATTTCATTACTATACACCTGCTAACATACCTGCACAATACAGAGCTTATGCATATTTAGAGATACCTCTATCTTACCAAGACCATAATAATTGGCTTGATGGTGCCCTACCATATACAATATTATACATTAGGTTAGGTCCTCTGACCAATGATGGTCCTACGTGGCCTTTATTGGCCACATACACACCACACCCTGAAGCAGCAGCCTTGGCGGTAGCTGAGGTTTGCCACTTATATATAGAGCTCACGGCAAAATACAGACTGTTAGTACAGTTTGTAATGCAAACATTAAATACTAACCCAGCACTTGCTTCCCCAGCGCAACCACATACAGTTACAGCAGGCATTAATCCTGAGACTGCACATTCGATCATGGGTAAAGTACCCGCCAAGCCGAAGGAGATTCCGTTTTGGTTAGCTAAAAAAATGTATATGCTGGAAGCAGTTTTTTCTCATACGGGTCCTCAGTATAAACATAGAATACTCACTATGTGCTTGCCATTTGGGATGGTTCCCACAGTAGATAACTGCAATACTTGGAGCACGGTATTTACCACGCTCTATACTGCCGGACACTGAACGCCAGCACTTGCCAATCTTCCGGAGGTGTTAAAACAAATTCAGGATGGATAAAGGGCTGCCCTGGCCCTTGATTTGAGGATGCAATTGATGGGCAATTTTGCCACAGTGTCTTCAATCATATTGAATAATCTCAAAGAGGAGGCAGTTGTACTAGTAGTGCGTATGCGGCTCTGGAACGTTCGGGTACAGGATCAGACCTACTCTAGTATTAGTGGAGATATTCTGGGGGCCAGACCCTTTAAACCACAGTTACAGGGTAAACCCAATAAAGACTCTACCAAGCAAGCACCTGAAGGTTCTAAAAAATGCTGCAATAAAAAACAACAAACACCCAAAAAAGAAAGAGGAGAATCTCCACATCTGGAGACCCCTCAAAACTGCTATAATCTTAGAAATAGATATAGTACAAAAACAGCTGACAGATATCAATATATTGATACACGCTAATCTCGTTCCTTTCAGGACTCAATAGTTCGCCTGGATCTTCAAGAGCATCTGGAGGTGAAAGCAACTGATGACTTCTTACAAGCTGAGACCTTAGACATGCGTGTTTCCATGCCCGATAGGGTGTATAAAGAAACTATACAGATAGAAGGAGACATTGAATGCACAATCAATGCCATCTTTGGGATCGCATCTTTTCCATTTCATGATATTTTTCTGGCTGAGAAGGATTGGCCACCAGAATTTGTCTGTAATCCCCCTTATGGTGAAGAAATCATTGAAAAGTCTTTATCACCCCTGGTTCCCAGTAACCTCGTAGAAATTCACACCATTGATTGAGCAGTTGCGCAGGCATGTGCTTTATATTGCAAATAAATAGGGTGGGATAAAGATTCCCCCTATCATGTAATACCCATAAAATCCCAACCCCAAGCTCAATATCCAATAAAACATGAAGCTAAAGCACCTGTTAGTGAAATACTCACACAGTTAGAGTACCATAGCATAATGGAAACCTGTGACTCACCAATGAACAATCCATTGTTCCCCGTAGCTAAACCAGGCCATTCATACAGAATAGTCTTAGACTGCAGACATTCAAACAGTCATACATGCACATTTGCTATACAAAAAGCACACAGCACAACACTTATGAAAAATATAGTGTGCAAAAAATATAAAATAACGTTGATATTTCCAACAGACTTCTCTGTCAAAATATAGCACCTAAAAGTAGGGATTTAACAAGTTTCAATGCTTTAGGCTCTCAGAAACATTTTTGCAGACTCCCACAAGGGTACAAGAATTGTCCAGGGCTGTTTTCAGCCCGTGTCACATCTATTTTACACAACATTGAAACTGATGCTTTGTCCTACATAGATGACATCTGCCTCATGGACGACTACCTCATCCAACATATAAGACGGGTAGCATGCATTGTTGTGGGATTTGCTGAAATAGGCTACAAATTCAATTAAAAATAAATAGTCTTCTTTAGTGTCCTGTTCTTGGGATATGAATTATCAGATGAAGGCCAGAGCTAGAGCCACAACTACAACCTCCAAACACCATCAAGAAGCTCTAGTCTGTGTTGGCCTTTTTAAATTTTGGCAGAACATACATTCCAGATTATGCACAATGCATTAAACCTTTAAATGACTCGCTACATCCTGACTTTTCCAGTAAACACTGGACAGTTGAACACACACACAAGCTCAGCGCATTACAACAAGACATGCTTGCCGTTAAACACTTGCACACAAGGGACAACAAAAAACACTTGGTCACCAGAGTGATTGCTAGTGCCATTGGTTTCACCTATGTAACGTTCAACGAGGGTGAGACTGTCCCGATTACATACAAATCACATTTGTACTCTACAGCAGAATAACACTTTGCTCCCACTGAGAAAATTTTCATTGCAGTTCAGATGGATGTCATCAAAAAGAGACGTCTGGCCCAGGGGAAACATGTAATTGTTATAACTCCAATTCTGGACCTTAAGGCTGTTACTAAAGGTAGTGTTCCCAATGCTAAAGGACTACATCCACGCTTGCTTCACTGGGCAATGTATCTGATGGCCACTGATATTGACAATTTTTTTTACTCAATATTACAAACTCAAGAATGTTTGCAATACAAACTTGAATACCCAGTTCCAGCAAACACATTGCCTATCGAACGATATCAAACAATTATGTATACCAGCTGTAATCACAAATCAATACTCCGCTGCTTGTGCATTTGTGAGTCAGTATATGAAGGATGGTGAATTCCATTCACAGCATACTTATACGCAGAGATTAGGGGACTGCACTGCACAATTGGCAGAGCTTAAAGCTTTGCTGATTGTCTGTGATTCGTACTACTGTGTCCTGTCCTTCAATGAATATCTGCATTACTGGTGCCAAAATGGATTTAGAGATTCAAAAGAAAACACCATGTCTATGTTGTACATAAACTAGGACACCAGCATGGTGGAATACATATTGCTGGCAATACCTTGGCTGATGAAGCAGCCAAATCAGCAATAGCTATGGCTTTTTTCACTGCAGTAACTCATTCTAGAACAAAATTGGATGATGAAACACTGGCTGCTGTAAAAATCTTCGGCTCACTGCATGCCCATGCCTAAGGCATATCCAGCCAAATATTTCTACAGCATATCATGCCTCAATACAGCCCTAGTAGTAATACCATGGGTGGGTAATTGTGTGTTTCGCAACAAAGATCAAAGACCAGGATTGATCAAAGCAGCGCATGAGGGAGTTGCTTCTGCCCATGCTTGTGTAACGGCTACAATATCACTGTTACAAGCATGTTACTTTTGGCCAGGTCTATACAACCAGACTAAGCAGTATGCCCTTTGGTGTGACATCTGTCAACAAATAAAAGGGTCCACTGTGAAGCACCCACTGCAGACACCCCTCTTAATTTCAAACAATCCGTTACAATGTGTGTACTTGGACCATTGTGTGTTTCCTGACACCTGACAGTGCATACAAATAAATTTTAGTCGCTGTTGACTCGCAGTCCGGATTTCTATGGGTTTGGCCACAATGCTCGGCTGACGCTTGAACTGTTATTAACGATTTGCAAGTCTTTATCTGCACATATGCAGTTGTGACTTTCCACTTGGACCAGGGCCCTACATTTGCCTCAAGGGCTTTCAGGACCCCATGGCTTTGTTAGAGCTCCAACTTCATTATTTGTCTCCATTTCATTCTGAGTGAAATAGTGTCATGGAACAAAGAAACCTGGATTTAAAGCAATCCTTAACATCCAGAGTATTAGGCATGGGTCATAGTTGGCTTACTCAGCTGTATGGAGTCCAGAGAGCACTTAATAATCTACCCATACAGTCTGCAGGGGGGGCGTACCTCATACGAATGCCGGTTCAAAACACAAATGTACAGTATGTTCCAGATCTTGATGGTCCTGGCGCGGAGGTGGCAGATACACCTTTTAACCTAAATGAACATGTCACTGTCTTGCAGGACTTACAACAGTTAAGTGATGACAACGCATCTGCCAGTGCTGCCTCCTTGGGAATAAGGGATGCACCAATAACATCTACCGGATGGATTCCAAACATTGGGGACCTAGTGAGTGAAAAGATTGCTGTGAAAAAGGAATTCAGTCCTTCTTATCGTGCGCCGGTTCCAGTGCTGGGAAAACATTGTAGCAGAACTGTCATTTTTCTACCGCTGCCTGGTTCTAAAGAAAACCGCTTTGTCTCCATCGACAATATCAAGCTACACCATATGGCTGATCTTGCACAGCAAATTAGAGAACTCCTGGGTGGTACCTGATTCCCTCTCACTACAGACCAAGATGTTCCTCTACAGGTTTTAAGCAGCAATGCTGACATCTGTATGAGCTTGGGGAGGGTGGAAAATTATCTTTCATTAGTTCCATTAACTTCTTCTGCTAGGTTGAGCGATGTTACTCAAATTCTACACAAACAGATGGTATAATCTACTATGAACCACAGCGAGATACTTTTGCCAGCTCTCCCCTTCCAAACACTGCTCCAGTTTTTGCATGAACTGCTTCTGGATATTTTGCAGAGATCAATGACATTTTCACTGACTCATCTGCCTCTACTGCAACAGAACTGTCAAGATAACATAAGCTGATCACTTGGTTCAAAATTAACAATTTTATTCTTCCATGGAACTATCTGTGGCTCTTATTAACTGTACTTGTCTTCGTCCTCTGGATTGGGTTTGTCATTGTTTTCTTTTTACTGATACATGGTCATTACCTACAGTTGAACTGGTGAATGGGGTCCTAAAACCACATTTTTCCTTTCACAAAGTCCGCAGGGTCTTGTCCCTAGTGAACATTTGCGATATACCAATTCCGTATGGGATTGTTTGGGATGAAGTGTTATTTGACATATATGGCCCGATGGAGGTCATCCAAATTCTGTATGTATTCAAACTTTCCATGAACAATGTTATAACACCCGGAGTGGTTTCTGATGATTGGGATGTGAAAACAGTTGATTCTATGATGTCTGATTTGCAATATTTCACTGTAGTTGAAAGTGAGGATGTTTATCAATCAAAAGGAAATTATGGAGATATGTTCTGTTATAATTATTATGGACATCATTTCATTCACAGAGCAAGTATCCCAAGACTATTTTTAATTATACGCAATAGAAACACTGTCCAACTCCGTCAGTGGGGAGTTCCAAAACGTATTTTGAAAGGTTTGCATATTTCTCTGAGCCACATTTTTTTTAAATTGCCAGTAATGGAAAGTCAACACATATTATTGACTGATACAAAATTGATTTATTCAGATTCCTTTGTTACCTGGTTAGCAATAGAAGTCTATGAATATTGGTTGAAGGCGATAGGTTTAAAAAGTGTGTGGGAGACAAAAAATTGACAAATAACAGGAAAGGAAGCTTTATTTAATGCATGCCTGATACCTGTTCAAATCATATTTTTAAATGAAACTCTACAACAAACAAGTTGCTTAGGCTTAGAAAAAATTAAGGATTTGAATACGCCCAGTATGGCTGCCCCTGCAAAGTTTTTAAAATGGCAAAAGTATATAAATGCAACTGAAGATCAGCTCGTTGAGTGAGTCAAGAATTGAACATTTAACACATCACTTTCAAGTACTGGTGGGTGATTATTGTGGCCAGTAGACACCAATGGGTGCCATACACGTTTTGTAAACTCCACAGTTTTTTTTTAGAACAAATAGGCCAGACCCTTGCTATGTGTCATAGGAACACTCTGGTATAGTGACAACATATAGTGCAGGGCAATTATGCCAGCAATGGTTGAAAAGTTACTCACTTGATGCTGTTAAAGAACTCTTCAGTCTCCTGTCCAACAATACATATTTGCAGGATTTCCTGTTAGGTCCCAGAAGACAATGCAGAAATGCCTTTTATATGCAGTATATAATGAAATTTGGAAACTTTTCCAACAAGAAATGTCTGCCCGGTTAAGGCAAATAGATCAGGAAAATTTACAGAAAGCATTAGCCGTTGTAAATAATGTGAGTAGCACCTTATCCGACCGAATATACACTTTAAACAACATTGTCTCTTCTTAATTAAACAGGGTACAGAGTGACATGTCATCTTTACACCATGGAAAGAGTCAACTAATGTCCATTATTCAATTAGGTTGGACAGTACAAATTTTGAAAGCGGGTCACTTTCCCTAACAACACATTATGCAAGGGACATATTTTCAACATTTAATTTGATGTGGCAACAACAAATAATGGCTAAGAAAGAAGTAACTTATGTCAAGCTAAACATTGAGAAATTAGAAAAGTTGCCTTCTACTGTGGCTGAAATCCATCTACTGAATGGTTAATACACAGGGTTATTAATATACCTATTTCACATCCTGCTTGATGCACATTCCAGTTGGCAGATATGAAAGGCTGGAAGCTAGTTATATACATGAGGTATGGGAGCTTCCCTTTTCATACAAATGTTTCAGTGGCAAGAAAGAGGTCTTTCTTAGTGACAGTGAATGCAAGAGTTCTGTGAGCCATTCAAGGTTTGTAAGCAGCTGTCGTTGCGCGGGGCGTGTAATGCCCTGGCAGCAAACGTGGCTTGCTCTCTGAAGGGAGTTCCAGTCCCCTTGATTAGTCCTGTGTTCCAGGTGCTCTGAAATTGTAGCTAGGTGCTTCTTAACAGTGAGAGTTGTTGTGGAATGTGAGCCAGAATAGCTTATGTTGTTTCGATCTCTCAAATTGTTACCTGCTGCAGGAATGTCCTTTTTCCCCTGCACCAAAAAGGGAAGTAGCAGAGATTTGACCTCATATTGCTACTTCAGATGTGAATTTTCACAAGTTGAGCAGGCTCAAGGATTTATTGTTTAAAAAACATGTGGCACCTACATCTGTGTGCAAGACCTATACGTTTCAAGTTGCAGGGTCTTCTGCAGAGATTCAGTCCCTTTTAAGTACAAAATTTCCGAGGCACTTTGGTGAATGAATACTGAATGCTTCCAGTACTACTGGAGTCGCATATTTCTTTGAGGCTTTTGGTTCGGGTTTCATTCTCACCTTTTCATCTATATTAGGCTTAGTGACTTCAGCCATACACTAAATTTTTTCAAGTGTTTTTGAGGGATAACAGATTATTTTGGCTATAATAAGTGGCATTCTGCTGTTGCTATTTTTCTACATAATGGCCATCCTTTCACAAAGCGCAACTGTGTTGTGACCGCATCATGCAGTATTTCAGAGCACCACTCCTGGAAGAACTGGAGTATGACTGATCTCTGTCATTTAAACTGGTTTTAGATTGTGTGCAGCCCATATTTCGATGCCTTTGTTGCCTTTTGGAATGTGCCCTGAAAGTTTGTATTTCTACACGGTGCTTACTTTCATTGGATACTGATCTGTTGATGTCCTTGCTGAGGGCTCATAACCAGACGTGCATGTTGAAGGTGCGTTTTCTACAGGAAACTGTCTATGAATTGCCCTTCGTGTAATACGATGCTCTTAAATCAACATTGAGCACAACACAGAATGCTGTTACCTCAGCTGGAGCTCAGGCTTCGGAACACGAGAGCTCACTTGTTTATGATTTGGATATTTTACCACCTGACGAAGTGGAACATTTCCTGGCTTCAATTGTCTCCGATATATTTGGCGATTTAAAAAATGACATTGACTTTTAAATTCAGTTTTATTGATGTCACTGCTGATGTTTTAAATTGCCCCTTTTACCCATGCTCAAGTGTTTTTTTTTTTTTTAACTTGCCATTATTGACATCATGTTTATATGCTTTTATGGATACATTTTAGTAGTTTTTCATTTCATGTTAGTCTTTGAACTACCTTTGAACTGGCAGGGGAAGGGTGTTGTTAGGTATTTTAGCCATGTTTTAGACACATTATTTTAGCAAACTAGGCCTGCTGTTGTGCACTTTATCCCAGTTATGTTTTATTCAGCATTGCTTTCTTTTTATAGCATTAGCCACATTTGGTATGCTGTTTTATTTCTTCCATCTAATTGTTCTTTCACCTAAGAAAGCTTAGCACTGCATTCATCTCACTTTGTGCTTTCCTTAAGTCGGTAGTCAGATAGGGTAGCCAGCAAAAGTGCTACGCTGTATCTCCGACGTTCACAGAAACATATATATCCTTATATTGGGATCTTTTCTTAAAACATCAGGTGTTTTATTATAAAACACTTCTCCCACCCCATACACATTAGAGGGAGATTCCAGCCAGATGACAATGACTGCATGCTGACCGCTGAGTGTCTTCACTACAGCTGCTTGCTTAAGCTGCTGAATCCCTGGCCTATATGAAGATGGCATCTTTTTATATAATAGGCTTGCTTGCTTGGGTATGAGGGATGATGTCTTACCGGGGGGAAACCTGAATGGCGGATTGAGCTTAACACGCTGTGCTCTAACATAGCTTAGGTAACTTAGGTAGGAAATGCACATATATATATTATTCCTAGTGACAGTATGGTGTGACTGTTTTTGTGTTTCACTCTTCTTGTCACAATTTGGCTTCTAGTGTGTTTTATCATCCTAGTTATTGCAATACATGCCATTTTATCTAAGATACAGTTACTTCAGTAAACCTTATTGAACTGTACTCTGCCTCTGTTTGTCTTCACTTGTGTGAGACTAATTGACCACGATTCCCCTGAGGAGTCCTCTCTGTCATGTGCCCGGATGCCACAATTATCCCCGCCCTAGGGTGGAGAAGAGGCACTGCTAGTTGACAGGAAACCCGGATTGGCCTGCCAGGAGTCAGATGGTGTGGAATTGTACTTAGTACCGATAATTCAGGTGATTGTGCCACCCAAATCCAGTAGTCTTATAGGATAATAACCTGCACACTGCATTTATAAGAGAGCACAGAACACTGCAAGTGCATTTGTAACTCAGTGAGACTTCAAAGGATATTTATATTTTTTAACAGAAACCACTCTGCTGTGTGATCTACCTGCATTGAAGCTGAGTGGTCAGTTTTGCATTGTAGAACAATACTTTGAGGATTGTCAAGCAGCCTTTTTAATGAAAATTCTGCCTCACAGTAAAAGTGCACATTTACATTCTACATTAGTAGGCCTGATCCATGTTTTAACCCCTTCGCTGCCAGGCCTTGTCCCCCTCAGGTGCCAAACCTTTTTTTGGCTATTTTGGGAAGTTTGTGCTTAAGCCCTCATAACCTTTTCTCCACATAAGCTACCCATGCCAAATTTGTGTCCTTTTTTCCAACATCCTAGGGATTCTAGAGGTACCCAGACGTTGTGGGTTGCCCTGAAGGAGACCAAGAAATTAGCCAAAATGCAGCGAAGATTTAGTTTTTTTTTTTAAATGTGGAAAAAGGGCTGCAGAAGGCTTGTGTTTTTTTTTCCCCTGAAAATGGCATCAACAAATGCCAAAAACCTGTAGAGATTGAGGGGATAGCACAGCAACTTGATAAGCCCATATTTTTTTATACATCTTTTAGGCTGACTCTGCTTTGGGGACCCACACAAGTGAGGAGGCTGAGGGGAACTCTGGGTGGTAGGAAATTTGTGCCACAGCGGTGATTCTATGAAGAAAAGTGAGGAAAATATGCTTTTTTAAGCAAATGTTGAGGTTTGCAGAGGAGTCTGGGTAAGAAAGTGTTGGGGGATCCAGGCAAGCCACACCTCCTTAGACTCCTTGGGGTGTCTATTTTTATAAAATGTCTGGGTTTGGTAGGTTTCCCTAGATGAAGGCCGCAACCGGGACCAAAAACATAGCCCCCCCAAACACAGGTAGTTTTGCAATAGATCAATTTGATGTGTCCACCTACTTATGTGTTGGTCCAAACACTAAAATTGTGAAAAGAATTGCACATTGGATATGTTAAAAAGACCCCTCACCCACCAACCAAGTTGGTGGCATGCTTCATCATCGTGGTCCCACCCGAGACACCTAGCGTGTCACAGGAGTGCTGCGACGCCTGATTACAGCGGTGCAGTTTTTGTTATTTGTACCACACATACTGGTTGGATTTGGCACAACGGTGAGTGATGGTTCAGTGAATCAAATTTTATTAACAAGAGATTTCACAAAAATGAAATGCACTGTTAATAACTGAAAGGCCAAAAAACTGAACCAATGACTCACAGCTCGTAAAGCCAAGACAAGGCAGCAACTGCTTTACAGTCCATTCACACACCTTCCATACATGGCATGCACAAGATCGTTCACGCCGCCAGCCACGGGCCCAGCACACTACAACACTCGCATTGACATACAGCGCCACTCAAGGGCCCATCACTTTCATATGCCCACATGCTTGATTCAGCAATCACACCAGCTGATGAGTGTGTGGACTGGCGTTTGGCTGGCACCTCCAGCCAAGCGCCACCCCACGCCCACCGCCAGCCAAGCACCACCCCACGCACACCGCCTGCCAAGCGCCACCCCACTCATACCACCAGCCAAGCGCCACCCCAATCACACTGCCAGCCAAGCGCCACCCCACTCACACTGCCAGCCAAGCACTACCCCACGCACACCGCCAGCCAAGCACCACCCCACACACACGCCAGCCAAGCGCCACCCCACGCACACTGCCAGCCAAGCGCCACCTCACACACACTGCCATCATTTATTTTTGTTTTTAAACAACAAAGAAAACATTAATTATAAATAAGTACAAAACTACAAACACAAAGGCTCTAACTGAATTCATGACTGTAATGCCAACTGTGAAACTGAACATATAAAAATATAAAACAGCAGTTTACACTCACTGAATTTTCCAATAATTCTTCTGTGTTTGGTAGCTCCTGAAACAGCCAACCACACACAGCCCAGGCTTTGAGGGACAATCAGGGCAGTACATCCTAGTCTCCTTCCTGATACCTCTTTGGGCACAGACTCTATATCTCTTAGCAGGAAAGTTTTTTTTGGCAGTGGGAGGATTGTGCTCAGCAAAGTGATGATCTTTCAATCTAGCCACATCCTCCACCACTGCTTCTCTAGGAACTCTTGGCTGTTTCAGCACAACAAGGTTCGCTATGATAGACTCCTGAAATTTCACAAATGTCATCCTTGACTCTGGAGAACTATCCTTGAATACAACAAAAGCATTAAAAGTTGCCAAGTGGAACAGGTGAACCACTAATTTCTTATACCAAACATAAGACTTATGAGCAGCAGTGTAAGGTTCCAACCTCTGATCTACTCTATCAACACCACCCATGTGCTTATTATAGTATGAAATGCACACAGGTTTGCACACTTCAGCAACTTGACCCCCAACAGCCACAGGTGAAGCACTCTCATCATGGATGGTAGTTAGCATGTACACATCCCTCCTGTCTACAAATTTTAGAGCTAGCAGCTCATCATTCCACAAGGCACTGCACTGTCCCTTCTCAAGTTTTTTACAGACAAGCTCTCTTGGATAGCCTTTCCGATTATAGCAGATTGTGCTACAAATAACAGTGTCCACTCTGAACAACTCCTCGAACAACTGAACTCCAGTGTAGAAGATATCTACATATAAATGGTGACCTTTGTTAAATAGTCGTCTACCAAGTTCCCACAAAAGTTTCTCACTAACTCCAAAAGTGGGTGGACATCCAGGGGGGTCAATATTGGAATCCCTACCAGTGTAGACCCGGAAATTATAAGCATATCCAGTACTACTTTCAGACAGCCTATACATCTTAATTCCATACTGTGCCCTCTTGCTAGGAATGTACTACCTAAAAACTATACGACCCTTGAACAGGACCAAAGACTCATCTACAGATATTTCTTTACCTGGAACATAGATCTCTGACAACCGATCTACCAAATGATCAAGGACAGGTCTAATCTTAAAAAGACGGTCAGAATCAGGGTGATCTTGTGGCAAGGCCAAAGCATTATCTACAAAATGCAACATCCGAAGAAGAAGCTCATAAAGGTTACGACTCATGATCGCAGGAAATATAGCAGTTGCCATCAAGGGACTAGTAGACCAATATGAAGACAGTGATGGCTTCCTTACCAGCCCCATCAAAAAAGTTAAACCCAAAACCTTTTCAATTCTTCCTGATTTCTGGCAATCCACCGGCTAGCTCTAGAGTGTGGCCTAAGTCTGGCAGCATTGTCCCTCAAATACTGATCTACATACAAATTAGTCTGCACAATAATCTCTTCCAAAAATATATTGTCCATAAACAACTCAAAAAAGTTGATGGGCAAAAAGTTTTCCGTATTAACTCGACACCCTGGGAAACCAATAAAAGCAGGCAACTGTGGCAGCTCCATGTTTGGTGCAACCCATGTGTCAGGTCTTCCAATGGGAAGCCTTTCAGCTGCAGCTCCTGCACCATTGGCACATCAGTGTCCTCCTCTAAAACAGGCCCTTCATCAGCACTGAGAGTGACTTCATCATCAGATGATTCCTCTCTGACGGAAAATTAACTTCCAGAATCTTGCACTTTCTCCTCTGTCTCAGATGCAGAGACAGTCTCATAATCATGGTCAGAAGACGACTCAAAAAGCACACCAACAACCTGCTAAGTGGTCATCCTATGGCTAGCCATGATCCTTCCTACAAAAAGTTACTGGATAAATGCACCACCAACAACCAGCACTGTGTAAGATAAGTAACAAACAAATTGTAGCTTTATCACTAAGAGTTATAAACTCAAAAACTATACTGCTCACTTGCCTGAAAAAGCTTGACTCACCAAAAACTACTCTGCACAGCTACAGAAATCACCAATGATATCCCACTAAAAAGACAAAAAAAGCAAATTAGACATAAGACAACACAATAATCATTGTGCATAAATCTAAAGACAATTTCACACACTATCCTGCATTCAGTACACCACCTACAAACATGTCATTCATGCATGGCAACAATACTCCTTTGGAATAAATTTATTTACTTACCTAAAACATACAACTACGCATACCGCAGGACAACCACTGCCAAAACTGCAACAAGCCAGAGCAAAGGAACCAAAAGCTTTGTAGTAGAACAAAAAGAAGAAATAAACTGGTATTATCATGAATGCAAATACTTCGCCAGTTGACAAACACCCAACCATTTTCAAATGTTCCCTTGTGTCTAGTGTTCTCTGCTTGGGGGCAGATGGGCCTTAAAAAAGTATGCCAATCTGCCCCAAAGGTGGGCAGAAATGCCATTAAATATATTGCCCCCTTTGGAGGGCGACCCTTGCCTAAGGGTCCACCCCCCACACAAAACACACACATGATTCCTGGTGCAAAGTGGATTCTGCCTCCCTTGAGGGCAGATGGGCCTGAAAAAAAAAATAGGTCTCTCTGCCCCCCAGGTGGCAGAACTGCCCAATAGTGATTTTTTCCCCTTGGGGGCGACCCTTGACCAAGAGGGCACCCCCAACACAAAAAAAAAAAAAAAATCCAAGGGGCCACCTCCCACACAAAGCACACACACATGATCCCTGGCGCTAAATGGATTCTGCCCCCCTTGGGGACAGAAAGGCCTAAAACAAAATATGCCGATCAGCCCCCAAGGGGACCAGAACTGCCCAATAGTACTTTTTGCCCCTTGGGGGAGACCCTTGCCCAAGGAGGCGCCCCCAACACAAAAAACAAAAAAAATCCCTGCCGTATTCATGGTTTCTGCCCCCCCTGGGGGCAGAAGGGCCTAAAAAAACGAGGTCAATCTGCCCCCAAGGGGGGCAGAAATGGCCTATATTACATTGCCCCCTTTGGGGGTGCGAACCTTGCCTAAGGGGCCACCCCCCCACACAAAGCACATACACACACACACACATGATCCCTGGCGCTAAGTGGATTCTGCCCCCCTTGGAGGCAGAGAGGTCTAAAAAAATAGGCTGGTCTGCCCCCAAGGGGGGCAAAACTGCCCAATAGTAATTTTTTCCCCTTGGGGGCGACCCTTGCCCAAGGGGGCACCCCCAACACAATTATTTATTTCTTTTAAATCCAAGGGGCCACCTCCCACACAAAGCACACACACATGATCCCTGGCGCTAAATGGATTCTGCTTGGGGGCAGAAAGGCCTAAAAAAAAAATAGGCCGATCTGCCCCCAAGCGGACCAGAACTGCCCAATAGTACTTTTTGCCCCTTGGGGGCGACCCTTGCCCAAGGGGGCGCCCCCAACACAAAAAACAAAAAAAATCCCTGCCGTCTTCATGGTTTCTGCCCCCCTGGGGGCAGAAGGGCCTAAAAAAACTAGGTCAATCTGCCCCCAAGGAGGGCAGAAAAGGCCTATATTACATTGCCCCCTTTGGGGGTGCGACCCTTGCCTAAGGGGCCACCCCCCCACACAAAGCACATACACACACACACACATGATCCCTGGCGCTAAGTGGATTCTGCCCCCCTTGGAGGCAGAGAGGTCTAAAAAAATAGGCTGGTCTGCCCCCAAGGGGGGCAAAACTGCCCAATAGTAATTTTTTCACCTTGGGGGCGACCCTTGCCCAAGGGGGCACCGCCAACACAAAAAAAAAAAAGTTAAAATCCAAGGGGCCACCTCCCAAACAAAGCACACACACATGACCCCTGGCGCTAAATGGATTCTGCCCCCCTTGGGGGCAGAAAGGCCTAAAAAAAAATAGGCCGATCTGCCCCCATGCGGACCAGAACTGCCCAATAGTACTTTTTGCCCCTTGGGGGCGACCCTTGCCCAAGGGGGCGCCCCCAACACAAAAAACAAAAAAAATCCCTGCCGTCTTCATGGTTTCTGCCCCCCTGGGGGCAGAAGGGCCGAAAAAAACTAGGTCAATCTGCCCCCAAGGAGGGCAGAAATGGCATATATTACATTGCCCCCTTTGGGGGTGCGACCCTTGCCTAAGGGGCCACCCCCCCACACAAAACACATACACACACACACAATATCCCTGGTGCTAAGTGGATTCTGCCCCCCTTGGAGGCGGAGAGGTCTAAAAAAATACGCTGGTCTGCCCCCAAGGGGGGCAAAACTGCCCAATAGTAAATTGTGCCCCTTGGGGGCGACCCTTGCCCAAGGGGCAGCCCCAACACAAAAAAACTAACAACAAAAAAATAATCCCTGATGTCTAGTGGCTTTCTGGACCCCCTTCGGGGCAGATCTGCCTAAAAATAAGGCCAAAAATGGTGAAAAATTCATTGCACCCCAATCTACCATACAATACTAACACATGCGCACACACACACACACTAATTCCCTGGTGTCTAGTGGTCATTCCTGCTGCCCGATCGCATGATCGGGCAGCAGGAATTCTCAAAGAGACATCGAGGGAAAGGAAAACCCTTTCCTTTTCCTTGATGCCTCTTTCACAGGGATTCCCCCCCCCGAGGTAAAACTTACCTCCTTTCCCCAAGATGCACTGGAAGCAAATGGCTTCCAATGTGTTTTTCCTCCCTTTCATAATGTCAGTGTGCGATCGCGCGCTTATGTCATGGGGGGGTGGATGGGGCAGGGCTGGAAGGGGAAGAGATTTCCCTTCCTGCCCTGACCTGGGGATTTGGGGGGCGGCCCTTGGGGGAGCGCTGAGTAGGATCAGTTAGTATTTCTCTACATATCTGAGAGAGTGTAGCAGTACATATATCAATGTTCCATCATATTTTTAGGTTAACCAGGAACATATCTGAGTGAGTGCATGAGTCCCTTTATGGGTTAGCCACCAGATGTTTAAGTAAATATGCTGCCCACAGGGATATGTAACTATGTGTGCAACTGGCTCCAATACTATTGAGAACATAAGTGGTGACTGCGTGTGTACATGAATGTATGAGCACCTCTCTCAGGGTATGACTGGATGTGTCATTGGCTCTATCATTCTTGTTATTAGCTTTCTGAGTTATAGTATGACTTAGATAGTTCACATTTAAGTAATGATAAGACTCTGTAACTACAGATCTAACTCAGTAAAAGTTAGAAGGGCATGTTTCATTTTTTAAATGTAAAGCTCCCTGGTCTATTCCCTACCTACAGCCTACCTGAGAAGTGAGCTTTGACCACTAAAATGACAATATATGAACTGGCAAGTAACTTTTCTAATGGGAACTTCAGCTGACAGAAAAACTGCATACTCAGTGCCTATAGTGCTAGGCCTGAGCCACATTTTGAATAGTACTTCTGTGGATAGCTAACTAGGTTGTGTTAGTGTTTAGTGTATATCTGACTAAGTATATAAATACATCTATAAGTATCTCACCATATATATATATAAGTGTACATATAGTGAATAAAGGGGTACATGAATGTGTGTTCAACTGCTGCCAATAATGCTACATACATTTGTATCTGCATATGAAACTGTCTCACTGTCTATTGAAAATATAATTGCTACCTCCATGTGTGTATAGATCTAAAAGCAGCCTTCTCACAGTCTGCATAGCTGTGCCAGTGGCTATATCTTATTTTACATCTTAATAGGTGTAGAGGTTGAACTATGGGTGGGACACTGCTTATATAAATGAGAATAGGAGTGTTTAAGTGCTTGTTAAACTCACTAAGACTTAAAGGTACATGTTTAATATTTTAACCACAATGCTCCATCCTCTGCCACCTACCTACAGACTGGCCTAGAGCTCAATTTACTGTAGTAAAACCACAGTTTGAAAATTCTCAAGCAGCCTTTCTAATGGCTATTCAAGTTGACAATAAAAGTGCACACTTAGTAGCATATTTATGGAAAAGTGTGCATCGTTTATGATAGGTCACTTTTCTAGCATTTACAATACAGTGCACCATGGTGTTATAATTTCTGGTGCTAACGTGGTGCTTTGCTGGATTAGCACCATAAATTATGACGATAATGCAGCAAAACACAGGGAGGCCAATTGCTTTTAAAGGTGGACTCACCTTGACTCCAGCCTTTGGCAGGCATCAATAATGATGCTACAATGGCACAGTGAAATCTAGTAAATTTCACTGCACCCCTATGTGGGAAGTCCCCCCTTGCAGACATTATGCCTGCTGCAGGCATAATGTGGTGCAAGGGTTTACCAAGTGGTGCAATGCTTGCATTGCTCCACTTTATAAATATGGTGCATGGGAAATGCCACCTTAATGCCACATTTGTGTAACAAAATGACCAAATGTGGTGCAAGGTGGTGCTAGAGACATCATAAATATGCCCCTTAGAGTCTCCAGCAGTGGGTCTCAAGTATGTTTAAACTGGTACATGTGTGGATAAGTAAGTAGGCTGTGTCACTATTTAGCTACATATCTGTCTGATTGTATCAGTACGTCTATGAATGTCCTACCACATGCTAAAATAAATATGCTGGGTACAGGGGTATCTAACTATCTCTGCAACTGGCTCCAATACTTCTGCAAACATAACTACTGCCTTGTTGTACGCATGAATATGTAGACAGCCCTCTAAGTATGTAAGTGTTAGATCACTGGCTCTATCACTCTGCTAATAGCAATTAGAGTTGTAGTTTTTATGTTGAAGTTAATACATATGTGAGCATAATGCTCTGCCAGACCACATACAACTCAGTTAAACTTAGAACAACATGATTCATCTCTTAATAACAAACTACCCTTCTGTATGAGCTACCTATAGCTTACATAGGGGTTGAGATAAATAACAACTGTAATTGTTATTTCCTGATCACTGTACCTTTCATTATTGTTTTCATATAGATATTATTTATATTCTTTTTTAGTGCTTATGAACATACAACCCATACTCATACATCTAATATACAATTATCCCTGAAGTAACACATTTTAAATTAAAGACATTATACTATACATACCTCATATGTATGTTCCTTGCTCTGTATAGTCAACTCTCAGAATTAGTTTGAATTTCTGCCCACTTAAAATACACAAACACTAAGCAGAGAATGGAAATTTGATGATGTTAAAACACTCTCCAAAGCAAATGTTGGCAATAATAAAAGTTTGACGGAACCAAAATCTCTAAGTGATTCTGATGTCTTCAGAATATCCAGAGTCACAAGTGACACACAGGTAAATGTTTCCAACATTGCAGGCACATCCACTGGGGTCCCCTCCTCTTTGTCTTTTTTGGAGGAAATGGAAAGGTACAAGAAAGGGCAAAGACTGAATAACAAAAAACAAAACTCAAACATCAAAAAAAAAGTAGAGGTATGAACAGCCGCAAAAACAAGAGAAGGGATGGTAACAAGATCAGTATCCCACGTCTAGAGAAATTGAGTATAAGATCCAATGTTGCATGTGCCAATACTAATTTGCTGACTGATCCTTATGGGACATCGATTGTCAACTTATCAGACTTGGAATTGTTCATTGACCAGATTATTGTATTACAAAAAGGGTTGAGTTTTTGTTCAATATCGATACCTAGTTTTGTGTGAATTCACACTGATTAGTTCAAATTTGTATGCCGCCTCAAATAAAAAAAACATTTTGATGAGAAATCTCCTTGCCCTCTTCCATTTGTACCTCCATTGGAGTTATGTAGCCAAACCATAAAATATATTATACCATAGCCATACAATATATTCAACTACTTCTTTCAAATGACCATACTGATACTGCTCCTCCTTCCAAGTCAGATGTATTGTCAAATCTGGGGTTTACGTCCAATTTCAACTTGGACAGTGGATTAAAACCAAGATCCAGCTTTGTTTCTAATTTACCATCTCACAATAACATTGATTTTTTTTACAAAGCAGTTATATGGGATCTATATCACTTGGAAGACCAGTTTAGGAACAGATACCAACAAGCTGACAAAGGGGGCAATATTTACATTATGGGAAAAAACTGACTACATGAGTGAAACAGACAACTTGCAGACGAAAGGGCTTACTGCAGAATCATGGGAAATGCCTTAGCAGAGGTCACAAAAAAAAACCTGAGACATAGTTGGTGTACTGGCGAAATCTATGCCTCATCAAGGATATTGAATTCAAGTATTTGTTCAACCCTACGCTACGAGCCCCTTGTCTGCACATACTTCCACACATACTTAAAAAAGGATGCCTTTCCATTTGGTAGAATACGCCTTCATATATACAAGATATTAAGGATCTGCTGAATAAGTTGGAGGATATGGAATTGACGGAGAATAGTATGTTTGTGACTCTGGATGTCATTTTTCTTAACACATGCATTACATGAGAGAAAGGACTGGAGGCCATGGCGGCCATCCTTTCCTCTTGTGATGCCACTCTTTTTGAATATACACAAATGCTATTGGACCTGGCCAGATTAGTACTAGAAAATCATGTGTTTCTATGAGCTGTGTTATAGGTGACTATGGGAGCTAAATGTTCCCTCCCGTTTGCTAACCTGTATAGGGGACACTTTGAGAAGAACGACTTATGGTTAACTTGTCTACCTGGTATCACAGAAAAAATAGTTTATTGGAAGAGTTACATTGATGACATTTTTGTGATTTGGTCAGGCGATCAATCAGATCTGCACATCTTTTTGAATCACCTGAACGTGAACCCTTTCAATATGTGTTTTACACACCATATGGATTCCAAACAAATGGAATTTTTAGATGTGACCCTTTATATTGAAGATTCCAAAATACTTTACAAGAATTATATGAAGTCAATTGCATGTAATTCCATTCTACATGCACAGAGTGGACATCCTAAAGTACAGATTGACTCAATCCTGCTAGGTGAAATTACAAAATTGTATTGAGGACCATATATTTGAACGTGAGTTAGATCTGTTGGAGAACCGTTTTAGACAGAGGGGATACTCTGAGTCATTCCTCATCAGAGCTGGGGAGAAGGTTGAGAAAAAAACACCCAGCTCGTTGCTCACTGGGGGTGGGCTAGAAAGAAAAAGGGCAAACACCTTAATTTGATTACTGTGCACAGCGCACATAGTCATTATAAATTTTGGCTTCTACACAGACACTGGCATTTACTTAAATTGGACAACATACTATCCAAGTATAATACAAATGGGCCCTGCATTACGTACAACAGCGGAAGGACTCTTAAAAATATAGTATGTTCCAGTTACATCTCTCCTGATCCACAAGGAGCACCCAGAACCTTGTTACTAGCTAGACCTAAGGGCTTCTATAAATGTACTCATTGTAATATTGTAATTTTGTAATGGATAAGAAAATTGTTTTCAAGTAAAATACAAGTAAGACTTACACAATCAGACATTTTATGAACTGTAACTCTAAGTTTGTGATTTATTGCATTATATGCACCTGTGAACAGATCTATGTTGACAGTATTATCTGACCTCTTTAGGAGAGAATGCAGGAGCACATTAGGGCAATTAAAAGAGGTGGTGACAGAACAGAAGCATTAAGGAAACTAGATAGTGAATGGATAATCCATTTACGATCAGCTGACATGGGACTCAATGTGGACAAGGAACTGCATGTATTTCTATAATATTAAAAGTTGGTATTAGGAATTAATCTGGCCTTTCGTGAAGACTTAAATCAATTTTGTCACATCTCCCTGATAACAGTGGTGTTTGTTAAATATTTCTATTGGTTCGTTTTTTGTAACATATTCCTCACCTTGAGTTAATACTGGCCCTATCACGTGTTACCTAGACCTGACTGTTGTAATGACTTCATAGGAAGCTGCAGGATTTTACTGTATAGCATTGCCTCTCCCGTCACCTAGCACAGTTGTTTTAATGTTGCTTTGCAGTGCAATTTCTTTGTTTGTTCATGAATATATTGTATTTTAAAAATCATTGATTCCCTAACAGAGTTGGGCATGCAGGCTTTTACAATGACTTCATAAAAAGTGCAGTGGGATTTTGCTATATCGCTTTGTCTCACGTCACCAGTAATACTTGTTCCAATCTTGCTTTGCAGTACACTCTCTATGTCTCTATGTATGTTCATGAATATACTGTTTTTTAATAATCAGTAATTCCCAGATGGGTTGGAAATGTATACTGTATACGACGATTTGATGATGTGTATAACGGGATACTAGAGTAGTACATGGTCTCTCTCACAATGTCAGTTACGTATTTTGTATTGTTGTTCTGCTATGTATGTTCTACATGCGTATAGATATATGCTGTATTTCGATAATTGTAATTTCCCCAATGAATGCAGCAGTGACATTGTGTACGTTGACTTTGCAAGATGTGTAGCTATATTAGCTATTTTCTTTGGCTTCACCATTCATTTCTGCTTCAAAGTGATTTTTCTCTACATTGCTCCATGTTTGTTTATGAACATGCTGCATTTCAGAGCCTGCCATTTATCTAAATAGTTTGGCACAGGTACTTATCAATGGGAAAATGTTCCTTTCTCTTAGCACCTTTAATCCACTTGGTTCAACTTTTCTGTCATTCCTCCCTAAATGGTTTTGCATGTTCTTTAAGTCCCTCACAAAAGTTTCACCTCACATCTGGTCTCCATAATCACGCTCTGTTGACTCTGTTTTTATGATTGTTGAAGGTGAGTACTGTATAGTTATTGTGCATTATTTTCTAATATGGCTGCCACTTTCATAAACCAACACATCAGCTCTATGTTTAGTCTGTTTTTGGTGAAGATGGTACTACGTTTGAAACTCAATGTTACACGTTGACAATATAGGGCGGATTATGGGCGCCCTGTTCGCACTTGCAATTTACTCCATGCTTCACTACAACGAGGTTGACTTCAGGGATGATCTCCATTGTATGTTATGGCCTCCCTATTCTTAAGCGTGATGAAATGTTTGGTCTGATTAGGGGACCACCTTCCAGGTTGTTACAAGGGTAGCTAATGTTTTCCTCATGTTTTGCTCATTACAGACTGTGGCCTTACTACGGTCCACGCTCTGAATGGTGCTTTCTTTTGGGACCTCACAATACCCAGAATGAGCTTGGGGGTAGGTTTACGTTTTTTCATTGTTCATTTACACACTTTGGCTGCAATTCTTTTTTTCTTACGAAATGATGGTAATTGGGATTTGCTTTGTTTCTTTGTCCTTTCCTTGGCTGTTGTTTGATTGATATGGAGTTTCATTTACTTAGTGTTATGGTGGTTACCAGCTAGCCACTCACCCCTCTTTGTAACTTATCTCTTTGTGGACATTAGATTGGGTTTCTTCAATGATACCAATATGTAGCCTTTAGATAATGGGCTTTTTAAGAAATAGTAATACATGCTTTAAATCTTTTTGTTTTGGAATAGTTGCTTTTTCAGGCACTTGTGATTACTTACTTCGACGCATTAGGTTGGTCTTCTTTAAGATTGTTCTCATACAAGCTCACTTATCTTGTTATCTTCTGTTAGGTTTCAGAGTTGGGCTTCTTTATTTGTCTTTTTGCACACTAACACTGTGGGTGGCATCACACTATTAGTTCAAAGGGCTTCCAGTGTGACACTTCATACCCTCCATCTCTGTTCATCTATTTTTTCACGCAATTCCTTTTGGATTGCTTCGGGCTGAATGTTTTGCTCACCGTTTTTTGCATGAGTTAGTGGTTCTTGTCATCACATTAGCATATATATCAGCCTTTGAGACACACAGAAGCATGTTTTTGAATGTATATATCTCTTTCATCATAGTATGATTACTAAGTGCTAGTTTGAGGTACTTCTTACAGCCTTGAAAAAGTCACATTGGTGAAGAAACACATGTCGGCTCTTGAGGATTAAGATAATATGCAACTAAAAGGACTTCAGCTTCTCCTGCTTTTCTACACATCCTCCCTATGTAAGAATTTTGTTTTCTTCTGAATAAGTAGAAAACATTGACTTTATTTGTGTGGAGGGTATCCTTTGTTAAATGATTCATTTCTTAATAACAAACTACCCTGCTGTATGAGCTGTCTGTAGCTTACATAATGGTTGACTCTTCTATGATAAAAACTAACTGTAATCTTTCTTTTGTGATTACTATACCTTTCTTTTTTGTTATCATGTAGATATTATTTATCCACTTTTTTAGTGCTTATGAACCTACTACTCATTCTCATGCATCTAATATACAATTATGCCTGTAGTAACACATTTTAATTTGAAAGATATTATACTACACACAACTCTTAAATATGTTCATTGCTCTTTATATTCGTCTCAGAATTAGATTGTTCTTCTCACTTTAAGTACACAAAAACCAAACAGAAGAATGGCACACCACTCTCAAGGTAATGTGTCATGAATGGAAACCTATTGAACCATGCTTTCAAAGTTACTCAATCACAAAGCCAATCAGAATCTCTCTTTCACATTTAAGTTATGCTATACATCTTTTCACTGGATATCATAGCTAACCCTTTCCCATACTCCGCAAAGGCAGCCCAATTCATACCAGTTTTTGCCAGATATGCGATTCCACTGTGGTGCTCAGACTGGCCCCCATGTAACTATATGGTTGGATCCGTGGATCCACGTAGGAGGACAAAATGTATTTTTAGCGCTTAATCTAAAATAATACTAATATTTTTCTCTTTCAAATAAAGAAATGTATTGTCACCTAAACATACTTGTAAACACTTTTTCCCCAGAGGAATTGTAACTACCAAGTCACTGCCTAATCTTTTTTATGGTTTTCCCCATTCCTCTAGCTGTGCTACCATGGTAACATAGTTTGTAACATTCTCTTGCAGCAGTACGTCACAAGTTCATAACAGTTTCAGCAAGCACCATGCTTACTTTTAAATGAAAACTAGCAGGTGTTGTTGACATTTTAAAATAATACAGATGTCACAAACAGTAACACTTTTTCTGCTTTCTCAAAAGTCAATCCCACATCTATTTTCTTTTCTCACAACATCACCAATTACCTGTATGTACCAACATATTTAGGACTACTAACAGAAACCTTTGTTTCAAGTTTTAACTAGTACTCTCCATTTTCAACTATGGTTGGGGGAGGGTGTGTCAGGGTGAGAGAGTGGCTGTGAAAGTGTGCCTCTGTGTGTGACAGTGGGTGTTGGAGTGTCTGGGTGTGACAGTGAGTGTGAGAGAGGGTGTGCCTGGATGTGAAAGTTGATGTGAGAGTGTCTGGGTGTGAGAGTGGCTGTGCAGTGTCTGTCTTTGTGTGAGAGTGGATGTAAGAGTGTCTGTCTAGGTATGAGAGTGGGTGTGAGTGTTTCTCTGAGTGTGAGAGCATGTGTGAGTGTGCCTGTCTTAGTGTGAGAGTAGGTGTAAGAGTGTCTTGGTATGAGAGTGGCTGTGAGAGTGTCTGATTAGGTGTGAGAGTATCTCTGTTGATGTGCAAGTAGGTGTTAGAGTGTCTCTCTGGAAGTGAGAGTGTCTGCCTTGGTAGGTATGAGAGTGTCTGGATTTGAGTGGGGGTGTGAGAGTGTCTGTCTTATTGTGAGAGTGGGTGTAAAAGTGTCTGTCTGGGTGTGAGAGTATCTGATTAGGTGTGAGAGTGTTTCTTTGAGTGTGAGAGTTTATGTAAGAGCATCTGTCTAGGTCTGACAATGAGTGTGGGAGTGTCTGTCTTTCCGTGAGATTGGGTATGAGAGTTTCTCTGTTGATGCGCAAGTGGGTCTGAGAGTGTCTCTCTGGATGTAAGAGTTGGTGTGAGAGATTATGTTCTGTGTGTGAGAGAGGGTGTGAGAGTGTATATGTGTGAGTGTGAAAGTTTCTGGGTGTGAGAGTGGATATGAGAGGATATGTCTTGCTAAGAGAGTGGGTGTGACAATGTCTCTGTTGATGTGATATTTGGTGTGAGAGTGTATGTATGAATGTGAAAGTGGGTGTGACAGTCTCTCTTCGTGTGGAAGAGGGTGTAACAGAGTATGTTTTGGTATCACAGTGGGTATGAGAGTGTCTGTATGAATGCGTGAGTGTGTGTGCTAAGATTTAACTTTTATTTTTTTGGGATTCCGAGATTTGAAGACCCATTCGGGGGCTCAGCATGTGTGAATCTGCGGGTGGATCAGTGGATCTCAGATACCATAAAAAATACATAATCACATTATTTACAAATTATCTACTCATCAGCCACATTTACATGAAAACTCGGGAGTTAGGGAGTTCCTACTCTGACCCCTTTATTTCCATTTCAGCCCATATTTCAGCCCCAAGGACCATTCCCCAATAAAATAAAATGGTGGCCCAAACTTATCTGTCAGGTTGCCGCCAGCCAATCAGAAGCTTCCTTTGGCTTGTGGATCCACAGTGGATCTGCGGAGGATCCGCGTCCTTATATATCTATATTTTGTAACCCTAAATAACTCCAAAACTACTGAACAGATTTACACCAAATCACAAAAAGCGTGCTTTCGGGACCAAGATCCAGCTTTCTGCAAAATTTGGTTCAGCATTTCGGGCTGAAGTCATGTTAAAATTTTTTTTTAATCCTTTTGACATAGAATGGGGAAAAAGTGTTTTGAGACTGCCCCTTTTTTCCAGATCACCCCAAAGCTGAACTTATCAAAATATGATTTTAGAAAATGTTGTGAAGATTTGTCAAACTGTGCCAAAGTTATTGGCAAAACAAAAAATGCTCTGTCTAAGGGACCCCCTCTTTTTCCTAACTATTTGCTCCAGGGAGGTGGTGGTCCCTGGGGCAGTGGGTGGAACCCGCCACCACATCATATTTATGTATAGCCCTGTCGAGGTGGTGTTTCCTGGGGCAGCGGGGGGCTCGCGGACCCTGCATACTATGTATAAGCCCTGGGGAGGTGGCGGTTCCCAGGGCAGTGGGAGGGGGCCAAGAGGCCCTCCTGCATTATTCTCCAAATTCAACTGGGACTTGGCCCAACCGGGGGCTTTAAAATGATGAAGTGCTTTATTTAAAAAAAAAGATTCACAACTGCTTTTTACCCTTGAGGGAGTCCTTTTGGGACCCCAGGACCAGAACTAAGTGGTCAGGGTATTATTTCCCCATGTCTCCTTTTTCTTTATTTTTTTAATTTTTTCTGGGACTCGGTTGAAGCAAAGCCTCAACACGGCTGACACCACTTCAGCGGCTTCCTTGTGGAGGTGTTGTCAACTAATCAGATCTTAGTACGTGATTGGGAGGGGTCGCAAATCCATCACATCCGTATATCTACAAATTAGTTTTCCCCTTAATTTCTTGAAAACTACTGAATGAATTCACACCAAAACAAAGCTCACTTTCTAGACCAGGACCTACCTTTCTGCCAGATTTGGTGTAATTCCGTCTAGTACTTTCAGTGCTATCGTCTCTAGGACTTCTTCTCATATATTCCTAACCGGATCATTGATCCAGCTTCTAACACAACGAGTGTTAGAAGTGCCCCTTCAATTCTCCAAATAGGCGATTTAGAAACATTACAAACAATGGGGCATTTATTGGATGATGAAAGATGGATCAATGATCCTCTTAGGAAGATACGAGAAGAAGGCCTAGAGATGGATTTGAATAGTGGAACAGCACACATTTTCAAACCTAAATCAGTATTCTGCCCGCAGGTATCTAATGCATCTATAGAGATATTTGAAAAATGTATGGTCAGGGAATTTCAGAAGAGGAAAAGGAAAAAGATATTCCACTGGCAGTATCTAAATAAAAAACAATTTGAAGCCATGATTGAGTTAAAATAATGACACTATAGACATTAAACAATCTGATAAAGGAGGGAATGTGGTAATTTGGCCAGTGGAGAAATATTTGGAAGAAGGGTTGAGACAACTTAATGATATAAATCAATATAAAATGTCCACTAAACAAGTATATCTTAGATCAAATAAGGATTATTTGGAAAAATTAGAAGATTGGAATGATTAGAAAATCATTGAAAAAAATGAATATCTAATTTTAAAATGTGATTTTCCCAAACTCCTGGTATTGTATCTACTGCCTAAATTACATAAGGATCCAGTAAACCCACCTGGTAGACCAATTGTCTCATCTAGAGGCAGTATGTTAGAGAACATGTCCAAGTATATAGACTTTTTTCTTCGACATTTTGTTGAAGCCTTACCCTCTTACATCAAAGATACTTGAGATTTTTTGAGACAGATCAATGGTATTGTTTGGGATGAACAATTGAAAGCTTATATACTTGTATTCCACATGAATTGGGCATTAGAGCAATTAAGCATTTTTTAACAGCAAGATCAATCTCCTTTTTTTACAACATACTGACATGATATTGCTGAGTATTACAATTTGTTTAACTAACAATTTTTTCATCTTCAATAATCAAATTTATCATCAAACCCAGGGAACAGCGATGGGAACGTGCTTTGCTCCCAGTTGTGCAGGACTTTTTTTGGGCTGGTGGAACCGGTGGTGTACAATATTGACATGTTTGAGGAGCATGCAGTCGTCTGGGCTCGATATATTGATGACATTTTCTGTATTTGGAACGGTAGTGAGAATGAGGCATATCATTTTGTCAAATTACTGAATGAAATCAGCTAAATTTGAAATTTACAGGTCACCTACATTGTTCCAAAACAGAATTTTCAGATCTTAAATTTGAGGCCAGGGACAAGAGATTGACAAGTTGCTTGTATCACAAAAAACAGCAGGGAATAGTCTACTTCATGCTAATAGTTGCCATCCTAAGAATCGTATATGGAGTATCGCTTATGGCAAAATATTGAGAGCTAGAAGAAATTGCAGTGATAACAAGGACTTTCAGCATGAAGCACAGGTAATGAGCATGAGATTTCAGGAGAGAGGCTATCCTCTGAACCTTTTTGAAAACACCTTCAAGAAAGTGCTGGTTTTGGATTGTGAGAAATTATTGGTTTCAAAGATCAAGGACAGTGTTGAGGGTACTCAACCAGTAATATTTATTTCACATTTTCAAAACCAAGCCAGGGAAGTAAGATACAGTTTGAATAAATATTGGGCGATATTAAGGATAGATGATAAGCTGGCAGGGGTGATCGGGGAAAGACCCCAAATCACCTTTAGAAGGTGTGCCTCTCGCAAAGATAAATTGTGCACTAGTCTCTTTGAATCTGCAAAAAGTCAGACACATTCATCAATACAGGGTTTCTTTATTTGTGGTTCTTGCAAAGCATGTAGAGGTAGCAAAAGCTGTAAACAAATACAGCTATCTCTACAAACTTAACCTTTTGTAATAAAGAAACGCCTTAACTGTAATACTGAAATCTGTATTTATGCCTTTCAATGTCCGTGTGCCAAATGCTACATCAGTAGTACTATTCATAAAGCAAAATAATGTGTACTAGAACATATGAGGGCCATATCTAGAGAAGATAAGACGTATTCTATAGCGAGACATTTTGCACAGTCATAAAAAAACAGCAACCTTGTTAAATTTTGTGTGCTTGATAATGTTTCTATTGGTGTAAGGGGAGGCAATAGAGAACAAGAATTGAGAAGACTGGAGTCAAAATGCATCATTAAGTATGGAACAATGTCTCCTGAAGGTTTTAACCTTGATGGAAATTGTCAGTACATTTAGGATGATTTGAGCTGTCATGTGTGTATATACAATAGTGGATGAAATTCAGGAATATATATAAATATATTTATATTTGAAGTTGTGAAATTAGAAGGTTTATTCACATATATGTAAGAACATAATTCATTTATTTTAATTTTTTTGAATGCTCTAGGGTGACACCGAGGCAACAGAGGCAAATGTGAAAGAGCTATTATATCGAGCCAAGAGTTAGAAAAAGAAGAGACCAAACTGTGATGTATATTTATATAATTTACACAAGAACCTGTTGATTTTTCATATTGACGAAGATATGTTAGATGTATATTAGGAGTTAACATGTTAATTCTGAGTTCGATGGATGTAGTATTAAAAATAGTCAGGGTGTGAGAAGAATATCAAGTTTTATAATTGATAGGATTGTACAGATATAATGCTTTCAAATGCAATTCTGATAATAATGTTGTTAGGAATGATTTAATGTGATTTGATAATAGGAGGTAATTTTTGTCCTTTATTCGAATACATCACAGTAAACTTAATGTGCATTAATACATTCAAAGATGGCCGAAATGTTTTTCGAAAGAATTCCAATCTCTGTTAGTTCTTTGTCTATGTTGCCAATATAATTGTGAGATAACATTGATGTTGGAGGTATTTAAATAGTAATGAATGTGGGCACTGTATTAACCTGTGAACAAGGAGAGTAGGCTCCGAAACGCATAATGTTCTGTGATTTAATAAACACCATGATGTTCAAGGAGTCTCGGCCCGTTGTGTTGTTAACGCAGACAGGTGTCGCATTTCTAGGCAGCGTGGTGCTTCTGGATATACATATATATATATATATATATATATATATATATATATATATCCAAAAAAGCACATCGGCTGGAAAACGCACCACTTTCTGTGCGTTCAACACCACAACGTACCGAGACGTATTCAGCACCAACGTATTTATTGTGAGAAAACCTTACGCGTTTCGGAGCTGGTGCTCCTTGATCACAGCTTGTTACACATACCTGATTCAATTACTTACTTAATGACCACCACCATCTTTCTTCAACTCGAATTGCAAAATAAACAAAGGACTATCAAAACACATACTTTCCCAGAAAAAATGACGGCCATCTTTGAATGTGCTTTCTGCTTCTTCAATTATACTGCATGTTATGTATTGTACTCTATAGTCCCCTGCACAAAAAAATATTATAAAAGTATAAGCATTAATCAAATGATCCACAATAATAAAAAACTAATTCAAAAGATTTACAAAATACTTTTGTCAAACTAATAATATAAATCTAACTCAATTATACAATATCACAGATACATGCATACATTTTAAACTTTCATTCAACATATCCCCTATCAAAATGCACTATAAATCCTCAAAGTAGTAATGAAATGTATGACAATATTAGAAGAACTTAATTATACATCACAGTTAGATCTTTTCTGTTCTCCTTCTGGCCTTGATATAATAGCTCTTTTGCATCAGTTGTATCTAAACAAAAACAAAAACAAAATAAATCAACAAATATTGTTATATACCTGTGCCTACTTGTAACAATTACCATATTAAAAAAACAATATTGTGTGCATATAAATATACAATGTGTATTCCCTTGTGTGGCCTTTGCATTATTATACATATTATGACAGCTGGAATCATCCTAAATGTACCGATAATTCCTCATCAAGTTTAAAGCCCCCAGGGGACTTTGTTCTGTATTTAAGAATATATTTCGACTCCAGTCTTCGTAATTCTTGTTCTCTATTTCCTCCCCGTTTATTTTGAGGAACATTATCAAGTACACAAAATCGCAGAAGGCTGCTATTTTTTCCATGACATTGTGCAAAATGTCTAGCTATGGGATATGTTTTATCCTCCTGAGATATAGCCCTCATATGGTCTAATATTTGTTTCTTCGCTTTATGGATGGGTCTGTCAATGTAACATTTAGCACATGGGCATTGTAATGCATAGACGCAAAGTTCAGTATTACAATTCAGATGTTTCTTTATCACAAAGGGTTGAGTAGATTGGGATAATCGTATTTGTTTGCAATTTTTACTGCCTTTGCATGCCTTACAGGAGCCACAAATAAAAAAGCCCTGCATCAATGACTGTTTCTGACTCTTAATAGATTCAAAAAGACTGGAACATAATTAATCTTTCAGAGATGCACATCTTCTTAAGGTAATCTGAGGTCTTTCTCCAATTGCCTTTACCAACTTTCCATCTAACTTTAATATATCCCAATATTTATTCAAGATACACCTTACTTCTCTAGCTTGGTCATTATAGGTTGTGAGGAACATGATGGGTTGAGTGCCTTCCACACTGCCCTTTACCTTTGGAACTAATAATTTGTCACGATCCATCATCATCAATTTCCTCAACGTATTATTAATAAGATTTCTGGGATAACCTCTCCCTTGAAATCTTGTACTCATTACCTGTGCCTCAAAATACAAATCTTGATTGTCAGTACAGTTCCTTCTAGCTCTCAATAATTCTCGATATGGAATACTCCATATGAGATTCTTTGGATGACAACTATCAACATGAAGTAAACTATTTCCTGCTGTCTTTTTACGATGCAAGCAGCTTGTTAACCTCATTTTTCTAACCTGCAATTTGAGATCCAAACATTCTGTATTGGAAAGATGTATGTGAGCTCTGAATTTTAAATTTAACTGGTTTTCATTCAAGGATCGTACAAAATACAATGCCTCTTTTCAAAGCTGTTCCAAATACAAAAAATATAATCTACAGTATATATCGAGTCCACAAGACTGCATGCTCTTCAAATAAATGCATATTGTACCCTACCTGTTCCTCCCACCAACCTAAGAACAGGCCTGCATAACTAGGAGTGAAGCATGTTTCCATCGTTGTCCCTTGGGTTTGACGGTAGATCTGATTATTAAAGATTAAAAAATTATTTGTTGAACATGTTCTAATCATGTGCACTAAAATGCAAGTATGTTGTAAAAAGGAGATGGATCTTGCTCTTAAGAAATGTCTAATTGCTGTAATGCCCTGTTCATGCAGAATACAAGTGTAGAAACTTTTGACATCTAGACTGAGCATCAGGAATTGTTCAGCCCAGACAATGCCTTCAATCCGTCTCAGGAAATCACCAGTGTCCTTGATGTAAGAGGGTAAGGCTTCAACAAATGGTCATAGAAAATAAATCAACATATCTAGATGTATTCTCTAGAATACTACCTCTAGATGAAACAATTGGTCTACCCGGTGGATTCATTGGGTCCTTGTGTAATTTTGGAATTAGATAAAGTACTGGGAGTTTAGGGAAATCACATTTTAAATATAGATATTCATTTTCTGTAATGATTTTTTCATCATACCAATTTTGTATTTTTTTCAAAAAAGCATTACTACTTTATAGTGCATGTTGATAAGGGATATGTTGGATGAAAGTTTAAAATGTATGCATGTATCTGTGATATTGTATAATTGAGTTAGATTTATATTATTAGTTTGACAAAAGTATTTTGTAAATCTTTTGAAATCGTTTTTTATTATTTTGTGTCATTTGATTCATGCTTATACTTTTATAAGGGAAATATATTTTTTGTGCAGGGGACTATAGAGTACAATATATAACATGCAGTATAATTGAGGAAGCAGAAAGCATATTTAATGATGGTGGACATTTTTTATGGGAAAGTATGTGTTTTGATAGTCCTTTGTTTATTTTGCAACTCGAGTTGAAGAAAGATGGTGGTGGTCTTTAAATAAGTAATTGAATCAGGTATGTGTAACAACCTGTGATCAAGGAGCACCAGCTCCGGAACGCGTAAGGTTCTCTCACAATAAATACATTGGTGCTGAATACATCTCGGTACGTTGTGGTGTTGAACGCAAAGAAAGTGGTGCGTTTTCCAGCCGAAGTGCTTTTTTGGATTAATAAGGGTTCGGTACCCTGCTGAATCGTGCCGTGTGAAAGAGGCTGGATTCTAGCAACTTGCTACCAGTGGATATATATATATATATATGTATATATATATATATATATAGAGAGAGAGAGACAGAGAGAGTGCAAGTCTTTCTCTCTCTCTCTCTCTCTCTCTCTCCTTCTCTCTCTCTCTCTCTCTCTCTCTCTATATATATATATATATATATATATATATATATATATTAAAAAAAACAAAGGTTACAGGTATGTTATAGTTTTGACACACACAAAACCATAGAAATTCAATAGTTATAGTTACCTAAGCTAACTATAACGTATGTCCCTGCAGTGCATTGCTTATGACCTTACATATTAGATCATTCATGACATGGTCAGTGACATTACTGATGACATGACTGATGACATCTCAAATTACATTACTGATGTCATCATTCAGTGAGTGTAAATGTTTTTTTTTAAAGTTTCTCAGAGGTAAAGATGTATACTAAGCTACTGCACAACCTAAATTACTATTTTTTCTATAGCAATTATGAGTGATATTTTCATATGTCATCACATCTATGATCTAGAGATACTATTTTATCAATGAACTACCTCTACACTGCCACACGTCCCCTACTGATGTTTGTTTATGGAAGTGCTTTGCAACAGTCTAAGCTGTTCATTGAGACTTTACTCCACAGTGATGGCTGAGTGTACTTCTGTTTTACAACATACTGATCAGTTTCCTTAGACCTTTCTCTAAGGCAATGCTTCAGTGTAGTAGGTATTTACATCAGACAGCAGACTCACTTTTCTGCTTACATCTTTGTCCAGGATAAAGAATCATATCAGTAGTGGTTTGTCACACACTGGCCTGTTTGCTAATAGTGCTCTACTGGTTGTATGTTATAGCTGTTTCTGTAAATCTGACATTTCCATTAAAATTCCTTTCCAATTTCATAAATGCTGTGGGCTTGGTTTTCACAAGAGAAGCCTATATAGAAATACATTTTACTTTGGTCATTAGTGTTTACGGTAGTGTTGTAGAAAACAAAGAACTATTCATTCAGATTTCAAATCAAATCAAATCAAATCATTAACATTTATAAAGCGCGCTACTCACCCGTGCGGGTCTCAAGGCGCTAGGGGAAAAAAGGGGGGGGTTAACGCTGCTCGAACAGCCAGGTCTTTAGGAGTCTCCGGAAAGCGGAGTGGTCCTGGGTGGTCCTGAGGCTGGTGGGGAGGGAGTTCCAGGTCTTAGCCGCCAGGAAGGAGAAAGATCTCCCACCCGCCGTGCAGCGGCGGATGCGAGGGACAGCAGCAAGTGCGAGGCCAGAGGAGCGCAGGTGGCGGGTGGGGACGTAGAAGCTGAGGCGTCTGTTGAGGTATTCCGGTCCCTTGTCATGGAGGGCTTTGTGTGCGTGGGTGAGAAGTCGGAAGGTGATCCTTTTGCTGACTGGGAGCCAATGCAGGTGTCTCAGGTGAGCGGAGATGTGGCTGCTGCGGGGTACGTCTAGGATGAGGCGTTGCAGGCGATTTTGGAGTTTGGCTGTGGTCCCGGCGTAGAGGGTGTTGCCGTAGTCCAGGCAGCTCGTGCGAGGGCGTGGGTCACGGTTTTTCTGGTGTCGGCGGGGATCCAGCGGAAGATCTTACGGAGCATGCGGAGGGTGAGGAAGCAGGCGGAGGACACGTCGTTGACTTGCTTAGTCATGGTGAGAAGAGGGTCCAAGATGAAGCCGAGGTTGCGGGCGTGGTCTGTGGGGGTCGGTGCGGTGCCGAGGGCCGTGGGCCACCAGTAGTCGTCCCAGGCGGACGGGGTGTTGCCGAGGATGAGGACTTCCGTTTTTTCAGAGTTCAGCTTTAGGCGGCTGAGCCTCATCCAATCTGCGACGTCCTTCATACCCTCTTGTAGGTTGGTCTTGGCGCTGGCGGGGTCCTTGGTGAGGGAGAGTATAAGTTGGGTGTCGTCGGCGTAGGAGGTGATGATGATGTCGTGCTTGCGTACGATGTTGGCGAGGGGTCTCATGTAGACATTGAAGAGTGTCGGGCTGAGTGATGAGCCTTGAGGTACGCCGCAGATGATCTTGGTGGGTTCTGAGCGAAACGGAGGGAGGTAAACTCTTTGTGAACGGTTTGCGAGGAAGGAGGCGATCCAGTCCAGGGCCTGGCCTTGGATCCCGGTGGAGCGGAGGCGGGTGATTAGGGTGCGGTGACAGACGGTGTCAAAGGCAGCCGAGAGGTCGAGGAGAATGAGGGCGACTGTTTCACCGTTGTCCATCAGGGTTCTGATGTTGTCTGTGACTGAGATGAGGGCGGTTTCAGTGCTGTGGTTGGTTCGGAATCCGGTTTGTGAGGGGTCGAGCAGGTTGTTGTCTTCCAGGAAGGTGGTCAGCTGTTTGTTGACGGTCTTCTCTATTACTTTGGCTGAGAAAGGCAGAAGAGAGATGGGGCGGAAGTTTTTCAGGTCGCTCGGGTCAGCCGTAGGTTTCTTTAGTAGGGCGTTGACTTCGGTGTGTTTCCAGCATTCGGGGAAGGTAGCAGAAGAAAAAGAAGAGTTGATGACGGTCTGGAGGTGCGGGCGATGATGTCGTCGGCTTTGTTAAAGATAAAGTGCGGGCAAGGGTCCGAAGGGGCGCCGGAGTGGATAGAGTTCATGATGGATTTGGTTTCTTCCGTGTTGATGTGGGTCCAGTTGTTGAGGGTGATAGCCGGGGGTGCGGGTTCGGTGGTGTTTGGTTGGGTCTGGTGTCCGAAGCTGTCGTGGAGGTCGCTGATCTTGCGATGGAAGAAAGTGGCGAGGGATTCGTACAGATCCTGTGAGGGCGTGACGGCGTTAGCGTTGGCGCTGGGGTTGGAGAACTCCTTGACGATGCTGAAGAGTTCTCTGCTGTTGTGGCTGTTTTTGTCCAGTCTGTCGGTGAAGAAGTTCCTTTTGGCAGCGCGGATCAGGTGGTGGTGTTCGCGGGTAGCGTTCTTGAGGGCGTTCATGTTGTCAGCGGTGTGGTCCTTGCGCCAGACTTTCTCAAGGGCTCGAAAAGTTTTCTTTGATTCTTTGAGGGTGTCAGAGAACCAGAGAGGTTTTTTGGTGTTGGTCTGTCGATGCGTGTGTTTGAGGGGAGCAAGGTTGTCTGCGCAGTTGGAGATCCAGTTTGTGAGTTTGAGGGCTGCGTCGTTGGGGTCGGTGGTGAGGGTGGGTTGGTTGGCGGCTAGTGCGGAGAAGAGTTGCTCTTCAGGGATCTTGTTCCACTGTCGATGAGGGATGGGTTGAGTGCAGAGGTGGCGGGTCTCGCGTCGGAATGTGAAGTGGACGCAGCTGTGGTCGGTTCAGTGTAGGGCGGAGGTGTGGCTGAGGAAGACGTGTTTGCTGGCGGAGAAGATAGGGTCGCGCGTGTGTCCGGCGATGTGGGTGGCGGTGTTCACCAGTTGTTTGAGGCCGAGGTTGGCGAGGTTGTCGAGCAGGGTGGTGGTGTTGGGGTCGTTGTTTTGTTCCAGATGGAAGTTGAGGTCACCTAGGAGGATGTAGTCCGGTGAGGCGAGGGCGTGCTGTGAGATGAAGTCGGCGATGGCGTCGCTGAAAGGGGCGCGTGGTCCAGGAGGACGGTAGACGAGGGATCCTCTGAGGGTGGTCCTCGGGTCGGTGCGAATCTGAAAATGCAGGTGTTCAGCGGCGAGAGGGGTGTCTTCGGTGGAGGTGGTGACGCTGATGGAGTCTTTGAAGACGATGGCGATACCTCCTCCTGCTTGGTTGGTGCGGTCTTTCCTGGAGATCTTGTAGCCTTCGGAGATGGCGGTGGCGATGTCTGGCGCAGAGGAGGCGTTCATCCAGGTCTCCGTGATGAAGGCGGCGTCCGGTGCTGTGGAATCCAGGAGGTCCCAGAGTTCGACGGCGTGTTTATGGACGGAGCGAGCGTTGACTAGAATGCACTTGAGGTGGTTGATGGCGCGTGGGTTTGTGGTCGTGGTAGTAGCGTGGTGGAAGATTCGTTTGCAGGAGTTGCAGGCGAAGGGTCCATGGGTGCGTTTGGGGTGAGCTTGGAAGCAGGTGTTGGAGCGTCCTGGGTTGAGGGCGTGGAGGGTGGTGGGGTCGTAGCGGATCAGCGAGGCTTGGGGGAGCTTGGGACCAGCGGTCGTGGCACTGGGCGCAGCGGCCGCCATATGAGGTTGGAGGGGGGGAGGGGTCAGCTGGGGGCGAATGGGAGCTGGGGGGCGGGGGCGTGCAGGAAGTCGCGGTGGGAAAGCGCTAGGGAGGGGGGGGACAGGTAGAGTGAGAAGAGCTGGGGGAGGGGGGTTTAAGGGTGGAGGTGGGTGAGTGTTAGGAGGTTTAGGAGATTAGGGAGAAAGATAGGAGTAAGGTTGTGAAGATAGGGGAGGGGGGGTTGTAGAGGTGGGTGAGGGTGAGAGGTAGAGTGAGAGGATAGGAAGATAGGTAATAGAGGGGGTGGCGGGAAGGGGGGAAAGATAGAGAAGTACATAGAGAAAATAGATAGATAGAGAAATCGATAGATAGGGAAATAGATAGAGAGATAGGAAGATAGGAGGAGGTGGAGAGTGAGGGAGATTAGATAGTGGGATAGAGAGATAGAGAGATAGGTAGATAGGAGGAGTGAGGGAGGTAGATAGTGAACGGGTTAGATAGGGGAGATAGAGAGGGGGATGCGAGTGAGGGAGGGGGATGAGGTAGGAGCAGGAGGGCAGGCGCGGGGAGAAGAAGACGGAGGAGGCAGATGAGCCGAAGGCAGAAGACCAGAGGACCGGAAGAACAGAAGAACAGAAGAACAGAGAACAGAGAACAGAAGAACAGAAGAACAGAAGAACAGAGAACAGAAGAACAGAAGAACAGGGAACAGAAGAACAGAAGAACAGAAGAACAGAAGAACAGAAGAACAGGGAACAGAAGACCGGAAGAACACAGAAGAACACAGAAGAACACAGAAGAACACATAAGAAGATACAGAAAACGAAGAACAGAAGGCAGAAGACCACAGAAGAAGATGAGGAAGAAGAGAAGAAGAGAGAAAACGGGGAAAAGAAGAGTACAGCAGAAGATTACAGATGAGGAGCGAGGAGGAAGAGCAGAGAAGAAGAAAAGAAGAAAAGAAGCAGGAGCAGGAGAGAGGGTGAGTAGCGCGGGGCAGACCGAGGGGCTGGGAGGTGGGGGGTACTTACTGTTAGGTGGGTCTCAGGAACTCAGGAACCTGGAGGAGCTGGAGGAGCTGCAGCGGCAGGGGGAGCGACCTACCCTTGGGTCAAGGGTCGCTCCCCCTGTCTCTCACATGATAAGTGAGTGTAGTAGTTGAGCAGGTTACAGTGAGATCTGTGCTGCATGTCTCTCACTTGTGTCTTCTTACTTTTATAAAATAAAATTTAAATAGTATTTTATGAAGAATATAGAAGTTTAATTTGATGGATGAAGTCCTCAGTGATGTAATTTCAGATGTCATCAGTGATGTCATCAGTTTTGTCACTGACCATGTCATGAGTGATGTAATATGCATGGTCATAAGCAGTGCATTGTGGGGGTGTACATTATAGTTAGTTTAGGAATTTCTATGTTTTTTAATGTTATTTCCTAACTAAATGCCCCCGTCACCTTTGTTTTTAGTGGATTTCTAAGGTGTTATACATTTTATTTCCTAACTGTAACCTTTGAGAGTGGGTGTGTGAGTGGATGTATGGGCATGTAAGTGGATATGTGAGTGATTTTGTGGGTGTGATTAGCTATATGGGCCTGTGAGTGGATGTGTGAGTAGCTGTTGTGGCTGTGAGTAGGTTTGTAGCTTTCTGGGCATGTTGCGCTGGCTGTGAGAGTGCATCTGGCAGCACAATACTGTGGTTTCAGAAGGGAGGAGCAATTGAACAGTGGGGTGGGTGGCTTGCAGCCCCGTCCTGTGGCCAGCCCCCCACTTGTGATTTTAAGGAGAGGCTGTGCAGCCCTGCCATGTACCATGCATCAAGGATTAGACTAATAAATGCTAGTGATGGTACCCACATCACCACTCTAAAATGCATTAGTCACACATTTTTAGCACCCCAGATTCCCACGAGTCATGCTACAAGGAGCTGATGGAGTGCCTAGTGACCATCTTGTGTGTGACAACTATCTAAATATACATCATAATCATAATGAACTTTGGCTTCCGAGTACAACGTTAATGAAGCTGAACCCTACATCTACTATCCTTGGGAAGTCTTCTGTTTAGTAGTGCAGCGCATCACTGTGCCAAGCATGGTCATGGTGGAGGAGGCACCTTGTATCATGTCTGTACTGATCTAGCAATGTAAGCAGTCTGGGCGCCGTGCAGGCAAATCAGAAAATACCAAGACAGTGCCCCATATTGGGGGGCTGTGCCTTGCTTCTTGTTATTTTCTGGCAAGGTGCTCCTGCCCCCCTGTGGACATGCAGGTTGATTCTGCAGCGAAGTAGATAATCCAGCAATGTGCAGCAGCTTAAGTTTTGGTTTTTGTTGGTGCTCACCATGGCACTGCTAGAGTGGCACCATTTCTCAATGCATGACAGAAGAGGTTTTCCTTTTTGTCCCAGCATGGAAGGAGCATATAAGAAGGAAGCTCATGCATGTTTTTTCCACCAGCTTCCTCACTTAGAAGCATAAATCTGTGGTGAAAATGTCTAACAGAGGGCCAAGTGAGGTGCCATAACCATAGTGAGTAAATAGATGCTGTCTTACAGGTTTGGAGCCTGAAATTCCAAGGTTTGGTGATGAGAGTGAGTGCAGTTGAAACCATTGCCTTCTCAGTTTAAACTCACTAACAACTCTCGCCAAAGTAATGAAGGGTTGCGTGAACATATCCTTCAATGTGCCACTCTTTCACAGCATAACATTCATACTGCGCCTAGAACCTCAGGACAGCTTGCAGCTTCGAAGCCCAATTACAGGAGGCATTGCTATTGGCAACTCCAAGTGACAGTGACACTAGATGTGTAAATCTGCAGATTTACAAATAATACAACACTTACTGCTTTGAGTTTAATTCTTTAAAGTACTGTAAAAGGCAGGTTTTTTTTTAGTTTATACAGTAACAAAACAGTGACTCGTGGTTATGAGTACATAGCCAGCACTGGTAAAGCGATAATGTAATGGATATATTGCGTGCACTGTCTGTGGCTTGCACCTTTGGATTATTTTATCACATGGGTAACACAGAGGGCCTGATTACGACTTCAGTGGAGGGGATTACTCTGTCCCAAATATGACGGATATCCAGACCACCGAATTATGAATCCATTATATTCTATGGAACTCGTAAAACGGGGGGCGGGATAACCGTCACATTTGGGACGGAGTAATCCCCTCTGTTGAAGTAGTAATCAGGTCCAGAATCCCTAAAAGTACATTTAATTATTGTTTAGTGCCTCAGACATGTAGCCTTCATGTTCTCTGTGTATTATTTCCAGCCTTCTCCTATTGATGTCAGGAGTATGATAGCTACAGAGTGTACTTGCCACTGCTAAGATAAGTACTGGAGGCCACCCCCAATTCCAAGGCACTGTCTGACAATCACCGCTGCTGCATGAGAACAGGATCCCATACCCCTGTAGTTCTACACTTATTTCACAGTACGATCAGCTTACAAAGGGGTAGTAGGATACTGACCTTCCATTTCAGTTGCTTTGCAGAAGTTTCAAGAATGTTTTTAAAGCTTCTTGTTGCTCAAAAGATGTGATTTCTGATATATATCTTTTCCCCTTGAGTTTGATGCTTGGTTTTACTAGTGAGAAAGTTTTACTCTGAATGTCACTCATTTGGTTGTTGAATGTCACTCATAGGTACACTAAAATAATGGAAATATCACACATAAGCCATCAGAAAACCTGGCAGCTATGGCTGTGCGTGCAACATTTGAGTCAGGCTGGTCGGTCATCTCATTAAAGATATTGGTGGTACCTGGATTTTTGCATATTGTACCAGTAGCATAACAAAACTTGAGGGGTCCCTCTGTAAACTAAATGGAGGGCCCCCTCTGGACTCAGTCAGGAGATCTGAGGCTAGGGTGCTGTGCTGAAGGGGCCCCCTGAGCTTGGCGCCCCTCACAAACCATGGGGGCTGCATGGCCTATGTAATATCACTAGGGAGCAGGAATTGAGGAACCCCATATGGTGAGGTAAGACAGCTTCCCTTGCATACAACTGCTACGTGTTGCTAATTTACAAAAAGGCACAAAAGTGGACGATCTAGAGACAGCAAGTAATCTGACTAGGAGTGCAAAAAATGCTTGTATGGGTTCTCTTGGATGAAAGACCTAAATTGTTAGAATGGAGAAGGATAGAGGATGAATAGAAGAGGAGGAAACTAAGGGGCATCAGATTAAGGAATAATGTGCCTCTGATAGAAAAGCTGCACTATGAATAAATTCATTACCCCAATGCGAGAGTAAAGTAAAATGTGGACAGTAGGACCAACTCACAATTTTATCTTTGAGGTTAATAAAATGAGTACCAATTAGCAAGGTAATGTAATCCTTTACTTGAGCACAAAACTACAACTACTCTATTATTTTGAGTGACTTTGACATATATTAAAGTTGGATATGAAATCACTGCTTTTATTTTAACATTGAACACATGTACCTCACGGCACCGTATTGTAGAATGGAAAGGATACATGCCTGGCCCTTTGAAATTTGGGCTGTGTGTTCCACCTTTAAGAAATTAACTTGGGTGGTCCTTGAAGCACAGCTTCTTACAGGTGTTGTCAGGTAAGAAGAGGAAGGTCTTTGGTGCACCAATGCCAGATTTGGCATTTCATATTATCCTGGTGTGAAGGTGTGCATTTTGCAGCCACCTTTGCCTGTTCTGCCTATGGGGTGGCATTGGTTACCTCTGTTCTTTTAGACTTGCAAATAGAGGGCAAGTGGGGTCTGTGCTTTCATGTGCACTGTGGGGGTAGCAGAGGGCTACTGTGGCTTGTCACATGACATGATACAATGTACAGAAATGGAACACAACAGGAGCAGTACCTCCTTGCTTCAGGATTTGAGAGGCTGCTTCGGTTTACCATTTCTCCCACTCTACCTTTAGCTTGTTTAGTAATATCCTAGAACAGTGGTTCTTAACCTTCTCACTTTTGTGGACCTCCATAAAACAACACACAAAAAATACAGAAACATACATTCATCAAACAGATACACAAATGATGAAATACTTCTTTCATAATTTACAAATATAAAAAAAATCAAAATGTATATTTCATTAGGAAGGTCGGAGCTTTTCTAAATTCAATTGAGGCCACCCATTCTGCAAACTATATTCTATTTGATACATCTGCACTGCTCTCACAAATCAATATGAGGATGCTAACTCAGTTTTTAGCCTCTCATTTCAAATTCCTACACATTCACAGAATGTTAAAAAATTAGAATTTTGCTGCTTTATGTACACTTTATCAACATGATAATAATATTTAATTTTCTATGCAATTTCAGACCAACGGAGTAGTGTTCATTGATGTCCCATTGTCCATGGATCACAGGGTAAGAACCACGGTCCTACACCATCCATGGTCTCTCTTGGGCACTTAGGGGCTTATTTGCCAGCCCCTTGTGCCACCTTGTCGTCACTTATTTTTTTACGCTGGGGTGGCACATGCAGTCCCCTACACTGCGCCACATTTACAAACCGGCACGATGGAACACTTCACCAGTTTGTGAAGCCTTGTGGCACATTATACCTGCGCCAGGTATAATGTATGCGAGGTAGGCGTTCCCCTGTTAAAAGCCAATCAGAACTGGTGCTGTGAAATCAACAAGATTACACTGCACCATTCTGTGCTTTCACAGCATCACTTTTTCAGTGCCGCTCGGAGCAGACATTCAAGTGTCGCTAGGCTTTTTTACATTGGACCCCCCGTCACATTGCTCGAGTACCTTCATCTTTTGTGACGCTAGTTCAGCAATGCGTTGGTTTAGTGACACAGATGCACCAGAAATTCTGACGCATCTGTTGAAACGTGCTCTACCATGGCATTGTTAGGGGGTCTAGGGTTGGTGCAAGAAAACTGGTGCATCAATTCCAATGCAGCAGTTCTGTGTAAATGAGGCCCTTCATTTGGTGTGGGGATGAAGGTTCCTGGTTAACCCTAACAACTTTTTTTTACTGACAGAAGGCTTACAGCCCACACCTTCTACACCTTTCCCCTTCTCTGGTTTCGTGGGAAAACACTGTGTAAATGCGTTCCATTTAAGTTTGAGTGAATTACTTACACTCAACCACTCAAAGGGTAGCTTCCCTTTTAAGTGAAGAGAACAGAGTACATGCATTTGCTGTCTTTGCATTCTTGCAGCAGCCCCCATTTACGAGGCCAGCACCATTAACATGCTCCTTACACACCTCATTATCACGTCTGCTGCCAGAGTGTGTCTGGGTTGTAGCAAGGCTTAGTGAGTTTGGGGTTCATAAGGAGTTCAGAGTCTGTTTGAATGATCTCAGGAGTAGAATACCTGTGTGATATCAGTAGTAAACTGGTCCTTGGGAACATCAGAATCAGACAGTGCCACCATCAGGAGCCTTGGGGCAGGCAGGACCCAGGAAGCGGCACTCTGACTGGACACTGTCCAGAGCTGAACAGACCTGGCCACTACCAGCAGATGAATACATGAAGGTTGGAGGTGATCCAGGCCTGTGGGCCTGTCCATGATTAAACTCCCTATGGGGCACCGAGTGTCCCTCTGTGTGCCAACCACTGTGTTCATCCAGTGTAGCCTCCTATTACAGCCTTTATGGGTGTTCTCCACACTCACAGTTCAGCAGAGTTTCTATGTGCCCAGTGCATGCACCCACTGTCCTTCCTGGATGCCTCTCTTGCATATCAACCATTCCTCCTGTATGCCCATTGCTTGCACCCACTGTCCTTCCTGTTTGCCCCTCATGTATGTCCTTCCTGTGTGCCCAGCGCTTGCACCCATTGTCCTTCCTGTATGCCCATTGCTTGAACCCATTGACCTTCCTGTGGGCCCCTTATGTATACCAACCGTTCCTCCTGTGTACCCAGCACTTTCATTGTCCCACCTTAATGCCCATCTGGTATATCCCACATCCCTTTTGTGTGCCCAACACTTGTGCACTCTTACAGCAGTGATACTCAAATCATGGCACGATGCCACGTGCAGCCCAACTGACCTTTACATCAGGTTCATTGGGCTACTGTTCAGTCAAGTCAGTAATAACATTAAAAAGACATTAAATAAGCTGGCAAGAAACTAGGGCCAGTTTTCTGCTAAAGTGGCACAGCGCAGCGCCAAACATAGCAGTGCCTCGCTGCTCCACTTTTGAAAAGCAGGGGTGCACTGTATTTAGTGGAATATGGTGCACCCCTGCATTTCCCCTGTGCTGGCTCAGAATTAAGCTGCTTAGCACCAGCAGTGGCATCCTTCCACCAAAGTGCAAGGGTGTATGCACTGAGGGGATAGATTGTTTATGTGCAGGAAGGTGTCCCTTCCTGTACATAAACAATCTGTAATGTCAATACATAGAAGTACCATAGAAGTACCAAAGCGCCATTTTCAATGTCCGTTCCTGCACATAAAGAATTGTCCTTGGCATTTTGCTTCTTTTGCAGCACACATAGAAAAAGCGCAAAACACGAGGAGGACTAAAAGCATTCCTCCTAGTTTTTCTATTCTAATGCCACCCCAGGGGTGGCGTTAGTTTTTGGTGCTGCCTCCGGTTTATGACAACTCAAAAATCTGAGGGAGCGTCAAAGGCAATAGGAACACCTACAGCAACATCCATTGCACACCCCTCTGATGAATAAAAATTGCGCTGGAGGGGCCCATATTTACAAGGAGGCGTATACCTCCTTTCAAAAAGTAGCGTTATACCTTCTCTCAAAAATGGAGCAGTGCTTAGAGCCACCGGAGCATCATGAAAAGTGGCGCTCCGGAGGTGCTAGGGGTTCTTAAATATGTCCCTTTGGTTGTCCTGCACTGCTTAACTTCAGGAAAACCATAATTTTAAAATACATCTTACAGCAAACGAGTAACAATACAAAAAAATCTCATCCAAATTCAACAAGTTATTTCATTAGCATGCAGAGCCATTTCACCTTAGTACGCCAGCTTAGATCAATGCATTGAGAAGGTTTTTGTTTTTAAGGTAATAGTTTTCAAACTAGAATTGTGTGGGCACATTCATTGGCTCATAGTTCTGGGGACATTTTATGACACATTATTAGTTTTGCGTGTTATATATTTTGTGCAAAAATGAGCCCTGAAATTCATTGTTTCTCGTAGTATCTAACTGGAGCCAGGCAAGCCTTCTACCGCGCCACCTTGCCCCATACTCCTGCCATGTTTCAAGGATCTCAGTTTGTCCAAAATTAATATAAACATTGATGTAGAATCTAATGTCACTGGGCGCTGTGGGAAATATTAACATGTGTAACAAATAACGACTTCTTGAGAACTGTTGCTCTGCCCTATCACTCGTAGTCCACCATTTTTGGACTATAAGTGCTTCAGAGTAGGAAGTGAGCTTAACGTAATATATACTATTCTTCAAGTAGTTTAACCCCTTGGATGCCCTTGGCGTAACGGTTACGTCCTTGGCAGTGCCGCTTGGGTGCCCAGGAAGTAACTGTTACATCCAGATAGGGGCCCACAGGGGAAGCGCTAGGGCTCCTCCGGGGGGCCTCGCAACTCCCTCCCCTTTGCAGGGATGGAAGGGGAATTGCTTCCCCTTCCACCTCCGCCTCCCAACCCCTCCGTGGCGTATGATAACATCAGCGCACAATCGCTCTCTGACCTCATCGGAGGCCTACCCCTCTGCGCTGATTGGAAGATCAATGTAAAAGCATTTCCCCTCCGATCACGTGCAGGGGCCGAGAGAGGCATCAAAGGAAAGGAAAGGCATTTCCTTTCCTTTGATGTCTTTCAGAAATGCCACTAAACACCAGGGAGTTTGTTATTTTTGTTGATTATTCAATAAGGGGAGCTGCCCCATAGGCAAGGGCCGCTCCCCAGGGGGGCAATTTATTTCAGGCCATTTCTACCCCCCCCGGGGGCAGATCGGCCTATTATAATTAGGCCAATCTGCTCCTGGGGGGCGGGCAGAAACCGCTGGACACCAGGGATATTTTTGTTTTTGTTTCTTTTATTTTTTTATATGTGGAGAGCGACCCTTTAGGCAACGGTCGCACTCCTTGGGGCAAAATTAATTTTATGTTATTTCTGCCACCGCTAGGGCAGATCAGCCTATATTTATTAGGCCAATCTGCCCCCAAGCAGGGCAGAAACCACTAGAAACCAGGGAATTTTTATGTTTTTTTAAAATTTATACAGAAGGGGAGCGGCCTCTTTGGCAAGGGCCGCTCCCCAGGGGGGCAATTTATTTTTAGGCCATTTCTGCCCCCTGGGGGCAGATCGGCCTATTATCATTAGGCCAATCAGCCCCCTGGGGCGGGGGGCAGAAACCCCTAGACACTAGGGATTTTTTTTTTTTAATGTTTTTTTTTTTTTATAGGTGGGGAGTGACGCCTTAGGCAAGGGTCGCTCCCCTGGGGGCAAAATTACCTCTAGGCCATTTCTGCCTCCTTGGGGCAAATTGTCCTATTTTTATTAGGCCAATCTGCCCCCAAGGGGGTCAGAAACCCCTAGGCACCAGGGAATTTTTTATTTGCGCCAATTTCACACAAGAGGAGAGACCCCTTAGGCAAAGGTCGCTTCCCGGGGGGGGGGTTTAAGCCATTTCTTCCCCCCTTGGGGGCAGATCGGCCTACTGTAATTATGCTGATCTGCCCCCAAGGGAGGCATGAACCACTGGGCCCCCCGGAGTTTTTGTTTGTACCAATTTCACGTAAGGGGAGCGACCCCTTAGGCAAGAGTTATTCCGGGGGGGGGCACATTTATTTTAGGCCATTTCTGCCCCCTTTGGGGGCACATCAGCCTATTTCATTAGGCCGACCTGCCCCCAAGGGGGGCATAAACCACTAGGCCCGGGGATTTCTTTTGTGCTAATTTCACGCAAGGCCAAATTTATTTTAGGCCATTTCTGTTCCACTTGGGGGCAGATCGGCCTACTCCTATTTAGCCGATCAGCCCGCGGGGGCAGAAATTCCTAGACACCAAGGATTGTTTTTTTTTGGCTTATTTTATTGTTTTATATGTGGGGAGAGACCGCTAGGGCAAGGGTCGCTCCCATGGGGGGCAAATTGTCTTTAGGTCAATTCTGCCCCCCTTGGGGGCAAGTCGGTCTATTTTTATTACGCCGAAACCACTAGTGTTAGAAATGGGGTCTTTGGTTGACAGTCAGGTTACCCCCTGTTCAAGCAAAGACCCTCACTCTAGTCAGGGTAAAAGAGAATCACCTTCAGCTAACCCCTTCTTACCCCCTTGGTAGCTTGGCAGAGCAGTAGGCTTAACTTCAGAGTGCTAGGTGTAAAGTATTGTACCAACACACACAGTAACTTGATGAAAACACTACAAAATGACACAACACAGGTTTAGATAAAAATAGTAAATATATATCTAAGCAAAACAAGACCAGAATGACAAAAATCCACAATACACAGGTCAAGTTATGAATTTTTAAAGATTAAATTAAAAAATAGCACTTAGAAACACAAAATGCTTCAATGTGTTGTTAACACGGTGTCATGATGGAGTCGTTCCCAATAATCCGGCAGCAATGGCGCTGGCCACGGACTCACGAGGAACCCCAGGTACAGTACCTTGGTGAAGAGTGAAAAGAAGCCAATGCGTGAAGTCGGGGATTAGGGCGTCCGTGCGAAATGTTGAATCCGCGCACTTCGAGCAACGTCGATCACGACGTGGTGCAGTGACTTCCACAAAGTCGCGGACTTCGGTGGGGCTGCAGTGGCGTCGGGCCTGTGAAGGTCGTCGCGTTCCAGTGAAGATCACGGAGTAGGTTGCAGGCGACATCACCGGATACAGCAGCGGCGTCGGTCCGGACTCCTCCGAAGTCGATTTCCTGGAATTTTCACCAGCTTTTCCTTTCAAGGGCCCAGGGACTGGATAGGGCACCACTTGTCAGGAAAGGAGTCTCAGCAGAGAGTCCAGGTGCTGGTAAGGGAAGTCTTTGATGGCCCTGAGACTTCAGAACAGGGGGCAAACTCAGTCCAAGCCCTTGGAGAGTCCTTCTCAAGGAGGAATATGCCACAAAGTCCAGTCTTTGCCCCCTTGCACAGGCAGAAGCAGCAACTGCAGAATAGCTCCAAAAAGCACAGTAACAGGCAGGGCAGCTCTTCTTTCTCAGCTCTTCAGCTCTTCTCCAGGCAGAGGTTCCTCTTGTTTTCAGAAGTGTTCTAAAGTCTGTGGTTTTGGGTGCCCTTCTTATACCCAATTTCTCCTTTGAAGTAGGCCTACTTCAAAGCAAAGTCTCTCTTGGATGTGAAATCCTGCCTTGCCCAGGCCAGGCCCCAGACACACACCAGGGGGAAGGCAACTGCATTGTGTGAGGTCAGGCACAGCCCTTTCAGGTGTGAGTGACCACTCCTCCCCTTCCTCCCAGCACAGATGGCTCATCAGGAAATGCACACTACACCCCAGCTCCCTTTGTGTCACTGTCTAGTGTGAGGTGCAACCAGCCCAACTGTCAAACTGACCCAGTCAGGGAATCCACAAACAGGCAGAGTCAAAGAAATGGTATTAGCAAAAAAATGCTCACTTTCTAAAAGTGGCATTTTCAAACACACAATCTTAAAATCAACTTTACTAAAAGATGTATTTTTAAATTGTGAGCTCAGAGACCCCAAACTCCACATGTCCATCCGTGCCCAAAGGGAATCTACACTTTAATCAGATTTAAAGGTAGCCCCCATGTTAACCTATGAGACCGACAGGCCTTGCAACAGTGACAACGAATTTAGCAATATTTTACTGTTAGGACATATAAAATACATTACTATATGTCCTACCTTAACCATACACTGCACCCTGCCCTTGGGGCTACCTAGGGCCTACATGTAAGAAAAGGGAAGGTTTAGGCCTGGCAAGTGGGTACACTTGCCAAGTCGAATTTACAGTTAAAAACTGTACACACAGACACTGCAGAGGCAGGTTTGAGACATGATTACAGAGCTACTCATGTGGGTGGCACAACCAGTGCTGCAGGCCCACTAGTACTTTACTAGGGACTTACTAGTACATCAAATATGCCAATCAACAATACAATTTACACAGAGAGCATATGCACTTTAGCAATGGTTAGCAGTGGTAAAGTGCTCATAGTTCAAAAGCCAACAGCAACAGGTCAGAAAAAATAGGAGGAAGGAGGCAAAAAGATTGGGGATGACCCTGCGTAAGCAAAAACAATTAGACTCTAGACATTTTTATTTTTGCATCAATTTCATGCAAGGAGCGCGACCACTTAGACAAGGGTCATTCCCCTGGGGGGAACATTTATTTTAGGCGATTTCTGTTCCATCTGGGGGCAGATGGGCCTATTTCTATTTAGCTGATCTGCCCCCGGGGGCGGAGCAGAATCCACTTAGGCACCAGGGATTAGTGTGTGTGTGTGTGTGTGTCTTTTGTTTAGGGGGCAAGGATCGCTCCCCATGGGGGCACATTACTGTTGGCCATATCTGCCCACCTTGGGGGCAGATTGGCCTATTTTTGGAAGGCCATTCTGCCCCCAAGGGGGCAGAAAGCCCACCAGAGACCAGGGAAGATTTTTTTCAAGATAAGAGGGTGGGTGTATGGCCTTACCCCCACCCCAAATAAATGGGGACAAAGTTGTTCTGCCCACCAGTGAGCAGATGGGGCAATTACCCCTGATCCACACTCCAGGGGGAAGAAAGTCTACTAGATGCCAGGGAATTAAAAAACAAACAGTGGGGTGGTGGCTACTAACCAATATGGGCATGGTTATGCCCTCACCCCAACTGAAGGGGGTAACAAGCTTTCTGCTCTCCCCCCACACACTAAAACATCTTATCCCATGGCAAACAAGAGGACATTTGATTATTTGGAGTTTTGGTTTTATATTTGGGCCATGAGAGCTTGGCTAACTCTCAAAATCGTCCCACTTGGAATGGTGAGGGATGCACATTGTGGACTTTGGGACGCTGCCATGTAGAAAAATCTACAAGACCTCGACACATCTAGAAACTAAACATCTGGGTGAGTCCAGGGTGGTGTGGTTCACATGCACCCCGCACCATTTTCTTACCCACAATGCCCTGCAAACCTGAAAATTTGCTGGAAATCACATATTTTTCCTTATTTTTGTGATGGAACCTTCCGGAATCTGCAGGAATCCACAAAATTCCTACCACCCAGCATTGTCACATCTATACCAATCAAAATTCTGCCCCACTTGTCATCCTAGAAATGTTTTTTTTCAAAGTGCCCTTTTGGACCCGCTTTGGTTCACCCTCAGTTTCGACATGTTTTTGGCTCTTTCCTGTCACAGGCACTTGGCCCACCTTCAGAAGTGAGATATCATTTTTACCAGGAGAGTGAGGGGAACGTTGGGTGGTAGGAAATGTGTCCCGGTGCCATGATCCCACACAGAAATGTGGGAAAATTTGATTTTTTAGCTAAATTTGAGGTTTGCTGAGGATTCTGGGTAAGAAAACACTCGGGGATCCATGCAAGTTACACCTCCCTGGACTCCCTGGGGTGTGTAGTTTTCAGAAATGTCTGGGTTTGGTAGGCTTCCCTGTATGGCTGCTGAGCCCAGGACCAAAAACGCAGGTGCCCCGCAAAAACAGGTAGTTTTGTGTTTGATAATTTTGATGTGTCCAGATAGTGTTTTGGGGCATTTTCTTTCACGGGCACTAGGCCTACCCACACAAATGACATACCTTTTTCATTAGGAGAATGCTGGGTGGAAGGAAATTTGTGGCCCCTCTCAGATTTGGCTACATTTTGAGGCTTGCAAAGGATTCTGGGTAACAGATCCTGGTGAGAGCCCCACAAGTCACCCCATCCAGGATTCCCCTAGGTGTCTAGTTTTAAAAAGTGCACAGGTTGGGTAGGTTTCCCTAGGTGTCGGCTGAGCTAGAGGCCAAAATCCAAAGCTAGGCACTTGCCAAAAAACATGTCAGTATTTGGTGTAATTTCTTGGCCTCCTTCAGGGGAACCCACAAATTCTGGGTACCTCTAGAATCCCTAGGGTGTTGGAAAAAAAGGATTCAAATTTGGAGTGGGTAGCTTATGTGGGCCAAAAGTTATGAGGGCATAAGTGCGAACTGCCCTAAATAGCCAAAAAAAGGCCTGGCACCTGAGGGGGAAAAGGCCTGGAAGCGAAGGGGTTAACATGTTCTCCAGGTCAGTTTTTTTACTCTCCCTATTGCCAAAAGATTGCTGCCAGCCCAATAACTTTCTAGGTGTTAATAAATAAGTATTGGCCCTATACTCAACTGCAAGGCAGGTATGTGCCCTCTGGGCATAGCACAGGCAACACCAAGCCTATTTTGTCCAGGGTTATGACTATTTTCCATATGGTTAGTCCCTGTCTTTACTGCCATAGAAAAGCTAAATAACTTTGTAACTGAATGTGCCCCAAAATAATGTAGTGGGTCACACTGATTCAATGGTTTTCATCCATCACTTTTATGTTCTCTAAATGAGCCTCCCAAGTGGCAGAGGCATGCCCAGATGTTCCACTTGAGCTCACCGTGCCACAGACACTCATAGAGCAACTGGTATAGTTTATATTACCATCCAGAAGACATGTGGTCTAAGCATTTGGGTTAGAAAGTCACGCTTTGAAGAGGCAAGACTGATTTGCACGTTTGGCCCCTGCGCCTATCTGTAATGAAACAGTTCATCTAGAAACAGAGTAATGCACCTAGAAAACTCACCAGCAGTTCCACAACTTTTAGGCTGATTTATTGAGAGACCATAAGACGAGCTCCCTTGTGCCTTAGTGAATTCAGGATAATTGTGTTCTCAGTGAGAAAGGATGTGGAATAGCAGTAAAAAGGCTTATTTTCAAATTGATGTTGTCTGTCTATAAAGACACAACATATCTTAAAAATGAAATGCAAAGTGCTTAGAATTCGCCACTCCCAATTCTACAATGTCTGAACATTGCCTGTGTATACTGAGATGAGGGTGCTGACCTTCAACATGTTGATAAGGCCTTATTCGACTTGTGCACCTGGTTTTGCTGGTGTTCCCACCTCTTGTTTTCAAAGTGTGCAGAAGGGATATGTGCTAATAGTTTTGGAAGCATAACTTACATGTGTGCCTTGTCGAAGACTGATTTACCTATGGTTGACATCTACATGTAATGGAACATAGCTAAAAAGGATGGAATTGAATGCGCACAGTGTAATTATCAGTTGCTCAGATGCATTCATTAATCTGTCTGGCCCAGATGTCAGACACAGAGACAAAGGCACATTCTACTTGTGAAGCAGTGCTGGGTCGGTGTTCTCTACCACATTGTGATTAGCACAACATAACAGCTAATGACCCAGTCTTTTACAAACATGGCACTGCAGGCCTACTTGCCGGCACCCCAACCTACTGATTGTGGTATATAGGAGGTTGCCACCTTGCTTTTCACACACCACCCCTTATGCATACTAGTGTCTACCAATTCCCATTGGTCACTTGCTGGCAGCTGCATGATTACTAATGGCAAGCTGCAGTGCAGCCGGCATGGATAGTGCATCCATATGATCACTTGCTGGCGGTCTTTGGTTCCTGGGCCTGACAGGCACTAGGAGGCCAGGCTGTAATGTTGCATGAAACACAGTGTGGCCTAGAGATGTGACTCGCTGTTAGAAAAGGGGTCCCTAGTTGGCAATCAGTTTACACTTTGTCCAAGAAAGGCCCCTCACTCTAGACAGGGTAAGGGAGATCCGTAGCTCAGATAACCCCTGCTGACTCCCTTGCTAGCTTGGCACCAGCAGTCAGGCTTATCTCAAAGGCAATGTGTAAAGTATTTGTACCAATACATACATTAAAACAGTGAAAACACCACAAAAGGACTCCACACAAATTTTGGAAAAATAGCCAGTATTTATCTAAATCAAACAAGACTGAAACAACAAAAATCCAACACACACAAGCAAAGATATGATTGTTTAAGTAAAAAGAGTCTTAATCCACAGAAATCAATGTATGCATTGTTTTTAAAACAAAGTATCTAGTATGCGTCAAAAATAAAACTGCATGGGCAAGTGTGCATCAGAAAAGCAAGCAATGCATTGATTCCTTACTCGCAAGTGAGGCAGTGCATTGATTCTTTTTTCTGCCAGGTAAGTGATGCGTTGATTTCTGGACAAGCAGCCTCGGGTCTGTGCAGTGATGTTGAAGATTTTGACACCCAGGGACGATGTCGGGAAAATAGTGATGCATGGCAGCGATGAATCCATGCTGAGCTGATTTTCAACTGCGGTGCAAGCACTGTGTCAATTTTTCTGCTGCTTGTCTCCAGCCCAGGGCCTCGATGTGGCACCACTTGGCAAGTCATGGGGTCTCAGCAAGAGAGCCCATGTGCTGGTAGATGAAGTCTTTGATGTCCCTGAGACTTCTTAACAGGAGACAAGCTGAGTCCAAGCCCATGAAAAATCTTCATAAGCAGGATTCACAGCAAAGTATTGTCTTTGTCCTCTCTAAGGCAGAAGCAGCAACTGCAGGCCAACCCAGCAAAGCACATAAGGCAAAGGGGCAGTACTCCTCCTCACAGCTCTTCAGCTCTTCACACTGGCAGACGTTCCTCTTGATATAGAAGTGTTCTAAAGATGTGGGGTCAGTAGTCCAATACTTATACTCATTTCTGCCTTTGAAGTAGGCAAACTTCAATGGAAAGTCTTTGTGATGCACAAGACCCTGCCTCTTCCTTTCCCTGCCCCAGACACACTCTAGGGAGTTGTGTGAGGGCAAGCACAGCCCTCTCAAGTGCAGGTGTCAGCTCATCCCTCCTACTCTAGCCCAGGAAGACTCATCAGGATGTGCAGGACACACCTCAGCTAGCTTTGTATCACTGTTGAGAGTGAATTCTCACACAGCCTGTCAGTCGGACTCTCACATGGATTCAGCCCCTAAGCAGAGGAACAGAATGGTTAAGCAAGAAAATGGCCACTTTTTAAAAGTGGCATTTTCAAAATGGCAATTTAAAAAACAACTTTACCAAAAGATGCATCTTTATCTGCTCCCAATGGGAAACTGCCCTTTAAAGATATTTAAAGGCAATCCCGATAGTAATCTATGGGAGAGATAGTCCTTGCAATAATGACAACCAAATTTAGTAGGTTTTCACTATCAGGACATGTAAAACACACCAGTACATGTCTCATCTTTTAAATACACTGCACCCTGCCCATGGGGCTACCTAGGGCCTACCTTAGTGGTGAGTTACATGTAGTTAAATGGAAGGTTTGGGCTAGGCAAGTGGGTACAATTGCCAGGTTGAATTGGCAGGGCAGAACTGCACACACAGACACTGCAGTGGCATGGCTGGGATATAGTTACAGGGCTACACATGTGGGTGGTACAATCAGTGCTGCAGGCCACTAGTAGCATTTGATTTGCAGGTTCTGGGCACCTCTAGTGCACTTTACTAGGGAATTACTAGTAAATCAAAAATGCTAATCAGGGATAACCAATCATAATCACAATTTACACAGGGAGCACTTACACTTTAGCACTGGTCAGCAGTGGTAAAGTGCACAGAGTACCCCAAACCAGCAACAATGAAATCCAGCACACAGTAAAAAAATACAAGATGCAGAGGCAAAAAGACAGGGGATACCACGGCAAGGATGCCAGGTCTAGAACGTGTCCCCCCAGCTGAAAGTGGTGAGAACTACCCAATCTCATGGGAGTTCCCATCACTAAGGCAGAAGAATCTGGACAGACCATCAGCATTAGCTTATTCTGTATCTGGGCAGTGTTCCACCGTAAAGTCCATTCCCTGTTGGGAGAAATACCACCTCAACAGTTTTGGGTTCTCACCCCTCATCTGCATTAAGCATCTGAGGGACCTGTGGTCTGTCTGAACCCAGAAGTGAATCCCAAACAAGTAGGGTCTTAGCTTCTGCAGTGCCCAGACCACAGCAAAAGCTTCTCTCTTAATTGTGCTCCACTACTGTCCCCTAGGGAGTAACTTCCTATTAATGAAGGCTACAGACCAGTCTAGGCCCTCTTCGTTTCGCTGTGCTAAAACTGCCTCTACACTATGCTCTGAAGCATCAGTCTACATAATGAATTCCTTGAAGAAGTCAGGTACTTTCAGCATAGGTGCCGTGCACATGGTTGCCTTCAGAGCATCAAAAGCGGTCAACAATCCTCAGTCCATATCACTTTTTTGGGCTGCTTCATGGAAGTCAGCTCTGTCAAGGGGGCAACAGTAGTACCATACACCTTAACAAATCTCCTCTAGTAACCGGTGAGACCAAAGAAGGCCCTCATCTCTCTCTGGGTCTTGGGGGATTCCAAAACCTGAATGATATCAATTTTGGGCTGTAGGGGGGCCAACTGGCTATTCCACAGTTAGTGCCCCAGGTAAACCACAGATCCCTGCCCCATTTGGCACTTACTGGCCTTAATAGTGAGGCCTGCCTTCTACAAGGCCTTCAACACTTCACAGAGGTGATGCAGATGATCCTCCCAGCTGGAGCTGAACACTACAATGTCATCCAGGTAGGCTGCGCTGAAATCCTCCAGCCCAGCCAAAACCTGGTTGACCAACCTCTGAAAGGTGGCAGGGACATTCTTTAACTCAAAGAGCATGACCCAGAACTGATAGTGCCCCACTGGTGTTGAAAATGCTGACCTCTCTTTGGCCCCATCCTTAAAGGCAATCCGCCAGTACCCAGACATTAAGTCAAACGTGCTGGGTAACTTGGAAGCTCCTAGCCGATTTATAAGCTCATAAGGTTTGGGGATAAAGTGCGCATGACTCTTAGTGATGACATTGTGTCCACGGTAGTCAATGCAGAACCTAAGTTCAGGAGTGGCACCTGGGACAGCAGCCCTTGGGACTAAGATCACTGGGCTGACCCAGGGGTTGTTGGAGAATTCTATCACCCCTAAGGCTAGCATCTTGGAGACCCCCTTCTTGATTTTGGCTCTAACCTTGTAAGTCACCCTGTAGATCTTATGTTTCACAGGTGGGCTTTCCCCAGTGTCCACATCATGGGTACACAAAGGAGTGACCCACCTGGGGTCAAGAAAAACAGGGAGGCAAACTGTCCCAGAAACTGGTGACAGTCCCTCTACTGTTCCAGGGTCAGTGTTGGGGAGAGGTTCACACCCTCCACAGACCCATCTTTTTCTTGGGCAGACAGGAGGTCAGGAAGAGGTTCATTCTCCTCCTCCATTCTATTATATGTTGCTAAGAGCATAGTCAGTTCAGACCTCTCAAAAAGTGGTTCAAGGCGGTTCACATGTAGGACCCTGAAAAGGTTCCTGGGAGTCTGCAAGTTCACAAGAAAAGTGACATTACTCTTGCACTCCACTACCTCAAAAGGCCCAGTGAACTTGTCCTTGAGAGCATGAGGCTCCACTGGGACCATGGCCCACACTTTATGGCCAGGCTGAAAATCAACCAGAGTGATATTCTGATCATACTATTGTTTCATATCCTCCTGGCTTGCTTCTAGGTTTGCCTGAGCGAGATTTCTGAAGTGGGCAGTTTGGTTTTTGAAGGCCAGCACTTAGCTAAATACATCCTGGGGGCCTACTGGGAGCTTTCTCCCAGCCCTCTTTCACCAGAATCAGAGGTCCTCTCACAGGGCACCCAAACAGCAGATCAAAGGGCTAAAACCAAGTCCATTCTGCAGTGCCTCCCTGTATGCGAAGAGAGGGCATGGCAAGAGGATGTCCCACTTACACCTCATAGGTTTTGATAGACCTAAATTCATGCCTTTCAGAGCGCAGTTGAACCTTTCAACCAACCCATTCCCTTGGGAGTGGTGGACGTGTAGGTTATCTCACACTCCTTCCACACAACTTCATTTCTGTAGATATAAAGTTGGTACCCCAGTCAGATACCACCTCCTTGGGGAAACCCATGCAGGTAAAAATCCCCATCAATGCTCGGCCCACCACAGGGGCTGTCAATTACCTCAGTGGGATGGCCTCTGGGTACTGGGTTGCATGGACCACCAAGACCAAGATTAACCTGGTGCGCATGGCTGCCTTGTGGTCCAGAGGCCCCACAATGTCAATTCCCACCCGCTCAAAAGGGGTGCTCGCAACAGAAAATAGTTGGAGGAGAGCCTTTCATCTCCCCCCACTCTAGCACAATTTGGGCAAATAAAAGTGGGTGACAATCCTCTCAAAAAGTTTTGTCCTTCCCCAAATGTCCTTCTAAAGGCACATCATGAGCCAGACCCAGTAGGAAGGTTCTGAAGTGCTTGGATACCACCAGCACTCATGCTGCCTCATGCTCAGCAACCTTAGGCTCACTATACAGAAGGCCATCCTCCCAGTAAATCCAGTGTGATCTAGGCCTCTTGCCAGCCACCTGGTCTGCAGCCTTGTGCCACAGACCCTCAAGGGAAGGGAATGTCTTTTGTACCTATCAGAATTCCTCCCTGGTGGGACACCCTTTTCTGCTGCCAATGGGTCAGCTCAGGAACATCCCCCAGTTCAGCTACTTGTTCCCCTGTAGGCTCCGGGACATCTCCCTCAGGTTCAACCTCCTCGCAGACTATGGGAACTTCTGGGGTGGGTTTCCCACGCCCCTTGACCTTCTTCTTCCTGGCAGGCACGTGAGCCACCCTTTCAGGCTACAAGTCCTCTTGATCATCCTGACTGGCTCCATAGACCAGGTGGTCCTGTATGCCCACCAAGGGAGACCCAAAATCTCCAAGTGCACCGAGCGTTCCACCTCACATGAAGGGGAATCCTCAGGCTTATTACCTAGCAGATAATCAATAGGCATGGTTGGACTCACAGCTACCCTCAAGGAACCTAAGACACCCCCATCCAAAGGGAACCTGTGCCCTCTTGCACAGCCACTCAGAGTTGTCTACAGCAACTACCTGTTGAAGCACATTGGGGACCACCTGTTCAGACACCAGGTGACACCTGACAGTAGTCACACTGGCTCCAGTTTCTCTCAGAGACTCCACCCTCCGGCTATTGATGGGCACTCACTGCCTGTATTTTTTAGTGATCTCAGGTACTAGGGTACTTTGGACAATGTCACTTTCCCCTAGTGAGACAAGGCTCATCTCAGATCGCTCCCACCCTTCTCCTGGAGCCAGCTCCTCCCCAAGCGCTACACTGGCCAAACCCTGTAACTGTGCACCACTGGGTGCTGGTGTCCACCTGGGACACTTAGAATCCCCCCTCATGTGACCTTCCTGATCACATGCATAACACCTGCATGGACTCTTCTCTGCAGGTTTCCCTGTAGAGATTCAAGGCTTCTCACCTGGGGGATGGAAATCCTTACCCTGGAAACTAGGCTGGTGTCCTGCCCCTTCCAATTCTTCTGATGGGGACCCTGATCACCCTTGGCTGAGCCTCCTACATACCTCTTTTGGACCCTGGTACTTTCCCAATGACTCTCTTCCTGGTCAAGGCAGTTTGCTGTCAATCAGGCGCTGGCCCAGCGCTGGAAAACAAAGCCTAAACAAGTGCTCCCATGCAATCAAATTGTACAGTCCCTCATTAGTTGTTACCTTGTTGCCCTTCACCCACCCACCCAGTGTTCTGCAAAAAGAATCAACACATTCCAACCACGTTGAGAATCCCCCTTCTTGTAAGACCTAACCTTTTCCTTCTACTGCTCTGGAGTGAGATCATACCTAGTGAGTAGGGCATCCTTCATGGCAGAGTAGGTAAGCTCTTGAGGATTTCCTAGGACTGTCAAGCTGTCCCTCCCCTCTACCTCAGAGTGCCTCCACAGACCTGCCCCAAATGTACATCAGGAACCATGGTCATGTGAGGAGCTGACTCATACCCCTTGAACCACATGTATATGAAAACATCCATCTTTTAATCTTTCACTAGATCTTTGGGAATGTGCACCCTCCTTTCAGATTGTACTGTGATACTGCTGTCACCATCTGTGCTGGACCTGCCTTCAGATCCAGCTCCTTCAAACTCAGCTCTTGAACAAAGATTAGTTACTTCTTCTCCATGGCAAGTTTGTCTTTTTCTTCGTCCCTGCTTATTCTAGCCAGCTGCAGCTCCCTCTCATGCTGGAGTCTGAGTTTCTCCATTTCCAGTTGATGCCTTCTGTTTTCCCGCATATCCTACAGTTCCTCCTGGGTTAGGCCTTTGAAAGAAACACTGCTACCTGCCCTGGAGGCCCTCCCTTCAGGCAGGTCCTGGTTATCCAAAAATATATCAATTATGCTCTGCACCTCCTCATCCACAGCCATATTCTCCTCTACAGTGTGATCTTCAGCCTCTTTTGTTGTCAACCAGGCCCCCTGCGCGTTTTGTAGCTCCTCCTTCCTCTTAGTAGAGCTTTTGATTGGACATTTGAACTCCTCGCAAAACTGCTTGAGCTGGGCTACTGTGTAATCCTCCAACTCCAGCTCAAACACCACATTTGGAGCAACCGCTGATGACTCCCCAGTCTGAAACATGTTTGTGGATAAGGCTCAACAAAGGTGCAAAGTTTCAGAAGGTGAGGGAAATCCAAAAAGGGAAAAGAAAAACAAAAATGTAAGAGATAAACAGTATGGTTGTGTATTGAATCTGCATTCACAGAGAGGTAGTTGCTTTAGCAGCTCCCTCTCTCTGGCAGCAATGCTGGCTGCCACAGGAGATGGGGAGCCAGCTTGGACCACGGCAGTCTGCAACATTGTCACTGGGTGCCTTGTGGAGCACCCAGGTCACATGGCTGGGCCCTAGGGGATGGGGTCCCTGTGGCCGAGATCGGCCCTGGGGAGAGGGGCTACATGGCCTCCCTCCCCACCCAAAAAATAAATAAATAAATAGGCCATATCCCAGGGGATGGGGTCCCCAGGGACAAGATTGGCCTGGGGAGAGGGGCTATACAGCCCCCCTCACCCAAAAAATGTCAATATTTAGGCCAGCCCCCGAGGGATGGGATCCCTGGGGCCGAGATCAGCCTGGGGGGGTGCTCCTCCCCTCCCCAATAAATAATACATTTTTACGCTGGGCCCTAAAGTATGGGGTCCCTGGGCCCAAGATCGGACTGGGGAAGGGGGACATGCGGGGTTGGGTTGCTATAAGGGTTGGAAACAGGGACTATCTACAGGCCAGGCCCTGCGACCAACACCCTCTGCGCATGGTTGAATGCTTATAGGGGATGCCTGTAGAGCCTAGCCACAGGCGAGGTTCTGCAGGCAACTTCAGCTGCGCATGACCAAAGGCCATGAGCAGGATGGGGTTGGGTTGTTATAGGGCTTGGCCACAGGTTCTGCAGACAACTGCTGCCACACACAGCCTTTGGCTGTGCGTGGTGGTAGTTGGATTATTTTACGTTAAATTACTTTATGTTAAAAAAAACTTTAAAATTCACTGAAAAAAAACAAAGGTTACAGGGACATTATAGTTAGGAAACAGAATTAAAAAAAAACATAGAAATTCACTCAAAAAGACAAAGGTTACAGGGACGTTATAGAAATTCACCTGTTATAGTTATTTCAAGTAACTATAACTTGTGCCCTTAGGTAACTGTACTGCTAATTACCCCAAAAATTATGGAACTCATGACACTTTGACATCTTCGATAACATCATTGACAATATCAATGTAATGTTTCTAGTAAAATGTTTGACTTAAAAACTGTGCATGAGGAGGGTGAGTTATAGTTACCTTAGGGCACGAGTTATAGCTACTTGAGATAACTCTAAATATATCAGGTGAATTTGTAAGGTTTTGTAAGTTTAAAATGTGAGCCTAGTTATAACGTCCCTTTAACCTTTCATGTTTTATGTGAATTTTTATGGAAAATTGTGCCGGCACATAAACACCGAACAGTTTAATAATGACAAACACATTATTATTATTATTGCTACAGCAGATAACTTATTAGGAATAAAACAGTGTCAAAAAATGGATGATCAATGGTCATTTAAAATGTGCCCTAAATCTTTCACTCAGATACACACCATACATTTTTGAATATCAAAACTCAGTATACCCTTCATATAAACCCTGCTGCCTCACAAAATAATAACACTTACTATGCACTTGTAAACGTGATTTAACTTAAAACAAACAACTTCACTCCACTTAAAATAATTATCAACTTTTAGCAAAATATGGTCCAAACAACACTTAAATTATACCCACACAACCATACAATACTGTTACTACCATTTTAACTTTAGCAGTTGGACACACCTCCAACATTCTGCAGTGAGTGTAGAATATGAAATAAACAGCCAATTTGCTTTTGAAATACAAAAAAATTGATTGCAACAGCCTATGTTCCTGTAACAGACGTAGCTGAACACAACAATCTCCACATAGAAAATCAACTCTACCAACAAAACTAACTATGGGCCTGATTTACAGTTTGGGGGAAGGCATTACTCCATTCCAAACATAACGGATATCCCGGATGCTGTATTACAATTTGATTATAGCCTATGAATCTTGTGATATGGAGGATGGGATATCCGTCACATTTGTGACGGAGTAAGCTCTCCGACAAACTCTAAATCAGGCCCAAAGTCACCTAAAGGACAGCTTAAAAAAGACAAGGGTTGGCAGACTGCATTGCTCAGGACACAGATGCCAAATAAAAATCAAAAAACCATATTGGAATGTCTATCTCACCACTTTAGAGCAAGAACCAAAACCAACAATAGATGAGAAGAATGGTAAAATGTATTCAAAGCCACATTAGGGAGAATTAAACCAAGACTTTACAAATTCATAAAGCCCTACAAAAAGAACACAGCTACAGCAACTAAGAGCCAAGCTAAAATTAGCAAAGAAGCCTGTAGAATGCAGGACATGTTACAAGGTAAAGTTAGACTCTTTATATAAAAAAAATAAGGAGTACACTACTTAGAAACAATATCAAAATCCCTATTATAAAATATGAAACTACCTACACAGAAATCATGAACGCATTAACAAAGATACACACGACCATAATTATATATTTAAAATAAATATTAAATATTAAAAAATAAAGTTTACACATCAGTCAAAATAACATATTAAAAAATAGAAAAAAGAATGTTAGATAAAAATACACAAACCACAATGTTAGAAATAACCAAAAATGGAACAAGGAAATGCAACACATAGACATGTAAAACAAGACATTGTAATTACAGCAAATACACATACATAATAAAATATAGCATTTCCCACCAACAAAACATTAACTAAAATAAACCTACAGGGGTATATTAATGAGGGGGTTGGCGTCCCGTTTGCTCCATGCAAAGTGGTACATGTGCAATACAAACCCAAATGCGATTCATGAAGCCACTCAAGGCCATTTTGCATGCCCTGAGTAACTTCATAAATATGGAGTAAAACAATGCAGTGCAAATTGATGCATTGCCCTGGGAAGGTGTTCTCTGGGTGTTGCATGGATGTTCCTATGTTCCTACGCTCCTCCCATGGATTTAGACGCATTTCCCAAATGTACCTTAGCTGTAAACCTGGGAATGTGCCAAAATGCTATGCCTTTTGAGGGGAGGTGTAACAAGTAGAAATATCTATATTGCTCCTTGTTACTTCCTCTTTTGGTGTGTTCAGCAGCATCTACTGATAGAGACATATGTCTCAGGGGATTGTCTTTTTGCAGGAAGTTACAGCTTCCTGCACAAATACAATCCTGCATGCAACAGAGACACCCATGCACCATGATTGCTGGTGCTAGGCCACCAAAAGGGAGCGAGTACGGGGGGAACAGAAGTAATGTGCTGTATTGACTTAAGTACGGTGCATTCTTGTCCTTTTCTTGTCATGCAGTGCAGCGCAGCAAGGCAAAGTATCTTGTTCATAAATATGCCTCACAGTTCTGTAGAAGCAGATCTTTGTCCATGTTAACAAAATAGAATGCACCAAAAACAGGAAAATCAAAGTCCAGAAAAAGCCCCAACACAGAACACTAGTACAGAGAATAACAGAGACACCTGCTAAAAAATCATAAAACTATAAAGCAACTTCTTACGAATCATTAAGCAGTACTACTTACATCCCCTCACCCCCAAATCTTTCTGAAAAAGACTTATCTCATCCAATGATCTGCAGCATGACTCGCTCCCAGGAAACCAGACACAAAATGGCAGGAATAATGTTAAAGGGTATGCCTAGACATGGGGCCCATGCTCACTATGTCACGGGGACCACACTTTAACCAGCAGATGAGTCCATAAATAGGCTGAAACTGGTTCTAGGTTGCTTGTGTTCATGTTCAGGGAGGACCTGGCTAGGAAGTTTGGGCTGAATTGTTCCAAAGAGGAACAGGATCCAAACTGAGGTTCATGTGGCTGGTGCAAACTGAGGTGACATGGTGAGCAAAAGAATGATTGGTTGGAGTGCTACCCCAAGTGATTGCCAGTAGTTAGACTTAGTGCAAGCAGCCTCCCATCACCTTTTGTGTGTTTCATGCACCTCTCAACTTGTGGTCAATAGAAAAAGAGCTGCTTAGTACATGGAGGAAGGGGTCTTCTCTGAATTAATATCTCCTGAAAGAATGCACGCTAGACTAATTCATGATAATAATGAAGGAGAGGGTGAGCTACATATGCAGCTGATGAGTCACAGGGGCGTTATTGATCGCACCTTTAGGTAGAAAGCAGATGCTGCTTTAAGGCCACGTAGAGAGAGTTGAGTAAAACAAGGGGATACAGTTGGCAAAGTGCTTGCGTCTGAGATTAAGGAAAAGCATAGCAAGGCCACTATACACACTCTCAAGGCTAGCAGAGGTTGACTCTTATCTCAACCAGATGATAATATAATCTTTTAAAGATTGTTATCAAAGGCTATACTTTGAAGAAAAATGCATCCCTTTATGCTTATTTGCCCAAGGCTCATCTATGGCAACTTGACAACACACTGGCTACATCATTTGATTAGGAGAGTTCTGTAAAAGATGTTATGCACGCAATATCATCTCTAGCTGTTGGTAAAGTGGCTGGTGATGATTACATATCTACTGAATTTTACAAAACCTTTGTTGATCTTCTTCATCCTATCTTGTGTCAGTTATTCTCAGGCCTTGACCATGGGCTAGAGATTCCCTTAGCTTGTAATTCTGTCAAAATCACTATCTTTCTGAATAAAGGGAAGCCATTGGATGAGGAAGGATCATATCGGCCCAGTTCTCTTCTCAATGCCAATTTTGTTCCCAAAATACTGGCTAATCACCTTGCTATCATTAGTGAGACCTTTCTGTGTCCTCAGTAGCATGGGTTTATTCCCTCTCAAGACACTATCATACAAATTATCACTGCAATACTACTATTCAAAGCTCCTGAGGTTTTGGGGAGTCAGATGTGAATGTTACAGAAGTATTTCTCAGCCTTTTCTGTGAAAGATGGGTTTTGGTTTTGGCTCAGCCTTCTGCATGTGGCTATAACTACTTTATAAAGACACTGTTGCCAGAGTCATAGTGAATGAGCATTACTCCATCTATTTCCATATTCATCGGGGACCCGTCTGGCTGTTCAATATCTCTATCATTATTTTCCATCTATCAGGATGCTTAGCTTTTTGTAGATAGTGGTGTTAAACACATTGATGACTGAGTCGACGGAATTTGGTGAGGTTTCTGTCTACAAGGTCAATATGAGGAAAACCCAGATTGTGTTAATTATAACATCAGGGAAAAAGTTGAGGATCCCCAAGGTGGCAGTATGTCTGGGTAATAAAATCTCAAGTCAGGTACAAGATATTATTAGTTTAAAACATGAAGAACTCTTGCAACAAACTATGACCTTGTTGCACCAGTGGCACTGGCTCCCTATTTCTTTAGTGGAATGTTGAAATATTATTAATGTGACATTACTTCCTCATTTCCTTTATTTGGTATAAGCTATCACTTCATATGTCCCTAATCCTTTAAAGGCTCTGCTCCACATTTAACAGCGTTATGTGGCCCTTTTAAAGGGCAAGGAGAGTGATTTGCTTTATGCAATTAACTCTGCAGAGACACTAAACTGTGTTATTGGGCTGCTTTGGGTCAACAAATATGATTGTTGTATTCCAACTAAGGGGACAGGCAATATTTAGGCATCTATCATCCGGCCTTAGGAAGGGAACTTGTTGGGAGGGGTTCACGTCATTTCAATCCTAATTATTTTAAACAAGTCAAGTTTAAGGTCATCTTGGATGCCTTGAAAATTTGGAAGTAGTAGTGTAAAAAATACAGTCTCTGGTTGATCAACTGTTAGACTAGGGGCCTGATTTAGAGTTTCGCGGATGGGTTACTAATCACAAACATGATGGATATCCTGTTCACCGTATTACGAACTGCATAGGATATTAAGGGATCATAATACGCCGGATGGTATATCTGTCACGTTTGTGACGGAGTAACATCTTCCTCCAAACTCTAAATCAGGCCCAGATTTGTGGAAATATTATTTTCTTGAAAGTGTACATGATTCCGTTATTCAGAGCTGGGCTCATAAAGGTTAGAGGACTGTTGGCTAACTATATAAAAATACAATGTTCTGTATCTTTTCTCATCTGCAGAAACATATATGACTGCCACAGTCTTCTTTTTTAAAATATCTGCAGAATTCAGGATTATTTTCAAAGTGGCCTGAAGGGAATAGACGTTAGTATCAATCACATTAGATGGGTTCTTTTAGATTTATTTTTTCCAAAACATACAATATCACTATCTAAGAATATTATAACATCTCTTCATCCCTCCGATTCAATGATCTTGATAAGCTAGCGGCTAAATAGACATCTAAGATTGGCTATAATGATTACCCGAAGAATAGTGAACAATTGATCTCTTGGTTAACCTAATTTTGGTATCTGCCACCTCAAAAGGCAGCACTTCAAAATGGTTTGTTTGTTTTACTACACAATGGATAAAATCTGTAAATGTAAATGTGGGGAACTGACTTAATGCACAAGGTGCTTGCTTGGTAAAGCAGATATTGTTCATAAATGTGGTACATGCCCTCAGTTACATAGCTTTGGTCTGAAATTAGTTGGTATCAGGTTGCAGGTTGTTTCATGTTGAGGGTGGAATTCATCTTGATGTACCCCAAATGGAATCTTCTTGACCAATATATACATGTACATGTATACATTTCATATACATGTTCATATCTATATAGTTACCACTATGCTTCGCATTGCTCAAGTATGCAAATCAACCAGCCCGACTTCCATGCATAATTAGTGGATTCTTTATTGTCTATGATTTGAGATGGAAGCCAGAGTTCTGAAAGGAAGAGGGAAAGAGAGGGAAAAAAATAACAGAAGAGACTTGTTTTTCCTTCTCTGAATTGATAAATATTATTTATTTATGTATTCTCTTTTTCCTTTTCAATTGCTTCATGCATTTGTGGCCAATGGATTGATTTAATTGATACATGCTTGTATTGTTGGTGATATTAAGCATACTGAGATTTTTAATGTGTGAATTTATTGCTGCTCTATTTTCCAATATAATTATTAAAGAAAAAAATAATTAGGACAACTATTGGTAAAACCAATAGGGTTGGCTTTTTGATAAGTGATTTGTCTTTCCAGTCAATCAGTCATATTTTTTGATTTGGCAACATCACAATAAAAGTAAACACAATTACATAAATCAAAATAAATACAAATATATAAAACACAATACAGCAAAAATCTTACAGTTTTAACAATCTTATAAAACTTTGAAACCCCACTGTTCTTTAGAAAGAAGTCCTCATAATATTGGTGTAACAAATGGCTTAAATGCTGGCAACATAATATCAATGCCCCAAAAAAATAAATCGCCATAATTCGTTAAAATGGTATTTTAAAACAAGCTCATCAAATAACAAAAAAAACAAAGTGACAAAAGAACCGTACCATCTTCAAATGTTTTCTCATTACGTGGTGAGTTTGTGTCTGTGATTGTATGGGTACATAAGTGGATGAATGCAAGAATAATTCAATGTTTAGAAGAAAAGATCAATGAATGAGTGAATTAAGATTGAATTAAGACATGAATGGATGAACCGGTAGATTCAAAAGTGGATAAATCTTTGAGTGAGTAAATGGATGGTAAGTGATTGACATGTGAGAACAAGAATAGATGAATGAAGAGCACCGGAGAAGAGGAGTCATTTGGAATGCATTTCTAGAGCCCAATCAGCAATAGACAACTTTCTGGCATGTACTGCAACAAAAAAGCAGCGATGCCCGTAGGGACCAGTGTAAAACAAGTCCAACCCACACAACAAAGTTGTGCTAGAGCAAGTGTTTTAGTCAAAATATTAATGAATATTCATGTATTCTGAGTAATGTATTTGCATAGAAAATGTAATAACTTAGAGAAAAATAATGCACACACTCGGAAATGTGTCCACGTGAGTGGCCGCCAGTGTTCACGAAGTGCACTTATTAATGGCTTATTAGTATGAAATATGGGTCTTACGTTTGATTAATGTAGTAATATGTCATATTAAGGGTTATGTATTATGTTATACCTTTATTAATTGTAGGCCTTAACTTAGTGGAGGTCTTGGCCTAGTTGCACAACCTCATGTCAAGCTGTATTTCTTAGGCGTTAATAAAATCTCTGCTTAGAGAATTAAATTGTGTTTTTCCAATGTGCTGACCTAATGTACTCGTGACTGAAGTCTTTCTCATGAGAACCGTTTGCTAGAAGATGCTGTTCCTGTTGAATGTAACATTGTAAATGTAATGCATGTAGGACTGACTTTCTCAGGAGAAAACAATAGAGACACTGACTGGAGTATAAGCTGCAATAATAATGTTACCTGACGAGCCGGATGATGAGGACATTACGAGAGAAGCCAATCAGCGATATGCGAACCATGAACTAGTAGCAACTGCAGATTTGATGTTTTAGTTTTATTGGACAAAGTGTGAACATGCAATCCCTGGACCAATAGGGTCTTGGGAAATATTTTTAGGAAATCTAACTTAGCTAGACTGCACAGGGAGAAGACACCCTTTCTCATGCCCATCTTTTGTCCTGAGAAAGACGTGCTTAACTTTGATGCTGAAAACTTTGCTGGATGCCTTGCTGACCAGACTGATGTCCTGATGACGAAGACTGTCACCGCTTGCTGATCCAAATTGAGGTTAGGTAAATCCACAGTGAGAGATTGTTTGCTATGTCTATTTGATTTTCTTTCTAGGTACCAACTGTGCTATTTTGATAAAGCCATAGTTAGTTGTTTTTTCCAAATTTGTATTGACTAAATTGTTTTGCATAAAGCCCAACATGTTGATGCTAATCTGGTGTTAGTTAAGGATCCTCACTAATGAAAGTTTGCTATACTGAGGAACAATTGATGTATTTTCTATGCTGAATCTAAATGTATGTACTAACGTTTGTATCATTGTTCTTGTTATTAATTTGCACTGTAACCTTAGATTGTGTAATTGATCAAGCTTTGATTAGATTGCATTTCTTTCACAGATTCGGTCAGCAGGTGTTGTTTCTGTATGTCTATTATCTGATATTGAGATGATCTTTCGTGACATTAGCATTGTTAATAAAGGAAATAAATATTCTAACTGTTACTAAAAAGGTGTGGTTATTCATGTCTGGAAGGTCATGGTGTGTGATAATTACAGACTCCTCCTCATTACTAATGCTTTTGATTATCATTGATTATTGATGTTATTGATTAGTTATTGATTATTAATCTGTATGTACTGGATATATGGGGGAAACTTCTTGAATGCGACTCAAAAGGTTAATCGACCTATTCTCATTCTCTTTTAAGTTTACTTATTAAGGTCAGACGCGCCAACAGTTGGCAGTCTGAAAAGAAAATAAGGACAACATGAAAGTATTCTTAAATAAACATAATAAATTACTCTTATTGGGTATCATTTAATTTCTCTCATGTAAGAGCATGGTTCTGTTGGGCCCTAAATATTGCCCAATTCTCATTACAGTTGTGAGAAAGGCATATAATTGGGTAGCAGCTCATCACGTGGTCCCCATGATGAAACAAGCATTGGCAATGCAATGTGTCTCACATTTGCTTGAGTTAGAGCTATTAGTGTTGTAAACTCCTAACTGGACTTTTCTTGCCACAAAAACTGAAAATGGAAAGTAAACCAGTTTTACAGAGACACTGAACTGAAGTTCGTTCGCAGTCAAACGTATGGGCAAAAGGGAAATTATCAAAAACCAACTAAAAGAGGGGTTTGGAAAAAGGGAGATTTGGATAGAAAAATCCTGGTCCTGTGTATAGAGCTCCCAATACATGTACAAAAACAAGTTATATCACCAGGTACAAGGTACATCTATGGGCAGCACTTTTGCACAGAGTCTGGCTTGTCTGTATATGTACACCTTCGAACAAAACAACATACTGGTTCCTACTCAACCCTTCTTTTCCAACATCAGACTGTGGCGTCATTATATTGACGACATACTAGTGGTTTGGAAAGGAGATGTGGATCAAGTTAAAGCCTTCATCCAGTGGATTAATACTCTTGATGTGCATCTTCGCTTCAGTGCTGAATATTCTGACAAAGAAGTTTCCTTTTTAGATCTACGGATCATACTTACAGATGGAGTACTACATTCATCCATCTTTCACAAACCCACTGACAGGAATAGTCTCCTGCTCTACGACAGTCACCACCCTAAATCCTTAAGGAACAATCTTCCATTTGGCCAATTCTTAAGGACAAGACGTAACTGTTCTGATTTGGCTGATTTTCATACACAGGCAGATATTTTGAGTCAAAAACTTAAAGAGCGGAACTATCCCAACTCTGTTATAAAACAGGCTAAGAAGAGAACTAAGAATATCCCAAGGGATACATTGCTAGCCACCAATGTCCGAGAACCACAAACCAGACTGACATGTGTCACTACCTTTACTCCTCTGAGTAACCGTGTCAAGAAGGTCATTTTGAGACACTGGAGTATCCTGAACAGTTCGGGAGAATCCCTAGAACGTCCTCTTTTTGCTTTTAAAAGAACTCAAAACATTAGAGATTTACTAGTCCATACCAGACCTGTTGTGCCAAAACCTAGAGAATTGATAAAGACACGTTGGCTGGGGGTCAGAGGACGTCAGCCTTGTGGTGGGTGTAATGTTTGCTCACTTACCACTACCACCCAAGAATTAGATTTGGGAGAACCCTATACCTGGCAGTTAAGGATACATACCAATTGCCGTACTAAGAATTGTATCTACATGATCACTTGCCCGTGTAAACTACGATACATAGGGATGACCACTAGGATGATCAAGATTCGGATAAATGAACATCGCAGTACTATTAGATGTCAGAGGTCCTCCACAAAATTGACGAAACATTACATTGATTTACATCACACCCCTAATGATCTCAGGTGGGTTATACTTGAGACCATCAGAGACCAAAGAGAATCCACAAACCGCCTTTTTGAAAAAGAGCAACGTTGGGTCTATCGACTTAAGACACATATTATAGGACTTAATGATGACATACCATGGACAGACTTTGTGCATCGATCATGATTAAGGAATCTCTTGACCAGGTTTAAGTACACTAACTACTGGTTTTGGCTATTCCATCTCTTTCCATAGATTTTATGCTTATTTAAGTCTGAGCAATTTGCCTCTTAATCCCATTCTTTTTCCGACACATATATTTGAGCCTTAGTTCTGTGTCTTTTAACTTGGTTTTCTGTAACACTAAGATGGCCGACCCCTTTCTTCCTTTTTTTGGGGGCTTACATGATGGAGTCCCTCTTTAATTTCTATCCCACTGCTGGACCTAACACAAGATGGCCGCCATTTCTGTCCTCTTTCTATGCTGAGGCTTGAAGATATATAGCCCAGCCTACCGGGTGCTCTTTCCTATTCCAGGAACACCGAGACGGGGCAGGTGATGCCGCAAACTTCGGACAGGTCCCAAGTAAGTGGATGGTAATATTGTTGGGTGTTTAGATCGGAATCCTTAGGATCATTTCCCGTTACTTTGGGAAAAGGCAGTTATATACCCTTTGATTTGGTCCTTTGTTGTTTACACGCATTTCCCACCACGAACACTCGTGTGTAGACACCGCCGCTGCATACTTGGCTACAGCGTTTTTGAGCACGTTATGTATACTTATACATATATGTGTCTATGACATTCCTTATATATGCTGTTAACATCTGCAATCAGCACACCACGTATTTTATGTTTATTTGATGTTTTCTCAGCTAAGTGAACTTTAAAAATCTGGTCAGTCAGAATATGTGTAGCATCCTGCTACATTTGATTATGGGACACTTGAATGTTTGGCAAACGCTATATCCCTCAACTTCCCGGTATTACTGTTTTTGTCTTTCTCCCTAAATACAATCTGATAATTGAACTCACGCATTTAGCTCAGTAGGACCTCCGTTACTTGGTGCTTTACCTGATGCGGCCCATCCACTAGTATGAGGAGGGTAAGCATTGATTTCATCATTATTTTCACATTGATTTACACGTTGATCCACAGTGGGCATACTTCACCTATGTGTGGATTTGCACATAGCACATTGCTGTTGATATTGTGCATGTGAATAATGTGTTGTTCTTTTTGTTTGTTATTCTTCTCATTTCAGGTCCCTGCATTGTACTAATATTCCTTATTATAGGTTATATTTACACATAGGATTAGGTAGTTTAGGTCCTGAAGAATCGCGTTAGATCCATAGGACATCAATAGCGAGAAACATGTTGACCTTCTGGTGAATCGTACAGGGGATCCTGTGCGTACAATTCCTAACCTCAAATTGGGTGAGGAAGTGAATAATTTTTTGGGGAGCGTAGACCTTGTTCTTTTCTCTCCCCGCTCTTTGGTTTTAATCATGACAGTGGTTGGATTATTTAATAAAATTTGCCTAACCTCTAGTTATTTTTAAATAGAATTTTTCCAATCCTATACCCTATTCTTTCTAAACCGGGCATATATCTCAAAAGATCTCCGGCAAAGAGCCCCCCTTGAGGGGCCCGTCAGGCATTGCAGCGCCGGCCTGACGTGGAGCAAGCCCGAGGATGAAGCATGTCACCTTTGGTGAGTGAGGGCTCTTGTTCCAAAATAATTAATTTTCCAGGGACCTGGCTTTCTTTCTTCTTTCTTCTCTCTTTTTTACGATCTTTTCCTTAGATCAGGACCCAATGTGGTTTTCCTGATTATACTTACGTTGTGGAACTGTGTATACCTTGTTTTTGTACAAAAGGGAAATTATCCATGTAACCAAAAGTACAATTATCATGTAACAGGGTTGATGTCATGCAAAGCGCTTGACTACTGCCCAGCAAGAACGCACTGCATCGGAAATAAAAATAAAAAGTAGTCCAGAAGCCATTCAGAAAAAAAACAGAGCCTCGTATGTTTTCAGTAGTTTACTGGTGCTCTCGAGGAGGGCTAAACACCCAAAAAGGCATGACATATAGATGACTTTCACTAATTAAATCAAGCGAAATTTAAAAGGCAAGCCCAGAAACCAACCCAACTGATGTGTGTGACTTGGGTGCGGTAAAAGTCCGCAGAGAGATCACAGCAGGGACAGAGCGCTTGCGTGCTCAACCCTAAAAAGAGAACAAGGCATGAGAAGAGAAAAGGTAGGCTCTGTGCCAGTAATCTGCACAAAACAACGAAACAAGCACTGACAATGCTAATTATGTTGTCTTTTGTGTAGTGAAACCAAATTATCAAGCTTCAGTAAGGCACAGATATCATGTAGTGCATAGACATTGGTGGGAACGCCCTCCCTTCTTAACACAAATGTGTACCACATCAGGATAAGTAGTGCAAACGTTAATAATTCACAACACTAGGAACCACATAGATGTCATGTGCCTAATTCACAAAAGTAAACTTACAATTTAGTGTCAATTTATGATTTCTTTGTAATTCACAAACACATTTTAAAATTAGAATCTTTACAACTGACGAGTCTCTGTCCTTGTGGCAGAGACGCTGCACATAAAAAGATAGATCTGTCCTATAGTTTTATGTTCGGAGTCTCCGCCAAGAGCATGCAGGCCCACAAGCGCAAATCTCCTTTTTCCAGAGAAGAGACGAAAATGAGACTCAGCAGCATACTTTTTCAACAGTTAGGCTGGATTTGACTGCAAAGGAGCAGCATTTGGTAACAACATGAGAGGGACAACAGAGGCAGGAACACAGAGCGCAATAACCAAATGAGTGCAGAGGAGTTTCAGAGTGGCGGCGTGGCACAGGCTTCATGGGGCGGAATACCTTAGGCTGTAGCACTGGGCTCAGATGATTAGCTGTGTATGTTGCAAAGTGGTAGTAGAGCATAGCAGGCACCAGAGATATATTGGCAAGGGCAGGATTAAAGGAATGAACAGCGGTACATGGCCCCTTGAGAATAACAAAGGGCCAATCAGGGTAAGCAACGTGCTTCAAAAGAGAAAGCAAAGCAGGTTCTTTGAGGTGAAACAGTAAGAGCAGTACTACAGAAATAATTAAAAAGAGCAATGCAGAGTCCATTCGCTGAGAGTACAGAGCAGGCCCAAGAAAGGCAGCAGCATTGATGCTAGCAGTTAGTAGAGTAACATCTGTGACAGCAGTGCAGAATCCACAGGAACTGAGCATGGTTCACTCGGAGCAGTGCTGGGGCCGGGTAAGTGCTCCAGGGCAGGGACTAGCGTAAGTGAAAAGTCTACTTACCAGGCAAAAGTGCAGTGCTCCCTTCTTCACAGAACAGGTGCAGCATATATCATTCAAGATCCTTTGATGGCTGGCAAACGAAAATTCTCTATGATTAGACTGTAAAACAAGAAAGCTCAGTTTTGGTCACTGTCGAGCATTGGGTAATATTATTCAGGCTGATGTGTGGCTGGTCTGAGGACAGGATGCCAGCACCCGATGTAGCAGCTATGAGGAGATAACAAAAGAGCAGGTATTGCAAGGCAGTCATAGTGGAAACAGCTTCCGCACAGAAAAGCTACAGCTCTCTCAGGAGCAGAGGATGGTTATTTATTTTAGAGAGCAACATCCCTGCAACTCTCGTTTACAGCTCCTGGCACAGGACCTGCCTGCCAAGGCTCTTGTAATGGTTCTGGTGTGTTCTTACTGCACCATGACTCACGATGCCCGCACAGGTTTAACACATATACTACCTGAAGTTATTTTTCCATGATAGTGATCCAGTGGAGTAGATTTTAAACGATTTTCCTGCTTCTCTAAAATGTAATATTGGTGGCAGCAATTGCTAATTACCGCCAGCACTCCTGTCCTACACTGGTGTCTCACAGAACTGGCTGTTTTCTGAATGCCCTATTGTAGTTGAAATGGAGGACGTACTCCATAGTTGTAATACACTCAACAACCACTATCGAGCACATATATTCGTATAAATAGAGATTGTGAGAAAACCTTAATTTTTCAAGCAGTTCATGCATCATCCACATCACCTTTTAGGCTACGGCCGATCATCACAGTCAATTACATTTATTTATTAATCATTAATTATTCTTACACAGCTCTTTGTGTCTCCTCTCAGTCACTTTAGTTTGCTGTAAAATAAAAGGGAATTGAGAGGCGAATCACTGAACAGTGGGCCCCTACAAGATTATGGATGAACTATATTCATACAGGTTGCACCGAGATACATCGAGGTTTTTCCTGCAGTGTCTTTTTTACCCCGTCCTTGTTTTTAAAGTAAGAGCTTTTCGCGGGCTGCATATTTCATCTGTTTGAAGGCTATTTGGGGCTTCAAGTTTGCATTCATTGAGCTTCGAGTCTGTTAGGACTTTCATGGGTTGTTGGTGTTGTGAGCGCATCTGACCTTAATAAGTAAACGTACAAGGAGACACGAACATGTCGATGAACCTTTTGACTCGCATTAAGATGTTCTTACCATAGCTCAAGTACATACAAATCAATATTCAATAACCAATACATCAATAACAGTAATAATCAAATAGAGTCAGTAATTGTCACGTACCATGGCCGTTCAGTCATGAATAACCACACCTTTAGTAAAAGTTAGAATATTTATTTCCCTTTATTAACAATGCTAAGGTCATGTAGATTAGTCTCAAAATCAAATGATACACATACAGAAATACTACTGTCTGTCCAAAGCGGCGGAAGAAACGTAATCTAATCAAAGCTTGAACTACAACACATTCTAAGATTACAGTGCAAATTAATAACAAAGTCAACTGTGTCAAACTGATTACATACATTCCAGTTCAGCAGTGAGATTCATCAAACATAATTCCCTATTAGCATTATGGCCCTCATTCTGACCCTGGCGGTCGGTGATAAAGCGGCGGCCAAGCCGCCAACAGGCCGGCGGTCTAAAATATGCAATTCTGACCCTGGCGGGAACCGCCAACACAGCCCGCCAACTTAACACTCCGACCGCCACAGCGGTACAAACAAACAGCGCGGCGGTTCCCGCCAACAGCCCGGCGGCAGACAAAGTACCGCCCACCCTATTACGACCCACCAATCTGCCACCTTTTCCGGGGCGGGAGCACCGCCGATAAGAACACGGCGGAAACAGACTACGAACGGGAAAACGCTCACCTCTACGCACTCCACGCGAGATTCCGGCAGTATGGAGCCAGAGTTGCAGGTCATCCCCGCACTCCTATTCCTGCTCATATACCAGGAGCACGCCCGGCGGCGCGGAAGACATCGGTGAGTACGGCACCTACGACACAGGGGAGGGAAAAGATTACCGGCACACACCCACCCACCCACACCCACTACAACACACACATCAATGCATTCCCACAGATCACTGTCACAACCCACAAACCACCCCCCTCCGAAATAATGCAAAGACCAAAAGAAGAGATCATAAACGGGCAGATATATTGAAATATGTACACCATTAATCCCAATAAATAAATAAACTATGTACAAAATATATACAGCTACTAAATGTAGTCCAACCACTGTCCGTGGATCACAGGGGTCCTGTGCAAAGGGGCAAGGCCCAGTCCCACGACAAGAACTCCACCGAGAGAACACTGCAGGGGCATCAGAAAGAAAATAGGACAGGCACCTCAGGGGGAAGGGAAGGGGGGGCACCTCAGCCACTTGAGTACACGACGCCAGATCCACGAGGGGACTCCATGACCACTGGCCCATCCTGGGGAGAGCAAAGCCACAGTCCAAACAGTCCATACAGTGGGTGGCCTGCCCACTGGGCCATCCTGGGGAGAGCAAAGCCACAGTCCATACAGTCCATACAGTGGGTGGCCTGCCCACTGGGCCATCCTGGGGAGAGCAAAGCCACAGTCCATACAGTCCATACAGTGGGTGGCCTGCCCACTGGGCCATCCTGGGGAGAGCAAAGCCACAGTCCATACAGTCCATACAGTGGGTGGCCTGCCCACTGGGCCATCCTGGGGAGAGCAAAGCCACAGTCCATACAGTCCATACAGTGGGTGGCCTGCCCACTGGGCCATCCTGGGGAGAGCAAAGCCACAGTCCATACAGTCCATAACAGACCCCACTGCCACTGGAGGAGGCAAGTTGGCCAGAGGACATCCTGCAGCCCTGCCCGAGATAGATCCTGCCCTGCCACGTCTGCCAAAGGGCCAGCGGTTCTTGCCCTGAAGGGCCCAGTTCAGCGGTTCTTGAGACGGCGGGGCCCAGTTCAGCGGTTCTTGAGACGGCGGGGCCCAGTTCAGCGGTTCTTGAGACGGCGGGGCCCAGTTCAGCGGTTCTTGCCCTGAAGGGCCCAGTTCAGCGGTTCTTGAGACGGCGGGGCCCAGTTCAGCGGTTCTGGAGACGGCGGGGCCCAGTTCAGCGCTCCTTGCCCTGAAGGGCCCAGTTCAGCGGTTCTTGAGACGGCGGGGCCCAGTTCAGCGGTTCTTGAGACGGCGGGGCCCAGTTCAGCGGTTCTTGAGATGGCGGGGCCCAGTTCAGCGGTTCTTGAGACGGCGGGGCCCAGTTCAGCGGTTCTTGCCCTGAAGGGCCCAGTTCAGCGGTTCTTGAGACGGCGGGGCCCAGTTCAGCGCTCCTTGCCTTGAAGGGCCCAGTTCAGCGGTTCTTGAGACGGCGGGGCCCAGTTCAGCGGTTCTTGAGACGGCGGGGCCCAGTTCAGCGCTTCTTGCCTTGAAGGGCCCAGTTCAGCGGTTCTTGAGACGGCGGGGCCCAGTTCAGCGCTCCTTGCCCTGAAGGGCCCAGTTCAGCGGTTCTTGAGACGGCGGGGCTCAGTTCAGCGGTTCTTGAGACGGCGGGGCCCAGTTCAGCGGTTCTGGAGACGGCGGGGCCCAGTTCATCGGTTCTGGAGACGGCGGCCGGTCTATGGCCAACTGCTAATTGCCTGGTGGTGCCCTCCTGGGCAGCGGGGATGGTGCTCCTTCACTGCCCACCTGGGCTGTGGGTGGTGGGGCCCTCCTGGCCAGCTGGGCTGGGTCCTCCCTGGGCAGCGGCTATGGGGGTGGTGGGCTCTCCCGGGGCAGCTGTGCCGGTTCCTCCCGGGGCAGCGGCTATGGGGGTTGTGGGCTCCTCCTGGGCAGCAGGCCTGCTGCCTGACCTCTCCGACTTGCTGCCCTTGCCCTCCTTAGTCGTGGGCCTGTGGCCCTTTCCTCCCTTTGGAGCTGTGGCTGGTGACTGTCTCTGGGTGGTGTCCGGGGGGGATGTAGAAGGCGGGCTCCTGCGGCGACCCTTCCGCCTTCTGCTCCTCTTCCCAGGGGGTGGGCTGGCTGTCCCCTTGCTGCTGGGCGAAGATCCAGACATGCGGGCTGGCGGTCTCCAATACCCCTGCACCCTTGTCAAGGGGGCTGCAGGGCTGGTGGTGGCTGAGGTGCTCTTCTTACCCCGACGAGAAGGAGGGGGGGGCTCAGGGTCAGGAAAGAAGTTAGTAGTGGCGAGGAAGAGCTTCTTGGGACAATGGAGAGTGGTAGGTACAGTGGGAATGGGAGTGGAGGGAGAGGATGTGGTTGTAGGTGAGTCACGTTTGCTGTCTTTGGGTGCAGGTGCAGGAGGGATAGGCTGTCGTGAGGTGGATGGCTGTTGGGTGGGTGGGTGGCTGCGTTTGTGTGGTGTGGAAGAGGGGGTGACAGACACAGTGGGAGAGGACACAGGGGTTGTGTAAATGGCAGTGGGGGTGGTGACTGCACGTGTGCGGACTGGAGTGGAGGGTGTGCTGGTGATGGAAACATTGGCTGATGGTGAGGTGAATGGAGGTGTGAGTGTAGACGTCACAGGGAGGGAGGAGGGAGACGAGGAGGTGGGGGTCACAGAGGTGGTAGTGACTGTTGGCATGTCTGCATCGGAATGTTGCGTGTGTGAATGTCTGCGTGATCTGTGGTGCTTATGTTTGGATGAGCTTCTCTTGGGTGTTGAGGTGTGTGCAGGCTGGTCTGATGGTGTGGGTGGGACAGGCAGAGGAACAGGAGACTGGGAGGAGGGAGTTAGTAGAGGCAGGCAGGAGACAGGGACAATGGCTGCCGTCAGTGCTGAGGCCAGAGCCTGGAACGATCGCTGATGGGCAGCCTGACCCAAATGAATGCCCTCCAGGTACGCATTGCTGCGATGAACCTCCCTCTCCACCCCCTGGAAGGCATTCAAAAGGGTAGTCTGCCCAACAATGAGCGTTCGGAGGAGGTCAATGACCTCCTCACTGAGGGCAGCGGGGGTAACAGGGGCAGGGCCTGAGGTGCCTGGGGCGAAGGAGATGCCCGGCTTCCTGGCAGAGCGGGCACGGGGCGAACGCTGAGGGGCTGCTGGGAGGGCGGAGATGGTGCGCTGGGTGGCGGCTGTAAGTGTAATGGCGGGGGGCACGGATGGTGCCACCCCCGCAAGGGAGCCCCCTTCCGAGGACGTGTCCGTGTCGCTGCAGGGTCCAGTCGTCCCCGTCGTGGAGCTCCCCTCGCCCTCCGTCTCACTGGTCCAGTCTGACTCTGTGGCATGGCCCTCCTGGGCCATGTGAGATGCAGCTCCCTCCTGCCCCGATGCCACTTCTCCTCCGCCTGATGATGCTGATGCACACAAGCACAGAAAGACAAACAAAAAGGGGGGGGGAGAGAGAAATAAAGGGATATTGAGTACATGGATCTCCGGTACAGTTAGCGGACATGACAGACACAGATGCCCCCTGCACTAACTTGCGCACTTGGGGTACGCTACGCATTCCGTGGAACATGCCCTACACGCCTAGAGTTGACAACTGCACCCATGGATGACACGGCCCAGGGATGGCTGTACTGACAAACTACTGAGGGTGGTGGCTGGGGACACAGGGGTTTACGGGGGTGCCCAGCCTACAGATATCGCCCTGGCCTAGGGGGACCCCCAGCCCTCCTCCCCCACCCAGACACCTCCACTGCGCGACAACAGAGTAGATAATGCTTGTACTCACCCCCTTGTGTCTGCTGTGCTGCCCTCACGCGCCCATCCAATTCAGGGTAGGCCACCGCCAGGATCCGGAACATCAGGGGGCTCAGTTGACGGCAGGCACCCCGCCTACGTTGGGAGGCCATCCCCAGCAGAGACTCGGCGGTCTTCTTGGTCCCGCGGCGGATGTCCTCCCACCTCTTGCGGCAGTGGGTGCCCCGTCGATGGTGGACCCCCAGGGCCCGGACTTCCTTGGCGATGGCACGCCAAATCCCGATCTTCTCATGGGCGCGGACCTATGTGACACGTACAGGGAGGGAGAAATACCACGTTCAAGTTTCTCAGCATTTTCCTTTCCAGTGGCCCAACGCCCCCCATCCCCGCCAGGCCCCCCGCCATGCCCAACATGCCCCCCATCCCCGCCAGGCCCCCCGCCAGGCCCCCCGCCATGCCCAACATGCCCCCCATCCCCGCCAGGCCCCCCGCCATGCCCAACATGCCCCCCATCCCCGCCAGGCCCCCCGCCATGCCCAACATGCCCCCCATCCCCGCCATGCCCCCCGCCATGCCCAACATGCCCCCCATCCCCGCCAGGCCCCCCACCATGCCCAACATGCCCCCCATCCCCGCCATGCCCCCGCCATGCCCAACATGCCCCCCATCCCCGCCAGGCCCCCCGCCATGCCCCCCGCCATGCCCAACATGCCCCCAATCCCTGCCAGGCCCCCCGCCAGGCCCCCCGCCAGCCCCAACATGCCCCCCATCCCCGCCAGGCCCCCAAGCCAGCCAGTGGCCCCAAATCCATATTGAATTAAACTCACTTGTTGGTCTGGAGGACCGTAGAGTAGCGCATACTGGGGGAGGACCCCATCCACAAGTTTCTCCAACTCCTCTCCAGTGAAGGCAGGGGCCCTTTCCCCAGTCGCAGCAGCCATTGTCCCTTCCAGACCGAGGTCACAGCAACACTTGCAGTATAGGTCCTCTCCTGTGAAAGTTCAAGTCGCAAGTGGATAAGTAGATAGAAAATGGCGGTCACGTCCGCGGCGGTGCGTACCGCGGCGGTGCGCCCCGCCACCGCCGGCGCCCTTCGCCATTGGCTCCTGAAACCCATAGGCTTCAATGTTAACCAATGCGGCTTCGCGCCGCGGTCTTCGCCCGCCGCCCGCCGCGGTGTGCCACGCCAGCGCATTGACCTCACATCCCATTGTCACACTTCACAGGTCAGGCAGCCGCCATTTCCAGGGCCCACATGGCTCAATTTCAACTGCGTCACACAGGCCTAGGCCTTGCATAGCCACTCAGACACGCCATTCACTGCATAGAGAATCGTATACTGTGCTAGCTGTGAGTACGTACCTGTGGGTTGCTTGACTGTGTGCTCCATGTTGTCCTTCCTAGGCACCGTCCGCTGGGTTGGGCGAGGAGACGGATGAATCCTCCCGTGTACCGACCGCTGGTGGACCTGTCGACAATGGAAGAACGCCACATTATCCTGACCTACCGTCTTAACCGTGCCACTATCCATGAACTGTGTGCCCGGCTGGAGCCCGACCTGATGTCCCCCATCCGCCAACCCACAGGGATTCCCCCTCTGGTGCAGGTCATGTCAGTACTACATTTCTTGGCAAGTGGGTCATTTCAGACAACCGTGGGAATTGCTTCCGGGATGTCTCAGCCCATGTTTTCGAAGGTGTTATCCAGAGTGTTGTCTGCCCTGATGAAATCCGTGAGGAACTACATCATTTTCCCTGAGGTGGGCGAATTGGCTACAGTGAAGGGTGATTTCTACGCCCTTGGACATATTCCCAACGTAATTGGTGCCATTGATGGGACCCATGTGGCTTTGGTTCCCCCAAGAGACAGGGAGCAGGTGTACAGGAACAGAAAAAATTACCATTCAATGAACATCCAGGTGGTGTGTTTGGCTGACCAGTACATCTCGCATGTAAATGCCAAATTCCCAGGGTCAGTGCATGACGCCTACATCCTCAGGAATAGCAGCATCCCTTACGTGATGGAACAGCTACAGAGACACCGTGTATGGCTAGTGGGGGACTCTGGGTACCCCAACCTGTCGTGGCTACTGACCCCAGTAAGGAATCCCCGGACCAGGGCAGAGGAACGGTACAATGAGGCCCATGGGCGTACTAGGAGGGTGATCGAACGCACCTTTGGCCTCCTAAAGGCCAGGTTTCGCTGCCTGCATATGACAGGTGGATCCCTAATGTACTCACCTAAGAAGGTGTGTCACATCATCGTGGCCTGCTGCATGCTTCACAACCTGGCTTTGCGCCGCCAGGTGCCTTTCCTGCAGGAGGATGGTCGAGACGGTGGTGTTGTGGCAGCGGTGGAACCTGAGGAGAGTGACGAGGAGGAAGACGACGGGGCTGAAACAGACAACAGGGACAGAATCATTGAACAGTACTTCCAATAGGACACAGGTAACATTTCAAAGATAATTTAGTAAATGTTAACTACTCTCCAGCATCTCTGCTGCCTGTCTATTTGCCCCAGTGTATGATGACTGAGTTTTGGCTTTTCCCTCCCTATTTCAGATCTGGGGTCCCCACTACGAGTCCTGTGCTTCGTTTCCCCATGGACTACAGCTTTGTGGCAGCTGTTTGTTGACTTCACCATGTACAAGGACATATTTGCACTGTCATGTCAATTACAATCTATTGAAATCACAGCCAGACTCCTGATATTTTGGTGCAAAATAGGTGTTTATTGAAGTGCTCAAAATGGGATGGGTGGTTTCAAGTGGGTGGGGGCTATGGTGAAGGAATGTCCATGGCAGAGTCCAGAGTAACAGTCACACAGGTGCATTGTCCAGAGGCCTGTGGAGAGATGGAGCATGGGCAGTTCAAGGATGGACAGGGTGACAATGTGGGACAGTGGGATGACATCAGGTGGTATCCTTTGCTGGCGGGGGTCTTGACATCCTACTCTGTCTTCTTGCGAGATCTCAGGGCCCTCTTGCGGGGTGGTTCTTCTCCTGCAGGAGGTGGGGGTCTGGTGGGCTGCTGCTGTGCGGGGGCCTCCTGTCCACTAGCGCCGGCGGAGGTGGATGGCTGTTCTTGGTCCAGGCTAGTGGCAGGGGCCCTTGGGTGTTGTTCAGTGTCCGCCCTGCTGTTTATGAGGTCCTGCAGCAGCCCTACCATGGTAACCAGGGTGGTGTTGATGGCTCTGATGTCCTCCCTGTACCCCCGATAGTGTTCCTCCTGCAGCACCTGGATCTCCTGGAACCGGGCCAGTACCGTCGCCATCGTCTCCTGGGAGCGGTTGTATGCTCCCATGATGGTGGTGAGGACCTCGTGGAGAGTGGGTTCCCTGGGCCTCTCCTCCCCCCCTGTCGCACAGCTGCCCGCCGAGTTGCCCTGTTTCCCTGGGCCTCTGCCCCCTGGCCGGTGTGCCCACTACCACTGCCCCCAGGTCCCTGTTGTTGTTGGGGTGGTGGGTTATCCTGAGTGCCCTGTAGTGGTAGACACACCGCAGATTGACGCGCCCTGGAGACAGAGGCATGGGCCCGCTGGGTGGGAGCTGTGCTGGTGTTCCCAGAGGGGTTTGGGTCTGTAGTGGCCTGGGCCTGTGTGAGGGGAACCGACTGTCCAGAGGTCCCCGATGGTCCGGGCTGGTCATCGGTGTCCAGGTCGACAGAGCTGCTGTCATCGCTGACGGCCTCTTGGGTGGGGGGTGTGGAGAATTCTGGCCCCTCCGCCGCGGTGTGTTGACGGTCGGGTCCTGCAGGGGTATAGAGGTATGGTTATAGTTTAAATGTGTCGCATATGGGTGTATCTGTGGGTTCTCGTGTCCCCAAGTGCTGGCATTCGTGTGTGGGGGCTTTGGTGAGGGTGGCTTGTGGGGGGGATGTGTATATGCATTGGGCATGCTTTGGTGATGGGTGTCCATGCTTAGTGGACGCATGCAGGCCTAGGTTTTGGGATGTGTGGGTTGTGATGGTGAGACATTGGCGGGGAATAGGTGTGCTGGGGGTGGGGGTGAGGATGGTGGTGGGGGTGAGGATGGTGGTGGGGGTGAGGATGGTGGTGGGGGTGAGGGTGGGGGTGAGGATGGGGGTGGGGGTGAGGGTGGGGTTCGAGGATGGGGGTGAGGGTTGGGGTCTGATTTGGCATGCAGGTGGGGGGGAAGCAGTATTGAAGCTTCAACTTACCAGTATCCATTCCTCCGCCGACTCCTGCGAGGCCGTCAGGATGCAGGATGTTCAAGACTTCCTCCTCCCATGATGTGAATTGTGGGGGTTGAGGTGGGGGTCCTCCGCCAGTCTTCTGCACGGCGATGTTGTGCCTGGATACCATGGAACGCACCTTCCCCCGTAGGTCGTTCCATCGCTTCCTGATGTCTTCCCGATTTCTGGGGTGCTGTCCCACTGCGTTCACCCTGTCGACAATCCTCTGCCATAGCTCCGTCCTCCGGGCAATGCTGGTGTATTGTATCTGTGTGCCGAACAGCTGGGGCTCTACCCGAACGATTTCCTCCACCATGACCCTGAGTTCTTCGTCTGTGAAGCGGGGTTGTCTTTGGGGTGCCATGGGGTGGTGTGTATGATGTGTGGGGTGGAGTATGTGTATTTAAGTGAGTTGAGTGTGGTGGTGTGTGTTGTTTTGTGTGTGGATAGTGTGTGGGTGATGGTGTTGAGTGGCTGTGGCTGTTATTTTTTGGATGCTGGTGTCTCGCTCTTGCCTTCTTTCCGAATTTTTAAGCGTAGGGGTTTGTGGGTGATGTGGGTGTGTGTTTTATATTGTATTGTGTGTGTGGGAGTGGTGTGTGTATGTGTATCAGGTGTGTGGGATTCAAATCGTCCAATGTGGCTGAGTTTTGTTCGTTTGTGTGTATTCTGACCGCGGCGGTGTGTCCCGCCAATGGAATACCGCGTTTGAATGACCGCCGCGTGGATTCGTGGGTCGTAATGGGATGGGCGTATTTCTGTTGGCGTGGCGGTGGAGGTTTGGTCACCTCCACCTTTCCGCCGACCGCTGGTCTGGCGGTCTGTTGTGGCGGTCGGATTTTCTGAGGTTTGCCTTCTGCGGGTCAGAATGACCGTGGCGGGTTTCCGCGACCGCGGCGGGATTATGGAGGATTTCTGACCGGCGGTAGGCGCCTTTTACCGCCGAGGTCAGAATGACCACCTATGTCATTAGTGAGGATCATTAACTAACACCAGATTAGCATCAGCATGTTGGGCTTCATGCAAAAACATTTAGCAACACAAATTTGGAAAAACATCTAACTAGGGCTCTATTAAAACAGTGCAGTTGTTTCCTACAAAGGGAAAACAAATAAGCATAATAATTGACAGTCTAATTCATATTACCTGTCCTCAGTGTGGATCAGCAAGCAGAGTCAGTCTTCATCCTCAGGACATCAGTCGATCAACGAGGCATCAGGATTCGGCATCAAAGTTCAGAAAACGTAAAGTCTTTAAGCAGTAAAGTTAAGCATGTCTCTTTTCAGGACACACAATGGGCAACAATGAACTATGTGCAGTTCTGTTAAATTAAAACTAGTAAAACGACTTCCCAAATCCCCATTGGTTAATTAATCCCATGTTCACACTTTGTCCAATAAAACATTTCTGATGTGATGGGAGGGAAGGGACCAGGTTATTTTTGAGTTAGGAAGGTGGAACACAATAGGTTTTGCTTTAGTGAGAAGACACAAGTCACCTGAAATGTTTTGGGCAGGTTGGAGAAAACATGTTTTGGGTGAGGGTCACAACACTGGCTTATTTAACACTAGGAAGTGCAGAATAGTACGGTTTCTAGATCCGGTGTTAGCTGGGACCTTCCAAATGTACTAAAATTAAATGTATAAAATACATATTGGTGGGGTTTTCAGCCAGCCTGCTTCATCCACGGGTCTGTTCATGTGACCCTCACATTTTCTCCCACCCACTACAACACACATCTTTGGGCAATCAGTCAGCCCATCTCAGTCATTGTTAGTTTCACTGTGAGAAATGGCATAGTGCAATTTCACAAAGATAACATTCATAAACAAAGCAATTCCCCTAAGTGCCAGGGACTACTATGGCAATGTGTAGTTTTTGAGACCAAAAAATAGTTTTCCTTTCAGTCACTGTTTTTACCTTAAATTGATGTGGGTCTAGCAGCTGTGCACACAACGTGTTGTAAAAACTCTGACTAAATAAAACGAACATTGAAAAAGCAAAAAGCTGGCAGGTGACACCGATGCTTTACCAATGTTTGTTGAAAAGGGAGGGAAGCAGGACAGGAAGTATGTTTCAGATGGAGGAGGTAGCAGTGCAACAGAAATTAGAAGATACAAAATTCTAAAGCTCTGTAAACAATCAGACTGTGGCAGGCCTAGGGAAGCGCTTCTAGCTACTCGGTCAGATGGCGAGTCTGGGACCCCACAGGGAGATGCATTATCTGCTCTTGGGCCAGGAGACGTAAGCGTTCATGAAATTACGGAGCATACTTTTAATTTGTTTAAGCTACACAGTCACAGATGGACCAAGATCTGCATGCATGAAGGATAACATTTTCAGGACTGGTTCTGTAACAAAGGCACAGGCACATTCTTCTGTCTAGTCACGTTAAACCGAATCACAACAAACGCGCAATCGCACAAAAACAGAGTGAAATGCAATTGTCTTTTTCCCAAGTCATTAGGGCAAAGCGTGGTAGCTTTAGCTCCCATAACATAAAAGAAAGCTCGCCAGAGCTGGGTTTGTTGTTTACCCCCAGATTCCGGGAGGACAGCTGTGTGCCACTGCATGGGTATTTGCATACGTGTATGTTGCAGCAGAGACCCTCGAAGCTCTTTGTGAGCATGACTAGGCAAAATGTGGGCGGTGGTGGGCTTGTCCGCTCGCAGATTTAAAACACGCCTGTCTGGCAAACATGCACAAGATCAAAAGTTGTGGAGAAAACCGCCCTAAGTTACCTCTCCGTACTGGGGCGAGTCTCTCGTTTACTGGCAATTGGCATGTTACATATGGATAACTGACGCGCATTTTCATAACTACCAGAGTTTGCAAAACGAAGAAAAACTGAGATGCAAGTTAAACTTCCTTAAACCATCGTGATAAGTCAAAACGTCTGTGCGCTGTAAATAGGTATAAGCACTTTACTGAGAATTGTCAAGGAATTAACGTGTTGAATGCAGTGCATATGAACGTGACAGCGGAGGGAGAAGATTAATGTATAAACAGCATGTGAACACATGCACATTCTGTGGGCTGGGGCACCTTGCAGAGACTGCCATTTTTGTGGAGCTGGTGTGTTGCAACCTTGGGAGAAGAAGGAAGGCTGAATTCACTTGGCTCAGGTCGGCATCTTTCTTTAAGGAGTGTGGGGCTGCCAAGGGCCTCTAGAGATATGCTTGCGTCTGCAGGGCTCCAGCTCAGATAGGGAACTCAATGACAAGCTTAGCAAAAGAGGCTTTGTATTTGTGGCTCTCAGTAGGCAGCAATGGCCACTTTAGGTGCGCTGTGGTAATTTCCTGTCACATCACACATGATTCCCGGTAAAGTGGACGCGGGTTACTGTTCTCAAGGAATCATGCGCCCGTGTTGAAGCCAGCTTACAACTTTTACTATACGAAGTACATTCTGCTTGATGCATATGTCTAAAATTTACAAATCCAGCTACTGCTTATTTCGTGTTTCTATATTATTAAAGAGATTCAATGCACAAAAGGGGGGCATGTTGGTGCTACATAACAAAAAAGAAAGAAAGACAATCATTTGGAATGCAATAGTCTTGTGTCTGCTCCAGTTAGAGCTCATAGTTGTAAATTACTGACTGGACTTTTATTGCCAGACAGACTGAAAATAACAAAAGGAAGAGAGCGAGGGCGAGCTGGCCCTGGAAAAGCCCCCTCTGCTGTTGGTTTATGTTTACAGAGGGAGCTGATGGGGAGGAGGGGCTGAACAAGCACCCACACTGTTGAGGTGAAACAGGCAAATGCCAAAAAAAGTCTCTTACAGAAGAGATAAGCAGGACATAGCGTAATTACACAGTACTTTGTGCTGCTCCCAAACTGAAAAAGGCAGGACAAAGAGGCAAACTGACCACTAGCAAGCAAGGATTTTTGAAGGACACTGCAACTAACAAATCAGAACACTGAAACTCACTCTATTGTATACTTTAGTATACAGCAGGCCGAACGCTAACACTCGACCTAAAAATGTCACTTATAGACCCAGAGACAAGTATGATTGCTATTACTCGAAAACCAATAGGTCTTGCACTCAGCCCTAACGGGTGCATCCCAGGTCAGTTAATTAGGTAACCTGTTTACTTGATACAGCCTGACGCTGAGGACAGATTAGTCTCCCACTTTTCCTGTTTTTTTTAAATTTCCCTTTCTGATCATAAATACGAGGCCTGCACAAAACTTGCTTAATTTCCTTTGCAGAAATTATGTGAAGTCGCCACAAAATTATGCAATATATATCAGGCTCAAAGCCAGTCTGGATTATTGCGCTTTTTGTAGATACCAAGTGCAATTTTTGGTCCATTTTGGATGTGGGAACACACGAAACAACATGTGACTTTAACAACAACCATTCGTGTTCTTACTGTGTTCCCACGATTGGATTTTTACCAGAAAAATCTCAATTACACAAGGTAGTATAATGGTGTATTCTTGTGCATCTCGTCTAAAAAGTGTAACGTGAAATGCTACGTTTCAGCAATTTTACCTGGGCCTAATATCTGCTTAAGAGAAACATAGCTGCTGTGTTGGCATAGGAATGCCATGATATGATATAATCGATTTCAAGAACACTGTACAGCACTGAAGAAATGGTTCTTTGACAATCACAGAGACGGGGAGCTGAAAATACTCCATGACAACTCATTTTTATTTCCAAACGACAAGCATATTTAGAAATATGTCTAGTAAAAATGAATGCGTTAATTGGCATTGGCATGAAATCAAATGTTTATAGACATGCGCTTCTGGTGACCTAAGTTAATATTCATTTTTCTAAATGCCCATTGTAGACGATAGTGACCGTGATGAAATTATTGCATAATTTTTGAATAATTATTGCTAACGGTTTAGGCCAACATCAATACCTACTGAGAGAAAATATGTTTTATTAAAAAGGTATGGCTGGTGTGTGTTTCTTTCATTATTTGTTTTAAGTATATTTAGTAACAAGAAGGCCATTGTGTGGTGAATTAAACAGTATGGGTTTGGTTGGACTTCATACCTAAGGCAAAGTCAAAGCCATGTTTTTCAATAATAAAAACGGTTGTAGAGAAAGCTCATAGCTTATTTTGCCTTACTTCAAATGTATAACATTTCGCATTCATTTTAGGTACCGTTTATAAATGTCTTGTTTATCCCTACAGCATGAAATCTTCTCATTCATGTCGCTTTGCACATGTGGATATAATTTGCATTACTTAGTAATGAAGCAGAATAATGTACTTAGCTCGAGTGCTTTCCAGATATCTGAATCACACCGCTAGGAGGTAGGGCTAGCATTTTTAAATCCCAGAGAGAGTCCAAAAAGCTCACTGAAAAAAGATAGCTCAATTGAGAACTTTCTTCTAAAGAAAAAAGGGTGCCAATGAGATTAAAATGAGTTTAAAGATTTAACTGCGTTTTTAATTCATGACACCATAGCAGACGTATTCATAGAAAAGTGGGTCTCTAATTACAAAAATGAAATATGTTAAATGACAGTGAATTTTAAATCAGTAAAATTAAAAACTATTCATGTGTTGTACTTGGAAAAATGGGACATTTGAACTTATGACAAAGCCAACAGGAAACTGAAAATATACAGGTGGTCATTACAACCCTGGCGGTCGGTGTTAAAGCGGCAGTAAGACCGCCAACAAGCAGGCGGAAAAAATGTTGCAATTACGACCATGGTGGAAACCGCCAACAAAGACAGCCACTTTAACACTCCGACCGCCACGGCGGTACAAACAAACAGCGCAGCGGTCACCGCCAACAGACAGGCGGAGGACAATGTACCGCCCACAGTATCACAACCTACCAATCCGCCACCTTTTCTGGGGTGGATTCACCGCGGATAAAAACATGGCGGAAACAGGATTCCGAAGGGAAAACGCTCACCTCTACACACCCCACGAGAAACTAGGACACCATGGACCCGGAACTCCAAATTCTCCCTGCGATAGTCTTCCTGCTCCTCTACCAGGAGCACGAACGCCGGCGGCTAAGACCACGGTGAGTACTGCACCTACGACACAGGGGACGGGGAGGGAAAAAACAGGAACACACACACGCAACATGCAACACCCCCACCCTCACCCACGACAACACACACACTAACTAATACATATTGATACATCACAGTTACACCCCCAACTCCCCCAGAAGAATGCAAAGACAATAGAAAAGGAGTGTAACCATTGTAATATATTAAAATCAAGTAGGCAAAAATATTTATATACACCATAAACAAAATACACACCAAGCATAGTAATCCAGGTAGTGCTCCAATAAAGTCTGTGGAACACTGGGCCCACACATGATCCCCGACCGTGACGGAGAGAACACTGCAGGGGCATCAGAGAGCAAGAAAACAGGCACCTCAGGGAGAGGGAAGGGGGGGCACCTCAGCCGCTTCAGTGCACAATGCCAAATCCACAAGAGGGCCACATGCCCACTGTTCAATCCTGGGGAGTGCAAAGCCACAGTTTCTCAAGTCTCACAAGTGGGTGGTCTGCCCACTGCCATATCCTGGGGAGTGCAAAGCCACAGTCTCTCAAGTCTCTACAGTGGGTGGTCTGCCCACTGCCATATCCTGGGGAATGCAAAGCCACCGTCTCTCAAGTCTCTACAGTGGGTGGGTTGCCCACTGCTTTATCCTGGGGAGTGCAAATCCACAGTCTCTCAAGTCTCTACAGTGGGTGGGTTGCCCACTGTTCCATCCTGGGGAGTGCAAAGCCACAGTCTCTCAAGTCTCTACAGTGGGTGGGTTGCCCACTGTTCCATCCTGGGGAGTGCAAAGCCACAGTCTCTCAAGTGGATAACAGTCTCAACTGGTTCTGGAGGGGGCCTTGTGCCCAGAGTGCTTCATCCTGCCAAGGACAGAGGTAGTGGATGGATCTCTCCACTGGTTCTGGAGGGGGCATGGTGCCCAGAGTGCTTCATCCTGCTAAGGACAGAGATAGTGGATGGATCTCTCCACTGGTTCTGGAGGGGGCATGGTGCCCAGAGTGCTTCATTCTGCCCGTGACGGACTCAGTAGCGTCAGTGCCCTTGGCGCTCATGGGCCAGCGGTGCTTGAGATGGCAGTTCCCTGTTCAGCTGTGCTTGAGATGGTGGTGCCCTGTTCAGCGGTGTTTGAGACGGCAGTGCCCTGTTCAGCGGTGCTTGAGACGGTGGTGCCCTGTTCAGCGGTGCTTGAGACGGCGGTGCCCTGTTCAGCGGTGCTTGGAGCGGCGGGCTCCTTTACAGTAACTCAGCTGCTGGTGGTCCTTCATGGCCCAGCGGGGCTTGTGCTAGCGGTCCTCTCTAGCCCAGCGGGGCTTGTGCTGGTGGTCCTCTCTGTCCCAGCGGGGCTTGTGCTGGCGGTCCTATCTAGCCCAGCGGGGCTTGTGCTGGCGGTCTTCTCTGTCCCAGCGTGGCTTGTGCTGGCGTTCCTCTCTAGCCCAGCGGGGCTTGTGCAGGCAGACCTCTCTGTCCCAGCGGGGCTAGTGCTGGCAGTCCTCTCTAGCCCAGCGGGGCTTGTGCTGGTGGTCCTCTCTGTCCCAGCAGGGATGACAGCTGTGGCCTCCTGGGCAGCAGGGCTGGTGCTGGCGGTGGCCTCCTGGGCAGCAGGGCTGGTGCTGGCGGTGGCCTCCTGGGGCAGCTGGGCTGGTGCTGGCGGTGGCCTCCTGGGCAGCTGGGCTGGTGCTAGTGGTGGCCTCCTGGGCAGCAGGGCTGGTGCTGGCGGTGGCCTCCTGGGCAGCTGGGCTGGTGCTGGCCTCCTGGGCAGCAGGGCTGGTGCTGGCGGTGGCCTTCTGGGCAGCGGGGATGATGGCGGTCTTCTCTGCCGTGCTGCTCTTCCCAGACTTGCTGACTTTCTTGTGCCCCTTCCCCACCTTGGAAGGTGTCGCAGATGACTCCACACTCCCACCTGTAACCCTGGGAGCGGCTTAGGTGGCTGGAGTCTTCCTCCTCTCCCGCCGGGCACTGGACAACTTCTGATGCTTCACAGGTGGGAGACTGTCTGTGCTGTGGCTCTGTGCCACAACGGCTGCCCTGGTGGCCGGTGCACTCCAGATTCCGGTGACTACAGGCACCACTGGTCCCGGAGATGTTGTGGCTGAGGTGCAAGTTCGGGACCTAGGAGATGGATGGACTGGAGAGGTGTGGGAAAGAGGTCAAGGCTGGACAGGAATAGTTTTTGTGAGACACTGGGACGGGTAGCTGGAGGAGGTTTGGGAGTGGAGGAAGAGATGTGGTTGTAGCATGTGTTAGTGCATTTGTGTATCTTGGGAAGGGGTGTTACAGACACACTGGGAGAGGACACAGGGGACGTGTGAATGGTAGTGGGGGTGGTGACTGCACGTGAGCGGGGTGTGGTGGTGGGTGTGCTAGGGATGGTAGTAGTGGCTGTAGAGGTAGTGCATGCAGGTGAGAGTGTAGATGAGACTGGGAGGGAGGATGGAGACGAGGAGGAGGGGGACACAGTGGAGACAGTGGATGTTGGAGTATCTGCATGGGTATGATGCTTGCGTGAGTGCCTGTGGGATGTGTGGTGCTTATGTTTGCTTGAGCTTCTCTTGTATGTTGACGTGTGTGCATGCTGGTCAAGAGGTGTGCTTGGGATAGGCTAGGGTACAGGGGATTGGGTCTGGGTGGAGGAAGTTTGAGGGGGGAGGCTAGAGACAGGGACAATGGCTGCCATCAGTGCTGAGGCCAGAGTCTGAAAAGCTCGCTGAAGGGCCGCCTGACCAGAAATGCATTTGTTTGTTGCAACTGCCTTTCTAAACCCTGGATGGCATTCAAAATGGTAGACTGACCAACAGTGAGGGACCTGAGGAGGTCAATGGCCTCCTCACTGAGGGCAGCAGGGGTGAATGGGGCAGGGCCTGAGGTGCCTGGGGCGAAGGTGATGCCCACCCTCCCAGGTGAGCGGGCATGGGGCAAAGGCTGAGGGGCTGCTGGGAGGGAGGTGCTGGAAGGGGGGGTGGCATCTGTACCTGTAGATGGGGGTGGCACAGATTTTGCCGCCACCACAAGGGAGCTCCCATCAGAGGACGAGTCCGTGTCACTGGTCTCAGCTCCTGTCCCCACCATGGAGCTCCCCTCACCCTCTGTCCCACTGGTGAAGTCCAATTCCATAGTGTGGCCCTCCATGGCCATGTGGGATGCAGCCCCCTCATGCTCTGGTGCCACTGCTCCTCAGCCTGATGATGCTAATGCACACAAGAACAGGGAGACCACAAAAAGGGGGGGGGAGAGACAGAAGAAAGACATGTTGAGTGCATGCATTACCGCTACTGTTAGCGGACACGACAGACACAGAAGCCCCCTGCACTATGCCGTGCTCTTGGGCTCCACTGTTCAATTCCTGGGAAATGGCCTACTAGGCTATGGACGACATCTGCACACATGGATGACACAGGGACATGACTAGGTGTAGTTGGCACTCTACAGAGGTGCGGTGGGGTGCCACATGGCCTGCTTACGGAGGGACCTTGCCTACGGAACTCGCCCTGGCTTAGGGAAACCCACAGCCCACCTCCCCCACCTAGACCCCTCCACTGCGCGCAAAATCAGCAGAATGAGAGTGTACTCACCCCCTTGTGGCTGCTGTAATGCCCTCAAGCGCCCATCGAACTCCGGGTACGCCACCGCCAGGATCCTGAACATCAGGGGGGTCATGGTGTGACGGGCACCCCTCCCACGTTTGAAGGCCATCCCCGGCTGAGCCTCCGCCGTCTTCTTGCTCCAGCGGCGAATGTCCTCCCATCTTTTCCGGCAGTGGGTGCTCTGTCTGTGGTAGACCCCGAGGGTCCGGACGTCCTTGGCGACGGCACGCCAAATATATTTTTTCTGGTGGGCGCTGAACTACATGAGTTGCACAGGAGGAAGAGAAACGTATTACCAACTGCACCATCAAAGTGATTGGCCCCCATCCCTACCCTTGTCATGTGCCACATGCACTCACCGTCGTTTCATGCACGCAGCACTCTCCCCCCTTCCTTCTTACATCCACCCCTTTCCACACAGGCATAGCCCATACATCATGCTCCCAGTGTACTTACCTGTTTGTCTGGAGGACCGTAGAGTAGCGTGTACTGGGGGAGGACCCCATCCACGAGTTTCTCCAACTCCTCCGATGTGAAGGCAGGGGCCCCTTCCCCAGACACTCGAACCATTGTCTCTTCCATACCGAGGTCACAGCAGCACTTGCAGTGTAGGTCCTCTCCTGTTGAAGATCAGTTATAGAGTGATGGAACAGATAGAAAATGGCAGTCACGTCCACGTCGGTGCGTACCGTCACCGCCGGCATACATCGTCATTGGCTCCTGGGACTCATAGGGTCCAATGTTAACCAATGCAGCATTGCGCCGCGGTCTTCGACCGCCTACCGTGACGGTGTACAACACCAGCGCAGTTACCTCACATCCCACTTTACAGGTCAGGCAGCAGCCATTTCAGGGGCCCACATGGCTTCATTTTCAACAGCGTCACACATACCTAGGCCTAGACTCAACACACATACAGGCCACTTTGTAGACTATGATTGGTGTTCTGTGTAAGCTGTGGGTACGTACCTCTGAGTTGTTTGACTCTGTGCTCGCTGTTGTCCTTCATAGGCACCGTCCGCTGGGACATGTAAGGAGATGGCGGCATCCTCCGGTGTACTGACCGTTGGTGGACCTGTCGACAATGGAGGAAAGACATGTGATAATCACATACAGGCTTGACCATGCCACAATCCAGGAATTGGGTACCCAGTTGGAGCCAGACCTGATGTCAGCTATCCGCCATCCCACAGGAATCCCCCCTCAAGTGCAGGTGCTGTCAGTGCTCCATTTCCTTGCAAGTGGGTCATTTCAAACAACAGTGGCCATAGCATCAGGGATGTCCCAGCCCATGTTTTCCAACGTGTTGTCCAGAGTGTTGTTTGCCCTGCTGAAACACAAGCGGAGCTACATCGTTTTCCCTCAGGTGGAGGATTGCCCACAGTGAAAGGTGATTTCTATGCCCTGGGACATATCCCCAACATCATAGGTGCCATTGATGGGAGACATGTGGCTTTGGTACCCCCCCACAGGAGTGAACAGGTGTACAGAAACCGGAAGAGTTATCATTTGATGAATGTACAGATGGTATGTTTGGTCGACCAGTACATCTCCCATGTGAATGCCAAATTCCCTGGCTCAGTGCATGACGCCTACATCCTGCGGAATAGCAGCATCCCTTATGCGATGGGTCAACTCCAGAGGCACCGTGTGTGGCTATTAGGTGAGCACCTGGAAGCTAGTCAGTGGGAATGGTTGTGTGGGTCTGGGGATATCCTTCCAGACTAGTGTGTGTCTAACAGTTGTCCCTCGCCATTTGCAGGAGACTCTGGTTACCCCAACCTGTCATGGCTACAGATCCCAGTGAGGAATCCCAGGACAAGGGCAGAGGAATGCTACAGTGAGGCCCATGGGCGAACTAGGAATATGATGGAGCGGACCTTCGGGCTCCTGAAGGCCAGCTTCAGGTGCCTCCATATGATCCCTATTCTACTCACCAAAGAAGGTGTGCCAGATCATCGTGGCCTGCTGTATGCTTCACAACTTGGCTTTGCGACAACAGGTGCCTTTTCTGCAGGAGGATGGTCCGGATGGTGGTGTTGTTGCAGCTGTGGAGCCTGTGGACAGTGAAGACGAGGAAGCAGAGGAAGAAGACATGGACAACAGGGACTCAGTGATCCAGCAATATTTCCAGTGAAACACAGGTAAGAATACAAACCTGCCTACTACATGTACTTAAACACTACTACCTCTCTACTGTCTGTCGTTTTCACCCAGTGTATGGTCACTGAGTTGAAACTTTCCCTTACGATTTCACAGATCTGGGTCCCACAGTGTGACATCTGCTTTGATTCCTCATGGACTAGAGCTGTGTGACATAGGTATGTTGACATTACAAATGAAAGAGCTTTTTGCCACAGTAATTGCTAATACAGTATTCCGAAATCACAGACTGACTCCAAATTGTTTTGTGCTTTAAGGGTGTTTATTTTAGTGCTCAACATTGGATGGGGGGGCAAAATGGTGAGGGGTGATGGCGGAGGAATGTCCATGGCAGAGTCCAGTCTATTAGTCTCACAGGTGCATTGCCCAAATGAGCATAGGAAGTGGAGCTGGGGCAGTTTAAGGATGGACAGGGTGACAAAGTGGGACAGTAGGATGACAATCAGGGTGGTCTCGTTTCTTGGCGGGGGTCTTGGCATCGTTCTCTGTCTTGTTCCTGGATCTCAGGGACCGTTTGCGAGGTGGTTCTCCCTCTGCAGGGGGTGGGGTGCTGGTTTGGTGGTCCTGTGGCGGTGCCTCCTGTCCACTAGTGCCAGCGGAGGTGGTGGGCAGTTCATTGTCCAGGCTAGTGTCAGGGGCCCCTTGTAGTGCCACAGTGTCTCTCCTGGTGTTATGTAGTTCCTTTAGCACCCCTACGGTGGTGCCCAGGGTGCTATTGATGGTTCTGAGTACCTCCCTGAAGCCCATATACTGTTCCTCCTGCAGGCGCTGGGTCTCCTGAAACTTGGCCAGTACCGTTGCCATCGTCTCCTGGGGGTGGTGGTAGGCTCCCATGATGGAGCAGAGGGCCTCGTGGAGAGTGGGTTCCCTGGGCCTGTCCGCCCCCTGTCGCACAGCAGCCCTCCCAGTTCCCCTGTGTTCCTGGGCCTCCGTCCCCTGGACCGTGTGCCCACTACCACTGCCCCCAGGTCCTTGTTGTTGTTGGGGTGGTGGGTTAGCCTGGGTTCCCTGTAGTGGTGGACACACTGCTGATTGACTTGTCCTGGGGACGAAGGTATGGTCCAGCTGGGTGGGTGCTGTGCTGGTGTTTCCAGAGGGGGGAAGATCTGTGGTGGCCTGTGACTGGGTGTGGGGAACCGACTGTCCCGAGGTCCCCGATGGGCCGGGCTGGTCATCTAGATCCAGTTGGACAAAGGTGCTGTCATCACTGTGGGCCTCTTCGGTTGGTGGTGTGGACATGTGTGGACCCTCCTGTCCAGTGACGTTGGGTAGGGGTCCTGCAGGGGTATAAAAGGATGTTTATTACATCTGTGTGTGGTATGGTGTGCAATGGGTGGGTGACCGTGTACCCCAGTGCTTGCATTCCTGTGTAGGACCTTGTGTGATGATGGTTTAGGGGGGTGTATGGGTATGTGCAGTGGGCATGCTTTAGTGATGGGTGTCCATGCTTTGTTGTTGCATGCAGGGCTTGGGGTTAGGATGTGTGGTTTGTGATGTTGGGACATTTGTGAGGAGTTAGAGTGATGGGGTGAGGGTGGGGGACGGGGGTTTGTGCTGGCATGCAGGTAGGGTGGGGGATGTAATAATTAAGATTTGACTTACCAGAGTCCATTCCTCCACCTACTCCTGCGAGGCCCTCAGGATGCAGAATCGCCAAGACCTGCTCCTCCCATGTTGTTAGTTGTGGGGGAGGAGGTGGGGGTCCGCCGCCTGTCTGCTGAACCGCCAGGTGGTGTCTTGAGACCACAGAATGCACCTTCCCCGTAGGTCGTTCCACCTCTTCCTGATGTCCTCCCGATTTCTTGGGTGCTGTCCGACTGTGTTTACCCTGTCCACTATTCTTCACCATAGCTCCATCTTCCTTGCAATTGAGGTGTGCTGCACCTGTGATCCGAATAGCTGTGGCTCTACCCGGACGATTTCCTCCACCATGACCCTGAGCTCCTCCTCCGAGAACCTGGGGTGTCTTTGCCGTGCCATGGGGTGGTGTAGGTGATGTGTGGGGTGGTGTGTGGGGTGATAAGTGTGCTGATATGTAGTGGTGTGTAGTGTGAGGTGCGTGGAAGTAATGTGGGTGATGGTGTTGTGTGCCTGTGGATGCTAGTATTGTTGGTGGTGTCTCCCTCTGGCCTTCGTTCATGATTTTTGGTCGTAGGGGTTTGTGGGTGATGTGGGTGTGTATTATATATTGTATTGGGTGTGTGGGAGTGGTGTGTGTATGTGTATCAGGTGTGTGTATTTCGAATTGTCCAATGTGGCTGTGTTTTGTAAATGTGTGTGTATTTTGAGCGCGGCGGTGTGTACCGCCAATGGAATACCGCGGTTGAAAGACCGCTGCGTGGATTCGTGTGTCGTGATAGTGTGGGCGTATTTCTGTTGGCGTGACGGTGGAGGTTTTGTTTTCGCCAGTTTATCACTGACCTTTGGTGTGGAGGAATTGTGTGGGTGTCTGAATTTTGGCGGATTCCGTGCTGTGGCTCATAATGGCTGCGGTGTGTTGGCGGTCTTCTGCACAGCGGTATGCGGCTTTTACCGCCAATGTTGTAATAACCGCCATAGTCTCAACATTTCTGAGGCACAAAATGGCAATTAACAGTCCGGCTAGAAAGAAGGTAGCCCTCTCTCAAACAAAAATGTAAGTACATAACATATTGCAACTATTTGAAGACATATTGATTAGTGTTTCAACCTAGTACTGACCATAAATCTTGAATGTATAGACAACACAATGAGACTGATTTGCAACTTCTAGATTGATGCCAGAGCATATATGATTGCTTTAAAAATCAACCTTATAATACAGCATTTCTGAGAAATCAACCATATTATTTAAGGCCCTGCTGTATCAATATATTCTTTGCAAAAATTGGTTGCAAATATGTTCAACCAGTACCGAATTTTTCAAGCCGACCTACGTACTAATAGGTCAGTCTGCAAAATTCTGATCAGTGTGGCCTAATTTGTATTCATTAGGTAGGTCACAAATTGAATCTCACTCCAGAAGAATACTCTCACAGGGATGGTGACCTGGAAAGGTCAGCAGACCATTAAGACTATGGGTGCATTAATGTAAAGATTTATTTTTAAATAGCCTGATTTCCTTGCAGGGATTAGGGCTGCTTTAAGAAAAATATTCCCTTTGGGAAAACTGGGCTGATTGCAGAAGTCCCCTCACTTTTTGCCCCCATTTTTAGCTGATACTGACAGTGCGCTGAATACTGCTAACCAGTCCCAGGACCAGTGCTTTGTTTAAAATGGTATATACAAATTAGGCCTAATTATAATTGGGTCTGACAACCTATTTATTAGTAGGCCTGGGGGTAGAACTCTGCTCCGCTGGTGGAGTTTGCAGAATATAGGCACTTTGAGCTACACAGGGTAGCGCGGAGTTCCCAAATTCCGCACTCTGGTGTGTAGCAGAGTTTGTTTGCTGTTGCTAGACTGGGGTAAGAGATTTCGACTAGATTTTCTTCTCCAATAGACCCTGCAATTTATTTTTCAAATTGAGAAGCCTTTTTCTTTTGAAATAGGATGGAACTGTGTCAGAGACTCTAACTTTCTGTTGCTATCCAGCAGGCCCTTCAAGGTGCTTTGTCCATCTACTTGTCACTTTTCAATTGGATTTCAAGGTTGAAGGATCACTCTGTTTGACTCCTGGCTATACCTTTGGATAAGGACTTTGTTTTTGGAGAATCACACAAGTAAGTTTAAAAAAAACTATTGTATAGGGGTGTTGTGTTTGTCTGCTTGGGCATGCACCATTATTTATTTTTACTTTAATTTGATATTTGATTTTAAAATGTTATAGTGTTGGTTGGGGTGGAGTTGAAGTATGGGTCTACATATCATTTACTTTGCATTTCATTGATTTTTCACCTATTGTTAAGGAAAATTGTTGTGAAACTCATTACCTTTTTTTACATGTTTGTAACATTTGCAAATTATGTTAGTATGTTGCCTAGATTTCCAATAAGTCATTTAGCCAGTCCTCCCAGTACTAGTAGTCATCAGTGCATGAAATAAATGTTTCAGTGGTATATGTTTTTAAAACTTCATTTAGGGCAAGGATGGCATTGGAATAAATATAAAATGTTGGCTATTGTTTGCATTTTTTTGCAAAAAGTGTATATATTGTGGGACAATAATAGTTGATGGCATAGGAGGTTGCTGTTTGACCATGTGGCTAACAACCATCTTGTGCATGCAACCAGTGTCCCTTTGTTATAGGCATGCATGTGTTCTTTGTTTGCCATGCCTCCTCCCTCCCTGTTGTTTTGTTTGATCATGTGGCTGGCAGCCATTTTGTGCATACAGCCAGTGTCCTTCCCTTTGCCATAGTCTTGTGTGTGTTCCGTGTTTACCATGCCTCCTTGCTGTTGTTGTTTGACCATGTGGCTGGCTGGCAGCCTTTTTGTCCATCCAGCCAGTGTCTCTTGCCATAGACTTGCATGTGTTCTTTGTTCTCCATGTATCCTCCTTGCTCTTTGTTGTTGTTGTTTGATCCCATGGCTGGCAGACAGTTTGTGAATGCAGCCAGTATCCTTCCCTTTGCCATTGGATTGCATGTGTTCTTTGCCTGCCATGCCTCCTTGGTCCTTGTTGTTGTTGTTTGACCATGTGGCTGGCTCGCAGCCATGTTGTCCATCCAGCCAGTGTTCCATGCCATAGGCTTGCATGTGGTTTTTCTTTGCCATGCCTCCTTGCCCCTTGTTGTTGTTGTTTGACCATGTAGCTGGCTGGCAGCCATTTTGTCTATCCAGCCAGTGTCTCTTGCCATATGGTTGCATTTGTTCTTTGTTCTCCATGCAGCCTCCGTGCTCCCTGTAGTTGTTGTTTGATCATGTGGCTGGCAGCCAGGTTGTGCATGCATCCAGTGTCCCTCCCTTTGCCATAGGCTTGCATGTGTTCTTTGTTTGCTCCTTATTGTTGTTGTTGAACTATGTGCTGGCTGGCAGCCATTTTGTCCATACAGCCAGAGTCCCTTGCCATAGGCTTGTATGCCGTCTTTGTTTGCCATGCCTCCTTGCTCCTTGTTGTTGTTTTTCGACCATGTGGCTGGATGGCAGCCATTTTGTACATCCAGCCAGTGTCCCTTGCTATAGGCTAGCATGTGGTCTTTGTTTGCCATGCCTCCTTACTCTTCATTGCTGTTGTTCAACCATGTGGCTGGCTGGCAGTCATTTTGTACATCCAGCCAACGTATCTTGCCATAGGCTTGCATGTGTTCTGTGTTCTCCATGCCTCCTCCTTGTTCCTTATTGTTCGATCATGTAGCTGGCAACCGTTTGTTGCATGCACCCAGTGCTCCTCCCTTTGCCAGAGGCTTGCATGTGTTCTTTGTCTGGCATGCCTCCTTGCTCCTTGTTGTTGTTGTTCAACAATGTGGCTGGCTGGCAGTCATTTTGTCCATCCAGCCAGTGTCTCTTGCCATAGGCTTGCATGTGTTCTTTGTTCTCCATGCCTCTTCCTTGATCCTTATTGTTTGATCATGTGGCTGACAGCCATTTTGTGCATGCACCCAGTATCCCTCCCTTTGCCATAGACTTGCATGTGTTCTTTGTTTGCCATTCCTTCTTGCTCCTTTTTGTTGTTTGACCATGTGGCTGGCTGGCTGCCATTTTGTCCATCCAGCTAGTGTCTCTTGCCATAGGCTTGCATGTGTTCTTTGTTCTCCATTCCTCCTCCATGCTCCTGGTTGTTGTAACTTGTTGTTTGACCATGTGGTCGGCTGGCAGCCATTTTGTGCGAGCCGCCAGTGTGTCTTTGAGATAGACTTCGATACAAACATCGTAATTGTTGATCATTTCAATTTTTTTCTATTTTAATTTTTCTATTTTAATTTTTAATTTTAGTTTTTATCTCATTTTTATTTCCTTTTTTATTTCTTTTTATTTTATTTTTAAATTTTTGTTTTTTAATATTTTATTTTACTTATTTGAATTTTTCATTTAATTCTACATTTTCCCTGCTCCATCCATTCATATCCATCCGATCTGTTCCATTCCTCTATCCATCCACCAAAGATGCACAGCTGCACTACAGCATTCAGTTTCTTAGGTGTAATTTCATTTCCTCCAGAGCACCACAGAAAAATCAACAGCATAATTAATTTTGTTAGTGATTATTCCTTTTCCCCTGGATCACCTTGCCGCCATAGGTTATTTAAAGGATTATTACATTTACCCGTGCACCTTTCTATGACTATCCCAGGTGTCTCTTTTAAAACAGATGGAGATAAAACAAAGAACTAGATCTGCATGTTGCGCTGTCTGATTTGAAATAAAAAAAATTAAAGGTGTGGTAGTGTGGTTTGCTTTTACACTGTTTGATTGAATAGGTATATTACATAAGTAACTAACCGCAGTAAGATTGTCTGCACTATTTTTAACCTGCAACATTGCCACATTTAAATAACTACATGTTTTTGCTGTGTTGTTTTTAGGTGCATAAGAGAACATACCCACATCACCTGCAGTACTGCCAAAAAGAAGGCCTTACAGTTACTTTGGTCCACAGGTACCAAACTCTTTCACTTGTGTATCTTAGTGCAAGTGCCAATCTGGAGTTTAAGATGGCCCCAAAGAAAATTGCTCCCAAAAAAGTGGCCAGTGAGAAGAAGCAGCTTTCCACCAGTGGTGTGTCAACTGCAACCTTTTCCAGGAGATGTGTGCCTGCCACACCTGCCTCCAGGGTGGAACCTGGGAGCAACACTACCGCATCAACAGTACTACCCAAACCAAAGCCCAAGACCATATCTGTCAGTGAGATAGCCACTGCAATCATGGTGATGCCAACCAGCAGTGATGTTGAATTTGTCCCTTTCACAAAGTAGTACCAAGTCATTTCAGGAAAGAGAGCAAAGTGGACAGCAGCCGCAGCTAGATCTTTCCAAAGTTGGAGCAGAACAGTAGGTCAAGCTTCCTGCTGAGCAAGAACTTTAATGGCTCCTTGATCTCCAGCAAGAAAAAGGAAGGGGACTACTCCACTATCTTCTTCAAGCAACACTTCTGATGATGATGATGAGGACATGGAGTGGACCCCAGCAGAGTCCGGGGCCCAGGCGAGGGAAGGGAAAAGAAAAGTTCCAGAAAATCTTAGAATCATGGACAGGGGTGATGATGAAGAGGATGGTGACGATCAGCTAGTCATTGTGGAAGTCTGACATTACTATCCAATCTGCTCTGAGTAATGTGGCAGAGGAGCACCACCACCTCCCATATTTGAAAGGCCCCAGAAGAGGCCTGCATGAAACTATACCTCAGTAGAAGTATGCACTGCAGAGAGACAATCAACACACCCACCTTCATCTAGTTCTTCTCCAGGCATTGCCAGTGGCTCAATAGGAAAATACTCCTCCCAGTTTGGTACTTTTTTACAATTAGCAAGCAGGAGGAGAATATGGCCATGTGCTCCGTTTGCCACACAAGTGTTTGTCGAGGTAAGCCTGGTTCACATTATGGTACTGGATGCCAGACTACCTATCTGAAAAAACATCATGCAATCCAGTGAGAGGAGTACCTTAAAAAAACACGGCTTAACGTGGTCGCAGTGGTGAAGGTGAGGAGAGCCAGGAAACATCAGCTACCACTGTTCAAATCATGGAGGAAGGTGAGGAAGAAGAGAGTGACATCCTCATGCAAAGCAGCCCTATCCACAGCAGTGCGCCAGAATCAGACATCTCAGTAACCTCACAAGGGCACAGGAAGACTCAGAGTCAGATGGAGACACCACAGCATACGGTGACTGCAACACCATGACACACATTGAGTCTATCAACACCCTCATCTCAAAAGTCACCTGTGTCAGTGGCCCCACAAAAGAGGAATTCCAGGCTTCAATTACGGGCATGTTTAGGCAGGATGGGCTCTACAACTGCAAACACCCAATGGCATGTTTGTACAATGGGAAGTTGGCAAAAAAGTTAGCAGTGGACCTCCTCCTTTTTCTTGTTGAAGGAGTGGGGTTCTTAGAGTTTGTAGCAGTCCTATGACTAGAATGGAGGGTTCCAAGTCAGACCTATTTTTACAGAATTGCTGTTCCAGCACTGCATCGCAATGTGCTGCATTTGGTTGGATAAGCTTCGCAGCAAAGTGTTGTCCACACTATCTACCTGACGACAGACATGTGGACCAGTTGTCAGATGACTGATTTATGGGCATCACTGAACATTGGATCTCTTTTCTTGGGGTAAATCAAAAACTATCTACAGGTCTTGGCTATGAAGACATTTTTAGGAGCATTCAGTGGCATGCAGCAGTAGCCATCTTCATCATGGAGAAATCACACACAGCTGCAAACATCTTGAAGGAATTTAAAACCAAGGTGTTTGATTAGCTGCGACCTAGAGGTCATTGAGTTGGATTTGCTGCTATGGACAATGTGAGTAATATAGTCAAAGCCATGGCTGACGGTGGCTATTTCAGCGTCCTATGTTTGGCACATTGCATCAACCTGGTTGTGCAAAACTTCCTTATAAAATAAGGCATGGTCTTATGCCTACTGACCACTTGCAGAAACATCTGCACTCATTTCAGCCTGTCTTTTAAAGCCTGGAAACAGTTGTGGATTATTCAGCATGATAATAGAGTACCAGTTAAAACTGTGATACAGGAGGTGCAAACACGCTGGAATTCAAGCTATTCATTGCAATGTCTGTTTGAGTAGAACAAATAGATCAATTACTATGTCATTCAAAGAGAAGCTGATGCCATTGGGAAAGGTAAGACTATGGATGCAGACAAATGGGGCTCCCATTGAGGATTTCACCCGGGAAGTCAGCAAGGAGGACAGTACAATGGACCAAGCTATCCCATTATTCCATCTGCTACAGAAGCAGCTAAAGAAGGTGTCTGAAAGGTTCGCATTCAGGGGTGTGATCGAATACCCAGAAGCGCATGCCTTGGTTAAGAGCCAAAGCTATCAATTGACTTGCACTGCAAGGCTGCAAAATGGCATCATCTCATCCAAAGAGTACATTGGTGCGAGCCTACTTGATACACACTACAAAAAAAATATTTCTGCTATCTTCCTTTTTCTAAAGGGGATGTTTCACATTACAAGAGGTGGATTGTTGAGAAAGAAGGAGAACTGGAAGAAGAACAGCTGAAACTTAGAGTCCCACTCTACATTTCTTGGGTGCCACCTTCTACTTCCAGAGAGGGCACTCTTGTCTCATATCCACCAACCCCTCCAACATGAAAACCAGTGACAAGAGCAACAGAAGAACCAGACCCGACCTCTGTGGTGGCTTGTTTTCACATGGCAGGTCTTAAGTCCAGTGCAGAGGAGAAAGAAAAGCGGTCGAGCAGGTGGCAGAGATACAGCACTTGCTGAACCTACTTAAGGTGAAAGACTTTTTGAAAAATGTCTCTATCTTTAAATCAAATGACTGCATTTACCATGATGCATTGGGGCTATTTTATGCTGGAGTGTGAGGCAGTGTGCTCAACTTTTTTCTGTGTCTAATTGATGGCTCCCGTGAGCCTACGAGCTGACGAGCTCTGGTGATCCACCTATTCACCTACTGAGTGGTACAAAAACCTGTGAAGACGTTCGGCGGCATTTCAAGCAACCCCTTCAGATATATTTTCTCTCTGCTGATGATGGTCGAAAGCCAGAAACACGTGTCCAGAGATACAGCACTTGCTGCACCTACTTAATGTGAAAGACTTTTTGCAAAATTTCCCTATCTTTAAATCAAATGACTGCATTTACCATGATGCATAGGGGCTATTTTATGCTGGAGTGTGAGGCAGTGTGCTCCCTTTTTTTGTGTGTCTAATTGACGGCTCCCATGAACCTGCGAGCTGACAAGCTCTGGTGATGCACCTGTTAACCTACTGAGTGGTACAAAAACTTGTGAAGACGTTCAGCGGCATTTCAAGCAACCCCTTCAGATATATTTTCTCTCTGTTGATGATGGCCACAATCACGTGTCCAGAGACACGGCACTTGCTGCACCTACTTAAGGTGAAAGACTTTTTGAAAAATGTCTCTATCTTTAAATCAAATGACTGCATTTACCATGACGCGCTGGGGCTATTTTATGCTGGAGTATGAGGCAGTGTGCTCTCTTTTTTGGGTGTCCAATATTTTATATTTGTTTACCTACACATGCCTCACATAAGACGCACTAACTGTCTGGTAAAAAACAATTAAGGTAGAATAAACCAGATTAAAAAACAATGATTTCATTTTTTTCTTTTAAAGGCTTTTCTAGTAACTAAACAGACTCATTTAGTGAAAAAATAGAAATGAATTTCCTCTGATTCTGATGAGTAAGGCATTATGCACTATGGAGTACAAGTTGTTATGTCAAATAATTGGAAGCATGCTAGCCAGCGCTTCAAGTACATTGCTAATGTTTGCAACTAAGACAGCTGTAGCTGACAATTATCATTATCTATCTTTAATTTCAATGGCCCTGCTTTTCCCCACATGCCTTCACTTAGTTTAGTATCTACCCTAACTCCAAAGAGGCAAATGAATACATAAGATATGTCACACCTGTCATGTATAAAATGCAGATATATTTATCCTGTCTGCTGTAAGTAGATGGGGGAAAATGATGCACTGCACTACAGGGAAAGGAATGGGCTATATAGATTGTATTTGGCATGTTCATCACAGAGTATCCCCGACACCAAACTTGAAATCAAATTGGGCACTTACTAGTCTAACTTTACTCACTGGTCTCGCCCAACATCACAAATTATTTCCCACAAATTGATTTGTTGGGCAGTAGGGAAAGTAATGAAACTGGACTTACTCTACTGCAAGGAAAGGCAAATGGATTAGGCAGGTAGGTACAGCTTTTACTATAGAAGAATAGAAATATATCACTGATTTCTCTACAGAAGAAGAGCTCCCTTTATACATCCAGCCAATTATTCAATCATCATTTCATTCTTCTCTTATATACACCCATAGCCACTATGATTTAAGGATTTAAGCTTTACTGTCTCTCATCCAGTCTTTCACCTCCATTTATAACTATCCACCCTATCATCCTTTCACCCACCCATCCATTTACCCAATACCAATAATCACCCATACATCATTTTTATCCACCCACGCATCCTTTCCTTTCACTCTTTTTACCCAACCTTCCATTCTTTCACATTTCCATCAAGCCATCATTTTTGGCCTACATAATGTGTGCTTTTGCTGAGTTGCAGATAGAAGAGGCCATAAGTAACCCAACCACAGCTGTAAAGCGGGGGAGGTTCATGAATCCAATCATGACAACACCCTTGTTGCAAGTAAGAGTAATTGTCAAATAAGCAAGCAATGAGACTTACCAATGCCTGTCCCTGCCACTGCATCTCCCTCTGCTCCATCTGCTCTTCCAGCAAACAAACTTGAGCTGGTTCCACTGGTTGTTATGTCTATAAAAAAACAGTATACAATTTTTAGATGCCAGGTACACCTCTCATTCTGAATTTGTAAAACAAAAACATGCAACTTCAATCATTACAGTTTGGGTAGCACTCAAGTACTTTCTGTCAAAAAATCACTCTGGGCACTTTGTTGGAATATTAGAAAAGCCAGGTAGTCAATTCAACCAAAAGCTTTGAGTAATAGAGGGGCAGAGCTATAGCCTATGACTGGTGATGACTCGTAATCAATGAAGAGCAATGAAGGGGTGGAACACAAAATGGTTAATTATAGACATAAAAAGAGATAATGCAGGGATAGCAGGAATTAAAACAAGACTTGGATAGGGAAGATGGAAAAAAGGGAGCCAGTATAAAAAAAAATGAACAAGGCAAAATTAAAAGTAGTATTACAGTGGGGAGAGGTAAAAGTTAGGGAAATAATAATAATAATAATAATAATAATAATAATAATAATAATAATAATAATAATAATAATAATAATAATAATAATAATAATATATAATAGGTCTTACTGGGATGAGCAAAGCCATCAGCATCGGCACTATTGGTCGTACCTTACCAGCCCCTAACGGACCCATCAGTACACTGCTCCTCATCGTGCCCTTGGGTGCTGATGTAAATTTAGAAAGTAGATAATAAAAATACATTTGTGGTACTGTTAATTTCCACAAAATTAATTTAGAGAAGCAAATGCAATAACATTTTACTTAAATCAGATTGCCTATGGTACTACACTAGTATGATCAACTATCGCTGAGTTGGCTACACTCCTAAAATCGCTATTCCTAATTTCCTTAACAAAAACTACATTTGGAACTAATGCATTGCATTTGCAACAAATGATCTTTCATTCTATTCTCACTTCTCAAGCCCCTTGATAGACCAACTCAGTCTACCTATTTTACAATGCATGCATACTCGTATCACTGTGAAATTGATTTGGACTGTACGTGCTACCTAAAGTCACAGGGAACACTAACTTACTGATGTCACTAATTCACTATGGAGACAGGAGGACAGAGAAGTCTGCATTGCAATTGCTTCCTAAATAATCAGTTTAAATGAGTTCCTACCTATGAGTATGATGATGCAGCACTGAGCACCTGCCTAGCACTCACTGAATCACATAATAAATAATATTCTTAACGTAAACTGAATGTAACTTACCTCTGAGTGGAAGCCAAATGGTATTTGAAAAAAAGTTAGGATTGCATAATACAAACACAATAAAAAATAATACTCACCAATCCCTGGGATCTCGACGCCTAGCAGGTTAAGCAGGTCCTGCTCATTGTTGATGATATCTGCTGGGCTGTGTGTCAGCTTCTGGGTGGTGTGCCGGACCTGGGTGGGGGCACTGACCAACTGGCGCACCCTAATCCAGCACTTCCGACGCTTCAGCAAGGGGTAACCACTTCCAGGACTGCCACCTGCTGCCAGCATGGAGGGGAGTTGGTGCTGCACATAAAAAACAGTGCTGTCATCTCCTCCTCGCTGAAGATCGCCCAAGGCAGCACCCCTTGATGGTGTCGCTGCCAACAAGGCTGGCAGCTACTGTTGCCCTGCTCTGCCATGGTGCTGGGTGGGGTACTTTGGTATGGTGAAGAAGAGAAGAAAAGAAACAGGAGGATCATTATGGAAGAAATAAGGGAAAAATAATCAAAAATATGAACAGTCACAAAAAATGCAAAAAAATTAAACAACATAAAAATAATGACACACAAAAAGACACACTAATACAATAAAAAAATATGGGGTAGATCAAATATAGGTTGGGGTATTACAAAGACTGGGGTCAGATTGAATTTGAAGGCCCAGCACCATAAGCAGAGTGAAAAACAAGATGGCTGTGCCCGTTCAAACCGCATGGTGCCGTTTGTGTGAGAGTTTGAACATAAGTGCGCACTTCGCGTTGTGTTTGATGTCAAATGCAATGCGAATGGGTGCAACGGAGAACTCCACCCGCTAGTGGTACTCCACATAGAACAGTAGAGTTTTTAAGCACTTCATGGAGTTCCAGATACTGGGACTCCAAACACTCCATCCAGGCCTACCTAGTATATGGCAGAGCATGTAGGTTTAGGGACCCTGGGGCAGATTGGGCACCCCTCGCTGCACTGTTGTGCTCCCTGATGTCATTGTAAAGGCAGGCCTGCTCTGCTGACTTCTTTTAAGTTAAAATTAACCCAAAATTTGACTTTGGAATTAAAAGTGCTTTCAAAGTCTCAAACTAACTTATGTTTGCATATAAGTCACCCCTAGGATCTGCCCTAGGTGCCCCTAGGGTTGGGTGCAGTGTACTGTATAAAGATGTTTTATAAGCCCTCATGAGGGGAAAACAGCCACATTCTTTTGTGCCCATTGTAGTCAATGGGCTTCATAGGCTAAGATTGAGAGACTATATTTTAAAATAATAAAGTCATGTTTCGAATAGAGTTAAGCTAAAGATAGCAAGTTTGGTACTGAATTAAATCAAGCAACTTGCCAATGTTGAATTTAATATAACTAGTACAGGGAAAGAGTTTTAGAACTCTTTCTGAAAGTTACCAAATTCAGCCCTGAAGTACCTTTTCCTTTATTGGTCAGCCTCTGGCAGCCTGAGCCAGGCTACCTTAATGAGGTGTGAAGTGGCCTGGAATGAGAGAAAGGAAGTATCTGGTGGGTGGAGAACTGCTGCAGCAAATGGCAGAGATGGATGGGGGAAGAGTAACCATACTGGTCTTCAAGGAATCCATCAAATAAGTATCCTTGTTAATTATATATTAGAATGATGTTCCTGGAATGAAATGGCACCTGGAAATGGTTTTGTTTCTCTTGAAATGTAGCAGGGAACTCCAAAACAAGTGAAAATGTTAAGCATCCCAGCAGCAAAGGGAAGAACCCACTGATCACCCCTCTCACTCATGTTAGTAAAGAGGGAGGGGCGGAGTGTAAGGAAATGCCTCCTTGGCATGGTTACCCCCTGACTTTTTGCCTTTGCTGATGCTATGTTTTGAATTGAAAGTGTGCTGAGGCATGCTAACCAGGCCCCAGCACCAGTGTTCTTTCCCTAACCTGTACTTTTGATTCCACAATTGGCACACCCTGGCATCCAGGTAAGTCCCTTGTAACTGGTACCCCTGGTACCAAGGGCCCTGATGCCAGGGAAGGTCTCTAAGGGCTGCAGCATATCTTATGCCACCCTGGGGACCCCTCACTCAGCACAGACACACTGCTTGCCAGCTTGTGTGTGCTGGTGAGAACAAAACAAGTAAGTCGACATGGCACTCCCCTCAGGGTGCCATGCCAACCTCACACTGCCTATGCAGTATAGATAAGTCACCCCTCTAGTAGGCCTTACAGCCCTAAGGCAGGGTACACTATACCATAGGTGAGGGCACCAGTGCATGAGCACTGTGCCCCTACAGTGTCTAAACCAAACCTTAAACATTGTAAGTGCAGTGTAGCCATAAGAGTATATGGTCTGGGAGTCTGTCAAACACGGACTCCACAGCACCATAATGGCTACACTGAAAACTGGGAAGTTTGGTATCAAACTTCTCAGCACAATAAATGCACACTGATGCCAGTGTACATTTTATTGTGAAATACACCCCAGAGGGCACCTTAGAGGTGCCCCCTGAAACCTTAACCGACTATCTGTGTAGGCTGACTGGTTCCAGCAGCCTGCCACAACCGAGACATGTTGCTGGCCCCATGGGGAGAGTGCCTTTGTCACTCTGAGGCCAGTAACAAAGCCTGCACTGGGTGGAGATGCTAACACCTCCCCCAGGCAGGAGCTGTAACACCTGGCGGTGAGCCTCAAAGGCTCACCCCTTTGTTCCAGCACCGCAGGACACTCCAGCTAGTGGAGTTGCCCGCCCCCTCCGGCCACGGCCCCCACTTTTGGCGGCAAGGCCGGAGGAAATAATGAGAATAACAAGGAGGAGTCACTGGCCAGTCAGGACAGCCCCTAAGGTGTCCTGAGCTGAAGTGACTCTAACTTTTAGAAATCCTCCATCTTGCAGATGGAGGATTCCCCAATAGGATTAGGGATGTGACCCCCTCCCTCTGGGAGGAGGCACAAAGAGGGTGTACCCACCCTCAGGGCTAGTAGCCATTGGCTACTAACCCCCCAGACCTAAACACGCCCTTAAATTTAGTATTTAAGGGCTCCCCTGAACCTAAGAATTTAGATTCCTGAAACCTACAAGAAGAAGAAGACTGCTGAGCTGAAAAACCCCTGCAGAGGAAGAACAGAAGACACCAACTGCTTTGGCCCCAGTCCTACCGGCCTGTCTCCTGCCTTCCAAAGAAACCTGCTCCAGCGACGCTTTCCAAAGGACCAGCGACCTCTGAATCCTCAGAGGACTGTCCTGCTTCAAGAAAAACAAGGAACTCCTGAGGACAGCGGCCCTGCTCCAAAAGACTGCAACTTTGTTTCGAAGGAGCAGATTTAAAGACCCCTGCAACTCCCCGCAAGAAGCGTGAGACTTGCAACACTGCACCCGGCGACCCCGACTCGACTGGTGGAGAACCAACACCTCAGGGAGGACCCTCCGGCGACTCCGAGACCATGAGTAACCAAAGTTGTCCCCCCTGAGCCCCCACAGCGACGCCTGCAGAGGGAATCCCCAGGCTCCCCCTGACTGCGACTGCCTGAACCTAAAGTCCTGATGGCTGGAAAAGACCCTGCACCCGCAGCCCCCAGCACCTGAAGGAACGGAACTTCTGTGCAGGAGTGACCCCCAAGAGGCCCTCTCCCTTGCCCAGGTGGTGGCTACCCTGAGGAGCCCCCCCCTTGCCTGCCTGCACCGCTGAAGAGATCCCTTGGTCTCTCATTGAAAACCATTGAAAACCCGACGCGTGTTTGCACACTGCACCCGGCCGCCCCCACGCTGCTGAGGGTGTACTTTCTGTGCTGACTTGTGTCCCCCCCGGTGCCCTACAAAACCTCCCTGGTCTGCCCTCCGAAGACGCGGGTACTTACCTGCTGGCAGACTGGAACCGGGGCACCCCCTTCTCTCCATTGAAGCCTATGTGTTTTGGGCACCTCTTTGACCTCTGCACCTGACCGGCCCTGAGCTGCTGGTGTGGTAACTTTGGGGTTGCTCTGAACCCCCAACGGTGGGCTACCTTGGACCCAAACCTGAGACTTGTAAGTGATTTACTTACCTGCTAAAACTAACAATAACTTACCTCCCCCAGGAACTGTGAAAATTGCAGTGTCCACTTTTAAAACAGCTTATTGTGTTTTATGTGAAAAGTATATATGCTACTGTAATTATTCAAAGTTCCTAAAGTACTTACCTGCAATACCTTTCCAATGAGATATTACATGTAGAATTTGAACCTGTGGTTCTTAAAATAAACTAAGAAAATATATTTTTCTATAACAAAACCTATTGGCTGGATTTGTCTCTGAGTGTGTGATCCTCATTTATTGCCTGTGTGTATGTACAACAAATGCTTAACACTACTCCTTTGATAAGCCTACTGCTCGACCACACTACCACAAAATAGAGCATTAGTATTATCTCTTTTTGCCACTATCTTACCTCTAAGGGGAACCCTTGGACTCTGTGCATGCTATTCCTTACTTTGAAATAGCACATACAAAGCCAACTTCCTACACGGAGGAACTCTGACATTGAGCAGTCAGCTTGGTGCAGTGTGTAGCCTTAAACGCTACATGACCCACCTTAGAGGAGCCACATAAGGTGGTCCCTTACAGTACACAGCCCTCAAGACACCCCCCACTGGTTTAGGCCTGTCAGGATAATGACGATGGAAGGTACACAAAAGCTTGTGAAGCATGTACATGATATGCAGGTACTTATGTGTGATCTTCAGGTCCATAGCCTTTCCAGTGAGTCAAGTAGTAGAGTCTATCATGCACCCACTTGGAATCCAAGATGGCATCCACCTCATATTCAAGGACATTATTTACAAGCACCACAGGAAGTTTAGTCTGGACCAAAACAACTGGTTTCAACAATGACTTATGAAAGACTGGGTGTATCCAAAGAGATAATAGAAGATCAAATTTCATTGCCACATCATTGACACATTTTAGAACAGGGAAAGGACAAATAAATTAGGTGGAAATTTACATGGTCCTTTCAAACAAAGGTGTTTTGTTAACAACCAAACTTGATCCCCAACCTCATAGTCAGGACTGATTCTCGATGTCCATCCACATTCTGCTTATAGACTAAATTTGCTTGATTCAAGTTGTCCCTAGCCATACATTATATATTTTGTATCTCTTCCATATAGTCCTGTAATGCAGGAACACCAGGATGAGATGCAGAAGGCACTAGCAAAAAACGGGGATGCTGACCATAACTGCATTGAAATAGAGTCACTTTAGTGGAATTGTGGTGTGTTTTATTATAGGCAAACTGTGCAGCCCATAGCACTGTATCTCATTCTGTAGAGTCAACCAACAACTGACTTCTAATATATTGTTCTAAGCATTGATTCACCCTTTCAGTTTGACCATCTGACTGTGGGCAATAACCTGTTGACATTGAATATCAATCTGAAATATGGAACACAGGGCCAGATGTAGCAAATTTGGAAATTGCGACTTGCTATGGGGTCGCAATGACCCACCTCATTAATATTCATGAGGTGGGTCGCAAATTGCGGCCCCATAGCGAGTCTAGGCACTCGCAAACATGGAGGCCTGCTGTCGTCAGCAGACCTCCATGTTCGTGACTGCTTTATCAATAAAGCAGTTTTTTTTTTAAGTGTAGCCCGTTTTCCTTAAAGGAAAACGAGCTGCACTTTAAAAAAAAGACGAAACCTTTAGTTTCGGTATTTTTTCAGGGCAGGTAGTGGTCCCTTGGACCACTACCTGCCCTGAAAAAATAATTTTGGGTCCATTCACAAAGTGGAAGGGGTCCCATGGGGACCCCTTCCAATTTGTGAGTGGGTTACCATCCACTTGAAGTGGATGGTAACTGCGATACCCTTTGCGACCGCATATGCGGTCGCAAATGGTATTGCATTCCACTCCGAATCGCAAATAGGAAGGGAACACCCCTTCCTATTTGCGATTCTGAAATGCATATTGCGAGTCGGTCCCGACTCGCATTATGCATTTCTGCATAGGGAAATGCGTTTAGCGAGTCGCAAACGGCAATTTTTGCCGTTTGCGACTCACTAAACGTTTCCTGCATCTGGCCCACAGTGCTCTCCAGAATTTGGACATGAAATGAGGACCTCAGCCAGACACAGTAACTGATGACAAACCATGTAATCTAACAATAGACAGTAAAAAGATTTCAGCAAGTACTTTGGATGTAGGTAACCCAAACAATGGAATAAAATGAGTCATTTTAGAAAATAAATCCACAACTACCATTATTGTAGTATAGTCAATCATTGTCTTTGGTAGTTCTAGTATAAAGTCTAAAATACTTTATGCCAGGAATGCAGAGGAGTAAGCAATGGATATAACAACCCCACTGGCACCTGTTGAGAACTTTTATTGTGAGCACAGATAGCACACCTTAGTGTCAGTAACTAAGGTAGGCCATGAAAAATGACATTTAGTCATCTGGGTTGAGTAATATCTAAGTGAAACAAGATGGGGGCTTTCATGAACATAGCTTTTAAACACTGGAAGGCTTGTTCTGCTCCCGCAGATCACTGAAATACAACACCCTTCTTTAGAAGCTGAGTTATAGGATATCAGTGTGAACAAATGATCTATGAATCGCCTATAAAAATTGGCAAAACCAAGAAAACTTTTTATCTCTTTTACATTTTTAGGTGATTTCTAGTGTGCTATTGCACCAACCTTTTAGGCGTTATACCCACCCCTTGTGCAGACAGAACATATCCAAAAAAGGTAACTTTAGAGGCATGAAATTCACACTTCTCAGATTTGACAAAATGCTCATTATCGCGTAGCTGCTGTAAAGCAGCTCTGAAATAATTCCCATGGGCAATCATAGATGCAGAATACATCAGAATATCAACTAAATATGCTACAGCACACACATCCAAAATGTTTCTCAATGCATCATTGATAAAAAAAACTGGAAAGCAGTAGGGGCATTACATAGACCAATCGACTATCACCAGATATTCAATTGGACGGAATGCCATTGTCCATTCATCAACTTCTCTCACCCTTACCAAATGATAAGCCCCTCTTAGATCTACTTTAGTGAACACCGTTTCATCCTTAACCTGATCTATGAGATTGGGTATGAGAGGCTCAGTGTTAGAAATTGGGTCTTCGATTGGCAGTCAGGTTACCCCCTGTCCAAGCAAGGACCCTCACTCTAGTCAGGGCAAAGGAGAAACACACCTGATTAACCCCAGTCACCCCCTTGGTTGCTTGGCATGACCAGGCAGGCTTAACCCAGGAGCAATGTGTAAAGTATTTGTACCAACACACACAACAATACAGTAGCAACACTACAAAATTAACACCATATCAGCTTAGAAAAATAGGCAATATTTATTTAAATCAAACAAGATAAAAATGACAAAAATCCAACAAACACAAGTTAAAATATGAATTTTCAAAATAATAAGGGTCTTACTCCATAGAAAACAATGCAAACATTGATTTAGGACAAAGTACCTGGTTTGCGTAAAAAATAAAGCCGCACGGGCGAGCGTGCATCGAAAAAGTCAGCAATGCATTGATTCCTTCCTCACAAGGGAGGTCTTGCATTGTTTCTTTTCCGGTCGGCTAGGCGATGCATCGTTTTTCTCTCTCGCAAGAGAGTCATGCGTCAATTTCTGGACGGGGTACCTCGGAGCCCTGCAGAATTGTGATGACTTTGACGTCCAGGGACAATGCATGGAAAATCCTGTTGCACGGTGTTAGAAAACTGCGCTGCATGGGGTTTGCATCACTGTCAGCAGCTGCAAGTGGGTGTTGCACATCATTTCTCCAGCCAAGATGCGTCGATCTCCCAGCGGCGATGCAGGTGAAGCGTTGATTTCAGCTGCAAAGCCGGCTGCACGTCATGTTTCAGCTGTGTTGCAGATGGTGCGTCAAAACTTTCCCTGCGTGGCGTTCTGTGCATGGATTTTCAGCTCTTGTTCTGCCAACTTCACCTTTCAAGGGACCAGGGCCTGGATAGGGTATCACTTGGCAGGACAGGAGTCTCAGCAGAGAGTACAGGTGCTGGCAGGGGAAGTCTTTGATGGCCCTGCAGCTTCAAAACAGGAGGAATGCTCATTTCAAGCCCTTGGAGATTATTCACAAGCAGGAGTATATCACGAAGTCAAGTCTTTGTCCCCGTTCACAAGCAGAAGCAGCAACTGCAGGATAGCCCAACAAAGCACAGTCACAGACAGGGGTAGCACCCCTCCTCAGATCTTCAGCTCTTCTCCTTGGCAGAGGTTTCTCTTGAGTCCACAAGTGATCTAATTTTCAGGGGTTTGGGTCCAATACATATACCTTTTATGCCTTTGAAGTAGGCATAAGTCAAAGGAGAGTCTCTGTTGTTCACAAGATTCTACCTTGCCCGTGCGAAGCCCCAGACACACACCAGGTAGTTGGAGATTGTAATGTGAGAGGGCAGGCACAGCCCATTCAGCTGTAAGTGACCACTCCTCCCTCCACTCTAGCACAGACGGCTCATCAGCATATGCAGGCTACACCCCAGCTTACCTTTGTCTCACTGTCTAAAGGATATTCTCAAACAGCCCAGCTGTCAAACTGACCCAGATAGAGAATCCACAAACAGACAGAGCCACAGAATTGTTTGAGCAAGAAAATGCCTACTTTCCAAAGGTGGCATTTTCAAACTAACAATCTAAAAACCAACTTCACTAAAAGATGCATTTTTAAATTGTGAGTTCAGAGACCCCAAACTGCATATTTCCATCTTCTCTCTAATGGAATCTGCACTGTAATAATATTTAAATGCAGCCCCCCCCCATGTTAACCTATGACAAAGCTAGGCCCTACAACAGTGAAAACTGAATTTAGCAGTATTTAACTGTTAGGACATGTACAACAAACTAGTACATGTCCCACCTTTAACGCGCACTGCATCCTGCCCATGGGGCTACGTAGGGCCTACCTTAGAGATGCCTTATATGTATAAAAAGGGAAGGTTTAGGCCTGGTAAGTGGGTACACTTGCCAGGTAGAATTGGCAGTTTAAAACTGTACCTTGCAGACACTGTAGTGGCAGGTCTAAGCCATGTTTACAGTGCTACTTATGTGGGTGGCACAACCAGTGCTGCAGGCCCACTAGTAGCATTTGGTTTATAGGCCCGAGCACCTCTAGTGCACTTTACTAGGGACTTATTAGTAAATTAAATATGCCAATCATGGATAGCCAATTAGACATGCATTTTATATAGGAGCACCTGCACTTTAGCACTGGTTAGCAGTGGTAAAGTGCCCAGAGCATCAAAAAAAGCAAAAACTGAGTCCAGTTTACATAAACAACCTGGGAAGCAGAGGCAAAAAGTCAGGGGAGACCATGCCAAGGATGCCAAGTCTAACACAGAGGATAACTATTCTTAACAGGGCTCAATAGTCAATGCACAAAAACAGAGAAGAAGAAGGTAGGGAGCAATAAAGTCTAATAAACTCAATCTTAAGCATTTCATCCAAATATTCCCTCAAGTGAATATTCTCCTTTTCAGTGAGTGCATAAATTAAACTGCAGGGAATTCAAGACCCGGGAACCAAATCAATTTGACAGTCGTGAGAACGATGTAGCAGATGAGCAGTGGCCTTTTTGTTATCAAACACCTCAACTAGATCCTGATAACAGGAAGGCAATCATGGGTCATCCACTGTCACAAATGATGCAGCAGTTGTATCTCAATTCGGTCTAGGAGGATCTGCAATAAAACTCTCTTGGCAACAAGAGGAACTAAAGGAGATCTTATGCTTCCTCCAATCTATGGCAGGATTATGGGTCTGCAGCCAGGGTTTACCTAGAATAGCCTGAAATTGAGGGGCTTGTATTAAATCAAATGTCATCTTTTCTGATTGTTTTCCCATAATACTAAGCCCCAAGGTAATAGTGCTCTGAGGTATAGGTCCTGACTTAGGAGCACTACTATCAATAGTCTTTACTTCATCAGCTTGTTCTTTCTGCTCACTAAGAATACCATTTAGAGAAGCCAGAGTGTGGTCCATGAAATTCCCTGTAGCCCCAGAGTCCCCTTATATTGGAAAAGGAATAGAATCACCTCCACAGGACACTTCAGCTGTTACATACAAGTGTCAATAATACTGGATACAGGATGTCTGAGCCAATGATTTGGAGGCTGCTCTAGTCCGTTTACCCGAAACACTGGCCTCATCTGGTTTTGGGTGACTTACTTTCACACAAAAATGGCCCTTATCTCCACAATAAAGATACAACAAGTGCCTAATATCACAGTAGAAATAGTAAATGCAAGTTCTTAGCTCAAATATCTGTTTTCCTAATAACTTCTTAGGGGAACTGATATATTTAGTTCATTCAAGTTATGTTTCTCTTCCTTAGGTAAAGAGTCCAGAGAATGCTTACTTAGAGATGATCCATCAAATTTGTATCCTTGTTATTTTTATATTGGAACAATGTTACCAGAATGAAATAATGCCTGGAAATAGTTTAGTATTTCTTGTAATGTAGCAGGGAACTCCAAAACATGGGAAAAGGTTATAATTCCAGCAGCAAGGGAAGAACTTGCAGATCAGGATGTTGAGTCCTCAAGGGCCGCTGCGTCAATCTCAGGTGAGTACGGAGGGAGGGGCTGAAGAATTCTGATGACAGTCACCCGGGTGCAGCGCATTACCTTAAAGGTTATGTATTCCACCTTAAAGGGGCTGCTTGCGGTGGCGCCTTACATTGCATTTACATAGAAGTCATTAATGAAAGCTAGATCATAATTCTAAGTCTTTATTAAATCTTAAACTGATTGAATTATTTTATTAGCAATTCATCAATAGTCAGTACAATTACAGAACAATGCATGAAGTGTGCTCGATAAATCTAATCCCTATTTTAATCCAGTTTCAGTAAAAGGAAACAATAATAGAACCCATAAAGAACTCTAACCTTAAAATGTGAAAGCACCTATGCTGAAAAAGAACTTTCAATGTAGAGAGGTTCAAGAAACGTTTTAAAGTCCCAATAGCATAAAATCAGAGTATAATTTAGTAGCTCTCAGAATTAATCTGAGATGCATCTGCCTAGGGTCAAGGTAAAAGTCAGAATGCTCTCAAGAAGTCTAATATACAGACATTCAAGCATCTAGGAATAAGTCTTTTTCCCAACGCTTTCCTCTCTTCCTAATTCCTAGTCTAGGAACATACGTTTATACATTTTCAATAAGTAACAAATTGTGAGTCTCAGGTAGATAACTTCTGGTTTTAGCCAGTGAAATATTGATGTCTTCATGAGAATAGGAGAGCTTACATCGAGTTTGCAAGTTTTAATAAAAAAACGCCCTAAACACAAGATACAATTGAATATTCTGTGCAATGTTTTTGATATCATAGTCTTTTTCCTGTGCTTCTCACTCCATAAGCTAAAACAAGTCGAGGTAAGTACAATGAATCTGAAATGATGTCACACTCATTCCCATATGCTTTCAATAACTGAACCTATTCATAACGAAACAACTTTTAAGATTAATCTAACATTGCAGCTCTTTTTACATGGATCCAAAGGGGTGAAGAGCTTAGACTTAATATTTTCTTTATTCATTCTACCGTTGCAACCAGGCATTTGTGTCATGCAAAGATACACACTTGTGACCATGACACAGGTCATAACTAACATAGAGGAAAGAAAGAGGAAGAACAAAACATTGAAGTCACGTGCTGATCATCAATGTAAGTTAAATGTATGTCTCCATGCAAACTTTGAATTCAATGCCACATTTATGTGCAGTATTTGATTAAGGCCCACAGATCATCGTTAGGTTAATGTTTATTATTCTTAGCTAGTAAAAATGCTGTCTGACTTGGAGCCAGATAATGGTCACAGACCTCTGACATGTTGAGTACAGAGTTGGTATTTGGGAGAGGTGCCTTAACATCCCTCTTCCAAAAACCCAACTCGTGTTCAGTCTTAAGTCCATTAAAGGAGTCTTCAAAACCTTACTGACTCCTAAATTGGTACATGGGATTTTTTTGTGCAATTGAAAATGCCATTTCGGAGTGTTTAAGATATGTAAAAAGTTTAGAACTTCTGGCTCTACATTCTCCACATTAATGTATGTCTTCCACTCTTGTTTTTTCAGCCACACGTTGAAGCTCAATTGAGAGTTATTTTAGAACAATGTCTATGAATTTAGCCTGTTCCTATTGTTATCTGTTTAACTTTGACATGGGCAGGTGGTATGTCTGATGTTGCTCTCTCCTTGTGGCGGGCCCTAATAATTACTATTTATGTCCTTGCTACATACCTGTGTGAGGTTTCTGAATCAGTCATTGTTATGATCTAAGCAGTGTTCTACATGGATTGGTCAGAAAATGTGGTGAAGTTAGTAGTCTTGGAGTCTACAACCTGTAAGGCGGTGGTTGCATCCAGATTGGTTGTGAGAAAGGAATTAATAGGAAGAGATATTTCAGACTGCAGTTGTTAGAGAAATGCAGTATAATTGTAAAGTTGTGTGCACTGTGCAGCAGTCTACCTGGAAGTTTCAGAAGCTGCATGATGCCTAGCGCCATGATCCCTGGTCCACTGACTTTCCATCGCTACAACACAGAGACCCTCCATGCGCTGAACATAGGACGATCCACTGCCTGCCATCTCGCATCACCCAGGACACCAATGGACTGTGTTCCTGCCTCCACTGCCACTGTACACTCACCATACACTAAGCACCAGACACTCCCACCACTGAGCCATCGAACACTATCCTGTAGCATCTCAGCTGCATCCTCCTCAGCATTCGCTGCCTCAATAAACACGTCGGAACCTACTGGGCTTCACCCGCCTGGACATTGCCTTTCTCACTGAAACTTGGACAAACCCAGCATCTTCACTGGACATCACCATCATCATCCCCAGTGATTACAAACTGCTCTGCAAAGACCAGCCTTCACATCCAGGCACCTGCCCGTCCATCATACTCAAATCTTCCCTCCGCTTGTCAACCAACGCAGAAGAACACTCTCCTCTCATGGATCACCTCCATTTCCAGATATACGCCACACCCAAGTCAACCTTCTGCGGCACCCTCATCTACAGGCCACCTGGCCTCCATCCAGCCTTCATCAACTCCATGGTCAACATAATTTCTCCTCACGCTCTCACCTCCTCAAACTACTTCCTCCTTGGTGACTTGAACTACCACACTGACAATGGCAACAACACCAACATCACTTCTCTGCTCGACAACCTCACCTCAATAGGACTTAAGCAACTGGTCATCTCACCAACACACAATGCTGGACACATGTTTGATGCCATTTTCACAACCAGCAACAACATTACTGTCGAAAACACCTCCACACTTCACTGGACTGGCCACCACTTCATCTATTTCACCATCACCTCACCGACCATCCACCTCCACATGCTCCGAGCCCCAAGCAGGAAATGGAATTGAATCACAGAGGAACAGCTCTTCAACACCCTCAGCAAGTCTCCCCTGCCCTTCACCGCAAACGCTAACATTTCAGCACAGAACTTCCACCAATGGATCTCTGAATGCACCAACACCCTAGCACCCCTCCGTAAGACCTCAGCTAAACACTACCTCAAGAAGGTCCGCTGGTTCCCCCCCCCGCACTCCAGGACTTCAGACGCACCTGCAGACGGCTACAGAAAAGATGGAGGAACAGCAAGTCCCTGGAAGACTTCGAAGCCTTCAAAGCTGCCACCAAATCCCCCCACCACCTCATCAGAGTCACCAGGAAAGTTGCCCTGCAGGACCATGTTAACCACTACTGCTCACAACACCAAAGGCTCTTCACCATGGTCAAAGAGTTTGCCAAATCCCAATCAGAAATAGCAAGCATCTCTCCATTTCAAGAACTCTGTGACATCAAGCCAATTTCTTCCACCGGAAAATCAAAGACATATGCAACAGCTTCAGATCCCAAGATCCTCTGAGCCCTCCAACAACCTCCCAGATCTGACCCATCGAACCACCACCACTGGATCACCCTCACCACAGACGAAACCTGCACCATTATAAGCAGCATGTACTCCGGAGCCCCTATGGACCCCTGTCCTCACCACATTCTCAACAAGGCCAACACGTCCATCGCCCTTGAGCTCCAACACACCCTCAACTGTTCGATACAGACATCCACCATCCAGGGGACTGGAAGCATGCTGAGATCTGGCCACTCTCGAAGAAACCCCCGGCTGACCCCCCTGGACCTCCAGAATTACCACCCCATCTCTCTGCTGCTTTTCCCAGCCAAGGTCATCGAAAAGGCCATCAACACTCAGCTCCGTAGGCACACCAAGGACAACAGCATCCTGGACACCTTTCAGTCAGGCTTCAGGAGCAACTGCAGCATGGAGACTGCCCTCCTCACGGCCACAGATGACATCAGCATGCTCCTTGACCACAGCCATACAGCAGCTCTCATCCTACTGGACCTATCGGCCGCCTTTGACACAGTCACATACCTCACCCTCTGCTCCAGGCTCCACGCAGCTGGCATCCACGGAAAGGCCCTACAGGGGATATGCTTCTTTGTGTCCAGCAGAACACAGAGAGTCAGATTCTCGCCTTACCTGTCAGAGCCCATAGAGATCAGCTGCAGACTTCCAGAGGGCTCCTCCCTAAGACCCACACTCTTCAACATCTACTTGGCCCCACTAACATCCATCATCAGTGACCATGGGCTGAACAACGTCTCCTATGCCAACAATACCTGACTGGCCATCTCACTTAACGAAAACCCTACTACTGCCATAGAAGAGTTTCCTCAACAGGATGGAAGTTGTCGCCGCCTAGATGAAGGACAGCTGTCTCAAGCTCCATTCTAATGAGACCAATATACTAATCCTGGGGCCATTCACATTAGCCTGGGATGACTCCAGATGGCCATTGACCCTCTGCACATCTCCCACCCCAAAAAACACGCATCATCCTGGACTCATCACTCACCATGTCAACTCAGTCGCATCCTCTTTCTTTCACACAGTCCAACTTCTCCAGAAGATCTACAAATGGATCCCAGAGGGCTGCCACAAAACCATGACTCATGCACTGGTTACCAGCAGACTCGACTATGGCAACGCCCTCAATGCCGGTACCACCCAGATGAACCCAGAAACTATAGCACATCCAAAACGCCTCTGCCAGACTCATCCTGGACATTCCCTGCCACGAACATATCTCAGATCACTTAAGAGATCTCCACTGGCTTCCTATCAAGAAAATAATTAATTTCAAGCGCCTTGTCCATGCCAACAAGGTCCTCCACGACCTATGATCCGCCTACCTCAACCACCACATCACCTTCTACTCCCCCGCCAAACAGCTTCGCTTTGCTCAACAAGCACTAGCTACCACACCCTGCATACTTAAGACCTCAGCTGGTGCAAGACCTACCTTGTGGCAAAAAGATGGAACACCATGCCCTCAGGCAGTCACCACTGCTACCTCAATTTAGAAAGGACCTTAAAACCTGACTCTTCAACTGAAGCTCATGGGATGAATCCCATCCCATGAGCCTTACAGGTGAGTATAAACCTTGATTTGATTTGATTTGTTGTGTAATTCAACAATATTAGCTTCAGTTGTCGTTATGCATGCTCTGGTTTTCAACTTCTCAACTTCAATTCAATGCAGTGAGGAAAATTCTTATTGTTCACTCAGAAAGAATAATGGAGGAGGTTCTGGTTGTATCTGACAATATGGGGGTCATTAGGACCCCGGCAGTCGGCGTTAATGTGGCAGTAAGTGCCGCCAACAGGTTGGCGGTACTTCACACCAGATTATGACATTGGCGGGTTGGCTGAAGCCAACCCGCCAATGTACCACTCCGACCGCCACTGCGGTAACAGCCTCCGGGCTGAAGATATCCATCTCCAGCCTGGCAGCCACCATTGTTCTGCCTGCAGAATTATGACCTTGCTTACCGCCATGGTTTTAATGGCATTGGTAACGCCAGGAAAACCATGGTGGTAGGCCATTTCAGTGACAGGGAATTCTTGTCACTGATAGGGGTCTTCGCCCCTATCTCTCCAGTTGTCCCCATCCCCCCTACATTCATGACCCCCTTCACATACACACACACACGCATACACACACCCATTCACACATGCTGACTGCATATATCCATTCACACACACATCCGCACACACTTCCAAACATTCACAACATATACACACTCACATTTCCATAAAAGCACACACGCATTCAATACTCAACACACACCTGCATCCAGGTACACAGAAAGATTCACACACACACAAACAACACCCCATCAGAGACCCGACTTACCTGGATCCAGGGGGTCCTCCAGCAGGAGACGGGACGGACGCTGCTACCGCCAGCAGTGCACACCAGCAGAACACCGCCAGGCTGTATTATGGGTCATAATACGGCTGACCACGGTCTACTGGTGTGGCACTGCTGGTGGTAGCAGCGCCACCGTACTGCCATCTGCCGGTATGGCCACAGACGGATTTCCACCTTTCTTATGGTGGAAATCCGGCTGTGGTCATAATATGGCAGACGGCTGGTAGCCACAGCAACGGTCTTTTGGCAGCTGTCGCTGCGTGGTAGGTGGTTTTTACCACCGATGTCAAAATGAGGGCTCTATAAGTTGGTAAAGCAAATGGCACAGTGTGTTGCAGTGGTATAGATTTTCAGCTCAGTTCCCATCCATACAGATTGTCTGTTTGTAGAACTGTTCTTTATTTTGCCACAGACAATGAGTTTGACAGCATTTGTCATTCATTTTCTTTACTTTTCTTCTAAACCAGGTTTAAAAACTTTACCACTTTGAAGTGCACCAGGATATTTAAAAACTGTCATGTTTATTTGGTGAGATTTATTTCTTTGCACTGCACGATTTGCTTTTGCATTGGGTTTTGGGGCAGACATTATATGTATGCAACATCACAATCCTATCTAGAGAGCAGCAAGGGTTTGTACAACAGGTGTACAGGAATCGATTTGAGGACCTGAAGATGGGTCAGATCAACATGATGACAATGGAGTTTTAAAATAGTCATGATCACTAGGATTGTGCAGCAATACGTTCTAAATAATGTGGTAAGTTTATCTAAACTATGCAGTAAAAAGGCAAAATATTGAATAACATTCTCTGGCAGTATTGTTTTATCACTTGTGCTTCACACATAATGTTTGTGAAATTTGCAAGTGATACAAATCATGTAGCAAAGTATGTAACAAATGCAATAAGTCACTATTTATATGGTAAGGGTGGCAGCCATATAAGTCTATAGGCCCTCAACATTATCCATTATTTTATCAACAATTTATTCACAGAAGGTAAACTTAAATATTATAATCTAATTATTGTCCATTGTTGGCTGAACTTTGAAGAAAACTGCTTTATCAAGCTAACTGCATGCAATTAAAAATGCAATTAAAAAAATACATCAGGGGTAGCATGTGTTGAATGGTCCTACATTCTGATATTGAAGATCTGCATGCATTTGCATACCACTCAGCCTTCAACCTAGTAATTTCTCATGTCAAACAGAGCTTGTCAAAGGCAATATTTGCATATTGCATAGTTAGCATTATATGACACTATGTACATATGCATACGTGGGTGTACACTAGTGGCAATAGTGCCAGTGTGTTTATGGCTGAGTCAGAGTTGACATAGGAAAGGTATTGTTTGTTTTCTTAATGACTTTGGGGCATTTGAAGAATCTGCACAAAATCTTCCACATTACAAGTTCACCCAATATCACCTTCTTTATATGTGTGCTGGAGAATGCAGCACATATGCAAACAGTAAAAAGGAAAATATAAACATTTCTCCTCTTTACGCCTGTCTCAAGGGAGCTCCGAATTTTGGCGTAAATCTCTGTATACAATTCTAGGTAGATAGGGATTTTCCTAAAACACATTGGTGGTTGCCTGAGAATACCTATGCACCACCCATGGTACGTCACCTTGATGCAAAGTAACATAAAGAAGTGCGTTTTTTCCCTGTTGAGTTACTTTGGGTTACAATCCAATGCAAATCACAACTTGCATTGGATTGAAAATCCCAGATCTCAAAGATATATTAGAACTCATAGAAAATATTACTTCATGCCAGCATTCTTGAACCCTAACTATAACTTTTATGACAAAAAGAACCCTTCATGTCTTCATTTACTGCAACATCTTCTGCTGAAAACGTTTTCAGTTTTACAGCTTTGTTTCCTCAAGATATCATTCAGACATACCACAGGTTTGTCAGATGTTCCTAATGTTAGTACACTAATGGCTCATTAGTGATAACGCTGCAGTAGAACACAGGGGAATTACATGATAGACTGCTGCTGGTGTTGAAAGTACATGTTTCAGTCTGCATGTCAGAATCTTTTACTGATATGAATGGAAACAGATATTTGAGATTTCATAGAAAATGTTTTCTTATTTTAGCTTTCTAGAGCAATGACCATCATTTCTAAAGAGACTTCTTCATGTTTTATAGCTTTGATTCCATCAATACTGCTTCAGGTGTACCACAGTTTTATCATGAATACAGAATCTTCAATAGAACAATGTGAAAAACGGTAAAGGGACACTGAGGAATGAAGAGACAGGCTGCTTCTGCTGCTGCTGGAACAACATGCTTTATTCAGAATATCAGACTTTATTCTCATGTGGCTGAGAAAGATAGTGTTAACTTATATAAAATGTGCGTTGTGTGAAAATCATTAGAGAAAACAGTTTTCTTTCAAACATGGTTCATCAAATATCAACACAATATCAGCATTTTTCACAGGTCAAAATCAACCTTAGAGCACACTGCAATTTGTTAAATCAGTATGGTACTGCCAACAAATTATGTATATTCTGACTAAAATCTGGTAGTACCACTTATTGATCTCCCTTGTAGTGGCAGGCTTAGACAACATACATTTCAATGGGGACCATATCCTTGAATCCTGTAATTGCCTCAAGGTTGTCCATGATGGGGCCAGCCCATCAAGGGATTGGGACCCCTTTGAGACCACCTCACAAGCTGCTGGTGGTCAGGGTGTGCCCACCTTGCTCCCTGCCATCATTTTTTAACTCATTTTAGGGACACAGAGATATAATAAAGTGATGGATGATCTGTCATTCCCCCACACCTTTTTCCCTATAGGGGGGCATTGTGGAATACAGGAGCTGAATGGGGAGCATTGGTACGCAGTTGGACTGCATGGCACTGAATGGTACATGGAGTGGATGCAGGGTCACACTGAGAAGTTACAAGAAAATAAGGTCAGGGTGTCAAGAGAGTGGTTGTAAAAGGACAGTAGGCACAGAGAAGGACTGAACTGTAACAGGGTCTTTACAGGGTAAGGGGGCACAAATATTACCCACATGGGGACACAGGATACCATGAAGGGGGTGATTGAACGGTATCACCTGTAAGAGCTTGGGGACACAAATTGTGCATGTAGGGAACAAGCAGAAAGACCACAGGATGGAGGTGTGTCACAAGGGGGAACTGTAAGGCCAGGCCAGGGTGGTACTCAGGGCATGAAGCTGGGGAGTGGCATACAGGTTAGCTGCCTGGGCATATATTTGGAAGACCATGGCAGAGAGCCGGGCTGCAGAGGGGTCAGTGAAACTGAGACAAGAGGCATAGGATACATGGTTTGGCTGCAGGGGACTGGAAAGTCACACAGAGGGGCATCAGTATCAGGACCAGACAAGACAAAGAGGCTAAAGGGGACTAGAATAGACATTACAGGAGCTCAAGGGCACACAGAGAGTCATCTAGTAAAGGTGTTCTGTTGATTTGCAGTACCAGATGAAGTAATTTGATGCCTTTTCAGAGAGCTGCACGTATCTATCCAGTGGAACAGCATACCCTTGGATCTATGACTGGAAGATAATTACGTCAAGTTCAGACAACATCTTAAGACTCAACTATTGTTCACGGCTTTCGGCTAATGTGACTTTGTCTCACCAAATCAAATCAAATCAAATCATTAACATTTATAAAGCGCGCTACTCACCCGTGCGGGTCTCAAGGCGCTAGGGGGGAAGGGGGGGTTATCGCTGCTCGAACAGCCAAGTCTTTAGGAGTCTCCGGAAAGCGGAGTGGTCCTGGGTGGTCCTGAGGCTGGTGGGGAGGGAGTTCCAGGTCTTGGCCGCCAGGAAGGAGAAAGATCTCCCACCCACCGTGGAGCGACGGGTGCGAGGGACGGCAGCAAGTGCGAGGCCAGCGGAGCGGAGGGGGCGGGTGGGGACGTAGAAGCTGAGGCGTCTGTTGAGGTATTCCGGTCCCTTGTTGTGGAGGGCTTTGTGTGCGTGGGTGAGAAGACGGAAGGTGATCCTTTTGCTGACTGGGAGCCAATGCAGGTGTCTCAGGTGTGCGGAGATGTGGCTGTTGCGGGGTACGTCGAGGATGAGGCGGGCCGAGGCGTTTTGGATGCGTTGCAGGCGGTTTTGGAGTTTGGCGGTGGTCCCGGCGTAGAGGGTGTTGCCGTAGTCCAGGCGACTCGTGACAAGGGCGTGGGTCACGGTTTTTCTGGTGTCGGCGGGGATCCAGCGGAAGATCTTGCGGAGCATGCGGAGAGTGAGGAAGCAGGCGGAGGACACGGCGTTGACTTGCTTGGTCATGGTGAGAAGAGGGTCCAAGATGAAGCCGAGGTTGCGGGCGTGGTCTGCGGGGGTCGGTGCAGTGCCGAGGGCCGTGGGCCACCAGGAGTCGTCCCAGGCGGACGGGGTGTTGCCGAGGATGAGGACTTCCGTTTTTTCAGAGTTCAGCTTTAGGCGGCTGAGCCTCATCCAATCTGCGACGTCCTTCATACCCTCTTGTAGGTTGGTCTTGGCGCTGGCGGGGTCCTTGGTGAGGGAGAGTACAAGTTGGGTGTCGTCGGCGTAGGAGGTGATGATGATGTCGTGCTTGCGTACGATGTCGGCGAGGGGGCTCATGTAGACATTGAAGAGTGTCGGGCTGAGCGATGAGCCTTGAGGTACGCCGCAGATGATCTTGGTGGGTTCTGAGCGAAACGGAGGGAGGTAAACTCTTTGGGAGCGGTTAGCGAGGAAGGAGGCGATCCAGTCCAGGGCCTGGCCTTGGATCCCGGTGGAGCGTAGGCGGGTGATTAGGGTGCGGTGACAGACGGTGTCAAAGGCAGCCGAGAGGTCGAGGAGAATGAGGGCGACTGTTTCACCGTTGTCCATCAGGGTTCTGATGTCGTCTGTGACTGAGATGAGGGCGGTTTCCGTGCTGTGGTTGGTTCGGAATCCGGTTTGTGAAGGGTCGAGCAGGTTGTTGTCTTCCAGGAAGGTGGTCAGCTGTTTGTTGACGGTCTTTTCTATTACCTTGGCTGGGAAAGGTAGAAGAGAGATGGGGCGGAAGTTTTTCAGGTCGCTTGGGTCAGCCGTAGGTTTCTTTAGTAGGGCGTTGACTTCAGCGTGCTTCCAGCATTCGGGGAAGGTAGCAGAAGAAAAAGAAGAGTTGATGACGGTCTGGAGGTGCGGGGCGATGATGTCGTCGGCTTTGTTAAAGATGAAGTGCGGGCAGGGGCCCGAGGGGGCGCCGGAGTGGATAGAGTTCATGATGGATTTGGTTTCTTCCGTGTTGATGTGGGTCCAGTTGTTGAGGGTGATGTCCGGGGAAGCGGGTTCAGTGGTGTATGGTTGGGTCTGGTGTCCGAAGCTGTCGTGGAGGTCGCTGATCTTGCGATGGAAGAAAGTGGCGAGGGATTCGCACAAATCCTGTGAGGGCGTGACGGCGTTGGCGCTGGCGCTGGGGTTGGAGAACTCTTTGACGATGCTGAAGAGTTCTCTGCTGTTGTGGCTGTTTTTGTCTAGTCTGTCGGTGAAAAAGTTCCTTTTGGCAGTGCGGATCAGGTGGTGGTGTTCGCGTGTAGCGTTCTTGAGGGCGGTCATGTTGTCCGCGGTGTGGTCCTTGCGCCAGGCCTTCTCAAGGGCACGACAAGTTTTCTTTGATTCTTTGAGGGTGTCAGAGAACCAGAGAGGTTTTTTGGTGTTGGTCTGTCGATGCGTGCGTTTGAGGGGAGCAAGGTTGTCAGCGCAGTTGGAGATCCAGTTTGTGAGGTTGAGAGCTGCGTCGTTGGGGTCGGTGGTGAGGGTGGGTTGGTTGGCGGCGAGAGCGGAGAAGAGTTGCTCTTCAGGGATCTTGTTCCACTGTCGACGAGGGGTGGGTTGAGTGCGGAGGTGGGGGGTCTCGCGTCGGAATGTGAAGTGGACGCAGCTGTGGTCGGTCCAGTGTAGGGCAGAGGTGTGGCTGAAGAAGACGTGTTTGCTGGCGGAGAAGATAGGGTCGAGCGTGTGTCCGGCGATGTGGGTGGCGGTGTTCACCAGTTGTTTGAGGCCGAGGTTGGCGAGGTTGTCGAGCAGGGTGGTGGTGTTGGGGTCGTTGTTTTGTTCCAGATGGAAGTTGAGGTCGCCTAGGAGGATGTAGTCCGGTGAGGCGAGGGCGTGCGGGGAGATGAAGTCGGCGATGGCGTCGCTGAAAGAGGCGCGAGGTCCGGGAGGACGGTAGACGAGGGATCCTCTGAGGGTGGTCCTTGGGTCGGTGCGAATCTGAAAATGCAGGTGTTCAGCGGCGAGGGGGGGGTCTTCGGTGGAGGTGGTGACGCTGATGGAGTCTTTGAAGATGATGGCGACACCTCCTCCTACTTGGTTGGTGCGGTCTTTTCTGGAGATCTTGTAGCCTTCGGGGATGGCGGTAGCGATGTCTGGAGCAGAGGAGGCGTTCATCCATGTCTCCGTGATGAAGGCGACGTCCGGGGCTGTGGAGTCCAAGAGGTCCCAAAGTTCAACGGCGTGCTTGTGGACGGAACGAGCATTGATCAGGATGCACTTGAGGTGGTTGATGGCGCGTGGGCTTGTGGTCGTGGTAGTTGCGTGGTGGAAGATGCGTTTGCAGGAGTTGCAGGCGAAGGGTCCATGGGTGCGTTTGGGGTGAGCTAGGAAGCAGGTTTTGGAGCGCCCTGGGTTGAGGGCGTGGAGGGTGGTGGGGTCGTAGCGGATCAGCGGGGCTTGGGGGAGCTGGGGACCAGGGGTCGTGGCGCTGGGCGCGGGCCAGGCGCGGACGGGCGCAGACGGGCTTGCCTCTGGCACGCCTCTGGCACGCCAGCGGCGTGCCCGCTGCGCGCGCCCGCTGCGCAGTCGCGCAGCGGCCGCCATAAGAGGTAGGAGGGGGGGGAGGGGTCAGCTGGGGGCGAATGGGAGCTGGGGGGCGGGGGCGTGCAGGAGGTCGCGGCGGGAAAGCTCGAGGGAGGGGGGGACAGGTAGACTGAGAGGAGCTGGGGGAGGGGGTTTAGGGTGGAGGAGGGTGAGTGTTAGGAGGTTTGGAGATTAGGGAGAGAGATAGGAGTAGGGTTGTGGAGATAGGGGAGGGGGGGTTGTAGAGGTGGGTGAGGGAGAGAGGTAGAGTGAGAGGATAGGGAGATAGGTAGTAGAGGGGGTGGCGGGAGGGGGGGAGAGATAGAGAAATAGATAGAGAAAATAGATAGAGAAGTCGATAGATAGGGAAATAGATAGATAGACAGATAGGTAGGTAGGAGGAGGTGGAGAGTGGGGGAGTTAGATAGTGAGATAGGGAGCTAGAGAGATAGGAAGATAGGAGGAGTGAGGGAGGTAGATAGCGAACGGGTTAGCTAGGGGTGAGAGAGGGGGAGGCGAGTGAGGGAGGGGGATGAGGAAGGAGCAGGAGGGCAGGCTCGGGGGAAGAAGACGGAGGAGGTAGAAGAGCCGAAGACAGGAGAACAGAAGACAGAAGAACAGAAGACAGAAGAACAGAAGACCGGAAGAGCAGAAGACAGAAGACCAGAAGACCAGAAGACAGAAGAACAGAAGAACAGAAGAACAGAAGAACAGAAGAACAGAGAAGAACAGAGAAGAACAGAGAAGAACAGAGAAGAACCGAGAAGAAGAACACAGAAGCACCGAGAAGAACAGAGAAGAAGAACACAGAAGACCGGAAGAACACAGAAGAACAGAAGGGAAGAACAGAAGAACAGAAGAGAAGAACAGAAGAACACAGAAGAAGATTGCAGAGGGGGAGCGAGGAGGAAGAGACAGAGAGGAGGAAAAGAAGCAGGAGCAGGAGAGAAGGTGAGTGGCGCGGGGCAGGGCGAGGGGCTGGGAGGAGGGGGGTACTTCAGTTAGGTGGGTCTCAGGAACACAGGAACTCGGGAACTTGGAGGAGCTGCAGCGGCAGGGGGAGCGACCTACCCTTGGGTCAAAGTTCTTAGCCATGTTGCGCAGATACCTAAGGCTGGCACACCTCCCATTATGCACTGAACGTCTACCTCTTACATAAGCAAGTATTCCTACTATTCAATTTGTCATCATCCACTTTCGTCAGGATCCTAGGTTTAATCTTACTGTCTGTTCATCTGCCATACTCCTCAGAGAGCACAGCACTCCAAGGGCACCATTTGTTGGTTAGCAGTGTTCTTTAGAAACCTTAAATAAAAACTTAAATAAAATGTAACCTGTCTGGAATATTAACATGGGTGGGAGTTAAGCATGATTTACTACAGTGAGTTGTAACAGGGGCTGTGTCACAAGGTAAAGTATTTCTTACAAAAGTATGTTTGGAATAAACAAAAGGAATTCTATAACAAATTCTTGAAAGGGAAGCTGACAAATGAGATAATACTTTAGAAGATGCAAATTTAAGGTGCAACAATCACCTCAAGCCTAGGGGTGTGCAAAATTCACATAATTTGCTTTCTCATAATTAGATGAAATTTCATAAAAATTACATAACATTCTGCGTAACCTTGTAAAATGCAAATCCGGCATTTTGAGCTGTAGTGAGGTGCAAAAAGCATCCTTTTGTCAATTTGTGAGGTGAGGATACATTTTGAGCTAAAGTAAATATTGGAAAAAAACAAAAGCACCCATTCTGTGGTTCCTGTTTATTTACAGTACATTTTTACCACGAATGGTGCATTTGCATTACATTTGTTAACATGAATAGCACGTTCACTGTAAATTTTCATCATTATGGCACGTAATTATATGAAGTGGTGTATTGTTTAATTTTGGTAAATTCATGTAACTAGTGTAACACGAAATTCCTCAAATTACGCAAATGATGCCATTGTCATTTATATTTCAGCCAGTTTAACTCATGTCCCTGCCCCAACATACTAACACTACCTTAACTTTAAACACATGCAAAAAGTATTAGGGATTTACAAATGTGTTCAAGCTAAAAATACAGATGAAATATAATATGAAATATTGTTAATGACTTCATACACACCACCTCCACCCTCATATATTTATTTGCACAATCAAAACAAAACCCTGTCTCACCTTCGTCCACACAATTTCATATGAAAACACAACCACAATCACACAGTCATTAGCGCTACATAGTATAGACGAAAAAAGAACCTTTATATGCATTCTACAACATGCACCCTCACAGCTGCATGCTTACCTTCAAACACAGTAACATGCACATATATAACCAAGATCAAATGCCCTACAAACATCAACCTACACTCACACACATAATTATATGCCAACACACCTAATGGGATATATCCAAACACACACGATTGTGCACACTCACAACGACCATGAAACAGCAATACACAAACCATCATATTCCAACACACTGATCATCACACAGGCACTGTATGCCCATGCTATGTAGTGCAACTGCAAAACTTAGTCAAGCAATAATTAATTATTTTACACACCCACAAATATTATAAAATATTGTCTCAAATATTAATTGTGTTGTCTCACCTACTAACATATACCCATGCAGACACAAATACCAACACCACAACTAGCATCATACATCAAGACACATAGCCACAATGTGGGCCCACAAATGTTCCTTGAACCTTGGTTCACGGACCTTTCGGCAATTATTGGTCAGATATCTCCAACTTGATTGACAAGTCACTTGAATTTGGGGTTTCCCGGGGCCCTATTCTAATGATAATTTCTCAAAAACTACTGAATGGATTTACACCAAACCAAGTCAATGCACTTCCTTCTGTGTATATCCACTTTCAAGTTCAAATTTAGTATGTTTAATTCCAGCCTTTTTATGTCACAAATAGCAAATAATCCTATGGGAGTTCAAATGGGAAATGCCACTTCTTTGACCTCTGTTTCCTTTGGCTATACGCTTGAATGAACTGAATAAAAATTGACACACAGAACCATGCAGATGATCTTCTTTGTTTGAGAATGATGTGTGCTGATTTAGGAAACCCACCAAAGTTTAAAAGTTCAACATTTATTTTGGGGAAGTTAGCTTTGAAGGTTGTTTTCTTCAAAGTTCAGTTATTAATGGGCACTGTTTGGAATTAGAAAGTGCAATGTATTTGCTAATGGCTGGAGGCTACATGTGACAACCTTTTGTTTTGTTACTGATAGTTGAAAGACCCCCAGCTTACCAGATTGGATGTGAAATTAACATTTTCAAAATCCAAGTGGAAAAGAAGTTATTACATTCTAGAGAATACATGCTCAAAGAATTCAGAACAGAGAAGGTGCTGCAAACACTGACTGGGTCTGAGGATGCTAGTCAGTGTGTGGCAAACAAAGATGAGTCTCCCTTTCAGAGTTACAGATCTTTCATAGTGGGCAGACAAACAAGTACAAAATCTGTGCATCTGCTTGCCAAGCAATGAGACCTAAAAATGGAATGCTGTGCTGTAGTTACTTAACAAATATATTAAACTTACACATTGTGAAGATAAAATGGTTCCAGAACACACCGCAACGCAATGGTAACATGAGACGTCATTTATTTTCTCTAAGTCAAAAAGCTTGCAAGCAATGCAAAAGGGCTCACTGGGATCACAAAAATAAATCTCACACTGAGACCACAGCTAACAAAAGTAGAGAAATTACTTAAACCAGAACTTAGCACAGCCAGCCCCTGCACCCAACACTCTATATGTGACCAATATCCACAGTGCACAACCCTGTGTCCACAACTCTGCTGGCAGGCAATCCCTATATTGCATGGCCTTCAGCCCTAGACCCTGTCATCTGGAGAGCCTCTGTGCCCAACTCTCTGTGGAAGGCCATCCAGCAGGGGTGCACATCTTTTGACTGTAAACAGAGGTAATTGACCACAGGGCCTAACCTCCAGTCTGGTGCTGCTCCATCCCTCCATGGGTTTCCAACATCTGCAACACACAACCTTTGGTCATGTGCAGTTCGTTTTTTTACAGTTCTTGGCCGACAGTTGAGTGCTTTGACAACCCACTGCAGCCACCAATTGTGAATACATGTAGCCTTTGGCCAAGTGCTGTGGGTTGGCTTCAGGGCCTTCCCTCCAAAAGACACTATGCCCAACTCTCTGTGGGCAGCCAAAACCCCCAGCACACAGCCATCAGCCATGTGCAGCATGGTTTTGCCGCAAGGCCTGAGCTCTAGCCTTTATGGATGTGCAACCCAGGGGTTCTGATGATAACAACATAAAACTTAAGTCCTAAAGTCCATGGAGTGTGTATTTTTCTTCAGAACTCAGTGAAGGCAGAATCATTTTTAGGGTCGAGCCTGCGTTGCAGGCGCTCACGCATGCTATCGCAGCGAGACGCTTTAGTTATTAGAAAAGGGCTCGGAGCCCTGTCAATGTCATGTCAGTGTGTTTGATTGGTTCATGGGCTTGCCTAGTAAAATCTGCTTGCTTTCATTAGTGGAAGGCATGCACACGTCATGCCTTTTCCGGTGGTTAACCCTCCTCGAGCGCAGCGATCAAGTACAGAAAACATGCGAGGCTCGCTGTTTTCTGTCGGATCGTGGACTACTTTTTCTCTATTTTCCTAGCGCGATTTCGCTTGGCAGAAGTCGAGCGCTTTACACAGTTAATTTCACTTTTTCGGGTTACGTACATAAAAACACCTTTGCCGATAGATGAAAAGTCGGGTTAGGAGTTTACAACGCGATCAGCTCTAACATGAGCAAACGCGAGACCCGTTGCATTGCAAATGCTTGTTTCAAATGTAATCAACTGTGTATTTCTATAATACTTGTCTATTTTTGGGTTGATAGCTAGAAAAGGTGTATTTTATACAAACAAGCATCTGTAGTTAAAAAAGAAAATAATGCTTCAAATTTGGATTAATTACCAAAGCAGAGTCTTACTACCTTGAAAACTCATGGAAAGGTATGTTTATTTATAATTAAGAATATTACATCTATTGTGAACCTAAACTTACATATATATAGTTATAGTAGTTGCTTTTCTGAATTTAATATTTTTGTGGGCCAATATGGAAATCTGAATATTTTCACATACAATCGACCAAAGAATATATTATGTTGCCAACACTAAGGGGCATATTTACAAGTCTCTGGCACCTCCTTGGTCCGCCCTAGTGTCACTTCTTTTTATGCTAAGGAGGCCCCCACTGTGTGCCATATTTACAAAGTGGTGCAATGCTTGCATTGCACCACTTTGTAACCCCTTGTGGCACATTACAGCTGCACCAAGTGTAATGTATGCAAAGGTGTGTTCCCACACAAGAAGGCCCCAAAAAATGGCAGTGAAATTTACAAGATTTCACTGCGCCATTTTTTCTGTCATTTTTATCTCCTGCCCAGGCCAGGCGTAAAAGTGTCATTCCTATAATCCCATAATTACCTATGAGCATCCCTGTGCTTTGCTGGACTAGTGCCACAATTTATGGCGCTAATCTAGCACAGCGTCTCAATAGAGACAGAGATTATGACGCTTATGTGCTAACATGTGCCTCTACATGTAGTGCTGTATCTTTGCTATCAAGGATAAAAAGTGAGTCACCAAAGTAATCACAATATTCACTTATAGGGGCACATGATATTAAATCTAATATGGACTCATTAAAGGGAGGTAAGAAGAGTTGCATTGTGGGATTCCTACAGAGTTATTCACCTATATCACTTGGATAAAGCTGGCAAAGGCATGCATGTTCTTTTTTTAGAGCTTTGTGCAGGTCAATTGTTACATATTGAACTGCAAACTATTATAGGTTTATTTTTAAATGTCTAAACATTTCCAGGTTGAGAACTTAGGGGAATATTTAACATTGCGTTGCTTCGCCCTTGTGCCACTCAAGTGGATGCAGGGGTGACGCAACTATTAAGTCAGATTTATCAAACCATGCAAGGCCACCTTGCATGGCCTTGCATGGCTTGATAAATCTAGAGTAATACAATGCATTGCAAGTTGCTGCTTTGCGTTACACTTCTCCAGGTAGGTGTTCCATGGGTGGAGCCTGGGTGTTCCCAGACTTGCCAACACTGGTAAACTTGGGAATGCGTCAAAATGCTACGCTTCCCAGGGGAGGCGCAACAAGGAGAAATATATTTCGCCTCATTGTCCACTCTTTCTGCATTAAATGTAAAAAGAGGCAAATGCCTCTGAGGATTGTTTTTGTGACGAATCAAAATCTCCAAATACTTGTTCAAATTGTTACTGTGTTTGATATACTTGAATACTGCCTTTGGTATGAAACAGTATTCTGTTTGTGTTTTTTTAAATATTTGTTTGCATGATACATATTGAGATATGTATTTTGCCGTAATTAAACTAAACATATTTATAAAAACCAAAGTCTAAATACCAACTCTTCCGCCTGAGCTATACAAGCGTGCAAAATAAGTTCATGGGTGATTCAAATAAGCCCAGCCCTGCGACTACTTTCCATTCTACACATTGTTTTATAAAAACAATCCTCAAAACTGATTACAAGATATTTACACTCTTTGCAAAGCGCTTTGACCTTAAGAAAATCAATATGTCATGATTTAAAAATCCTTTTGAACTATCGTGGCGATGTTTTAAAAGTCAGCTACCCGTTCGTATTACACCCTAGATGAACAATTATAGTGCATCAGCTTGCTGTAGCAAGGGGGGTGAGCGCGCGGCGCTTCCGGGTGGAGCATGCTACAGAATGGACACATCAGGCACGCTATCCCACAGTTAAAAGCAAGAACGATAATTTAAAGCATGTCTCGTGTGTTCTGATTAGTCCTAGACTGGAGTATTTCACACGCGTTGTGCACAATGTAAAATAAATGTCTCTCACGGACTACTTTCAAGGATATAATAGTTCTATTTAATGGTATATACACATTAAACATGTGCATGCATTACTTATTGCATGTTGTATGCATCCAGTCAGTTTTATCGAAACAAAGTACTACAGTATCACCTCTCTAGTGTTTCGCTAAAATTTGCAGTTTATAAATTTGCACCAGAGTTTGGCATCGAAAAGTAAAATATAATTGACGCTAGCGGCAATTGGAGCTGAAAAAAAGATCATTAGTACACCATTAAAAAAAGCATAATTGAATTAAAATATCTGTATGCCAAAGAATTCCAGAAGTTGGGAAGTGCATGCATATGTGATACAAATGCGTTATTTCACAAGGTGCCGCACTGCCAACAAGCTAACCGCAAGTAATGTGCAGACGTTTATACTAAAGGCAGACTAATGACTACAAATTAAATTACTGTTGCAGGAAACTCACAGGGGTGCTGTGTACATAGGACTGCAATTCCTATATATCATACTTTGAGTGTATTGCTAGGTTCGGTTATTTTAACTGAAGATCTACTTTCATAACATTTTTTTGCCTTTTTTGAAGTTGAATTCGGTCATTTTTAGACACAAGTCTTAGTGTTATTTCATTAGTCAATATAGCCTTTCACATATTATTTAAGCGCGTATCGCTAAAACCCCTACATATTATGTATATTTCGAGAACGCTGTGGCTTACGATTCTTTTAAATCGTGACATGAAATTTTATTCGTTTACGCAATTTCCCTATATTAAATTTGACACGTAACTTTGTTATTATTATTGTTTGCTGTGGAAATAATCTTTTAAAACGTGACACGCGATATTTAAGTGTCTGAAAAAAATAAAAAAAAATACACATTTGAAGTCACATGCCAGCAGCAGCAGGGCTTTGAAATGGCCCATTATTCATGACATTGCTGCCGCCCAGCGTTCACTGAAAATATGTCAGTCTCTTATAGAAAACGAAGGTTTGCAGCTGTAAATGTCACTGAATATGCCATACTCTTACATATTTTAGTTTATCGTTGCTTTACTTAAAATAGCTGTAAAGTAAAAGGGCATAAATAATCTAGTGATCAAAACGCCAAAACCTAAGGTAATATCCCTTATCCCAAATCGCAGGTTTATGAAAATTGTATGCAAGCACTTGAAGTGTTTGTATAGTTAATAAACAAGCTTTTTACATGTCTTTTGCGTACTCGTTTAAATGTTGCCTAGAAAGAATGCCAAGCGAAGGAGACCACAGTATAAAAGTAGAACGCACAATCCTCTTTTAAGTCACACTTTCAAGCCAAATAGTAGCCAATGTTTCCCTTTTCATCAGCCTTTAACCCGTGAACATCGATTCACCAAAATGCCAAAGGTAGTGGGTAATGTAGTGTTGGGGGCAGTGGCGTAGCGTGGGGGGTGAAGGGGGGGCCGGCCGCACCGGGCGCAACATCTTGGAAGAGACTAAATCCACGGGTTAGGGGGCGCAAATTACTTGCCTTGCCCTGGGTTAGGGGGCGCAAATTACTTGCCTTGCCCCGGGTGCTGACAACCCACGCTACGCCACTGGTTGGGGGCACCTAGGCTCTCATGCTACTGAAATCACTGATGCAGACAAAGTAGCATGGTCGTAAGAACTGGTCATGGGAACATGCTTCTCGCCCTTTTTATTGACAGGGTCACCTGACTTGTGACACCTGTGTTGGGTAGGTGTGGGGTGTGAGTGTAAGTCCATCCCTCAGCCGCGTGGCTGGTGAAACACTAGAATGTGTCCAGCAGGACACTACAGCCCATATTTATACTTTTTTAGTGTTGCAATTGCACCTCTTTTTGAAGCAAAAGTGGCGCAAACTTACAGAATACAATTGTATTTTGCAAGTTTGCACCACTTTTGCATTAAAAAAATGACGCAAATGTGGTGCTAAAAAGTATAAATATGGGACTACATCCCTCCCAAACTTTATTGAGGAATGAAACAACAAAGTCCAACCTGTGGGAGAGAAACAAAGACACAAAATATATATACAGAGTCTCTTCATGTAGTCCACCTGACCTGCAGCATGGAACAGGTGCAACTGGGCACTCAGCATCACAGCACGCCTCCATTGTTCAACCAGTCTGTGCTGGACACGAACAGCAGTGCAGATGTCATCCGGATACGTCAGTCCCTTGTCCCAACCTCACAGTTTGCTGGGGATTGTTGGTCCGGTCCCACCTCGGCTCATGTTGTCAAAGTCTATGTACAACTTCTGTCTGATGCGGTTGCAACTGGAGCAGTGGGGAGTCTACTGTACACATTTCTGGAAGGCATTTTGGCTCTGGAGATTGTCCACCTTCTAAGACTGCAGATGACATGATGGCCTGGTGCACCTGGGAGTCCAGCGGCAGAGCAACGGCAGTCTTCCCTTTCGTGTTAGACTTCCATTGAACAGGAGTCTCCTCGAGGCCCTCTGGCGGGCTGCTATGGGACTGTGTGGACTGTGCCGGCCTATCGCAGGCCCAGCAAAAGTGTCGCAGAGGAACAGCCTACAGGACCACATACTAATCTTGCATGGACCCACAAGGGTGGTTGATGCAGGGTCAGTTTGCTCGAGCCATCAGGATTCAGGTTCTCTGGCCATAGTGCAAAGTCTTTGGGTGACCAGTCTCTGTATGAGACCTCTGTGCTTCCTGATGCCTATCGTGGAGCTGTCTCAGATGCATTCTCTCGCAGTGGGATTCCTCTCTCACCAGAAGTTGTTGGAGGCCCTTGCCTCTGGATTGCCGTGGGACTGCATGGGCTGTGCGGGCCAACGTATGCCTCGCCAAAGGAGTCGTTCTGAACTCCCAACTGGGCCACGTCCAAGTCTTGTGCAATCCCAAGGGTGGATGGTCCAAATGGTCTGGTCTGCTGTCACCGGCAGGTGTCTGGTTCACGGGGCTCATGGAAGGTGTTCAGGTGGTAAGTTTCCATTTTGCCACATATGCCTGGTCAGCATCAATTCTTGTTGCTGACTCTGGCTCCACTCGGGTGGTGCTGTGCTCCTTTGGTGGTTGGGCGATGCACCTCATGATGATAATGATCTGTTTTTCATCCTTCTGCAGATCAAACAGGTGGTGGCATCTTCGTCGGCAGAAGGATCACTTGATGGACGTCGTGGCCACTGGCGGTCTTGCGTGGCCTGTGCAGTTGGCGACAGGGATGACATTGCAGCCAAGCAGCCGGTGACAAGTGGCAGGACGGTCGCACTGAGAAGCGTGGGGATCCACCCGCGTAGCTGTCTTCAGTGACGTCTGCTCACCCCAGTGGCTGTTTTGTGCTGATGGATACCTTCTCATCTGCTCGCACGAGTCCTCAGTTGTGTCGCTCTTCTTCCTTCTACTTGCACATCTGTGAAGGAGTTGATCTGTGGTGAGACCGGGCTGTCACACTCCTCTCTTCTTCTTGTCCTTTCGCATTGTGGCATTGTGCCACACTACCTTCTCCTCTTACCTCCTCAGTGTGGCGTCGTGACACAGGTCGCATGCTGACTCACATGGACCTTCCGCTGCACCTCTGCCGGTGCATCTTGCTCTTCGTCCTCGATGTGGCGTTGTGCCACAGGTCGAATGCTGCGTCATATGGACCTATCACTGCACCTCAGCCGGTGCATCTTGCTCGGTCGCAGCCTGTTGCAGCCTGTGTCCTGCGGGTAGGACTTGATCCACTCACCCATCTGACCTCTTGCAGGTCTGGTCCATTCCCGGATCCTCTTGGTGGACTGCATCTTGGCAGGAGGGCCACTGTTCTCTTCCTCCATCTCTCACTCGAGGGCACCACTTTTGGGCCTAGAGACTGCACTGTTGCAGCGCTCACTCCTGCCTCCATCTGCTTGGCAGGGTTGGTCAGTTCTGCTGACCTGCTCAATGATGGGCCAGTGGTGGCCATCTTCTGAGACTATGTGGCCAGCTGGCACGGCCTCTTGTCCCGTGCGTTATGTAACGCTCTCTGGTGCTCTCTCCATCTTCTCGGGCTCCTGCCCATGTTGTCAGTATTGGTGGCACAGCTCTCTGTGCACCTCTGACATTGTCTCTTTTACTTCTGGGCCTGACATGTCCCTCTCTTGTCTTGTGGTGATGTCCATCACTGCTGGGCCATATGGCGTTCTTTCAGCGATGGCAGCGGACAGCCGCCAGGGGCTACGCAGGCCATGCACGCTCTCCTAGTGCCTTGCGTGACACTTCAGTCCATTTCTCACTGTTGCAGCTTGGCTGGGACAGCTGCCGTCTTCTCCTTCGCTGTGCAGTGTCGTAAACATCGTTCGAACCTTCTGTGCCATTTCCGTTCACTCGGGCACTGTTGGTCTAGAGCAGTCACTCTCTGGGGTGTTGCTGTAAACTTGCCTTCAACACAGCTTGTTTCCCTGTTAAGAACAGAAACAAGGGTGCAGTACCTACTTTAGCCACTAGATGCCACTGTGGCGCTTCTTCGCAGTTGAAAGACAGTCTTTCCTCCTAGGGGCATCGTTTGTTGCAATCAGACGCCGGAGAGGAGCCATGCTGCCTGGGAGGATTTCATCAGGCTTGAGGGGCCTGCAGGAGCTGCAGGTAAGTGCTATTTTATTCTTTTCCACTTTTTTCTTATCTTTTCTTCATTTTTTTTTCTCTGTCCTATTGTAATATTATTTAAATGTCTTGTACAGCCTTGTGGTGAAGAGGCAGGCAAACTGCACGAAAGTCAGTGAGGCAGGGTGGGGGTTCTGGGCACTTTGATTCTTCTTAGGTGCATGTTGGCACCTCTCCCCTTCCATCCAAGCATTGCTGGGTGGCTTTTTTTTTGGAAGGGGCAGGGCCCTGGGCACTTTTCTTTTACTTTGGTGCCTGTCAGTACCTCTCGCACTTTCCTCCTCACATGTGGCCGCAGCAGCCTTCCTGCACGCTGCAGGAGGTGCTTCTGGCATGATTATTTGGATGAGGGGGGGCGGCCCTGGGCATTTTTCTGTCTTCTAGTAGTGCATGGCAGCACCTCTCCGCACAGCAGTACCTTTTCATGCATGGCTGCAGCGGCATTTCTCACTCTGCGGGTCACGTTACCTTCTTGGGGGTGGAGATGGGGGCGGGAGTGGCCAGCCCCGGCCAGTGTTTGATGCTCTTGTTCAATATTTCACGGTGTGCGACAGCACCATTTTACCTTCTCATCAGCTTTCCTTCATGTTGCGGGCCGCGCATCAGCTGACACGGGGGCGGCTATGGGGCATGTTCACTCAACTCTTCATTGGTGCTCAGCAGCACCACTCGCGGACGCGTCAGCCCTTCTTGATGCTGAAGGCCGTTTTTGGTTTTCTTCCACGGGGGAGGGCGCTGTGGGCACTTCGCACCTCGTGCCTTGTTTGGTGCGAGGCAGCACCGTAGCGTTTTCTACTTTGTGGCGACTGCAGCCGTATTGGCAGTGCTGCAGGCCACTATGTGTTCTTTGGTGGGTCGCCAGCACCTACCAATTCTCCATGCACTGGTGGGGCTGGGGCTGCGACACCTTCCTATCCCTCCTACTGCTCTTCCTGCACCGGTCGCTGTCGTGCTGCCAGGAGACATGGGGATGCTTTATGCAGAGGCATTCTTTCCCCCCACGACCAACATCAAAGTTCCTGTCTGCAGCCACGCTTTGTTGTACCCACTCATTGCCATTGTAGTGTTGGGGGCCCTAGATCATCATGCTACTGAAATCACTGACGCAGACACAGTAGCATGGTCATAAGAACTGGTCATGGGCACGTGTGCCCAGCCCTTTTTATTGGCAGGGTCACCTGACTGGTGACACCTGTGTTGGGTGGGTGTGGGGTGTGAGTATAAGTCCAGCCCTCAGCCGAGTGACTAGTGAAACACTAGAATGTGTCCAGCAGGACACTACAGGTAATATGCCAGTTAACCGTTATTTTCATTCACACATACATGCTTACACATGCACACACATTCACACATACACACACACTCGCTCTCATAATAACATACTCATACCTGCAAGCACGCACACAACATACATTTAAAAGTGTTTTTTACTCACTTCAGCTGCTTGTGAGCTCCAACCACGTCCACAAGGATGCCCTGCCCTTGTGCTCTTGGAACTGATATTTTCATTATTGAGGTCAGGGGTCACAAAACCAGTGCTGAGGGTCCCATGGGTCAAGCCAGTGGTTGTAGCTGCAACCCCTAAATGCAGTGGCAGCCGCTGCAAATATCAAGGGGTGTGGGAACACAAATAATAAAATCAAATTTAAAAAAAGTCTTACCGTTTCTACTGCCTCCGCCATCTCCTGCTGCCTCTCTCATCGCTCCTTTCCTGTTCTGGTGTCCTAGCATTCACTGGGACACCAGAAGAGGCTCCCAGTAATCCTGGTGCTGCTTTCATGCCAAAGCTAGCATGAAAGCAACACCAGGATTAGTCTGAGCAGTTCGAAATGCAGCTCAAAGACAACCCTGGGGCCTGAGCAGTTTCTCCAGCCCAGCTGTGTACACAGCCGGTCTGAAAAAACCTAAGTGCCCATGGGTGTTTGGCCGGCCTTCTTAGGCCGGTCAAACACACATGCACACTTAGGCCCATATTTTTGAAAAGTTAGCGTCCCATTAGCATCGTTTTTTGTATGCTAAAGTGGCGGTAAGTTAACTCCATATTTATATTTTGCCGCTAGACCCATCTAGCCTCAAAATATTGGAGTTAATGTCATTTCTAGAAAGCACCAAACCACCTTGCGTCAATGAGATGCAAGGTAGGCGTTCCCTTCCTAAAAATGGTGCCAAACCCCTAGCGGTATATTTACCTCCCGACGCAAAACTGATGTGCAACTGGGAGACAGGCCTAAATAATGGTGCTAAGCCGCTTGGCGCCATCATTTAACGCCTGTCAGATTAGGTGCTAAAGTGCAGATAGTCCCATTTCCATGGAGAAACACCATAAAATGGGCACAAAGATGCCCACCCCAAAAGCCCAAGCAACACCACCACCCACACCATGAGGAGACTACTGGAGAGAGGACCCCATCCCTGGTAAGTATAGGTGAGTATAATTTTTTTTTGTGATGTGCTTTTGGGGACTCCTTACACAGGGCTCCCTGCCTGGCACTGGGTATGTAGGGCTTGCCCAGGGGACACTCATCCTATGCAGTGGGCATTGGGGTGGAGGTCATGACTCCTGTCTATACTTAGGCAGTAGACAGTAGACATGTTTTAGCTATTCGGGCTTCAAAAATGATTTTGGGCTGACTAGCAGCAGATATTTTGCCACTAACCATCCTAGCCTCTCGTGCCATTTCCCCAAGTGCCATCCCTCACCGCCTAGGGTCTTTTTTTGATACGCTAGTCATTCATTAGCGCCATCGTGCATCATTTTATAAATATGGCTCACGGGTGGCATTAGGGAATGGCGTTAGCTGGCGTTAAAAAAATTACGTACAGTTGTGCATCATTTTTCATAAATATGGGCCTTAGTGCACTCACTTCTATGTGTACTGCAAATCGTCATTTTTTAATGATTGTTTATATACAGGAAGATACACCTTCCAGCACATAAACAATCATTAATGGCCTTTTGCTCTTTCTATGTATGCTACAGAATGCAGCACACATAGAAAAGCAAAAACAAGGAGGAATAAAATTATTTCTCCTTGTTGTGCCATTCTAATGCCACACGTAGGTTGGCATTAGTTTATGGTGCTACCACAGATTTAGGCCTCCTTGTAAATCTGTGGCAGCGTCAAAAGCAATGGGTGTTGCAGTGGAGAGCCACAGCAACACCCATTGCACGCCCCTCTGATGCAGAAAACTGCATCGGTTGGGCCCACATTTACAAGGTGGCATTAAGCCACAAAAAGTGGCTTACCACAACCTTGTATATGTGCTCAATGCCTCCTTATAAATATGGTGCAGTGAATAGTGCCACTGGAGCGTCACTAAAAATGATGCTTTGGTGGGGCTACAACCTTGTAAATCTGGCCCATAGTCTCTTGGAGAAAGAGGATAAGAACCTTCCAGCCTTACTACAAAATCAGCCTTGCTTCCTCAGAAACCACAGCTGTTGCTATAGCAGAATACATGTCAGGCTGGTTTGGTTGAGCTCTCAACCTCTGGTAAATATTTTAGTATATATTTTTGTGTGGGCTTAAACTCTGCCCACTGCTTTTCATTTGTTTCAGTGTCCTTAAAATTCCTTCCTTTGCTAGTGGTCAGTCCCGCCTCTTTGTCCCTCCTTTTGACTTTGTTTCCTCCCACCGGAGCAGGGACAATATCTTTACACTTTGGTTGCTTATCTGTCATTTTAGGGACTATTTTATTATTTATTTTCTTCTCGTGTTACACTGTGAGTGCGTGTTTAGCTCAGGACGGTAGCTGCTTGTATTTTATTGCAACATTCGTCCCTCCCACCTCCACCCAAGCGGAAAAAGACCAGCTGTTGTGCTCCAATAGGAACTGCGCTGCGAGTGCAGGCACGCTCTCTCCTTAAAGAGAAATGGCATGTGGGTCAGGACCTTCTTTTTAAAATTTGAATGAGCACTTCCCTTATGGGGTTTTGATTCTCTGGCTCATCGTGGCGCCCGCTTCATCTTTCAACATTGGGATGTATTTTTACTGTCAATTAACATACTTTTAAACTTTAATTCTTGTTGGATGTTTAGGCACTGGTATATTGAGTTATTTGCCCAGAATCACAGGATGTTGAGTCGATACTGAAGCACAAATCCTGTTACTCAAATCCAAAGCCTGCAGCTCTGACCCCTAAGCCACATGCTCTCCCCTTCACCCCGCTGCTGCTTTTAGACTCACCTCCCGCCCACCCATTTCTTCGTGTTGCAGTCCCCATCCCTCTCCCACCCTCCACACTTGTTTATCGAAGCAGTTTCTTTTGGAGGGAGCTCCGTGCATGCGCTGAGGTGGGGGTCTTCAGAAATGAAGGGGGTCAGTGGATATTTCCATGTCAACAAGTAACTCTGCTTCATGCCACTTGAGATGTCTACCATGAAGGATTCACATAGAGAAGCTGTTGAAAGCCCAGAAGGCACTGGCCTCTCAAGCACTAGATTTCTGGTACTGCAGCTAGTAGGACAAGACAAGGCTGGGACATGCAAACCTTCAGAACCATGGTGCAGAAGGGGAAGTGCTGCCTGCTCCAGGTACAATGATATAACACACGTCCCTTGTGTGTAGGTTCTGCATTATTTACTCCACCTGCGGCTCGGCACTGCTGCCTCTCAGGGAGTGATGTCATGCCAATCTAGTAGTTGGATCCTATTTGACAACAGTTCAACTTGTTTTTTAGGGAATAAAATAGTGACTTTCCCTATATCAGGGATGCATCTTTCTAACAGAAAAACATACTTTTGTATGGACAGAAAACTGTCCAATTTCAGATATTTTCTTGAAAAACTGATATGCTGGTGTGTAAAAAGCATACTGATACAGTGAAAAGAGCAGCTCACGCTTTTAGAACACACAGGAGAGGCTGGCTAGGACAAGGCTATGAATTGAACCTATGCATTTTCTTCACATTTGCTGTGTTGGGGCTGATTTTGTGCGTTCAATTCACATTTCTCAGAAATACATGCTTCGTATAAAGCTGGATCTTGCAGGATGTGGCCATTGGCATTTGAACTTGAGTTTTTAGTTTTTTTTTTTCTTTCCAGCAGAAGCACATTGCTTTTGCTGCTTATATTACATGTGCCAGAGACAAGAATGCATAATTGTGAGCTATGTCAGGCAGTGTGTTTTGAGCTCCCAGAGGAAAGCTTGCTGCTCACTGATCCTGTTTGAACAAGAATACAAATAACTTAAGGAGCTCCATCTGTGTACAGGACATCTTGAAGCAGCTCTTAGGCAAAATCGCAAATAACTTTGAAGTTGTTACCTGTCCGTGTAAGGAGTTCACCCAGTGCTTCTGGTAGAAAGAAGAAAATAAAATGATAAGTACATGTATCCCAAGGAAAAGCCGGGTCTTCAGGGCCTCTTCAAACCTGTCACAAGACACATGATTATGTGTGGCATGCTTTTCTGCAGAATACTGATTTAATATGCGTCATTTTAAAGAGAGTGCACAAGTCACACAGCCAACCAAACATCCAAGATTTTAAAAGGAGAACTACACTATATATAATAAAAGTGTGCTCTGGGGAAAATTCCCCTCCCCCTCTTCATGGCAGGATGTCATCAGCAGCTGGTTAGCTGTATAGCACCTTATGCCACCATAAGTGTCTCAGATCTCTGCAAAAGAGGTTGCTGCTGTGCCGCCCTCATATTGATGTTTTCTGTTCCCTAACATGCTGTTGATGTCTTATTTGTAAAAAAATACTTTTCTGCTTATTTTCCCATTATTGAACATAAATAAAGTTTTAACTCAGCTATTATCAGATGTGCATGGAAATATATACCAAGCTGTACTATATGATGCACACCCAACAGTGACATTCTGCTCCTCATGCCCACTATTAAACTATGAATTCTCAAAATAGAGTGTTGTTTACAGACATTCTTAATAAAACTGAGCTTGAGCGCATGTGTGTATGGTGAGAGATTGTGAAGATGGAGTTGTTTGACTTTTTTTGTAACCCGACACGTTTGTGGTGAGCTGATTGTGGTTCCTGTTTCAGGTGCCAGTGTAATTATGGGACAGACCGAAAGGCTTTCTTTAGGAGCAGACAGATGAGGGCATACAGCTGTGGGAAGTTGGCTTGGACCAGCATCAATAACTCCATTTTAGGATGGCATATCTCTGAGCAGCTAAATGAAAAAGCCCTGATAAGAGTGTTTTGTCAAGACTTCTTTTTTCCAGACAGAAGGAAAACAGTTATCCGCATTAGCTAATGTTCAAGAATCTTCTTTCATGTGTCACAACCTATTTGCTTTTACAAGCATTGTATTGTCCTGCCACTGCAGTATTGACAAAATATCACTGTGGCTATATGTCTACAGAAATTCTAGCGCTGTCCTTCAAAGCTTGTTTTTTTGATTTTGCCGGTGGTGGGAGGTCCACATTGTATTAACCAGAACCTTGCACAGATTCTCCAAGCTTGTCCTACACAGAGGGGGTATACATTTTCATTACTACATGTTTGACCACAATTGAAGGAGGTAACCTTCTTCAATTTCTTCCATGTCTTGCTGTATGAGGTGGTGTTTGTTTTGCTGCATGACAACCGGCTGATACGACCTGTTTGCTTAAGATCTGATGGTACTAAATACTTCAGTAACTTTCATGGACACACCTCTTTTACTTTCCTAACTACTGTTTGCATGTAATTAGTGCAACAAGTGGTGCCTGTGGTTTGAAGCAAATTGGTAGCTCTGGATTTTGATAAATGTTCTGTTGAGATTAACTCATAGATTTCTCTGGTGTGTTGCGGCAATTTTTGTCCCTTGTTAATATTTTTATTTGTAGATTTATCTGGCCCCTAATTTCTTAGGAGCCGGCTACTGGCAGTATTGAATGCTGGGCTTGACAAATACCTGAACTGCAAATTCTTGCTTCCACTTCAAGAGTTCTGGTCATGGCATCTCATTTCTAGAAAGTGGTGTGGTCTTAGGCACATGTCGTAATTGTTCCATGTGCACTAATTGCATTGCATAGCAGACTTTGGAGTGCTGATATCCTGTAGAGGTTATATAGAATCTTGGACTTTCAACGTAGAGATTTTGTCGCAAAATTATTGTTAATATTGGGTAGAAACAGCCACCAATGCACATAATTTATGCAATGCCATTCCCCTGTAGGCAGCATACCTCCACCTTACACAACACCATGCCACTACCCACACCTGCCCTCCACTCTACTCTGTGGTACTCCACTCTATGTCACACCACTACATTCTACGCAATGCCACTCCATGCAATGCCACTCATCTAAATGCAATGCCACTCCGCTCTATGCAACACCACTTTGCTTTATGCAATGCCACTCCATGCAAATGCATTCCATTCTACACCACTCCACTCTACCCCATGTCACTCCATAAAGATGCACTCCACTCTACCCAAAGCCACTCTACTCTATACAATGCCAATCCATGCAACTGCACTCTACTCTTCGCCACACAACACCACTTTACACCATGTCACTTTATGCAACACCACACCACTCTATGCAACGCCACTCCACACAAATTTATTCCACTCTACGCCAAGCCACTCTATGCAACTCCACTCCACTCTCTGCCACACTCATCTATGCCACACCACTATATGTCATGCCATAACACCACACTATAATCAACTTTACAACACTTCTCCCTTTATACCAATAACTTTTAGCCCTACTGAATAGCAGCCACACTAGTTTTTGACAACCACCAGCCTGTTTAATCTGTTGAGTCCAGAGTCTAAATTTAACTCAAGCAGGATCACGGATGCCTAGAACTGCCTTTGTTGAGCTGCTTAGAAGCGGCCCCGGTTAACCAGCTAATCTGTAGGCTGTACATTCAGATGCTTTGAGTGTACTGTGCACGCTGACATCATAGCCCACATCTGGTGCCCACTGCAGTGCTTGTCGCAACTGGGCATAAAGGATGCAGCATCATTTATTTTTCTGTCCCAGAAAGTCTGTGCTGGTGTGGCCATCTGAGCTGAGGTGCCTCACTCGGACTCAGAGGCACATCCTCGTCAAAAGGGACAGGTTTATGAGCTCTTTGCAAAGTAACTTTGTCAATGGCCTGTACAAATACTTATGGGTTGGGAGTACCACCTCAGCATCACTTCAGCACCATTGCAGCTCCACATGAGCACAACCTCAACATCACTCAGCACAGCACCACTTTAGCACTACCTGAGCACCACCACAGCATCAGTGCAGCACTACGTCATCTCCAGTTCATCAGTGCAAAACCACCTCAGCACCACTATATCACCACCTCATCATCAGCACAGCACCACTTCAGCAACACTCAGCACCACCTCACCATTACTTAGCAAAAGCACAGTGCCACCTAAGCACTACCTCATTTTCAATCACCACACCACAGCATCAGTGCATCAGTGCAACACCCCTTATCACCAACTCAGCACCACTTTAGAACCACTTCAGTATCAGTGTATCACCCCTTCAGCACCAGCTAATGTCACTCAGCGGCACGCCAGCAGCACCAACGCAGCACAACCTGAGCACCACTCAGCAGCACCTGAGCACCACCCCAACAACAGCGAAGCACCACCTCAGCATCATTCAGCCCCAGTACAGCACCAGCACTGCACCACTTCAGCACCAGTGCAGTACCACCTCTATCTCTCTCTCTCAAGCATATACACACACACAATCTTTTGCACTTTCTCTCTTGTTTCTCTTTCTCTGTCACCCTTTGTCCCTCCTGTGGGTATCATTCTATTCTATTGCCTTCCTCTCATACTAGCTCAGTCTGTCTTTCTCACCTGTTTATCTCTTCTTCCCTACAAACACCATCTTACCTCAGTGTTTCATTCCCTATATCTGGCCTCAATGCTTCTCTCTATATCATACTGTACTGATTTCAGACTGAATCCACACAGTTTCTAATGTGCCCCATTGCCATAAGTGCAGTCTGCCCTTGGAGTCTGGCATCTGTTGATTCTCCCCTAGTGTCCGTCCGCTACTCGTGTTGCAATTCAGATACTAATTCCCAGCCTCCTCCCTCCTGTTTTTATATCCACCCCATAAACAAACAAAACAAGCTATAGCAAAGAAGCATTAGAACAGGCGGGAAGAGAATGCCAGCATTGTAAGGACAAAAACAAGTAGACATTTTTTGAGTTCATTCTGTTTTTAATAGGGTTATTCAGTAGCACATAATGTCTTTTTGGTAATATACAAAGTAACAAAAAGGCTTATATCACTTTTTGATTATAACTTGTCAACATGTTGCACAGCAGCCACACTGCTCTACAACAAAGCTTAAAAGACATTGGCAAAGTCAAAAGATCTGGTGAAACACTTATGAGGTCCCAAAAGCCAATACTTGTTGAGGTGTGATTGCTCTCAGGTGAGGCTTGTGAGTGACCTGCGGTAGACTTGTGAGATTAGTGAGTTATGAATTTCATTCTGTTCTGTTGTACAGAGTTCTTTGTAATCTGGTCAGTTATTACTGAATGCTAATCTTTAATAATAAAGTCAGTACACTGTGTATATTATACTAATCATCTTATTTACCAACTGACGGCTTTTGCAAGATGATCGCGGAAGCTGAATACAAAATCCCTTGTGTGGACTATGAGGGGGCTATACTTCCTGTCTAACTCTCACAAACCACTTGCAAGATCATACATTTGGAATTAAGCTCAGAGTAGTGCTTTTTTGTGGTTCCAAAGAAAGTGAGACAGGGGAAGTGATGTTTAAACTACAAAAATGAGTGATGTATTGTTCCATTTCACATATAAAGGAAGACGTCCTGGAGACATCCCAAGGAAGGATTGTGATTTGTTCATATGGATGTCTTTATTTAGCAAAGCAAAAATCCTTCCATGTTGCTTCATTTGAATTTGGGGTTTTCCAATGTTTACACCTTTTTGGCTAGCTCTCTGACTTTGCTGATTTTCTGTGAGCTGAATAGCATCCTCAAATTCAGATGAGAACCCTACATCTGTTCCTGCAACTCAGCCACCTCAGCCACCCAAAGACTCCTTGCTGTGGCAATTTTTTTTAAATGAGGCCTGGTGGGAAACAAGTATCAGCAAAATATGTAATTTGTAAAATGTGCAAAAAGGAGTTCAGCAGGGGTTGCAAGAAGAAGCAATAGAGCATGAGTACCACTTGAATGTGGTAAGTTTGAGGGCTATGCACCCTCAATGCCTTGCTAGGGCTGAGTTGGTCCGTTTTGCAGAGCTTGATAATTTTTTTAACCTTTCTTCCTATTTTTTTCTCCTCTTTGTTTTGAAAGAGATGTTGTTTTTTTGTTTACTCCTGATGTCTTGTTTTTGTTGTAATCTTTAAAAAATACAAAGAATTTAACATGTAAAAAAACACAAAAAATACATTTGTTAAAATGTTAATTAAAAATGCTCTTTTCAGAGCTACCTTGTTCTTTCATTATGTGTGTATGACTTATACTATGTACCACTTTTCTTCTCTCCTTGATGACTCTCTCGAGACACTAGCAAGAGCCAGAAGCTCAGTCGTCCATGTTCACTGCGAGTGGGCAGTGTTTGCTGTTTCATGGTTTTGAGCATCACACAAGAGTGTACTTTCATAATGGAACTTGCATGTTCACTGATCATATCCAGTTTTAATAGGTAAAATGTATATGTACCAAATTTTCACTATCCTTGCATTTTTTTCTACAATCCTGCAAGACTGTTGCAAGATCATTAAACACTTTAGAGGAACATTTGTCATTATCCTTCATTACAATAGTTATCCCTTATAATCTCCACTATTAGACTATAGGGAGAGGCTGGCCTTTTCACTGAGACTGTGCGTGGAGATAACTAATGTGTAGAGTCGGGTGTACACAGGCACTGTCTCCCCATTCAACCTTTCCTAGGCTCAGTAGTATGCTTAGTAGGGTGGAAATGGTACTCAAGTGTAAGACCTCACTGTGCCATACTAAGTGTAACATGTACTAGCATCCCCACTGACACCTCTCCCCAGGGAAATAACCATAATTATTAGTGTGTGGGAATGCACTTCCTCGCTGACTCACAGCTCTCCTCAGCATGACAGATATATACAGTAGTAGGTAGGGAAATATTGTCTTCTGCACTAAAACCTGTCTCCACGACAACCTGGATGTACATTATGGTGGGGTGAACCAGTGGCCTCTGTGCTCACACCTCTCCTTAGAACTACAGCTATATGCAGTGATCTCTGGGTAGGGGGAGTCAACTCTCTGCTAATACATCTTACTAGGGTAAGTGGTGTCTGTAGTAAAGTTTGATAAAAAATGCATCCCTTTACTCATACCTCTTCCCTTGCTGACTGGTATGTATAGTAGGCTGTGTGGAGAAACTACCCTGTTTCCTGGCACAAGTGTATTGCATGTTAACCCTGAATAATACAGAGTAGGGAGAGACTGGCATCTGTCCCATGACATGTCTTTTGGCTAATGCTTGTGCAAAGTTGCTTACATTCTTGGTCACACCTCTCCACAGTATGGCCAATGTAGAAGGAAAGTATAGAGTTGAAATTACTTTTATGCTCAGAAGTCTATCTTGCAGAACAACTATAGAGACTATGGTAAGACAGCACGCTGCCCTCTCAGGTGAGACACCTCCCAAGAGTAACATATGTGCAAATTAGGCTATGGGTTGAAACTGTTCTCTCAACACATACCTCTCTTTATGCTAATGAATGTACATAGTAGAGTTTAAAATCGAGTATTCTCTCTCTTGAGAACTGTGTTTTGAACAACCGGTGCCCATATTTGATTGTGGAGGTATATTCACCTTTTTTCACATGCTTCCCAGTGGCAGCACCCATATGTAATAGGGTGTGCACAGAAGCTGATAGCAGTGTGTATTAGAGTATAAAGATGCACTGCCCTCTGTGCCAAAAAATCTGTCTTCTATCAAAATTCCCTATGTTACACCATGCACAATGACTACTCTCTGTAGGAAAAACTCACTGTTGCATGACAAGTAACCATGGCTGCATAGCAAAATAATTGGCTTCTTCATTACCAATTCTATGTAGCATACAATATTACCATAGTACCCTACATGAAGCAGCATATTCACAGTCTCTAAAGATGGAACTGCAAGCTTTACTCAATATTGCAATACTATAATTAAATTAAAATTTATTATAAATAGTACACAAAGAAATCAAAAGTAACTTTAAACTTTTTCATGGTGAACAAAATGATTTAATAACATTACAAAACTGCAACAGCATCTACATTAACAAATTGTATCAACAACCGTAAAACAAACAAAACAACCAACTTTAATACTTTATTATGTCTTTACTACATTATAATGAGCAGTCTGGTGAGGTTGCACTACCTCAGCCATCTCAGCCTGGAAAACAGTCTTTGGTATGGCATTAGGCCAGCTAGCAAAAAAGTTTCATCAAAGTTTATCATGAGTTCAGCTTTTTAGAAAGAGTTGACAAGGCTAGCTAGAGCAAAGTTGGCTTGTGCTGCTCAATTGCAGAGCTCTTCATATGCTTCCATATCATTTCAACCTGGTTTTACTGTGCCTGCTCAGGTATTCACTGCTGATCAAGACAATAAACCTGTTTGTCTTAACAAGGCTCTTTTTTGCTGCTTATATAAGAAGATAGTTATTTGCTCATAGATAAGTTTCCATTTTCTCCTAAAAAATGACAAAATAACATAAAAAGTAGAAATTACGAACTGATCAATAATTGATAACACTGATACATCACTATATTGTCTATGTTTTACTGCCCTTTTCACTCACAATCACATATTTATATATAGTGCATCACTAACTTATTCCTCTCTCCTAAAAATTCCACACTCCTAACCAGGATATTTTCATATTTCCACAATTGAAATTATAATGTGTCATGAACTCTGCTTTCATACCAGCTTCTTAAGTAAAACGGTTATTTTGACACACTTTTTGCTAACACTCACCACATTGTTTCAATCTAGAAATAGCAATATCACCACTCAGACATCTTCTATGGCTATAATATATCTGCAACGAAGACTAAAGCTGTTATATAATTTAAGAAACAGTACTTCATTTACTTACATGTATATACAGTTAAAAAAAAATGTTTTTTAACACAATCTGGAAACCATGTGCACATACCTGTATACAGTAAAGAGTACCTCTCAAAAGCTTTATTAATACATGTACCTCTCCCAAAACAGGTTTTCATTCTGTAAACATGGTGTAAAATAAGACTACCAACTTTTGGGTGATATTTATGCTGGCTTAGGGCCGTTCCAACACCACATTAGCGTCATTTTTTAGAAACTAATGTGGCGTTGCAAGGGGAAAAACGCTGGGTCACTTTGTAACCCCTTGCGCCACATTATGACTGCATCAGGCATAATGTATGCATGTGGGGAATTCCGGTGTTAGAAGGGCTGTAAAAGTGGTACAATGGAATCTATGAGATTCCTTTGCACCATTTTAATCTGCATTTTTTCATGCCTGCTAAGTGCAGGTGTTAAAAAGAGGCTCCCATCGATTACAATTAGCCTCTGGGTGCTTTGTATGATTAGAGTAATAATTTTTTATGCTAATCCTGCAAAGCGCTGGACCAGCATAAAAAATTATGACGCTAGTCACCCTAACTTCACCATGGTGTGCCGTATTTTAAATACAGCACTACTACGGTGGCGTTAGGGGAGCACTAAGGGGCGCTAGAAAAGTGGTGCTGCACTAGGTGCAGCACCATTTTTCATAAAGCTGCCCCTTAGTACACTTACTGACGCTTCACAACAAAGTTTATAAACTATGTTTTCAAATATCTGAACTTGAAGTTCTTTCTTGAACACAGATGAAGACACCATTTCTTTCAGCACCACGTAAATTCACTTCTGCTGAGCACAACTCAAACAGACTTCCTTCTCCTCCAAGCACCTAAGACAAAATTAGCTATATCTGGTTCTGGAACCAATCACATTACAGCATTTCTTCGACCATGTAATAAGAATGGCAAATATTGGTTAAACCTTGCCCCCTTTCTTTTTTACTTTCTCCCATACAAACTTGTGAGACTCTTGTGAGATCGTAGACACCTTGGGCCAGGCCTAGCAATTTTCCATTTGGGTTTCAAAAGATGCTCGCAAGATTTTAACATTTTAAAAAAAATAACATTTAACTACCTACTCATCACAATACTAATCTCTTACACATTTTCTCTCAAAAACAAGCACCACAATATGCATTCCCATTATTGAAATGTAGTGTGAAATCATTTACTCATTTTTAAGAGTCGCGATCACACAACAGTCCAGAGAAACCATAAACATTTGTTAAAACCAAGGTACATTTGTTATTTTAACAGTAATTATCCCTTAGACATCTCCAGGGTAAATCTAAGTGGACAGCATGTCTTTCTTCTGCCCTTTTATATAGCTTTTTTATTTCATTTCCACAATACCTTTAATTTTTCACAATAAACATTAACCCCTTCTGTGCCCAGGATGTAATGGTTACGTCCTGAGGCACAGTGCTGCTGTGCCCAGGACGTAACCATTACGTCCTGTGCACAGAGCCCAGAGGGAGTGCTCTCGCTCCCTCTGTGGGGTTCCCCCCCACCCCCCCCAAGTCAGGGATGGAAGGGGAAGCCCTTCCCCTCCCACCCCCGACCCCCCCAACCCCCCCTGTGACGTCAGCGCGCGAGCGCGCGCTGATTAGTCACAGGGTCTCCCCCATCGCGCTGGAAGCAGAGCTTCCAGCGCGATTGAAAAATAAATGCTTTTGCATTTCTTTTTCAATCCCATGGGGGAGGCCCCGAGAGGCTTCAAAGGGAAGGAAATGTATTTCCTTCCCTTTGAAGTCTCTCACAGGTTTCAAAAGCCGGATTGCTTGCAATCCGGCTTTTGAAACCCCACTAGACACCAGGGATTTTTTTTTTTTCAGTGAAATTGGCAAAAGGGAGCGACCCCTTGGGCAAGGGTCGCTCCCGGGGGGGCATTTTTTTAGGAAGGCCTTTTCTGCCCCCCCCTTTTTTTTTGTGATGATTTCTTTTTTTTTTAGGTGGGGAGCGATCCCTTAGGCAAGGGTCGCTCCCCTATGGGGCAATATATATTTAGGCCATTTCTGCCCCCCTTGGGGGCAGATTGGCCTATTTTGATGAGGCCAATCTGCCCCCAAGGGGGGCAGAAACCATTAGACACCAGGGAGTTTGTTTTTGCGCGCGAATTTCACGCAACGGGAGCGACCCCTTCGGCAAGGGTCGCTCCCAGGGGGGGCATTTTTTTGGGAAGGCCTTTTCTGCCCCCCCCTGGGGACAGATCGGCCTATTATTAGGCCGATCTGCCCCCAGGGGGGGCAGAAACCTCTAGGCACAAGGGATCTTTTTTTTTTTTTTCTTTTTGTTATGTTTTCTTTTTTTTTTAGGTGGGGAGCGACCCCTTAGGCAAGGGTCGCTCCCCTAGGGGGCAAATTATATTTAGGCCATTTCTGCCTCCCTTAGGGGCAGATTGGCCTATTTTGATGAGGCCAATCTGCCCCCAAGGGGGGCAGAAACCATTAGACACCAGGGAGTTTTTTTTTTGCGTGAATTTCACGCAAGGGGAGCGACCCCTTAGGCAAGGGTCGCTCCCTGGGGGTGGGGGATTATTTTAGCCCATTTTTGCCCCCCTGGGGGGGGTAGATCAGCCTATTTTGATTCGGCTGATCTGCCCCCAAGGGGGGCAGAAACCACTAGGCACCAGGGATTTTTTTGTTTTTCTGTTTTACAGATGGGGAGCGACCCCCTTGGACAAGGGTCGCTCCCCTGGAGGGGCAAAATGTATTTAGGCCATTTCTGCCCGCTTTGGGGGCAGATCGGCCGATTTTAGGTCAATCTGCCCCCAAGGGGGGCAGAAACCACTAGGCACCAGGAATCTTTTTTTTGCGCCGTCACACAAGGGGAGTGACCTTGTAGTCAAGGGTCGCTCCCCGGGGGGGTGGGGGGGGCCAAATTATTTTAGGCCATCTCTGCCCCCCCTGGGGGCAGATCGCCCTATTGGTATTAGGCCGATCTACCCCCAGGGGGGGCAGAAACCTCTAGGCGCCAGGGCAAAATTTTTTTTTGTGTTTTTTTTTTGGTTTGGTTTTTTTTTTAGAGATGGGCAGCGACCCATCAGGCAAGGGTCGCTCCCCTGGGGGGCAAATTGTATTTAGACCATTTCTGCCCCCCTTGGGGGCAGATTGGTCGATTTTAGGTCGAAACCATTAGGCACCGGGGATTTGTTTTTTGGCGCCAATGTCAAGCAAGGGGAGCGACCCCGTAGGCAAGGGTCGCTCCGGGGGGTGGGGACGGTGGGTGTTCGGGGGCAAATTTATTTTAGGCCATTTCTGCCCCACCTGGGGGCAGATCGGCCTATTATTAGGCCGATCTGCCCCCGGGGGGGGCAGAAACCTGTAGGCGCCAGGGCAATTTTTTTTTTTTTTTTTTTTTTTTTTAGAGATGGGGAGCGACCCATCAGACAAGGGTCGCTCCCCTGGGGGGCAAACTGTGTTTAGACCATTTCTGCCCCCCTTGGGGGCAGATTGGTCGATTTTAGGTCAATGTGCCCCAAGGGGGCAGAAACCACTAGGCACCGGGATTTGTTTTTTGGCGCCAATGTCACGCAGGGGGAGCGACCCCGTAGGCAAGGGTCGCTCCGGGGGGGGGTGTTCGGGGGGCAAATTTATTTTAGGCCATTTCTGCCCCCCCCTGGGGGCAGATCGGCCTATTATTAGGCCGATCTGCCCCCAGGGAGGGCAGAAACCTCTTGTTGCCAGGGCAAATTTTTTTCAGTGTTTTTTTTTTAGTCTGTTTGTTTTTGTAGAGATGGGGAGCGACCCATCTGGGGGCAGATCGGCCTATTATTTGGCCGATCTGCCACCCAGGGGTGGCAGAAACCTCTTGTTGCCAGAGCAAATTTTTTTTTGGTGTTTTTTTTTTTTTTTTTTTTTTTTAGAGATGGGGAGCGACCCATCAGGCAAGGGTCGCTCCCCTGGGGGGCAAATTGTGTTTAGACCATTTCTGCCCCCATTGGGGGCAGATTGGTCGATTTTAGGTCAATCTGCCCCAAGGGGGCAGAAACCACTGGGCACCGGGGATTTGTTTTTTGGCGCCAATGTCACGCAGGGGGAGCGACCCCGTAGGCAAGGGTCGCTCCGGGGGGGGGGGGAACGGGGGGGGTGTTTGGGGGGCAAATTTATTTTAGCCCAAATCTGCCCCCCCTGGGGGCAGATCGGCCTATTATTGGGCCGATCTGCCCCCAGGGGGGGCAGAAACCTCTTGTTGCCAGGGCAAACATTTTTTGTGTTTTTTTTTTAGTTTGTTTGTTTTTTTAGAGATGGGGAGCGACCCATCAGACAAGGGTCGCTCCCCTGGGGGGCAAACTGTGTTTAGACCATTTCTGCCCCCCTTGGGGGCAGATTGGTCGATTTTAGGTCAATCTGCCCCAAGGGGGCAGAAACCACTAGGCACCGGGGATTTGTTTTTTGGCGCCAATGTCACACAGGGGGAGCGACCCCGTAGGCAAGGGTCGCTCCGGGGGGGGGGGGAAAGGGGGGGTGTTCGGGGGCAAATTTATTTTAGGCCATTTCTGCCCCCCCTGGGGGCAGATCGGCCTATTATTGGGCCGATCTGCCCCCAGGGGGGGCAGAAACCTCTTGTTGCCAGGGCAAAGTTTTTTTGTGTTTTTTTTTAGTTTGTTTGTTTTTTTAGAGATGGGGAGCGACCCATCAGACAAGGATCGCTCCCCTGGGGGGCAAACTGTGTTTAGACCATTTCTGCCCCCCTTGGGGGCAGATTGGTCGATTTTAGGTCAATCTGCCCCAAGGGGGCAGAAACCACTAGGCACCGGGGATTTGTTTTTTGGCGCCAATGTCACGCAGGGGGAGCGACCCCGTAGGCAATGGTCGCTCCGGGGGGGGGGTTCAGGGGGCGAATTTATTTTAGGCCATTTCTGCCCCCCCTGGGGGCAGATCGGCCTATTATTAGGCCGATCTGCCCCCAGGGGGGGCAGAAACCTATTGTTGCCAGGGCAATTTTTTTTTGTGTTTTTTTTTTGTTTGTTTGGTTTTTTTTAGAGATGGGGAGCGACCCATCAGGCAAGGGTCGCTCCCCTGGGGGGCAAATTGTGTTTAGACCATTTCTGCCCCCCTTGGGGGCAGATTGGTCGATTTTAGGTCAATCTGCCCCAAGGGGGCAGAAACCACTAGGCACCGGGGATTTGTTTTTTGGCGCCAATGTCACGCAGGGGGAGCGACCCCATATGCAAGGGTCGCTCCGGGGGGGGGGGGGGAAGGGGGGTGTTCGGGGGGCAAATTTATTTTAGGCCATTTCTGCCCCCCCTGGGGGCAGATCAGCCTATTATTAGGCCGATCTGCCCCCAGGGGGGGCAGAAACCTCTTGTTGCCAGGGCAAATTTTTTTTTAGTGTTTTTTTTTTAGTTTGTTTGTTTTTTTAGAGATGGGGAGCGACCCATCAGACAAGGGTCGCTCCCCTGGGGGGCAAACTGTGTTTAGACCATTTCTGCCCCCCTTGGGGGCAGATTGGTCGATTTTAGGTCAATCTGCCCCAAGGGGGCAGAAACCACTAGGCACCGGGGATTTGTTTTTTGGCGCCAATGTCACGCAGGGGGAGCAACCCCGTAGGCAATGGTCGCTCCGGGGGGGGGGGTTCAGGGGGCAAATTTATTTTAGCCCATTTCTGCCCCCCCTGGGGGCAGATCGGCCTATTATTAGGCCGATCTGCCCCCAGGGGGGGCAGAAACCTATTGTTGCCAGGGCAAAATTTTTTTTTTTTTTTTTTTTTTTTTTGTTTGGTTTTTTTTAGAGATGGGGAGCGACCCATCAGGCAAGGGTCGCTCCCCTGGGGGGCAAATTGTGTTTAGACCATTTCTGCCCCCCTTGGGGGCAGATTGGTCGATTTTAGGTCAATCTGCAACCACTAGGCACCGGGGATTCGTTTTTTGGCGCCAATGTCACGCAGGGGGAGCGACCCAGTAGGCAAGGGTCGCTCCGAGGTGGGGGGGTGGGGGGGGTTCGGGGGGCAAATTTGTTTTAGGCCATTTATGCCCCCCCTGGGTGCAGATCAGCCTATTATTAGGCCGATCTGTCCCCAGGGGGGGCAGAAACCTCTTGTTGCCAGGGCAAATTTTTTTTTAGTGTTTTTTTTTTAGTTTGTTTGTTTTTTTAGAGATGGGGAGCGACCCATCAGACAAGGGTCGCTCCCCTGGGGGGCAAACTGTGTTTAGACCATTTCTGCCCCCATTGGGGGCAGATTGGTCGATTTTAGGTCAATCTGCCCCAAGGGGGCAGAAACCACTGGGCACCGGGGATTTGTTTTTTGGCGCCAATGTCACGCAGGGGGAGCGACCCCGTAGGCAAGGGTCGCTCCGGGGGGGGGGGGAACGGGGGGGGTGTTTGGGGGGCAAATTTATTTTAGCCCAAATCTGCCCCCCCTGGGGGCAGATCGGCCTATTATTGGGCCGATCTGCCCCCAGGGGGGGCAGAAACCTCTTGTTGCCAGGGCAAACATTTTTTGTGTTTTTTTTTTAGTTTGTTTGGTTTTTTAGAGATGGGGAGCGACCCATCAGACAAGGGTCGCTCCCCTGGGGGGCAAACTGTGTTTAGACCATTTCTGCCCCCCTTTGGCGCCAATGTCACGCAGGGGGAGCGACCCAGTAGGCAAGGGTCGCTCCGAGGTGGGGGGGTGGGGGGGGTTTGGGGGGCAAATTTATTTGAGGCCATTTCTGCACCCCCGGGGCCAGAAACCTCTAGGCGCCAGGGCAAATGTTTTTTTTTGTTTTTTTGTTTTTTGTTTGTTTGTTTTTTTAGAGATGGGGAGCGACCCATCAGACAAGGGTCGCTTCCCTGGGGGGCAAACTGTATTTAGAGCATTTCTGCCCCCTTTGGGGGCAGATTGGTCGATTTTAGGTCAATCTGCCCCCAAGGGGGCAGAAACCACTAGGCACAGGGAATTTGTTTTTTGGCGCCAATGTCACGCAGGGGTAGCGACCCCGTGGGCAAGGGTCGCACCTGGGCAGGGGGGTTTGGGGGGGTGGGGGGCCAAATTTATTTTAGGGCATTTCCCCCCCCCTGGGGCCGGCTGAGCTAGAGGCCAAAATCCACATGTAGGCACTTTGGAAAAAACACCTCTGTTTTCTGTGAAAAAATATGTTGTGTCCACGTTGTGTTTTGGGCCATTTCCTTTCGTGGGCGCTAGGCCTACCCACACAAGTGAGGTACCATTTTTATGGAGAGACTTAGAGGAACGCTGGGTGGAAGGAAATTTGTGGCTCCTCTCAGATTCCAGAACTTTCTGTCACCGAAATGAGAGGAAAAAGTGTTTTTGGGCCATATTTTGATGTTTGCAAAGGATTCTGGGTAACAGAACCTGGTCCGAGCCACACAAATCACCCCATCTTGAATTCCCCTAGGTCTCTAGTTTTCAGAAATGCACAGGTTTGGTAGGTTTCCCTAGGTGGCAGCTGAGCTAGAGGCCAAAATCCACACGTAGGCACTGTTTTCTATGAAAAAATGTGATGTGTCCACGTTGTGTTTTGGGCCATTTCCTGTCGCGAGCGCTAGGCCTACCCACACAAGTGAGGTATCATTTTTATCGGGAGACGTGGAGGAACGCTGGGTGGAAGGAAATTTGTGGCTCCTCTCAGATTCCAGAACTTTCTGCCACAGAAAAGTGAGGAACATGTGTTTTATTAGCCAAATTTTGAGGTTTGCAAAGGATTCTGGGTAACAGAACCTGGTCCCAGCCACACAAGTCACCCCATCTTGGATTCCCCTAGGTCTCTAGTTTTCAGAAATGCACAGGTTTGGTAGGTTTCCCTAGGTGGCGACTGAGCTACAGGCCTAAATCCACAGGTAGGCACTTTGCTAAAAACAGGTCTGTTTTCTGTGATGTGTCCACGTTGCGCTTTGGGGCGTTTCCTGTCGCGGGCGCTAGGCCTACCCACACAAGTGAGGTATCATTTTTATCGGGAGACGTGGGGGAATGCTGGGTGGAAGGAAATTTGTGGCTCCTCTCAGATTCCAGAACTTTCTGCCACAGAAATGTGAGGAACATGTGTTTTTTTAGCCACATTTTGAGGTTTGCAAAGGATTCTGGGTAACAGAACCTGTTCCCAGCCACACAAGTCACCCCATCCTGGATTCCCCTAGGTCTCTAGTTTTCAGAAATGCACAGGTTTGGTAGGTTTCCCTAGGTGGCGGCTGAGCTACAGGCCAAAATCTACAGGTAGGCACTTTGCAAAAAACACCTCTGTTTTCCTTCAAAAATTTGGTTGTGTCCACCTTGCGCTTTGGGGCGTTTCCTGTCGTGGGCGCTAGGCCTACCCACACAAGTGAGGTATCATTTTTACCGGGAGACGTGGGGGAACGCTGGGTGGAAGGAAATTTGTGGCTCCTCTCAGATTCCAGAACCTTCTGCCACAGAAATGTGAGGAACATGTGTTTTTTTAGCCAAATTTTGAGGTTTGCAAAGGATTCTGGGTAACAGAACCTGGTCCCAGCCACACAAGTCACCCCATCTTGGATTCCCCTAGGTCTCTAGTTTTCAGAAATGCACAGGTTTGGTAGGTTTCCCTAGGTGGCGGCTGAGCTACAGGCCAAAATGCACAGGTAGGCACTTTGCTAAAAACAGGTCTGTTTTCTGTGATGTGTCCACGTTGCGCTTTGGGGCGTTTCCTGTCGTGGGTGCTAGGCCTACCCACACAAGTGAGGTATCATTTTTATCGGGAGTCGTGGGGGAATGCTGGGTGGAAGGAAATTTGTGGCTCCTCTCAGATTCCAGAACTTTCTGCCACAGAAATGTGAGGAACATGTGTTTTTTTAGCCACATTTTGAGGTTTGCAAAGGATTCTGGGTAACAGAACCTGGTCCCAGCCACACAAGTCACCCCATCCTGGATTCCCCTAGGTCTCTAGTTTTCAGAAATGCACAGGTTTGGTAGGTTTCCTTAGGTGGCGGCTGAGCTACAGGCCAAAATCTACAGGTAGGCACTTTGCAAAAAACACCTCTGTTTTCCTTCAAAAATTTGGTTGTGTCCACCTTGCGCTTTGGGGCGTTTCCTGTCGTGGGCGCTAGGCCTACCCACACAAGTGAGGTATCATTTTTATCGGGAGACGTGGGGGAACGCTGGGTGGAAGGAAATTTGTGGCTCCTCCCAGATTCCAGAACTTTCTGCCACAGAAATGTGAGGAACATGTGTTTTTTTAGCCAAATTTTGAGGTTTGCAAAGGATTCTGGGTAACAGAACCTGGTCCCAGCCACACAAGTCACCCCATCTTGGATTCCCCTAGGTCTGTAGTTTTCAGAAATGCACAGGTTTGGTAGGTTTCCCTAGGTGGCGGCTGAGCTACAGGCCAAAATCCACAGGTAGGCACTTTGCTAAAAACAGGTCTGTTTTCTGTGATGTGTCCACGTTGCGCTTTGGGGCGTTTCCTGTCGCGGGCGCTAGGCCTACCCACACAAGTGAGGTATCATTTTTATCGGGAGACGTGGGGGAACGCTGGGTGGAAGGAAATTTGTGGCTCCTCTCAGATTCCAGAACTTTCTGCCACACAAATGTGAGGAACATGTGTTTTTTTAGCCACATTTTGAGGTTTGCAAAGGATTCTGGGTAACAGAACCTGGTCCCAGCCACACAAGTCACCCCATCTTGGATTCCCCTAAGTCTCTAGTTTTCAGAAATGCACAGGTTTGGTAGGTTTCCCTAGGTGGCGGCTGAGCTACAGGCCAAAATCCACAGGTAGGCACTTTGCTAAAAACAGGTCTGTTTTCTGTGATGTGTCCACGTTGCGCTTTGGGGCGTTTCCTGTCGCGGGCGCTAGGCCTACCCACACAAGTGAGGTATCATTTTTATCGGGAGACGTGGGGGAACGCTGGGTGGAAGGAAATTTGTGGCTCCTCTCAGATTCCAGAACTTTCTGCCACAGAAATGTGAGGAACATGTGTTTTTTTAGCCACATTTTGAGGTTTGCAAAGGATTCTGGGTAACAGAACCTGGTCCCAGCCACACAAGTCACCCCATCTTGGATTCCCCTAGGTCTGTAGTTTTCAGAAATGCACAGGTTTGGTAGGTTTCCCTAGGTGGCGGCTGAGCTACAGGCCAAAATCTACAGGTAGGCACTTTGCAAAAAACACCTTTGTTTTCCTTCAAAAATTTGGTTGTGTCCACGCTGCGCTTTGGGGCGTTTCCTGTCGTGGGCGCTAGGCCTACCCACACAAGTGAGGTATCATTTTTATCGGGAGACGTGGGGGAACGCTGGGTGGAAGGAAATTTGTGGCTCCTCTCAGATTCCAGAACTTTCTGCCACAGAAATGTGAGGAACATGTGTTTTTTTAGCCAAATTTTGAGGTTTGCAAAGGATTCTGGGTAACAGAACCTGGTCCCAGCCACACAAGTCACCCCATCTTGGATTCCCCTAGGTCTCTAGTTTTCAGAAATGCACAGGTTTGGTAGGTTTCCCTAGGTGGCGGCTGAGCTACAGGCCAAAATCCACAGGTAGGCACTTTGCTAAAAACAGGTCTATTTTCTGTGATGTGTCCACGTTGCGCTTTGCGGCGTTTCCTGTCGCGGGCGCTAGGCCTACCCACACAAGTGAGGTATCATTTTTATCGGGAGATGTCGGGAAACGCTGGGTGGAAGGAAATTTGTGGCTCCTCTCAGATTCCAGAACTTTCTGCCACAGAAATGTGAGGAACATGTGTTTTTTAAGCCACATTTTGAGGTTTGCAAAGGATTCTGGGTAACAGAACCTGGTCCCAGACACACAAGTCACCCCATCTTGGATTCCCCCAGGTCTCTAGTTTTCAGAAATGCACAGGTTTGGTAGGTTTCCCTAGGTGGCGGCTGAGCTACAGGCCAAAATCTACAGGTAGGCACTTTGCAAAAAACACCTCTGTTTTCCTTCAAAAATTTGGTTGTGTCCACCTTGCGCTTTGGGGCGTTTCCTGTCGTGGGCGCTAGGCCTACCCACACAAGTGAGGTATCATTTTTATCGGGAGACGTGGGGGAACGCTGGGTGGAAGGAAATTTGTGGCTCCTCTCAGATTCCAGAACTTTCTGCCACAGAAATGTGAGGAACATGTGTTTTTTTAGCCAAATTTTGAGGTTTGCAAAGGATTCTGGGTAACAGAACCTGGTCCCAGCCACACAAGTCACCCCATCTTGGATTCCCCTAGGTCTCTAGTTTTCAGAAATGCACAGGTTTGGTAGGTTTCCCTAGGTGGCGGCTGAGCTACAGGCCAAAATCCACAGGTACGCACTTTGCTAAAAACAGGTCTGTTTTCTGTGATGTGTCCACGTTGCGCTTTGGGGCGTTTCCTGTCGCGGGTGCTAGGCCTACCCACACAAGTGAGGTATCATTTTTATCGGGAGACGTGGGGGAACGCTGGGTGGAAGGACATTTGTGGCTTCTCTCAGATTCCAGAACTTTCTGCCACAGAAATGTGAGGAACATGTGTTGTTTTAGCCACATTTTGAGGTTTGCAAAGGATTCTGGGTAACAGAACCTGGTCCCAGCCACACAAGTCACCCCATCTTGGATTCCCCTAGGTCTCTAGTTTTCAGAAATGCACAGGTTTGGTAGGTTTCCCTAGGTGGCGGCTGAGCTACAGGCCAATATCTACAGGTAGGCACTTTGCAAAAACCACCTCTGTTTTCCTTCAAAAATTTGGTTGTGTCCACGCTGTGCTTTGGGGCGTTTCCTGTCGTGGGCGCTAGGCCTACCCACACAAGTGAGGTATCATTTTTATCGGGAGACGTGGGGGAACGCTGGGTGGAAGGAAATTTGTGGCTCCTCTCAGATTCCAGAACTTTCTGCCACAGAAATGTGAGGAACATGTGTTTTTTTAGCCACATTTTGAGGTTTGCAAAGGATTCTGGGTAACAGAACCTGGTCCCAGCCACACAAGTCACCCCATCTTGGATTCCCCTAGGTCTCTAGTTTTCAGAAATGCACAGGTTTGGTAGGTTTCCCTAGGTGGCGGCTGAGCTACAGGCCAAAATCCACAGGTAGGCACTTTGCTAAAAACAGGTCTGTTTTCTGTGATGTGTCCACGTTGCGCTTTGCGGCGTTTCCTGTCGCGGGCGCTAGGCCTACCCACACAAGTGAGGTATCATTTTTATCGGGAGATGTCGGGAAACGCTGGGTGGAAGGAAATTTGTGGCTCCTCTCAGATTCCAGAACTTTCTGCCACAGAAATGTGAGGAACATGTGTTTTTGTAGCCAAATTTTGAGGTTTGCAAAGGATTCTGGGTAACAGAACCTGGTCCCAGACACACAAGTCACCCCATCTTGGATTCCCCCAGGTCTCTAGTTTTCAGAAATGCACAGGTTTGGTAGGTTTCCCTAGGTGGCGGCTGAGCTACAGGCCAAAATCTACAGGTAGGCACTTTGCAAAAAACACCTCTGTTTTCCTTCAAAAATTTGGTTGTGTCCACGTTGCGCTTTGGGGCATTTCCTGTCGTGGGCGCTAGGCCTACCCACACAAGTGAGGTATCATTTTTATCGGGAGACGTGGGGGAACGCAGGGTGGAAGGAAATTTGTGGCTCCTCTCAGATTCCAGAACTTTCTGCCACAGAAATGTGAAGAACATGTATTTTTTTAGCCACATTTTGAGGTTTGCAAAGGATTCTGGGTAACAGAACCTGGTCCCAGCCACACAAGTCACCCCATCTTGGATTCCCCTAAGTCTCTAGTTTTCAGAAATGCACAGGTTTGGTAGGTTTCCCTAGGTGGCGGCTGAGCTACAGGCCAAAATCCACAGGTAGGCACTTTGCTAAAAACAGGTCTGTTTTCTGTGATGTGTCCACGTTGCGCTTTGGGGCGTTTCCTGTCGCGGGCGCTAGGCCTACCCACACAAGTGAGGTATCATTTTTATCGGGAGACGTGGGGGAACGCTGGGTGGAAGGAAATTTGTGGCTCCTCTCAGATTCCAGAACTTTCTGCCACAGAAATGTGAGGAACATGTGTTTTTTTAGCCACATTTTGAGGTTTGCAAAGGATTCTGGGTAACAGAACCTGGTCCCAGCCACACAAGTCACCCCATCTTGGATTCCCCTAGGTCTGTAGTTTTCAGAAATGCACAGGTTTGGTAGGTTTCCCTAGGTGGCGGCTGAGCTACAGGCCAAAATCTACAGGTAGGCACTTTGCAAAAAACACCTTTGTTTTCCTTCAAAAATTTGGTTGTGTCCACGCTGCGCTTTGGGGCGTTTCCTGTCGTGGGCGCTAGGCCTACCCACACAAGTGAGGTATCATTTTTATCGGGAGACGTGGGGGAACGCTGGGTGGAAGGAAATTTGTGGCTCCTCTCAGATTCCAGAACTTTCTGCCACAGAAATGTGAGGAACATGTGTTTTTTTAGCCAAATTTTGAGGTTTGCAAAGGATTCTGGGTAACAGAACCTGGTCCCAGCCACACAAGTCACCCCATCTTGGATTCCCCTAGGTCTCTAGTTTTCAGAAATGCACAGGTTTGGTAGGTTTCCCTAGGTGGCGGCTGAGCTACAGGCCAAAATCCACAGGTAGGCACTTTGCTAAAAACAGGTCTATTTTCTGTGATGTGTCCACGTTGCGCTTTGCGGCGTTTCCTGTCGCGGGCGCTAGGCCTACCCACACAAGTGAGGTATCATTTTTATCGGGAGATGTCGGGAAACGCTGGGTGGAAGGAAATTTGTGGCTCCTCTCAGATTCCAGAACTTTCTGCCACAGAAATGTGAGGAACATGTGTTTTTTAAGCCACATTTTGAGGTTTGCAAAGGATTCTGGGTAACAGAACCTGGTCCCAGACACACAAGTCACCCCATCTTGGATTCCCCCAGGTCTCTAGTTTTCAGAAATGCACAGGTTTGGTAGGTTTCCCTAGGTGGCGGCTGAGCTACAGGCCAAAATCTACAGGTAGGCACTTTGCAAAAAACACCTCTGTTTTCCTTCAAAAATTTGGTTGTGTCCACCTTGCGCTTTGGGGCGTTTCCTGTCGTGGGCGCTAGGCCTACCCACACAAGTGAGGTATCATTTTTATCGGGAGACGTGGGGGAACGCTGGGTGGAAGGAAATTTGTGGCTCCTCTCAGATTCCAGAACTTTCTGCCACAGAAATGTGAGGAACATGTGTTTTTTTAGCCAAATTTTGAGGTTTGCAAAGGATTCTGGGTAACAGAACCTGGTCCCAGCCACACAAGTCACCCCATCTTGGATTCCCCTAGGTCTCTAGTTTTCAGAAATGCACAGGTTTGGTAGGTTTCCCTAGGTGGCGGCTGAGCTACAGGCCAAAATCCACAGGTACGCACTTTGCTAAAAACAGGTCTGTTTTCTGTGATGTGTCCACGTTGCGCTTTGGGGCGTTTCCTGTCGCGGGTGCTAGGCCTACCCACACAAGTGAGGTATCATTTTTATCGGGAGACGTGGGGGAACGCTGGGTGGAAGGACATTTGTGGCTTCTCTCAGATTCCAGAACTTTCTGCCACAGAAATGTGAGGAACATGTGTTGTTTTAGCCACATTTTGAGGTTTGCAAAGGATTCTGGGTAACAGAACCTGGTCCCAGCCACACAAGTCACCCCATCTTGGATTCCCCTAGGTCTCTAGTTTTCAGAAATGCACAGGTTTGGTAGGTTTCCCTAGGTGGCGGCTGAGCTACAGGCCAATATCTACAGGTAGGCACTTTGCAAAAACCACCTCTGTTTTCCTTCAAAAATTTGGTTGTGTCCACGCTGCGCTTTGGGGCGTTTCCTGTCGTGGGCGCTAGGCCTACCCACACAAGTGAGGTATCATTTTTATCGGGAGACGTGGGGGAACGCTGGGTGGAAGGAAATTTGTGGCTCCTCTCAGATTCCAGAACTTTCTGCCACAGAAATGTGAGGAACATGTGTTTTTTTAGCCACATTTTGAGGTTTGCAAAGGATTCTGGGTAACAGAACCTGGTCCCAGCCACACAAGTCACCCCATCTTGGATTCCCCTAGGTCTCTAGTTTTCAGAAATGCACAGGTTTGGTAGGTTTCCCTAGGTGGCGGCTGAGCTACAGGCCAAAATCCACAGGTAGGCACTTTGCTAAAAACAGGTCTGTTTTCTGTGATGTGTCCACGTTGCGCTTTGCGGCGTTTCCTGTCGCGGGCGCTAGGCCTACCCACACAAGTGAGGTATCATTTTTATCGGGAGATGTCGGGAAACGCTGGGTGGAAGGAAATTTGTGGCTCCTCTCAGATTCCAGAACTTTCTGCCACAGAAATGTGAGGAACATGTGTTTTTGTAGCCAAATTTTGAGGTTTGCAAAGGATTCTGGGTAACAGAACCTGGTCCCAGACACACAAGTCACCCCATCTTGGATTCCCCCAGGTCTCTAGTTTTCAGAAATGCACAGGTTTGGTAGGTTTCCCTAGGTGGCGGCTGAGCTACAGGCCAAAATCTACAGGTAGGCACTTTGCAAAAAACACCTCTGTTTTCCTTCAAAAATTTGGTTGTGTCCACGTTGCGCTTTGGGGCATTTCCTGTCGTGGGCGCTAGGCCTACCCACACAAGTGAGGTATCATTTTTATCGGGAGACGTGGGGGAACGCAGGGTGGAAGGAAATTTGTGGCTCCTCTCAGATTCCAGAACTTTCTGCCACAGAAATGTGAAGAACATGTATTTTTTTAGCCACATTTTGAGGTTTGCAAAGGATTCTGGGTAACAGAACCTGGTCCCAGCCACACAAGTCACCCCATCTTGGATTCCCCTAAGTCTCTAGTTTTCAGAAATGCACAGGTTTGGTAGGTTTCCCTAGGTGGCGGCTGAGCTACAGGCCAAAATCCACAGGTAGGCACTTTGCTAAAAACAGGTCTGTTTTCTGTGATGTGTCCACGTTGCGCTTTGGGGCGTTTCCTGTCGCGGGCGCTAGGCCTACCCACACAAGTGAGGTATCATTTTTATCGGGAGACGTGGGGGAACGCTGGGTGGAAGGAAATTTGTGGCTCCTCTCAGATTCCAGAACTTTCTGCCACAGAAATGTGAGGAACATGTGTTTTTTTAGCCACATTTTGAGGTTTGCAAAGGATTCTGGGTAACAGAACCTGGTCCCAGCCACACAAGTCACCCCATCTTGGATTCCCCTAGGTCTCTAGTTTTCAGAAATGCACAGGTTTGGTAGGTTTCCCTAGGTGGCGGCTGAGCTACAGGCCAAAATCTACAGGTAGGCACTTTGCAAAAAACACCTTTGTTTTCCTTCAAAAATTTGGTTGTGTCCACGCTGCGCTTTGGGGCGTTTCCTGTCGTGGGCGCTAGGCCTACCCACACAAGTGAGGTATCATTTTTATCGGGAGACGTGGGGGAACGCTGGGTAGAAGGAAATTTGTGGCTCCTCTCAGATTCCAGAACTTTCTGCCACAGAAATGTGAGGAACATGTGTTTTTTTAGCCAAATTTTGAGGTTTGCAAAGGATTCTGGGTAACAGAACCTGGTCCCAGCCACACAAGTCACCCCATCTTGGATTCCCCTAGGTCTCTAGTTTTCAGAAATGCACAGGTTTGGTAGGTTTCCCTAGGTGGCGGCTGAGCTACAGGCCAAAATCCACAGGTAGGCACTTTGCTAAAAACAGGTCTATTTTCTGTGATGTGTCCACGTTGCGCTTTGCGGCGTTTCCTGTCGCGGGCGCTAGGCCTACCCACACAAGTGAGGTATCATTTTTATCGGGAGATGTCGGGAAACGCTGGGTGGAAGGAAATTTGTGGCTCCTCTCAGATTCCAGAACTCTCTGCCACAGAAATGTGAGGAACATGTGTTTTTTTAGCCACATTTTGAGGTTTGCAAAGGATTCTGGGTAACAGAACCTGGTCCCAGACACACAAGTCACCCCATCTTGGATTCCCCCAGGTCTCTAGTTTTCAGAAATGCACAGGTTTGGTAGGTTTCCCTAGGTGGCGGCTGAGCTACAGGCCAAAATCTACAGGTAGGCACTTTGCAAAAAACACCTCTGTTTTCCTTCAAAAATTTGGTTGTGTCCACCTTGCGCTTTGGGGCGTTTCCTGTCGTGGGCGCTAGGCCTACCCACACAAGTGAGGTATCATTTTTATCGGGAGACGTGGGGGAACGCTGGGTGGAAGGAAATTTGTGGCTCCTCTCAGATTCCAGAACTTTCTGCCACAGAAATGTGAGGAACATGTGTTTTTTTAGCCAAATTTTGAGGTTTGCAAAGGATTCTGGGTAACAGAACCTGGTCCCAGCCACACAAGTCACCCCATCTTGGATTCCCCTAGTCTCTAGTTTTCAGAAATGCACAGGTTTGGTAGGTTTCCCTAGGTGGCGGCTGAGCTACAGGCCAAAATCCACAGGTAGGCACTTTGCTAAAAACAGGTCTGTTTTCTGTGATGTGTCCACGTTGCGCTTTGGGGCGTTTCCTGTCGCGGGTGCTAGGCCTACCCACACAAGTGAGGTATCATTTTTATCGGGAGACGTGGGGGAACGCTGGGTGGAAGGACATTTGTGGCTTCTCTCAGATTCCAGAACTTTCTGCCACAGAAATGTGAGGAACATGTGTTGTTTTAGCCACATTTTGAGGTTTGCAAAGGATTCTGTGTAACAGAACCTGGTCCCAGCCACACAAGTCACCCCATCTTGGATTCCCCTAGGTCTCTAGTTTTCAGAAATGCACAGGTTTGGTAGGTTTCCCTAGGTGGCGGCTGAGCTACAGGCCAATATCTACAGGTAGGCACTTTGCAAAAACCACCTCTGTTTTCCTTCAAAAATTTGGCTGTGTCCACGTTGCGCTTTGGGGCGTTTCCTGTCGCGGGCGCTAGGCCTACCCACACAAGTGAGGTATCATTTTTATCAGGAGACGTGGGGGAACGCTGGGTGGAAGGAAATTTGTGGCTCCTCTCAGATTCCAGAACTTTCTGCCACAGAAATGTGAGGAACATGTGTTTTTTTAGCCACATTTTGAGGTTTGCAAAGGATTCTGGGTAACAGAACCTGGTCCCAGCCACACAAGTCACCCCATCTTGGATTCCCCTAGGTCTCTAGTTTTCAGAAATGCACAGGTTTGGTAGGTTTCCCTAGGTGGCGGCTGAGCTACAGGCCAAAATCCACAGGTAGGCACTTTGCTAAAAACAGGTCTGTTTTCTGTGATGTGTCCACGTTGCGCTTTGGGGCGATTCCTGACGCGGGCGCTAGGCCTACCCACACAAGTGAGGTATCATTTTTATCGGGAGACGTGGGGGAACGCTGGGTGGAAGGAAATTTGTGGCTCCTCTCAGATTCCAGAACTTTCTGCCACAGAAATGTGAGGAACATGTGTTTTTGTAGGCAAATTTTGAGGTTTGCAAAGGATTCTGGGTAACAGAACCTGGTCCGACCCACACAAATCACCCCATCTTGGATTCCCCTAGGTCTCTAGTTTTCAGAAATGCACAGGTTTGGTAGGTTTCCCTAGGTGGCGGCTGAGCTAGAGGCCAAAATCTACTGGTAGGCACTTTGCTAAAAACAGGTCTATTTTCTGTGATTTGTCCACGTTGTGCTTTGGGGCGTTTCCTGTCGCGGGCCCTAGGCCTACCCACACAAGTGAGGTATCATTTGTATCGGGAGACATGGGGGAACGCTGGGTGGAAGGAAATTTGTGGCTCCTCTCAGATTATAGAACTTTCTGCCACAGAAATGTGAGGAACATGTGTTTTTTTTAGCCAAATTTTGAGGTTTGCAAAGGATTCTGGGTAACAGAACCTGGTCCGGCCACACAAGTCACCCCATCTTGGATTCCCCTAGGTCTCTAGTTTTCAGAAATGCACAGGTTTGGTAGGTTTCCCTAGGTGGCGGCTGAGCTACAGGCCAAAATCTACAGGTAGGCACTTTGCAAAAACCACCTCTGTTTTCCTTCAAAAATTTGGTTGTGTCCACCTTGCGCTTTGGGGCGTTTCCTGTCGTGGGCGCTAGGCCTACTCACACAAGTGAGGTATCATTTTTATCGGGAGACGTGGGGGAACGCTGGGTGGAAGGAAATTTGTGGCTCCTCTCAGATTCCAGAACTTTCTGCCACAGAAATGTGAGGAACATGTGTTTTTTTAGCCAAATTTTGAGGTTTGCAAAGGATTCTGGGTAACAGAACCTGGTCCCAGCCACACAAGTCACCCCATCTTGGATTCCCCTAGGTCTCTAGTTTTCAGAAATGCACAGGTTTGGTAGGTTTCCCTAGGTGGCGGCTGAGCTACAGGCCAAAATCCACAGGTAGGCACTTTGCTAAAAACAGGTCTGTTTTCTGTGATGTGTCCACGTTGCGCTTTGGGGCGTTTCCTGTCGCGGGCGCTAGGCCTACCCACACAAGTGAGGTATCATTTGTATCGGGAGACGTGGGGGAATGCTGGGTGGAAGGAAATTTGTGGCTCCTCTCAGATTCCAGAACTTTCTGCCACAGAAATGTGAGGAACATGTCTGTTTTTAGCCAAATTTTGAGGTTTGCAAAGGATTCTGGGTAACAGAACCTGGTCCCAGCCACACAAGTCACCCCATCTTGGATTCCCCTAGGTCTCTAGTTTACAGAAATGCACAGGTTTGGTAGGTTTCCCTAGGTGGCGGCTGAGCTACAGGCCAAAATCCACAGGTAGGCACTTTGCTAAAAACAGGTCTGTTTTCTGTGATGTGTCCACGTTGCGCTTTGGGGCGTTTCCTGTCGCGGGCGCTAGGCCTACCCACACAAGTGAGGTATCATTTTTATCGGGAGACATGGGGGAACGCTGGGTGGAAGGAAATTTGTGGCTCCTCTCAGATTCCAGAACTTTCTGCCACAGAAATATGAGGAACATGTGTTTTTTTAGCCAAATTTTGAGGTTTGCAAAGGATTCTGGGTAACAGAACCTGGTCCGACCCACACAAATCACCCCATCTTGGATTCCCCTAGGTCTCTAGTTTTCAGAAATGCACAGGTTTGGTACGTTTCCCTAGGTGGCGGCTGAGCTAGAGGCCAAAATCTACAGGTAGGCACTTTGCTAAAAACAGGTCTATTTTCTGTGATGTGTCCATGTTGCGCTTTGGGGCGTTTCCTGTCGCGGGCGCTAGGCCTACCCACACAAGTGAGGTATCATTTTGATCGGGAGACATGGGGGAACGCTGGGTGGAAGGAAATTTGCGGCTCCACTCAGATTGTAGAACTTTCTGCCACAGAAATGTGAGGAACATGTGTTTTTTTTAGCCAAATTTTAAGGTTTGCAAAGGATTCTGGGTAACAGAACCTGGTCCGAGCCACACAAGTCACCCCATCTTGGATTCCCCTAGGTCTCTAGTTTTCAGAAATGCACAGGTTTGGTAGGTTTCCCTAGGTGGCGGCTGAGCTACAGGCCAAAATCTACAGGTACGGACTTTGCAAAAACCACCTCTGTTTTCCTTCAAAAATTTGGTTGTGTCCACCTTGCGCTTTGGGGCGTTTCCTGTCGTGGGCGCTAGGCCTACCCACACAAGTGAGGTATCATTTTTATCGGGAGACGTGGGGGAACGCTGGGTGGAAGGAAATTAGTGGCTCCTCTCAGATTCCAGAACTTTCTGCCACAGAAATGTGAGGAGCATGTGTTTTTTTAGCCAAATTTTGAGGTTTGCAAAGGATTCTGGGTAACAGAACCTGGTCCCAGCCACACAAGTCACCCCATCTTGGATTCCCCTAGGTCTCTAGTTTTCAGAAATGCACAGGTTTGGTAGGTTTCCCTAGGTGGCGGCTGAGCTACAGGCCAAAATCCACAGGTAGGCACTTTGCTAAAAACAGGTCTGTTTTCTGTGATGTGTCCACGTTGCGCTTTGGGGCGTTTCCTGTCGCGGGCGCTAGGCCTACCCACACAAGTGAGGTATCATTTGTATCGGGAGACGTGGGGGAATGCTGGGTGGAAGGAAATTTGTGGCTCCTCTCAGATTCCAGAACTTTCTGCCACAGAAATGTGAGGAACATGTGTTTTTTTTGCCACATTTTGAGGTTTGCAAAGGATTCTGGGTAACAGAACCTGGTCCCAGCCACACAAGTCACCCCATCCTGGATTCCCCTAGGTCTCTAGTTTTCAGAAATGCACAGGTTTGGTAGGTTTCCCTAGGTGGCGGCTGAGCTACAGGCCAAAATCTACAGGTAGGCACTTTGCAAAAAACACCTCTGTTTTCCTTCAAAAATTTGGTTGTGTCCACCTTGCGCTTTGGGGCGTTTCCTGTCGTGGGCGCTAGGCCTACCCACACAAGTGAGGTATCATTTTTATCGGGAGATGTGGGGGAACGCTGGGTGGAAGGAAATTTGTGGCTCCTCTCAGATTCCAGAACTTTCTGCCACAGAAATGTGAGGAACATGTGTTTTTTTAGCCAAATTTTGAGGTTTGCAAAGGATTCTGGGTAACAGAACCTGGTCCCAGCCACACAAGTCACCCCATCTTGGATTCCCCTAGGTCTCTAGTTTTCAGAAATGCACAGGTTTGGTAGGTTTCCCTAGGTGGCGGCTGAGCTACAGGCCAAAATCCACAGGTAGGCACTTTGCTAAAAACAGGTCTGTTTTCTGTGATGTGTCCACGTTGCGCTTTGGGGCGTTTCCTGTCGCGGGCGCTAGGCCTACCCACACAAGTGAGGTATCATTTTTATCGGGAGACGTGGGGGAATGCTGGGTGGAAGGAAATTTGTGGCTCCTCTCAGATTCCAGAACTTTCTGCCACAGAAATGTGAGGAACATGTGTTTTTTTAGCCACATTTTGAGGTTTGCAAAGGATTCTGGGTAACAGAACCTGGCCCCAGCCACACAAGTCACCCAATCCTGGATTCCCCTAGGTCTCTAGTTTTCAGAAATGCACAGGTTTGGTAGGTTTCCCTAGGTGGCGGCTGAGCTACAGGCCAAAATCTACAGGTAGGCACTTTGCAAAAAACACCTCTGTTTTCCTTCAAAAATTTGGTTGTGTCCACCTTGCGCTTTGGGGCGTTTCCTGTCGTGGGCGCTAGGCCTACCCACACAAGTGAGGTATCATTTTTATCGGGAGACGTGGGGGAACGCTGGGTGGAAGGAAATTTGTGGCTCCTCCCAGATTCCAGAACTTTCTGCCACAGAAATGTGAGGAACATGTGTTTTTTTAGCCAAATTTTGAGGTTTGCAAAGGATTCTGGGTAACAGAACCTGGTCCCAGCCACACAAGTCACCCCATCTTGGATTCCCCTAGGTCTGTAGTTTTCAGAAATGCACAGGTTTGGTAGGTTTCCCTAGGTGGCGGCTGAGCTACAGGCCAAAATCCACAGGTAGGCACTTTGCTAAAAACAGGTCTGTTTTCTGTGATGTGTCCACGTTGCGCTTTGGGGCGTTTCCTGTCGCGGGCGCTAGGCCTACCCACACAAGTGAGGTATCATTTTTATCGGGAGACGTGGGGGAACGCTGGGTGGAAGGAAATTTGTGGCTCCTCTCAGATTCCAGAACTTTCTGCCACAGAAATGTGAGGAACATGTGTTTTTTTAGCCACATTTTGAGGTTTGCAAAGGATTCTGGGTAACAGAACCTGGTCCCAGCCACACAAGTCACCCCATCTTGGATTCCCCTAGGTCTCTAGTTTTCAGAAATGCACAGGTTTGGTAGGTTTCCCTAGGTGGCGGCTGAGCTACAGGCCAAAATCTACAGGTAGGCACTTTGCAAAAAACACCTTTGTTTTCCTTCAAAAATTTGGTTGTGTCCACGTTGCGCTTTGGGGCGTTTCCTGTCGTGGGCGCTAGGCCTACCCACACAAGTGAGGTATCATTTTTATCGGGAGACGTGGGGGAACGCTGAGTGGAAGGACATTTGTGGCTCCTCTCAGATTCCAGAACTGTCTGCCACAGAAATGTGAGGAACATGTGTTTTTTTAGCCAAATTTTGAGGTTTGCAAAAGATTCTGGGTAACAGAACCTGGTCCCAGCCACACAAGTCACCCCATCTTGGATTCCCCTAGGTCTGTAGTTTTCAGAAATGCACAGGTTTGGTAGGTTTCCCTAGGTGGCGGCTGAGCTACAGGCCAAAATCCACAGGTAGGCACTTTGCTAAAAACAGGTCTATTTTCTGTGATGTGTCCACGTTGCGCTTTGCGGCGTTTCCTGTCGCGGGCGCTAGGCCTACCCACACAAGTGAGGTATCATTTTTATCGGGAGACGTCGGGGAACGCTGGGTAGAAGGAAATTTGTGGCTCCTCTCAGATTCCAGAACTTTCTGCCACAGAAATGTGAGGAACATGTGTTTTTTTAGCCACATTTTGAGGTTTGCAAAGGATTCTGGGTAACAGAACCTGGTCCCAGACACACAAGTCACCCCATCTTGGATTCCCCCAGGTCTCTAGTTTTCAGAAATGCACAGGTTTGGTAGGTTTCCCTAGGTGGCGGCTGAGCTACAGGCCAAAATCTACAGGTAGGCACTTTGCAAAAAACACCTCTGTTTTCCTTCAAAAATTTGGTTGTGTCCACCTTGCGCTTTGGGGCGTTTCCTGTCGTGGGCGCTAGGCCTACCCACACAAGTGAGGTATCATTTTTATCGGGAGACGTGGGGGAACGCTGGGTGGAAGGAAATTTGTGGCTCCTCTCAGATTCCAGAACTTTCTGCCACAGAAATGTGAGGAACATGTGTTTTTTTAGCCAAATTTTGAGGTTTGCAAAGGATTCTGGGTAACAGAACCTGGTCCCAGCCACACAAGTCACCCCATCTTGGATTCCCCTAGGTCTCTAGTTTACAGAAATGCACAGGTTTGGTAGGTTTCCCTAGGTGGCGGCTGAGCTACAGGCCAAAATCCACAGGTAGGCACTTTGCTAAAAACAGGTCTGTTTTCTGTGATGTGTCCACGTTGCGCTTTGGGGCGTTTCCTGTCGCGGGTGCTAGGCCTACCCACACAAGTGAGGTATCATTTTTATCGGGAGACATGGGGGAACGCTGGGCGGAAGGACATTTGTGGCTCCTCTCAGATTCCAGAACTTTCTGCCACAGAAATGTGAGGAACATGTGTTTTTTTAGCCACATTTTGAGGTTTGCAAAGGATTCTGGGTAACAGAACCTGGTCCCAGCCACACAAGTCAGCCCATCTTGGATTCCCCTAGGTCTCTAGTTTTCAGAAATGCACAGGTTTGGTAGGTTTCCCTAGGTGGCGGCTGAGCTACAGGCCAATATCTACAGGTAGGCACTTTGCAAAAACCACCTCTGTTTTCCTTCCAAAATTTGGCTGTGTCCACGTTGCGCTTTCGGGCGTTTCCTGTCGCGGGCGCTAGGCCTACCCACACAAGTGAGGTATCATTTTTATCAGGAGACGTGGGGGAACGCTGGGTGGAAGGAAATTTGTGGCTCCTCTCAGATTCCAGAACTTTCTGCCACAGAAATGTGAGGAACATGTGTTTTTTTAGCCAAATTTTGAGGTTTGCAAAGGATTCTGGGTAACAGAACCTGGTCCCAGCCACACAAGTCACCCCATCTTGGATTCCCCTAGGTCTCTACTTTTCAGAAATGCACAGGTTTGGTAGGTTTCCCTTGGATGGCGGCTGAGCTACAGGCCAACATCCACGGGTAGGCACTTTGCTAAAAACAGGTCTGTTTTCTGTGATGTGTCCACGTTGCGCTTTGGGGCGTTTCCTGTCGCGGGCGCTAGGCCTACCCACACAAGTGAGGTATCATTTTTATCGGGAGACGTGGGGGAACGCTGGGTGGAAGGAAATTTGTGGCTCCTCTCAGATTCCAGAACTTTCTGCCACAGAAATGTGAGGAACATGTGTTTTTTTAGCCAAATTTTGAGGTTTGCAAAGGATTCTGGGTAACAGAACCTGGTCCGAGCCACACAAATCACCCCATCTTGGATTCCCCTAGGTCTCTAGTTTTCAGAAATGCACAGGTTTGGTAGGTTTCCCTAGGTGGCGGCTGAGCTAGAGGCCAAAATCTACAGGTAGGCACTTTGCTAAAAACAGGTCTGTTTTCTGTGATGTGTCCACGTTGCGCTTTGGGGCGTTTCCTGTCGCGGGCGCTAGGCCTACCCACACAAGTGAGGTATCATTTTTATCGGGAGACGTGGGGGAACGCTGGGTGGAAGGAAATTTGTGGCTCCTCTCAGATTCCAGAACTTTCTGCCACAGAAATGTGAGGAACATGTGTTTTTTTAGCCACATTTTGAGGTTTGCAAAGGATTCTGGGTAACAGAACCTGGTCCCAGCCACACAAGTCACCCCATCTTGGATTCCCCTAGGTCTCTAGTTTTCAGAAATACACAGGTTTGGTAGGTTTCCCTAGGTGGCGGCTGAGCTACAGGCCAAAATCTACAGGTAGGCACTTTGCAAAAAACACCTTTGTTTTCCTTCAAAAATTTGGTTGTGTCCACGTTGCGCTTTGGGGCGTTTCCTGTCGTGGGCGCTAGGCCTACCCACACAAGTGAGGTATCATTTTTATCGGGAGACGTGGGGGGACGCTGAGTGGAAGGACATTTGTGGCTCCTCTCAGATTCCAGAACTGTCTGCCACAGAAATGTGAGGAACATGTGTTTTTTTAGCCAAATTTTGAGGTTTGCAAAGGATTCTGGGTAACAGAACCTGGTCCCAGCCACACAAGTCACCCCATCTTGGATTCCCCTAGGTCTGTAGTTTTCAGAAATGCACAGGTTTGGTAGGTTTCCCTAGGTGGCGGCTGAGCTACAGGCCAAAATCCACAGGTAGGCACTTTGCTAAAAACAGGTCTATTTTCTGTGATGTGTCCACGTTGCGCTTTGCGGCGTTTCCTGTCGCGGGCGCTAGGCCTACCCACACAAGTGAGGTATCATTTTTATCGGGAGACGTCGGGGAACGCTGGGTAGAAGGAAATTTGTGGCTCCTCTCAGATTCCAGAACTTTCTGCCACAGAAATGTGAGGAACATGTGTTTTTTTAGCCACATTTTGAGGTTTGCAAAGGATTCTGGGTAACAGAACCTGGTCCCAGACACACAAGTCACCCCATCTTGGATTCCCCCAGGTCTCTAGTTTTCAGAAATGCACAGGTTTGGTAGGTTTCCCTAGGTGGCGGCTGAGCTACAGGCCAAAATCTACAGGTAGGCACTTTGCAAAAAACACCTCTGTTTTCCTTCAAAAATTTGGTTGTGTCCACCTTGCGCTTTGGGGCGTTTCCTGTCGTGGGCGCTAGGCCTACCCACACAAGTGAGGTATCATTTTTATCGGGAGACGTGGGGGAACGCTGGGTGGAAGGAAATTTGTGGCTCCTCTCAGATTCCAGAACTTTCTGCCACAGAAATGTGAGGAACATGTGTTTTTTTAGCCAAATTTTGAGGTTTGCAAAGGATTCTGGGTAACAGAACCTGGTCCCAGCCACACAAGTCACCCCATCTTGGATTCCCCTAGGTCTCTAGTTTACAGAAATGCACAGGTTTGGTAGGTTTCCCTAGGTGGCGGCTGAGCTACAGGCCAAAATCCACAGGTAGGCACTTTGCTAAAAACAGGTCTGTTTTCTGTGATGTGTCCACGTTGCGCTTTGGGGCGTTTCCTGTCGCGGGTGCTAGGCCTACCCACACAAGTGAGGTATAATTTTTATCGGGAGACATGGGGGAACGCTGGGCGGAAGGACATTTGTGGCTCCTCTCAGATTCCAGAACTTTCTGCCACAGAAATGTGAGGAACATGTGTTTTTTTAGCCACATTTTGAGGTTTGCAAAGGATTCTGGGTAACAGAACCTGGTCCCAGCCACACAAGTCAGCCCATCTTGGATTCCCCTAGGTCTCTAGTTTTCAGAAATGCACAGGTTTGGTAGGTTTCCCTAGGTGGCGGCTGAGCTACAGGCCAATATCTACAGGTAGGCACTTTGCAAAAACCACCTCTGTTTTCCTTCAAAAATTTGGCTGTGTCCACGTTGCGCTTTCGGGCGTTTCCTGTCGCGGGCGCTAGGCCTACCCACACAAGTGAGGTATCATTTTTATCAGGAGACGTGGGGGAACGCTGGGTGGAAGGAAATTTGTGGCTCCTCTCAGATTCCAGAACTTTCTGCCACAGAAATGTGAGGAACATGTGTTTTTTTAGCCAAATTTTGAGGTTTGCAAAGGATTCTGGGTAACAGAACCTGGTCCCAGCCACACAAGTCACCCCATCTTGGATTCCCCTAGGTCTCTACTTTTCAGAAATGCACAGGTTTGGTAGGTTTCCCTTGGATGGCGGCTGAGCTACAGGCCAACATCCACAGGTAGGCACTTTGCTAAAAACAGGTCTGTTTTCTGTGATGTGTCCACGTTGCGCTTTGGGGCGTTTCCTGTCGCGGGCGCTAGGCCTACCCACACAAGTGAGGTATCATTTTTATCGGGAGACGTGGGGGAACGCTGGGTGGAAGGAAATTTGTGGCTCCTCTCAGATTCCAGAACTTTCTGCCACAGAAATGTGAGGAACATGTGTTTTTTTAGCCAAATTTTGAGGTTTGCAAAGGATTCTGGGTAACAGAACCTGGTCCGAGCCACACAAATCACCCCATCTTGGATTCCCCTAGGTCTCTAGTTTTCAGAAATGCACAGGTTTGGTAGGTTTCCCTAGGTGGCGGCTGAGCTAGAGGCCAAAATCTACAGGTAGGCACTTTGCTAAAAACAGGTCTATTTTCTGTGATGTGTCCACGTTGCGCTTTGGGGCGTGTCCTGTCGCGGGCGCTAGGCCTACCCACACAACTGAGGTATCATTTTTATCGGGAGACGTGGGGGAACGCTGGGTGGAAGGAAATTTGTGGCTCCTCTCAGATTCCAGAACTTTCTGCCACAGAAATGTGAGGAACATGTGTTTTTTTAGCCAAATTTTGAGGTTTGCAAAGGATTCTGGGTAACAGAACCTGGTCCCAGCCACACAAGTCACCCCATCCTGGATTCCCCTAGGTCTCTAGTTATCAGAAATGCACAGGTTTGGTAGGTTTCCCTAGGTGGCGGCTGAGCTACAGGCCAAAATCTACAGGTAGGCACTTTGCAAAAAACACCTCTGTTTTCCTTCAAAAATTTGGTTGTGTCCACGTTGCGCTTTGGGGCGTTTCCTGTCGTGGGCGCTAGGCCTACCCACACAAGTGAGGTATCATTTGTATCGGGAGACGTGGGGGAATGCTGGGTGGAAGGAAATTTGTGGCTCCTCTCAGATTCCAGAACTTTCTGCCACAGAAATGTGAGGAACATGTGTTTTTTTAGCCACATTTTGAGGTTTGCAAAGGATTCTGGGTAACAGAACCTGGTCCCAGCCACACAAGTCACCCCATCCTGGATTCCCCTAGGTCTCTAGTTATCAGAAATGCACAGGTTTGGTAGGGTTCCCTAGGTGGCGGCTGAGCTACAGGCCAAAATCTACAGGTAGGCACTTTGCAAAAACCACCTCTGTTTTCCTTCAAAAATTTGGTTGTGTCCACCTTGCGCTTTGGGGCGTTTTATGTCGTGGGCGCTAGGCCTACCCACACAAGTGAGGTATCATTTTTATCGGGAGACGTGGGGGAACGCTGGGTGGAAGGAAATTTGTGGCTCCTCTCAGATTCCAGAACTTTCTGCCACAGAAATGTGAGGAGCATGTGTTTTTTTAGCCAACTTTTGAGGTTTGCAAAGGATTCTGGGTAACAGAACCTGGTCCCAGCCACACAAGTCACCCCATCTTGGATTCCCCTAGGTCTCTAGTTTTCAGAAATGCACAGGTTTGGTAAGTTTCCCTAGGTGGCGGCTGAGCTACAGGCCAAAATCCACAGGTAGGCACTTTGCTAAAAACAGGTCTGTTTTCTGTGATGTGTCCACGTTGCGCTTTGGGGCGTTTCCTGTCGCGGGCGCTAGGCCTACCCACACAAGTGAGGTATCATTTGTATCGGGAGACGTGGGGGAATGCTGGGTGGAAGGAAATTTGTGTCTCCTCTCAGATTCCAGAACTTTCTGCCACAGAAATGTGAGGAACATGTGTTTTTTTAGCCACATTTTGAGGTTTGCAAAGGATTCTGGGTAACAGAACCTGGTCCCAGCCACACAAGTCACCCCATCCTGGATTCCCCTATGTCTCTAGTTTTCAGAAATGCACAGGTTTGGTAGGTTTCCCTAGGTGGCGGCTGAGCTACAGGCCAAAATCTACAGGTAGGCACTTTGCAAAAAACACCTCTGTTTTCCTTCAAAAATTTGGTTGTGTCCACGTTGCGCTTTGGGGCGTTTCCTGTCGTGGGCGCTAGGCCTACCCACACAAGTGAGGTATCATTTTTATCGGGAGACGTGGGGGAACGCTGGGTGGAAGGAAATTTGTGGCTCCTCTCAGATTCCAGAACTTTCTGCCACAGAAATGTGAGGAACATGTGTTTTTTTAGCCAAATTTTGAGGTTTGCAAAGGATTCTGGGTAACAGAACCTGGTCCCAGCCACACAAGTCACCCCATCTTCGATTCCCCTAGGTCTCTAGTTTTCATAAATGCACAGGTTTGGTTGGGTTCCCTAGGTGGCGGCTGAGCTACAGGCCAAAATCCACAGGTAGGCACTTTGCTAAAAACAGGTCTGTTTTCTGTGATGTGTCCACGTTGCGCTTTGGGGCGTTTCCTGTCGCGGGCGCTAGGCCTACCCACACAAGTGAGGTATCATTTTTATCGGGAGACACGGGGGAACGCTGGGTGGAAGGAAATTTGTGGCTCCTCTCAGATTCCAGAACTTTCTGCCACAGAAATGTGAGGAACATGTGTTTTTTTAGCCAAATTTTGAGGTTTGCAAAGGATTCTGGGTAACAGAACCTGGTCCGAGCCACACAAATCACCCCATCTTGAATTCCCCTAGGTCTCTAGTTTTCAGAAATGTACAGGTTTGGTAGGTTTCCCTAGGTGGCAGCTGAGCTAGAGGCCAAAATCTACAGGTAGGCACTTTGCTAAAAACAGGTCTATTTTCTGTGATGTGTCCACGTTGCGCTTTGGGGCGTTTTCTGTCGCGGGCGCTAGGCCTAACAACACAAGTGAGGTATCATTTTTATCGGGAGACATGGGGGAACGCTGGGTGGAAGGAAATTTGTGGCTCCTCTCAAATTCCAGAACTTTCTGCCACAGAAATGTGAGGAACATGTGTTTTTTTAGCCAAATTTTGAGGTTTGCAAAGGATTCTGGGTAACAGAACCTGGTCCCAGCCACACAAGTCACCCCATCTTGGATTCCCCTAGGTCTCTAGTTTACAGAAATGCACAGGTTTGGTAGGTTTCCCTAGGTGGCGGCTGAGCTACAGGCCAAAATCCACAGGTAGGCACTTTGCTAAAAACAGGTCTGTTTTCTGTGATGTGTCCACGTTGCGCTTTGGGGCGTTTCCTGTCGCGGGTGCTAGGCCTACCCACACAAGTGAGGTATCATTTTTATCGGGAGACATGGGGGAACGCTGGGTGGAAGGACATTTGTGGCTCCTCTCAGATTCCAGAACTTTCTGCCACAGAAATTTGAGTACCATGTGTTTTTTTAGCCACATTTTGAGGTTTGCAAAGGATTCTGGGTAACAGAACCTGGTCCCAGCCACACAAGTCAGCCCATCTTGGATTCCCCTAGGTCTCTAGTTTTCAGAAATGCACAGGTTTGGTAGGTTTCCCTAGGTGGCGGCTGAGCTACAGGCCAATATCTACAGGTAGGCACTTTGCAAAAACCACCTCTGTTTTCCTTCAAAAATTTGGCTGTGTCCACGTTGCGCTTTGGGGCGTTTCCTGTCGCGGGTGCTAGGCCTACCCACACAAGTGAGGTATCATTTTTATCGGGAGACATGGGGGAACGCTGGGTGAAAGGAAATTTGTGGCTCCTCTCAAATTCCAGAACTTTCTGCCACAGAAATGTGAGGAACATGTGTTTTTTTAGCCAAATTTTGAGGTTTGCAAAGGATTCTGGGTAACAGAACCTGGTCCCAGCCACACAAGTCACCCCATCTTGGATTCCCCTAGGTCTCTAGTTTACAGAAATGCACAGGTTTGGTAGGTTTCCCTAGGTGGCGGCTGAGCTACAGGCCAAAATCCACAGGTAGGCACTTTGCTAAAAACAGGTCTGTTTTCTGTGATGTGTCCACGTTGCGCTTTGGGGCGTTTCCTGTCGCGGGTGCTAGGCCTACCCACACAAGTGAGGTATCATTTTTATCGGGAGACATGGGGGAACGCTGGGTGGAAGGACATTTGTGGCTCCTCTCAGATTCCAGAACTTTCTGCCACAGAAATTTGAGTACCATGTGTTTTTTTAGCCACATTTTGAGGTTTGCAAAGGATTCTGGGTAACAGAACCTGGTCCCAGCCACACAAGTCAGCCCATCTTGGATTCCCCTAGGTCTCTAGTTTTCAGAAATGCACAGGTTTGGTAGGTTTCCCTAGGTGGCGGCTGAGCTACAGGCCAATATCTACAGGTAGGCACTTTGCAAAAACCACCTCTGTTTTCCTTCAAAAATTTGGCTGTGTCCACGTTGCGCTTTCGGGCGTTTCCTGTCGCGGGCGCTAGGCCTACCCACACAAGTGAGGTATCATTTTTATCAGGAGACGTGGGGGAACGCTGGGTGGAAGGAAATTTGTGGCTCCTCTCAGATTCCAGAACTTTCTGCCACAGAAATGTGAGGAACATGTGTTTTTTTAGCCAAATTTTGAGGTTTGCAAAGGATTCTGGGTAACAGAACCTGGTCCCAGCCACACAAGTCACCCCATCTTGGATTCCCCTAGGTCTCTACTTTTCAGAAATGCACAGGTTTGGTAGGTTTCCCTTGGATGGCGGCTGAGCTACAGGCCAACATCCACAGGTAGGCACTTTGCTAAAAACAGGTCTGTTTTCTGTGATGTGTCCACGTTGCGCTTTGGGGCGTTTCCTGTCGCGGGCGCTAGGCCTACCCACACAAGTGAGGTATCATTTTTATCGGGAGACGTGGGGGAACGCTGGGTGGAAGGAAATTTGTGGCTCCTCTCAGATTCCAGAACTTTCTGCCACAGAAATGTGAGAAACGGGTATTTTTTCGCCAAATTTTGAGGTTTGCAAAGGATTCTGGGTAACAGAACCTGGTCCGAGCCACACAAATCACCCCATCTTGGATTCCCCTAGGTCTCTAGTTTTCAGAAATGCACACGTTTGGTAGGTTTCCCTAGGTGGCGGCTGAGCTAGAGGCCAAAATCTACAGGTAGGCACTTTGCTAAAAACAGGTCTATTTTCTGTGATGTGTCCACGTTGCGCTTTGGGGCGGGTCCTGTCGCGGGCGCTAGGCCTACCCACACAAGTGAGGTATCATTTTTATCGGGAGACATGGGGGAACGCTGGGTGGAAGGAAATTTGTGGCTCCTCTCAGATTGTAGAACTTTCTGCCACAGAAATGTGAGGAGCATGTGTTTTTTTAGCCAAATTTTGAGGTTTGCAAAGGATTCTGGGTAACAGAACCTGGTCCCAGCCACACAAGTCACCCCATCTTGGATTCCCCTAGGTCTCTAGTTTTCAGAAATGCACAGGTTTGGTAGGGTTCCCTAGGTGGCGGCTGAGCTACAGGCCAAAATCTACAGGTAGGCACTTTGCAAAAACCACCTCTGTTTTCCTTCAAAAATTTGGTTGTGTCCACCTTGCGCTTTGGGGCGTTTTCTGTCGTGGGCGCTAGGCCTACCCACACAATGAGGTATCATTTTTATCGGGAGACGTGGGGGAACGCTGGGTGGAAGGAAATTTGTGGCTCCTCTCAGATTCCAGAACTTTCTGCCACAGAAATGTGAGGAGCATGTGTTTTTTTAGCCAACTTTTGAGGTTTGCAAAGGATTCTGGGTAACAGAACCTGGTCCCAGCCACACAAGTCACCCCATCTTGGATTCCCCTAGGTCTCTAGTTTTCAGAAATGCACAGGTTTGGTAGGTTTCCCTAGGTGGCGGCTGAGCTACAGGCCAAAATCCACAGGTAGGCACTTTGCTAAAAACAGGTCTGTTTTCTGTGATGTGTCCACGTTGCGCTTTGGGGCGTTTCCTGTCGCGGGCGCTAGGCCTACCCACACAAGTGAGGTATCATTTGTATCGGGAGACGTGGGGGAATGCTGGGTGGAAGGAAATTTGTGTCTCCTCTCAGATTCCAGAACTTTCTGCCACAGAAATGTGAGGAACATGTGTTTTTTTAGCCACATTTTGAGGTTTGCAAAGGATTCTGGGTAACAGAACCTGGTCCCAGCCACACAAGTCACCCCATCCTGGATTCCCCTATGTCTCTAGTTTTCAGAAATGCACAGGTTTGGTAGGTTTCCCTAGGTGGCGGCTGAGCTACAGGCCAAAATCTACAGGTAGGCACTTTGCAAAAAACACCTCTGTTTTCCTTCAAAAATTTGGTTGTGTCCACGTTGCGCTTTGGGGCGTTTCCTGTCGTGGGCGCTAGGCCTACCCACACAAGTGAGGTATCATTTTTATCGGGAGACGTGGGGGAACGCTGGGTGGAAGGAAATTTGTGGCTCCTCTCAGATTCCAGAACTTTCTGCCACAGAAATGTGAGGAACATGTGTTTTTTTAGCCAAATTTTGAGGTTTGCAAAGGATTCTGGGTAACAGAACCTGGTCCCAGCCACACAAGTCACCCCATCTTCGATTCCCCTAGGTCTCTAGTTTTCAGAAATGCACAGGTTTGGTAGGGTTCCCTAGGTGGCGGCTGAGCTACAGGCCAAAATCCACAGGTAGGCACTTTGCTAAAATCAGGTCTGTTTTCTGTGATGTGTCCACGTTGCGCTTTGGGGCGTTTCCTGTCGCGGGCGCTAGGCCTACCCACACAAGTGAGGTATCATTTTTATCGGGAGACACGGGGGAACGCTGGGTGGAAGGAAATTTGTGGCTCCTCTCAGATTCCAGAACTTTCTGCCACAGAAATGTGAGGAACATGTGTTTTTTTAGCCAAATTTTGAGGTTTGCAAAGGATTCTGGGTAACAGAACCTGGTCCGAGCCACACAAATCACCCCATCTTGAATTCCCCTAGGTCTCTAGTTTTCAGAAATGCACAGGTTTGGTAGGTTTCCCTAGGTGGCAGCTGAGCTAGAGGCCAAAATCTACAGATAGGCACTTTGCTAAAAACAGGTCTATTTTCTGTGATGTGTCCACGTTGCGCTTTGGGGCGTTTCCTGTCGCGGGCGCTAGGCCTACCCACACAAGTGAGGTATCATTTTTATCGGGAGATATGGGGGAACGCTGGGTGGAAGGAAATTTGTGGCTCCTCTCAGATTGTAGAACTTTCTGCCACAGAAATGTGAGGAACATGTGTTTTTTTTAGCCAAATTTTGAGGTTTGCAAAGGATTCTGGGTAACAGAACCTGGTCCGAGCCACACAAGTCACCCCATCTTGGATTCCCCTAGGTCTCTAGTTTTCAGAAATGCACAGGTTTGGTAGGGTTCCCTAGGTGGCGGCTGAGCTACAGGCCAAAATCTACAGGTAGGCACTTTGCAAAAACCACCTCTGTTTTCCTTCAAAAATTTGGTTGTGTCCACCTTGCGCTTTGGGGCGTTTTCTGTCGTGGGCGCTAGGCCTACCCACACAAGTGAGGTATCATTTTTATCGGGAGACGTGGGGGAACGCTGGGTGGAAGGAAATTTGTGGCTCCTCTCAGATTCCAGAACTTTCTGCCACAGAAATGTGAGGAGCATGTGTTTTTTTAGCCAAATTTTGAGGTTTGCAAAGGATTCTGGGTAACAGAACCTGGTCCCAGCCACACAAGTCACCCCATCTTGGATTCCCCTAGGTCTCTAGTTTTCAGAAATGCACAGGTTTGGTAGGTTTCCCTAGGTGGCGGCTGAGCTACAGGCCAAAATCCACAGGTAGGCACTTTGCTAAAAACAGGTCTGTTTTCTGTGATGTGTCCACGTTGCGCTTTGGGGCGTTTCCTGTCACGGGCGCTAGGCCTACCCACACAAGTGAGGTATCATTTGTATCGGGAGACGTGGGGGAATGCTGGGTGGAAGGAAATTTGTGGCTCCTCTCAGATTCCAGAACTTTCTGCCACAGAAATGTGAGGAACATGTGTTTTTTTAGCCACATTTTGAGGTTTGCAAAGGATTCTGGGTAACAGAACCTGGTCCCAGCCACACAAGTCACCCCATCCTGGATTCCCCTAGGTCTCTAGTTATCAGAAATGCACAGGTTTGGTAGGTTTCCCTAGGTGGCGGCTGAGCTACAGGCCAAAATCTACAGGTAGGCACTTTGCAAAAAACACCTCTGTTTTCCTTCAAAAATTTGGTTGTGTCCACGTTGCGCTTTGGGGCGTTTCCTGTCGTGGGCGCTAGGCCTACCCACACAAGTGAGGTATCATTTGTATCGGGAGACGTGGGGGAATGCTGGGTGGAAGGAAATTTGTGGCTCCTCTCAGATTCCAGAACTTTCTGCCACAGAAATGTGAGGAACATGTGTTTTTTTAGCCACATTTTGAGGTTTGCAAAGGATTCTGGGTAACAGAACCTGGTCCCAGCCACACAAGTCACCCCATCCTGGATTCCCCTAGGTCTCTAGTTTTCAGAAATGCACAGGTTTGGTAGGTTTCCCTAGGTAGCGGCTGAGCTACAGGCCAAAATCTACAGGTAGGCACTTTGCAAAAAACACCTCTGTTTTCCTTCAAAAATTTGGTTGCGTCCACGTTGCGCTTTGGGGCGTTTCCTGTGGTGGGCGCTAGGCCTACCCACACAAGTGAGGTATCATTTTTATCGGGAGACGTGGGGGAACGCTGGGTGGAAGGAAATTTGTGGCTCCTCTCAGATTCCAGAACTTTCTGCCACAGAAATGTGAGGAACATGTGTTTTTTTAGCCAAATTTTGAGGTTTGCAAAGGATTCTGGGTAACAGAACCTGGTCCCAGCCACACAAGTCACCCCATCTTCGATTCCCCTAGGTCTCTAGTTTTCAGAAATGCACAGGTTTGGTAGGGTTCCCTAGGTGGCGGCTGAGCTACAGGCCAAAATCCACAGGTAGGCACTTTGCTAAAATCAGGTCTGTTTTCTGTGATGTGTCCACGTTGCGCTTTGGGGCGTTTCCTGTCGCGGGCGCTAGGCCTACCCACACAAGTGAGGTATCATTTTTATCGGGAGACACGGGGGAACGCTGGGTGGAAGGAAATTTGTGGCTCCTCTCAGATTCCAGAACTTTCTGCCACAGAAATGTGAGGAACATGTGTTTTTTTAGCCAAATTTTGAGGTTTGCAAAGGATTCTGGGTAACAGAACCTGGTCCGAGCCACACAAATCACCCCATCTTGAATTCCCCTAGGTCTCTAGTTTTCAGAAATGCACAGGTTTGGTAGGTTTCCCTAGGTGGCAGCTGAGCTAGAGGCCAAAATCTACAGGTAGGCACTTTGCTAAAAACAGGTCCATTTTCTGTGATGTGTCCACGTTGCGCTTTGGGGCGTTTCCTGTCGCGGGCGCTAGGCCTACCCACACAAGTGAGGTATCATTTTTATAGGGAGACATGGGGGAACGCTGGGTGGAAGGAAATTTGTGGCTCCTCTCAGATTGTAGAACTTTCTGCCACAGAAATGTGAGGAACATGTGTTTTTTTTAGCAAAATTTTGAGGTTTGCAAAGGATTCTGGGTAACAGAACCTGGTCCGAGCCACACAAGTCACCCCATCTTGGATTCCCCTAGGTCTCTAGTTTTCAGAAATGCACAGGTTTGGTAGGGTTCCCTAGGTGGCGGCTGAGCTACAGGCCAAAATCTACAGGTAGGCACTTTGCAAAAACCACCTCTGTTTTCCTTCAAAAATTTGGTTGTGTCCACCTTGCGCTTTGGGGCGTTTTCTGTCGTGGGCGCTAGGCCTACCCACACAAGTGAGGTATCATTTTTATCGGGAGACGTGGGGGAACGCTGGGTGGAAGGAAATTTGTGGCTCCTCTCAGATTCCAGAACTTTCTGCCACAGAAATGTGAGGAGCATGTGTTTTTTTAGCCAAATTTTGAGGTTTGCAAAGGATTCTGGGTAACAGAACCTGGTCCCAGCCACACAAGTCACCCCATCTTGGATTCCCCTAGGTCTCTAGTTTTCAGAAATGCACAGGTTTGGTAGGTTTCCCTAGGTGGCGGCTGAGCTACAGGCCAAAATCCACAGGTAGGCACTTTGCTAAAAACAGGTCTGTTTTCTGTGATGTGTCCACGTTGCGCTTTGGGGCGTTTCCTGTCACGGGCGCTAGGCCTACCCACACAAGTGAGGTATCATTTGTATCGGGAGACGTGGGGGAATGCTGGGTGGAAGGAAATTTGTGGCTCCTCTCAGATTCCAGAACTTTCTGCCACAGAAATGTGAGGAACATGTGTTTTTTTAGCCACATTTTGAGGTTTGCAAAGGATTCTGGGTAACAGAACCTGGTCCCAGCCACACAAGTCACCCCATCCTGGATTCCCCTAGGTCTCTAGTTATCAGAAATGCACAGGTTTGGTAGGTTTCCCTAGGTGGCGGCTGAGCTACAGGCCAAAATCTACAGGTAGGCACTTTGCAAAAAACACCTCTGTTTTCCTTCAAAAATTTGGTTGTGTCCACGTTGCGCTTTGGGGCGTTTCCTGTCGTGGGCGCTAGGCCTACCCACACAAGTGAGGTATCATTTGTATCGGGAGACGTGGGGGAATGCTGGGTGGAAGGAAATTTGTGGCTCCTCTCAGATTCCAGAACTTTCTGCCACAGAAATGTGAGGAACATGTGTTTTTTTAGCCACATTTTGAGGTTTGCAAAGGATTCTGGGTAACAGAACCTGGTCCCAGCCACACAAGTCACCCCATCCTGGATTCCCCTAGGTCTCTAGTTTTCAGAAATGCACAGGTTTGGTAGGTTTCCCTAGGTGGCGGCTGAGCTACAGGCCAAAATCTACAGGTAGGCACTTTGCAAAAAACACCTCTGTTTTCCTTCAAAAATTTGGTTGTGTCCACGTTGCGCTTTGGGGCGTTTCCTGTCGTGGGCGCTAGGCCTACCCACACAAGTGAGGTATAATTTTTATCGGGAGACGTGGGGGAACGCTGGGTGGAAGGAAATTTGTGGCTCCTCTCAGATTCCAGAACTTACTGCCACAGAAATGTGAGGAACATGTGTTTTTTTAGCCAAATTTTGAGGTTTGCAAAGGATTCTGGGTAACAGAACCTGGTCCCAGCCACACAAGTCACCCCATCTTGGATTCCCCTAGGTCTCTAGTTTTCAGAAATGCACAGGTTTGGTAGGTTTCCCTAGGTGGCGGCTGAGCTACAGGCCAAAATCCACAGGTAGGCACTTTGCTAAAAACAGGTCTGTTTTCTGTGATGTGTCCACGTTGCGCTTTGGGGCGTTTCCTGTCGCGGGCGCTAGGCCTACCCACACAAGTGAGGTATCATTTTTATCGGGAGACATGGGGGAACGCTGGGTGGAAGGAAATTTGTGGCTCCTCTCAGATTTCAGAACTTTCTGCCACAGAAATGTGAGGAACATGTGTTTTTTTAGCCAAATTTTGAGGTTTGCAAAGGATTCTGGGTAACAGAACCTGGTCCGAGCCACACAAATCACCCCATCTTGGATTCCCCTAGGTCTCTAGTTTTCAGAAATGCACAGGTTTGGTAGGTTTCCCTAGGTGGCGGCTGAGCTAGAGGCCAAAATCTACAGGTAGGCACTTTGCTAAAAACAGGTCTATTTTCTGTGATGTGTCCACGTTGCGCTTTGGGGCGTTTCCTGTCGCGGGCGCTAGGCCTACCCACACAAGTGAGGTATCATTTTTATCGGGAGACATGGGGGAACGCTGGGTGGAAGGAAATTTGTGGCTCCTCTCAGATTGTAGAACTTTCTGCCACAGAAATGTGAGGAACATGTGTTTTTTTTAGCCAAATTTTGAGGTTTGCAAAGGATTCTGGGTAACAGAACCTGGTCCGAGCCACACAAGTCACCCCATCTTGGATTCCCCTAGGTCTCTAGTTTTCAGAAATGCACAGGTTTGGTAGGGTTCCCTAGGTGGCGGCTGAGCTACAGGCCAAAATCTACAGGTAGGCACTTTGCAAAAACCACCTCTGTTTTCCTTCAAAAATTTGGTTGTGTCCACCTTGCACTTTGGGGCGTTTTCTGTCGTGGGCGCTAGGCCTACCCACACAAGTGAGGTATCATTTTTATCGGGAGACGTGGGGGAACGCTGGGTGGAAGGAAATTTGTGGCTCCTCTCAGATTCCAGAACTTTCTGCCACAGAAATGTGAGGAGCATGTGTTTTTTTAGCCAAATTTTGAGGTTTGCAAAGGATTCTGGGTAACAGAACCTGGTCCCAGCCACACAAGTCACCCCATCTTGGATTCCCCTAGGTCTCTAGTTTTCAGAAATGCACAGGTTTGGTAGGTTTCCCTAGGTGGCGGCTGAGCTACAGGCCAAAATCCACAGGTAGGCACTTTGCTAAAAACAGTCTGTTTTCTGTGATGTGTCCACGTTGCGCTTTGGGGCGTTTCCTGTCGCGGGCGCTAGGCCTACCCACACAAGTGAGGTATCATTTGTATCGGGAGACGTGGGGGAATGCTGGGTGGAAGGAAATTTGTGGCTCCTCTCAGATTCCAGAACTTTCTGCCACAGAAATGTGAGGAACATGTGTTTTTTTAGCCACGTTTTGAGGTTTGCAAAGGATTCTGGGTAACAGAACCTGGTCCCAGCCACACAAGTCACCCCATCCTGGATTCCCCTAGGTCTCTAGTTATCAGAAATGCACAGGTTTGGTAGGTTTCCCTAGGTGGCGGCTGAGCTACAGGCCAAAATCTACAGGTAGGCACTTTGCAAAAAACACCTCTGTTTTCCTTCAAAAATTTGGTTGTGTCCACGTTGCGCTTTGGGGCGTTTCCTGTCGTGGGCGCTAGGCCTACCCACACAAGTGAGGTATCATTTGTATCGGGAGATGTGGGGGAATGCTGGGTGGAAGGAAATTTGTGGCTCCTCTCAGATTCCAGAACTTTCTGCCACAGAAATGTGAGGAACATGTGTTTTTTTAGCCACATTTTGAGGTTTGCAAAGGATTCTGGGTAACAGAACCTGGTCCCAGCCACACAAGTCACCCCATCCTGGATTCCCCTAGGTCTCTAGTTTTCAGAAATGCACAGGTTTGGTAGGTTTCCCTAGGTGGCGGCTGAGCTACAGGCCAAAATCTACAGGTAGGCACTTTGCAAAAAACACCTCTGTTTTCCATCAAAAATTTGGTTGTGTCCAACTTGCGCTTTGGGGCGTTTCCTGTCGTGGGCGCTAGGCCTACCCACACAAGTGAGGTATCATTTTTATCGGGAGACGTGGGGGAACGCTGGGTGGAAGGAAATTTGTGGCTCCTCTCAGATTCCAGAACTTTCTGCCACAGAAATGTGAGGAACATGTGTTTTTTTAGCCAAATTTTGAGGTTTGCAAAGGATTCTGGGTAACAGAACCTGGTCCCAGCCACACAAGTCACCCCATCTTGGATTCCCCTAGGTCTCTAGTTTTCAGATATACACAGGTTTGGTAGGTTTCCCTAGGTGGCGGCTGAGCTACAGGCCAAAATCCACAGGTAGGCACTTTGCTAAAAACAGGTCTGTTTTCTGTGATGTGTCCACGTTGCGCTTTGGGGCGTTTCCTGTCGCGGGCGCTAGGCCTACCCACACAAGTGAGGTATCATTTTTATCGGGAGACGTGGGGGAATGCTGGGTGGAAGGAAATTTGTGGCTCCTCTCAGATTCCAGAACTTTCTGCCACAGAAATGTGAGGAACATGTGGTTTTTTTTACCCACATTTTGAGGTTTGCAAAGGATTCTGGGTAACAGAACCTGGTCCCAGCCACACAAGTCACCCCATCCTGGATTCCCCTATGTCTCTAGTTTTCAGAAATGCACAGGTTTGGTAGGTTTCCCTAGGTGGCGGCTGAGCTACAGGCCAATATCTACAGGTAGGCACTTTGCAAAAACCACCTCTGTTTTCCTTCAAAAATTTGGCTGTGTCCACGTTGCGCTTTGGGGCGTTTCCTGTCGCGGGCGCTAGGCCTACCCACACAAGTGAGGTATAATTTTTATCAGGAGACGTGGGGGAACGCTGGGTGGAAGGAAATTTGTGGCTCCTCTCAGATTCCAGAACTTTCTGCCACAGAAATGTGAGGAACATGTGTTTTTTTAACCACATTTTGAGGTTTGCAAAGGATTCTGGGTAACAGAACCTGGTCCCAGCCACACAAGTCACCCCATCTTGGATTCCCCTAGGTCTCTAGTTTTCAGAAATTCACAGGTTTGGTAGGTTTCCCTAGGTGGCGGCTGAGCTACAGGCCAAAATCTACAGGTAGGCACTTTGCTAAAAACAGGTCTGTTTTCTGTGATGTGTCCACGTTGCGCTTTGGGGCATTTCCTGTCGCGGGCGCTAGGCCTACCCACACAAGTGAGGTATCATTTTTATCGGGAGACGTGGGGGAACGCTGGGTGGAAGGAAATGTGTGGCTCCCCTCAGATTCCAGAACTTTCTGCTACAGAAATGTGAGGAACATGTGTTTTTTTAGCCAAATTTTGAGGTTTGCAAAGGATTCTGGGTAACAGAACCTGGTCCCAGCCACACAAGTCACCCCATCTTGGATTCCCCTAGGTCTCTAGTTTTCAGAAATGCACAGGTTTGGTAGGTTTCCCTAGGTGGCAGCTGAGCTACAGGCCAAAATCTACAGGTAGGCACTTTGCTAAAAACAGGTCTGTTTTCTGTGATGTGTCCACGTTGTGTTTTGGGGCGTATCCTGTCGCGGGCGCTAGGCCTACCCACACAAGTGAGGTATCATTTTTATCGGGAGACTTGGGGGAACATAGAATAGCAAAACAAGTGTTATTGCCCCTTGTCTTTCTCTACATTTTTCCCTTCCAAATGTAAGACAGTGTGTAAAAAAGACATCTATTTGAGAAATGCCGTGTTATTCACATGCTAGCATGGGCACCCTGGAATTCAGAGATGTGCAAATAACCACTGCTTCTCAACACCTTATCTTGTGCCCATTTTGGAAATACAAAGGTTTTCTTGATAGCTATTTTTTACTCTTTATATTTCAGCAAATGAATTGCTGTATACCCGGCATAGAATGAAAACCCACTGCAGGGTGCAGGTCATTTATTGGCTCTGGGTACCTAGAGTTCTTGATGAACCTACAAGCCCTATATATCCCCACAATCAGAAGAGTCCAGCAGACGTAACGGTATATTGCTTTTGAAAATCTGACATTGCAGGAAAAAATTACAGAGTAAAACTTAGAGAAAAATGGATGTTTTTTTCACCTCAATTTCAATATTTTTCTTTTTCAGTTGTTATTTTCTGTAGGAAACCCTTGTAGGATCTACACAAATTACCCCTTGCTGAATTCAGAATTTTGTCTACTTTTCAGAAATGTTGCGGTTTCTGGGATCCAGCATTGGTTTCATGCCCATTTCTGTCACTGACTGGAAGGAGGCTGAAAGCACAAAAAATCATAAAAATGGGGTATGTCCCAGTAAAATGCCAAAATTGTGTTGAAAAATTGGGTTTTCTGATTCAAGTCTGCCTGTTCCTGAAAGCTGGGAAGCTGGTGATTTTATCACCGCAAACCCTTTGTTGATGCCCTTTTCAGGGAAAAAACCACAAGCCTTCTTCTGCAGCCCATTTTTCCAATTTTTTTTAAAAAAACGAAATTTTCACTTTTTTTGGCTAATTTCTTGGCCTCCTTCTGGGGAACCCACAAAGTCTGGGTACCTCTAGAATCCCTAGGATGTTGGAAAAAAAGGACGCAAATTTGGCGTGGGTAGCTTACGTGAACAAAAAGTTATGAGGGCCTAAGCACGAACTGCTCCAAATAGCCAAAAAAAGGCTCGGCACAGGAGGGGGAAAAGGCCTGGCAGCGAAGGGGTTAAGGGCCAGCATTTCATTTCTAACATTCTAACAGCCAAACAATAAGAGTGCCTCGAAGACTTGCAGGAGCCTCTCAGTCCAGCAAGAATGTGAAGGCTCACAGGAAAAAAAGGCTTCTCAACCAATCACTGGACTCCATTTTTAAATTCTAGCTATCAGGGTAGGCTCGCAGGACTCTTGCGAGCCCAACCATCCAAATATGCAATTATTTTTTACCCCTAATTTCTAAAAAAAACAACGGAATGGATTTACATAAGATCACAAAAAGCACAATCTGCGCACCATTATCTAGTTTTGTTTTAAATTTGAGGTAATTTTGCTGCTTTTTGTAGCCAGTAATGTGCTTTGCCCTGGAAAATCAGTGAAAACAGCACCACATGGTCCCAGGGGCAAGGCCATTTTGTTTTTGTCAGTTTCCCTTCACCTTTGCTTACTTCATGAACCCATATCCATCCAACCCCATCTGCACTTTCCTAGCCTTAATCCTCACACGTTTACATTTATTTTGTTACTGTTATTTTTCCCAGTGTTTATTTTTGTTTTTATTTTATGTTATGGTTACTTGTTTGTACTTTGTTTTTGTTTAATCCTTATTTTTCTTTCCTGGCCTATCCTCTGTTGATCCTCCTCCTGTTTCTCAACTTTCCCTTTCATCTCAGTTCCACTCCGTCCATCTCCGATCCCGATGGCCGAAGCAGGCAACACAAAGCTTCCTGCACCACATGCAAGCAACACAAGCAACACAGATGGCCAGGGGTGCAGCCACACTCCATCCTTTGTGAGGTGGAAGTGGCCACACTTTGGGTGCAATGCCACCTCACATGCATGCTAGCAGCAGGCCCAATCAAGGCTATGCCTTGCCGGAGCATCAGTTACTATGGGGCAAGCGTGGTGGTTCGTGCAATGCAGCTCTGGAATCACTCACACCCAGTAGCAGCTGACCCACCACTGGGCAGATGTCTTTGACTAGGAGCAAGACCTGCTCGACCTGCTTTGTGTTGCAGTTGTGGAGGCTTGGTGAGTACTTAATTATTAATATGATTTTTTAAGTAAAAGCATCACAGGTAAGATAAGTCAAGTATAAGTAATGGTTTTAATATTGAGACATATATATGTATATATATATATACAGAAGTTTAACTATAACTGCTGAATCTCTATGTTTTTTTTTGGGTAAAATGTCAACCTAACTATAAGGTCCCTGTAACCTTTGTTTTTTTTTGGATAAACATATGTGTGTGTATATATATATATATATATATATATATATATATATATATATATATATATGTGTATACAGAAGTTTAACTATAACTGCTGAATCTCTCTGTTTTTTGGGGGGGTAAAATGTCAACCTAACTATAAGGTCCCTGAAACCTCTGTTTTTTTTGGTTAAACATATGTGTGTATATATATATGTATATATACTTTTAAAAAACAGGTCACGGGAACGTTACAGTTAGGTTCTGAATTTATTCACACAAAACCTGAGAAATTCAGCAATTATAGTTAGTTATTTCAAGTAAATATAACTCACGCCGTAAGGTACCTATAACTCACAATCCCACCATGCACAGTTATCTGATTAATAATTGTACTGCCGATGTTACAGTGACATTATGAATGATGTTATCAAAGATGTCATGGGTGCTATAATTTGTGGGGTAATTAGCAGTGCATGGCAAGGGCACAAGTTATATATATATATATTCGAAAAGACTCTAACTATAACTGTGCACTGCCTTCATCTGTGTGTGGCAGGAGTTGGACACAGGGCCTGGCCTGGAGCCAGGCCACGTGGCCAACCTCTATAACCACCCAACCCTGCAGAGCATGTGGCCTTTGGTGATTCACACTAGGAGTTGGCACCAGAGCCTGATCACCCAACCCCATGTTGCTCACGACCTTTGGCCGTGCGCAGCAGGGGTTGGTTGCAAATCCTGGCCTGTAGCCAGGCCTTGAGGCCAACTCCCTGTAACCACCCAGAAAGTCTTTCTAATCTTTAATATAAATGATATAGTTAGAATTAGATATTTTAAGACAAATTGAAAAGAAAAATTTAATTGTCAAGTAAAAAGAGTGAGATTACCTTTCAGTATATACCTTAAACGTTTGAAGTTGAAAAGAAATTAAAGTAGGTATATAACCAGAGACACACTAAGACTGCAATCCTCAACCTTCAGTGTGAGGGTCAGAAACCTTAACCACTACTCCATAGATGACTCCTTAGTGTATAAAATCCAGCCATAACTTTAACATTCAAGCCAAAGATTTTGTTGATGAACAATACTTAAATATTTCATCACTAAGAATGTTTAACATTCAAACACTAGTAAATAAACAGAGTCACTGCATGACATGTCAGGACTTACAACTTCAACCTACTGATTAACAGTTGAAGAGCCTTACCAATAGACTAGAAGAAACCCTCTTCTTACAAACCACAAAACATAACTATAACATTTGCAAGCAAGAATCTTGCCTGTATACCGTTTTGAATGCATTCTATGTAGCAGCTATTGGTATTGTAATACTCTCTCCATGCAATAAGTTCAAAATGACAAATAAGCAAGATGCTTGAGGCCAAAGAAGGATTGCAGGGGGAGCCTGAAGGCACCTGCAGCCCTAGTCGGTGCCCAGCATGCTGTGGGTGCCAGCATTGAGCTTGCAAGCAGGGAACTGCTTTAAATAGCAGCTCCCTGCTTGCGACAGCAATGTGTCCATCCCCCACCTCCTTGCACAAAACAATCCTTAAATGCAGGGGCAAAAAAAAGCCTTAATAGAGTACAATAGTGGTGCATGGTGACAGGCAGCCTGACAGGAAGGATGTAGGAAGCTTGGAAGGTAGGAGGATAGTGGAAGTCAAGTGGATGATACTGCTAGGATTGTGTTCTAGAGGGTGAGCTAGGCAGTTGCTCATTTGGGCTGATTTAAGGCATGATTATCAACTCACAGTCATCATCATGTTACTCACTCTTCCAATGTTAGTAAAGAATATCAGAGCTTTTGTGTAAATACCATGTGTTCTTCTCTGTGGCTTCATCTCTTCATGTGGCTCATAATCCCAATCTCCTACATGTGCAGTATGCAAAGGGTGACTGATTTGACTCATCAGAAGGGATGGAGAAGCAAAGAGCATTGTTTGGAAAGCATGAATAGTTTGAAATGGTATGGTTTGAGGTTTAGATTACGAAACAAGGGATAGGCTACCTGATTGAAAAAGTACAATGCTGTGTGTATAAAAAAATGTGTGGTTGTACAGAGTACCACCAATACTTTGTTAATCTTCTTTCTTAAACACCCAAGGGCAAGAGGGCATCCACTGTAGCGGGTACCAATACCATCAGTACTGTAAGTGCCATGTATGATTCTTCTGCTGCCCATTGAAAGTTATTTTGTCCCCTCTACTAAATTTATGGCGTTCTGTATACTTACTATTTTTTCCTATGTTGGATGTTTGTTATCCCTGCAATCCCCTGTGCTGTTCTATATATATTTCCTGTTTCTACAGTTGACTTTCTGCTGTCTGTACCTTTCTTCTGCTCTTTTTTTTCTTAAGCTTCTTCTTGCCCCCCTGACTTATACAATTACAGGTCTTTTTGTTGTTGTATATTAGTATACAGAGGGGAAAAGATTTTGGTATTGTGAAGAGGATTGCAAAGCCCGCCCAAGTAGCACTCTAGTCACCAAACATGTTGGCTGTTTTCTTGATCATCATCAAACAAACAGTTGAAAAGTACACGGGCAGAGATAGAGTGGCAATCATGGTCATCATGGTCATTGACCCCCATTGAGGGTTCTTATATTAGCAGTTTCCATAACAGTGCAGCATGAGATACCACGTTCACAATCTGTTTTGTATTCTCTTAGACCCCTTATCTATTTGTAGAATCATGGCCTAGCCTTACCTTATGCCTTTCCCTTACTCCTTAATCCTTCAACTAAAGCCTACCCCTCCCTTTAGGAGAAATGTTTATATCTGGTTGGCACAATGGCGACCTGGTTTTTAAAATGTTTTCAAGCAATAACTAAGACAAACCTCCCAACTGATTACTTTCAAATAGACAAAGAAGATAGTGGTACAAAGCTAACCTAACTGAGGTGGAGTATTGCTGTTGTATGTTGTGCAAAATAAATACTTAGTTGGCCAATGCTATCTGGGTTAGAAAAATGGGTGCATTATATTTTTCTCCAGGTGCAGAGACCATCAGCAGTGCCAACCATGCCAAGACATCGGGGAAGTTCATGGCCGAAGGAAAGGAAGATGTCCCAGTGGTGGCTGGAACAAGTAGTAAGTCACCTTGCCTTCTTTCTGACAGTGCACTATACTGGTTAGTTAGGCAGATAGTATCCTTATCCTTTTCATCACCTCCAGGTTCAGTCCCTGCTCTTGCTTTCTCACCACTTAAAACTGCAGTTCAATGTTATCTCTGCTGCTGCTGCAGTGAGTGCAGGCAGTGATTGAATTCATGTGTGTCTGCTGTGGCACAGCAGCACAGTAGCATAACAGAACTAAGGGGGTGATTCTGACCTCGGCGGTAAAATGCCCTTACCGCCGGTCAGAAGACCGCCATAACACCGCCGCGGCCGCTGTCAACCGCCACGGTCATTCTGACCCACAACGGCCAAACCTCCAAAAATCCGTCCTCCACTGCAGCCCGCCACATCGGCGGGCAGCGATAAACTGGAGATGACCAAACCTCCACCGTCACGCCAACAGAAATACGCCCATGCCATTACGACCCACGAATCCACACGGCGGTCATTCAAACGCGGTATTCCATTGGCGCTACACACCGCCGCGGTCAGAATACACACACATCACCAAAACACAGCCACATTGGACAATTTGAAAAACACACACCTGATACACATACACACACCACTCCCACACAATCAACCAACTATAAAACACCCACCCACCTCACCCACAAACCCCTGCGACCCCAATTACTGAGAGAAGGAGAGAGAGACACAGCAGACAATCCAAAGCAAGACACACTGAGGCACACTACACCATCACACACAACACATAGAAGCACAAAGCACCACTCACCAACACACTCCTCATCACATACACCACCCCACACCTCACCCACACCACCCCATGGCACACCAAAGGCATCCACGATTTTCGGACCAAGAACTCCGGGTCATGGTGGAGGAAATCCTAAGAGTGGAACCCCAGCTCTTCGGCTCGCAGGTGCAGCACACCAGTATAGCCAGGAAGGCGGAGCTATGGCAGCGGATCGTGGACAGGGTCAACGCGGTGGGACAGCATCCCAGGAATAGGGAGGACATCCGCAAAAGATGGAACGACCTACGGGGGAAGGTCCGATCGATGGTCTCCAGGCACAACATCGCGGTCCAGAAGACTGGCGGCGGACCCCCACCCACCCCTCCCGAATTTACATCGTGGGAGCAAGAGGTCTTGACCATCCTGCATCCTCAGGGCCTCGCAGGAGTAGCCGGAGGAATGGACTCTGGTAAGTCCCATCTCAACTACTATATCCCCCACACCCCACCAGCATGCCAACCCACACCCCCACCCTCACCCCCAACCCCCCAGCACACATCCTTCCTGACAATGTCTCACCAGCACAACCCACCCATCCCAACACCAACTCCTGCATGCCAACACAAACCATGGGCACCCATCACCTAAGCATGACCACTGCACTAACCCCTCCCCCCCACTAAATACCCTCACAACACCTCCCTCCAGGGAATGCCTGCACTGGGGGACAAGGGCACCCACAACACACATGCTATTGCACACACAGAAACAATAACCAAACTCTCTTACCCCATGCAGGACCCGAACGACAACACACCAGCCAGGAGGGTCCAGAAGTGTCCATCCCACCACCGGAACAGGCCCACACTGAGGATAGCAGCTCTGTCGACAGTGAACCTGATGACCAGCCCGGACCATCGGGGACCTCTGGGCAGTCGGTTCCCCTCACCCAGACACAGGCCACACCAGACCCGACCCCCTCTGCCGACACCAGCACAGCTCCCACCCAGCGGGCCCATGCCTCTGTCTGTAGGACAGCTCAATCAGCGGTGTGTCTGCCACTACAGGGCACCCAGGCTAACCCGACACCCCAACAACAACAGGGACCTGGGGGCAGTGGGAGCGGGCACACCGGCCAGGGGACAGAGGCCGGGGGAAACCGGGCAGCTCGGAGGGCTGCTGTGCGACAGGGGGGGGAGGAGAGGGCCAGGGAACCCACTCTCCAAGAGGCCCTCACCACCATCATGGGGGCATACCACCACTCCCAAGAAACGATGGCAACGGTACTGGCCAGGTTCACTGAGATCCAGGCACAGCAGGAAGAACGCTACATGGGGTTCAGGGAGGAGCTGAGAATCATCGGGACCGCAATGGGGACCATCGTCCTGGCCCTCCACAGGATAGAGGACGCGTTGCGGGACCATGGTGCACCACACAGGGCCCCTGTCACTAGGCCGGACCAGGAACATCCTACCACCTCCGCCGGCGCTAGTGGACAGGAGGTCCCAACACCTCGACAGCCCCCCAGAACCCCACCTCCTGCTGAAGAACAACCACCCCGTAAGATGAGCCTGAGACCAAAGAAAAAGACAGAGTAGGATGTCAAGACCCCCGCCAGCAGGACATACCCCCTCAAGCCTTCCCACTGTCCCACATTGCCACCCTGTCCAACCATGAACTGCCTATGCTCCATCCTTCCACAGGCAAAAGAACAATGCACCTGTGAGACTGAGAACTGGACTCTGCCATGGATATTCCTCCACCCCCACCCATCACCCTTAGAATCACATGTACCGGTATCTAGCACTGTAAATAAATCACATTTTGCACACAAACCTGTTTTGAGTCATGCTGTATTATTAACAAATGGATAACATATTACTGTTCAATTTCTGTTCTGTCAATTAGTCATGACAACATACCAATGTCAATACGCTGTAAATCATGGGCGAACCAAGCAGAAGTCAGGTACTGAGTCAGACAGCACTGAGAAGGGAAGGGAAAGGCATAAATTAATAAAAAACATCTGTGGGGAACTACAGAAAGTATAGATGCAGGAGGCTAGAAGCAATTGTGAAATGGCGTGGGTGATTCTTACCTGGGTGTTACTGGAAATACTGTTGTATCACTCTGTCCCTATTGTCTGTGTCGTCCTCAGAGTCTTCCTCCTCTTCACTCTCCACAGGCTCCACGGCTTCTACAACACCACCATCTGGACCATCCTCCTGCAGGAAAGGCACCTGGCGTCGCAAAGCCAGGTTGTGAAGCATACAGCACGCCACGATGATATGGCACACCTTCTTTGGTGAGTACATTAGGGATCCACCAGTCATATGCAGGCACCTAAACCTGGCCTTCAGGAGGCCAAAGGTTCGCTCAATCACCCTCCTTGTACGCCCATGGGCCTCATTGTAGCGTTCCTCTGCCCTAGTCCGGGGATTCCTTACTGGGGTCAGTAGCCACGGCAGGTTGGGGTAACCAGAGTCACCTATTAGCCACACACGTTGTCTCTGTAGCTGCTCCATCACATAGGGGATGCTGCTATTTCGCATCACATACGCGTCATGCACTGACCCTGGGAACTTGGCATTTACATGGGAGATGTACTGGTCAGCCAAACAGACCACCTGGACATTCATCGAATGATAATTCTTTCTGTTTCGGTACACCTGCTCATCGTCTTTTGGGGGTACCAAAGCCACATGGGTCCCATCAATGGCACCACTGATGTTGGGGATATGTCCAAGGGCATAGAAATCACCCTTCACTGTGGGCAAGTCACCCTCCTCGGGGAAAATGATGTAGCTCCGCATGAGTTTCATCAGGGCAGACAACACTCTGCTCAAAATCTTAGAAAACATAGGCTGAGACATTCCAGATGACATGGCCACTGTGGTCTGGAATGACCCACTGGCCAAAAAATGGAGGACTGACAAAACCTGCACCAGAGGGGGAATCCCTGTGGGTTGGCGAATGGGGGACATCAGGGCTGGCTCCAGCTTTGCACATAGTTCATGGATAGTGGCACGGTCAAGTCGGTATCGAAGGATTATATGGTGTTCTTCCATTGTCGACAGGTCCACCAGCGGTCGGTACACGCGAGGATTCCTCCTTCTCATCCCAAGTCCCAGCGGACGGTGCCTAGGAAGGACAACATGGAGCACAGAGTCAGCCAAACCACAGGTACGTACAGACAGCTTGCACAGTTAAAGAATGGCAATGGGTTGAAAGGCGTGTATGTGTGGCAATGCAAGGCCTAGGCCTGTGTGTCGCAGTCAAAATTAAGCCATGTGGGCCCTTGAAATGGCGGCTGCCTGACCGGTGAAGTGGGACAATGGGATGTGAGGTCACTGCGCTGGCGGGGCACACCGTGGCGGTAGGCGGTCGAAGACCGCGGCGCAAAGCCGCATTGGTTAATATTGAAGCCTATGGGTTTCAGGAGCCAATAACGCAGTGCGCCGGCGGTCGCGGTATGCACCGCCGCGGTACGCACCGCCGCGGACGTGACCGCCATTTTCTATCTGCTTAATCACTCGAGACCTGATCATCCACAGGAGAGGACCTATACTGCAAGTGCTGCTGTGACCTCGGTCTGGAAGATACAATGGCTGCTGCGACTGGGGAAAGGGCCCCTGCCTTCACGTCTGAAGAATTGGACAAGCTCGTGGATGGGGTCCTCCCCCAGTATGCGCTACTCTACGGTCCTCCAGACCAACAAGTGAGTACCCCGTGTGCTAATGGAATGGGCTATGCCTGTGTGGATTGGGGTGGATGTAAGTTGGTGGGGTGGGGGGCGAATGAGGAGTGCAATGCCCGACAGATGAGAGCATGTGCCATATGGCAAAGTGGGTGGGGGGGGCCAATTACATCTAACATGCAGGCCATTGATGATTTCCTCCTTTCCACCCTGTACATGTCTAATAGGTCAGCGCCCATCAGAAGATCGAGATTTGGCGTGCCATCGCCAAGGAAGTCCGGACCTTGGGGGTCCACAACAGACGGGGCACCCACTGCCGCAAGAGGTGGGAGGACATCCGCCGCGGAACAAGGAAGACCGCAGAAACACTGCTGGGGATGGCCTCCCAACCTAGGAGGGGTGCCAGTCGCACCATGACCCCCCTGATGTCCCAGATCCTGGCGGTGGCCTACCCTGAATTGGATGGGCGCTTTAAGACATCACAGCAGACACAAGGGGGTGAGTATCAGCACATTCTCCTATCTTTCTGCGCAGTGGAGGCGTCTGGGTGGGGGAGGAGGGCTGTGAGTGACATTAGGCCAGGGCGCTTTCTGTAGTGTAGTCCTCTCCCTTAGGCATGGCCCTGTGCCCCCGGCCCCCACCTCTGTAGGGTGACAAGTACAGCCATTGAAGGTCCAGCATCTCCCATGTGCGCGTTTGACGTCTCTTGGCCTGTTGTCTTAGTCAGTAGTACTGAGTAGTGTACCCCGAATGCGCGGCTTAGTGCATTAGGCACCTGTGTCTGTCCTCTCCGCCAACGGTGTTGACATTGCATGCACTCAACCTGGTCTTCTTTTTTCTCCCCCCACCCTTTCTCTTCATCTTCTTGTGCATGTGTGCATTAGCATCATCAGGCGGAGGATATATGGCATCGGAGCACGAGGGAGCTGCAGGACACAAGGCCCCGGTGGGCCCAGGAACAGACACCGAGGGCACCAGTGATCCGGAGGGCGAGGGGAGCACCACGACGGGGACCGCTGGTGAGAGCAGCGAAAGCGACACGTCCTCGGATGGGAGCTCCCTAGGGGTGGCGGCAACATCCGTGCCCCCCGCCTCTACAGGTACAGCCGCCACCCAGCGCACCAGCCCCGCCCTCCCAGCAGCCCCTCAGTCTTCGCTCCATGCCGGTTCGCCCAGGAAGGCGCGCGTCTCCTTCGCCCCAGGCACCTCAGCCCCTGCCCCTGTTGCCCCTGTTGCCCCTGCTGCCCTCAGTGCGGAGCTCATTGACCTGGTAAGGACGCTCATTGTTGGGCAGACGACCCTTTTGAATGCCATCCAGGGTGTGCAAAGGGAGGTGCAACAGAGCAATGCGTACCTGGAGGGCATTCATTCGGGTCAGGCTGCCCATCAACGAGCGTTCACTGCTCTGGCCTCAGCACTGACGGCAGCCATTGTCCCTGTTTCCAGCCTCCCTCTTCTGACTGCCTCCAGCCTGTCTCTGTCTCCTGTTCCTCAGCCTATCCCATCCACACCATCAGACCAGCCTGCACACACCTCAACACCCAAGAGCAGCTCATCCAAACACAAGCACCACAGATCCCGCAAACACTCACCCGAGCAACACCCAGATGCAGACATGCCAACAGCCACTGCCACCCCTGTGTCCCCCTCCTCCTCGTCTCCCTCCTCCCTCCCTGTGACGTCTACACTCACACCTGCATGCACCCCAACATCAGCCAGTGCTTCCATCACCACCTCACCCTCCAGTACAGTCCACACTCGTGCAGTCACCACCCCCACTGCCATGTACACGTCCCCTGTGTCCTCTCCCACTGTGTCTGTCACCCCCTCTTCCAAGACACACAAACGCAGGCAGCCACCCACCCAACAGCCATCCACCTCACGACAGCCTACAGCACCAGCACCTTCACCCAATGACAGCACACCTGACTCTCCTACAACCACCTCCTCTACCTCCACTTCCATCTCCACTTCTCCTACCCTTTACCTTGGCCCTAAAAAACTTTTCCTGGCTAACCTTAACCTCTTTCCCCCCGATGACCTCCCCCATCCATCTTCAAAGAGTCCCAAGAGCACCGCAGCCACCACCAGCCCAGCTTCGGGTGTCACTGTTGTGCCTGGGTTCTGGAGCCCACCCTTTGCCAGCAGTGACACATCGATCAGCAGCAAGGACACGTCCAGCCCCCCCCCCGGCAAGAGGACCAGCAAAACCAAGGACCGCCGTGCGAGGACCGACAGGGCTGCCCCCAAGGAGCAATGTGCGGCCACTTCACCACCCACACCATCTGGGGGAGGCAAGGGCCCGAGAGCCCCATCAAAGGAGCGGAAGGGCAGCAGGAGCGCGGAGAAGGTGGACCCCACATGCCACATCCCAGCTGGGAAGGAGGACACTAAGGAGGCCAGGAGTCCGTCCCCGAAGGGTCCCGAAACGTCACGGTCCAAGGGCGACTGAACAGGGAGTCCAGGCCAGGTCTAGCTCCCTTGACCTGCTGGATGAGCACCGCTGAACAGGGCCCGCGGTGCAGAAGAGTACCGCTGAACAGGGCCCTGCCGTGGAGATAGGCACCGCTGAACAGGGCCCGCGGTGCAGAAGAGTACCGCTGAACAGGGCCCCGCTTTGAGATAGGCACTGCTGAACAGGGCCCGCGGTGCAGAAGAGTACCGCTGAACAGGGCCCCGCCGTGGAGATAGGCACCGCTGAACAGGGCCCGCGGTGCAGAAGAGTACCGCTGAACAGGGCCCCGCCGTGGAGATAGGCACCGCTGAACAGGGCCCGCGGTGCAGAAGAGTACCGCTGAACAGGGCCCCGCCGTGGAGATAGGCACCGCTGAACAGGGCCCGCGGTGCAGAAGAGTACCGCTGAACAGGGCCCCGCCGTGGAGATAGGCACCGCTGAACAGGGCCCGCGGTGCAGAAGAGCACCGCTGAACAGGGCCCCGCCGTGGAGATAGGCACCGCTGAACAGGGCCCGCGGTGCAGAAGAGCACCGCTGAACAGGGCCCCGCCGTGGAGATAGGCACCGCTGAACAGGGCCCCGCCGTCTCAAGCACCGCTCCGCTGGGCCCTTCATTTCAAGCACCGCTCCGCTGGGCCCTTCCTCTCACGCACCGCTCCGCTGGGCCCTTCATTTCAAGCACCGCTCCGCTGGGCCCTTCCTCTCAAGCACCGCTCCGCTGGGCCCCGCCGTCTCAAGCACCGCTCCGCTGGGCCCCGCCGTCTCAAGCACCGCTGAACAGGGCACCGCCGTCTCAAGCACCGTTGATGGTTCACTGTGCCCACCATGCCTCCTCCTTGACCAGTGGAGACTGTCATCCACCTGATGGACTGTGGCTTTGCACTCCCCAGGATGGTCCAGTGGGCAGCCCACCCACTGTAGAGACATTGAGAGACTGTGGCTTTGCACTCCCCAGGATGGTCCAGTGGGCAATCCACCCACTGCAGAGACTTGAGAGACTGTGGCTTTGCACTCCCCAGGATGGCCCAGTGGGCAGCCCACCCACTGTAGAGACATTGAGAGACTGTGGCTTTGCACTCCCCAGGATGGTCCAGTGGGCAGCCCACCCACTGTAGAGACATTGAGAGACTGTGGCTTTGCACTCCCCAGGATGGTCCAGTGGGCAATCCACCCACTGCAGAGACTTGAGAGACTGTGGCTTTGCACTCCCCAGGATGGCCCAGTGGGCAGCCCACCCACTGTAGAGACATTGAGAGACTGTGGCTTTGCACTCCCCAGGATGGTCCAGTGGGCAGCCCACCCACAGTAGAGACATTGAGAGACTGTGGCTTTGCACTCCCCAGGATGGTCCAGTGGGCAGCCCACCCACTGTAGAGACATTGAGAGACTGTGGCTTTGCACTCCCCAGGATGGTCCAGTGGGCAGCCCACCCACTGTAGAGACATTGAGAGACTGTGGCTTTGCACTCCCCAGGATGGTCCCGTGGGCATGGTGGCTCCTCGTGGATCTGGCGTCGTGGACTCATGTGGCTGTGGTGCCCCCCCCTTCCCTTCCCCCTGAGGTGCCTGTAGTTTTTACATCTGATGCCCCTGCAGTGTTCTCTCCAAAGGACTCAGGTCTCCTGTGTGGGCTTTGCCCTTGTTTCTCAAGACTTTGGCCCACGGACATGCTGAATTCGTAGGATGTGCAGGACTTGGTACTTCAGTTATACACTGATGTGTATGTCATTTGTTTTGTTGTGGATATCTTTCATGGTTGTACGCTAATTTTCTGGAGCTTTTTGGTACATAAATATTTATTCCAAATATGATTATGTCCTAGCATTTTTCAGGGGTGTTTGGGTGGTGTCACTGTGACTTGGTGCTCTGCATTGGTGAGTACATGATTGGGGGGGGGGGGTCGCATATGTGTGTGCCCGTAACCTTTTGTCCTCCCCCTCCCGTGTGTCGTAGGTGCAGTACTCACCGTTGTCGTCTGCGCCGGACTTCGTACTCGTGGTAGATGAGAAGGTAGACGAGAGCAGGTAGGATGTTTAATTCGGGTTCCATGCTGTCCTCCGTACTCGTGGAGTGTGTTTTGGTGAGCGTTTTCCCGTTCGTAGTCTGTTTCCGCCGTGTTTTTATCGGCGGTGCTCCCGCCCCGGAAAAGGTGGCGGATTGGTGAGTTATGATAGTGTGGGCGGTACATTGTCTGCCGCCTGCCTGTTGGCGGTGACCGCTGCGCTGTTTGTCTGTACCGCCGCGGCGGTCGGAGTGTTAAGTTGGCGGGCTGTGTTGGCGGTTCCCGCCAGGGTCAGAATTCCATTTTTTGGACCGCCAGCCTGTTGGCGGGTTGGCCGCCGCTTTAACACCGACCGCCAGGGTTAGAATCACCCCCTAAGTGTACTATGCACAAACCACTAACTGAAGACAAGTTGTGTTTCCCAGTGCCCACTCAGCTGGCATATGATGTCTGTGCCACATTTCTCTGCTCAAGTTAGGTTATCTTCCAATATTGTCCTTCCATCAATCAATGTGACTTTAAGGTTCTTTGATAGATGGGAGGAAACATGTTTGAACTGTCAATCCGTAGTACATGATGATCATTAATTGACACCCAACAAAACATTCCATAGCAAAACCTCTACCTAGCTCAATCCCTATAACTTACCTCCCTGTGGACTAATTTCTCCCACAGCCAAGTGAAGATATTTGTTGAGAGCAATCTATTTTGGAGACCTTGGTGTATAAATTGGGACAATGGGCCTGATTTAGATTTTGGTGAATTCGATACAGTACTCTGTGGCAAATAAACCTCCCGATCGCTGAACTATAGTTCATCATATTCTTCTATGCACTGTCTACTATAATACAGCAGATGGGATATCCACTATCCGCCAATCGTGTCCGATCTGCAAGACTATCAGCCTAAGCCGAAAACTCAGGTTTGGACCTAGGGTAGTAGAATGGCGGAGGACATTTGAGAAGAGCAGGGCCATTGGAATTATTAAGTTCACATGATATGTTACAGCTGGGTTATCCCAAAAACATGTTGGAGTGGAGAGTAACAAGATCCACCAGCATAGCTCTGTTATTTTGCATAGTCAAGTATTAATTGTGCAGAATACATATACTTATATGCCTTGCTCGTTAATGGCTGATTAGGTAATTCAAATTTCTTAACACACTTTGGCTCTTATTATGACCCTGGCAGTCTTAAGACCGCCGCGGTCACTGTGGCAGTCAGACCACTTCTAATGTGGCAGTCCAACAGCCACATTACAACTGCGGCAGTAGTGTAGCGGTTAGTCCGCCAGCACTGCCACTTTTCTGCCACAGGATGGACTGTCGGTACTGGCGCGCTGCAACCAGCACTGCCCTTGGGATTACGACTCTCCTCTCCACCAGTGGTTTCATGGCGGTAGCTCTGGCTCAATATTACTCCTTGCAGTCAGTTATATGATTGATTACCTAGCTATGACGTGATGAATGAGTGGGAGACGTTTAGCCTGAGCCAGGTTGTGTGTGACTGACTAGTACTATGGGAACAGCAAAATTCTGCTACTGTACTATGCCACTACAGTATAAATAAGTTTTCGAGCTCACTCTAGGTTTGAAAAATGCACATTATGGAGGAGTGAAAAGAAGTGCAGTCTGGGTGTGCTGAGAGTGACAGTATGGAGTGGTAGGTGCCTTAATGGATACCTGAAAAATGTGCATCAAATTGGCCACTTGAGACCGAACAGTGGCAGAAGCACCAGGGTTAATGAGAGAATGCAAAGGAAGGGCATTTGTTTGAGGTCACTCAAAGGCTTGAGAGCGGTTCAGTACACTACCAAATTTGGTGTACCAGGAGGGAACATTTAAGTGGCAGTGAGATGGGCGTACTGAGAGGTCAAATAAGGTGTCGGATGCACAAAGGTGTGGGGAATGGATCCGCCTCGCACAGTGAGGGGGTCAAAGTCCATGCTAAGGTTTGCTATACAACCTTGACCAAATTTTGTGCAGGCTGGCTCCCTCTGTAATTAGTGAAATTACGATTGTTTAAAAGAAAAATGATACTGTATTGACAAATTCAGTGGCACATCTGCATTCTTCTTGAAATATCCTGCTGGTGTGGTTGGCTCGACCGGTCCAGTACGGTAAGCAGGAGTGTGTTATGGAGGCCTTCTTGTACAGTCAAGGAGAAGGACAAAAGGTAAGCTTAATGATGCATGTACCAACTACCAAGACTGAGAGGCAGAGCAAGAGCATAGGCTTCTGCAAGCTCTCATTTGATTACTCATGACAGATAGATTGACTGAGAAGTGAGAGCAATTTACAACCAATCAAAGATAAGTAGCTGCATGTACCGGGCTGATCAATCTCACAACTGACATCATAACAAATAGCCGAGTACGTGCACCATGTAATGATGATAATATGGCATCACAAATCTATCTCACAAGCAACAGACCCACCTGACCACAACCACATAAGAAGAGTTTTACAATTGAGCTAGCACACACACTCAGAAACATTTCCTAAATCGGTGCACCTCTCCCCAGCCAACTGAGCTGAGTAGGCCCAAGAGACATCATCATGTTGGTTTCCTTTTGAAGTTGATAGACTCAGCACCTTCCTTCTTCTGGCTGTTAAGGTAGTCACACCCTGAGCCCTTCCATCCTCCTCCTGACTTTGAATAACAATCAGTCCAACTCCATCCCGACTTGAATGAGATAGATGTGTAGTGCACTGCTATTGAAGAACAAGTAGAGAACCAGAGTTTGAGTATTATATGTAAAATTTGTGTTTGTTAACTAAGGTGGTCATTCCAACCTTGGCGGTAAAAGACGCTTACCGCTGTCAGAAGACCGCCAACATACTGCCGCGGCCGCGGTAAACCGCCACGGTCATTCTGACCCACAACAGGCAAACTGCCAAAATACAGACATCCACAAAAGTCCGCAACACCAAAGGGCAGCGAGAAACTGGCGATGACCAAACCTACACCGTCACGCCAACAGAAATATGCCCACACTATCACGACACACGAATCTACGCGGCGGTCTTTCAACCGCGGTATACCATTGGCGGTACACACCGGCGCGCTCATAATACACACACACTTACAAAACACAGCCACATTGGACAATTACAAATACACACACCACTCCCACACACCCATTACAATATAAAACACACACCCACATCACCCACAAACCCCCACTGCTACAGAATCGGGACCACGCACTGAGAAAAAGAGAACTGAGCACCCAGACACGCATTTTACTTTTACCCAGCAATATTTCCACGCACTTCACACAACACACCAATACACATCACCACACAATCCACCCCACACATCACCCACACCACCCCATGGCACCACAAAGACACCCCAGGTTCTCGGAGGATGAACTCAGGGTCATGGTGGAGGAAATTGTACGGGTAGAGCCACAGCTCTTCAGGACACAGGTGCAGCACACCACCATTGCCAGGAAGATGGAGCTATGGAGCAGAATAGTCGATAGGGTCAACGCTGTGGGACAGCACCCAAGAAATAGGGACGACATCAGGAAGCGGTGGAACGACCTACGGGGGAAGGTGCGTTCAATGGTATCCAGGCACAACATCGCGGTGCAGCGGACTGGCGGCGGACCCCCACCTCCTCCCCCAGAATTCACAACATGGGAGGAGCAGGTCTTGGCAATCCTGCATCCTGAGGGCCTCGCAGGAGTATCTGGAGGAATGGACTCTGGTAAGTCTCATCTTCACTACTTCATCCCCCCCACCCCACCAGCATGCCAACTCATACCCCCACCCTCACCCTCACCCCCATCACATCCTGCTCCTTGCAAATGTCTCCCCATCACAGCCCACCCATCCCAACCCCAAGCCCTGCATGCGACCACAAAGCATGGACACCCATCAACAAAGCATGCCCACTGCACATACCCATCCCCCCCAAACCACCGTCACAAAAGCCCCCACACGGGAATGCCAGCACTGGGGTACACAGGCACCCACCCATTACACGCTATGGCACACACAAATGCAATAACCATACTTTTATACCCCTGCAGGACCCGAACGCCACGTCACCGCGCAGGAGGGTCCACAAATGTCCACTCCACCCCCAGAAGAGGCCCACAATGAGGACAGCACCTCTGTCGACCTGGATCTAGATGACCAGCCCGGCCCATCGGGGACCTCTGGACAGTCGGTTCCCCTGACACAGTCACAGCCCATGGGAAACATCCTTTTTTATGACTTTTTTATTACGAAAGTCGTGGATAACGAAAGCGTACAACGCTTTTTTTAACCACGACTTCGTATTTTTGAGCCTTAACTATGTATGTTCTGAACAACGAACATGCGTGGTTAAGGTACAAAGAAGGGAGTTGGCGAAGGTAAGTGGTGGGTTTAGGTTTTGGGGTGGGGTTGGGGGGGTGGGGCGTTTTTGGTTTTGGGGAGGGGTGGGGGGTTAGGGGGTTTTAGGTTTTGGGGTGGGGTTGGGGAGGTGGGGAGTTTTTGGTTTTGGGGAGGGGGTGGGAGGTTAGGGGGTTTTAGGTTTTGGGGTGGGGTTGGGGGGGTGGGGCATTTTTGGTTTTGGGGAGGGATTGGGGGGTTAGGGGGTTTTAGGTTTTGGGGTGGGGTTGGGGGGTGGGGCGTTTTTGGTTTTGGGGAGTGGGTGGGGGGTCAGGGGGTTTTAGGTTTTGGGGTGGGGTTGGGGGGGCGGGGCGTTTTTGGTTTTGGGTGGGGGGTCAGGGGGTTTTAGGTTTTAGGGTGGGGTTGGGGGGGTGGTGCGTTTTTGGTTTTGGGGAGTGGGTGGGGGGTCAGGGGGTTTTAGATTTTGGGGTGGGGTTGGGGGGGCGGGGCGTTTTTGGTTTTGAGGAGTGGGTGGGGGGTCAGGGGGTTTTAGGTTTTAGGGTGGGGTTGGGGGGGTGGGGCGTTTTTGGTTTTGGGGAGTGGGAGGGTGGTCAGGGGGTTTTAGGTTTTAAGGTGGGTTTGGGGGTGGGGCGTTTTTGGTTTTGGGGAGTGGGTGGGGGGTCAGCGAGTTTTAGGTTTTGGGGTGGGGTTGGGGGGGTGGGGTGAGGGATGTAGGGAGTATGGTGCCTATTGCTAATGATTTTACCAGGAATGCCTTTACAACTAAATATCGTTGTTAAGGCATTCGTGGTAAAATCATTAGTAGTAAGGACGAGGTCGGTGTTCCGACATCGTTGTTAAGGTTAGTAGTTGTTTTTAATTCAGTGTTCCGTCATATAATCACAGCCCATAGCAGACCTTCCCCCCTCTGGGAACACCAGCACAGCACCACCCAGCGGGCCCATCCCTCTGTCCCCAGGACACGTCAAGCAGCGGTGTGTCCACCACTACAGGGCACCCAGGTTAACCCACCACCCCAACAACAACAGGGACCTGGGGGCAGTGGTAGTGGGCACACGGTCCAGGGGACAGAGGCCCAGGGAAACAGGGGAACTGGGAGGGCTGCTGTGCGACAGGGGGGGGACAGACCCAGGGAACCCACTCTCCACGAGGCCCTCTCCTCCATCATGGGAGCCTACCACCACTCCCAGGAGACGATGGCGACGGTCCTGGCCAGGTTTCAGGAGATCCAGCTTCTGCAGGAGGAACAGTATTTGGGCTTCAGGGAGGAACTACAAAACATCAGTTCCGCACTGGGCATCATTGTAGGGGCTCTGAATCAGGTAGTCACCACATTGCGGAACACTGTGGCACCACAAAGGGCCCCTGACACTAGCATGGACCAAGAACTGCCTACCACCTCTGCCGGCGCTAGTGGACAGGAGGCCCCGCCACAGGACCAACAGGCCACCAGCACCCCACCCCCTGCAGAAGGAGAACCACCCCGCAAGCGGGCCCTGAGATCCAGGAAGAAGACTGGGTAAGATGCCAAGACCCCCGCCAGGAAAGGATACCTCCCTGATTGTCATCCCACTGTCCCACATTGACATCCTGTCCATCCTTATACTGCCCATGCTCCACTTTCCACAGGCATTTGGACAATGCACCTGTGATACTAATAGTCTGGACTCTGCCATGGACAATCCTCCACCATCACCCCTCACCGATTTGCAATCACCCACCAATATAGAGCACTAAAATAAACACAGTTATTGCACAAAACAATCAGGAGTCTGGCTGTGAGTTTGTACAAATGTATTAGACATTACTGTGCCAAAAATGCATATTTACATTGTGATGCCAACATACCATTGTCACACAGCTGTAGTCCATGGGGAAACAAAGCAGATATCACGCAGTGGGGCCCACATCTCTGAAATTGGAAGGGAAAGTCACAACTCAGTTACCATACACTGGTGGAAAAGGTCAGACAGGAGAGAGGTAGTAGGGGTTAAGTATATGTAATATGCCGGGTAGGAATCTTACCTGTGTGTCATTGAAAATACTGCTGTATTACTGCGTTCCTGTTGTCTATGTCGTCCTCTTCGGCTTCCTCGTCTTCACTCTCCACAGGCTCCACAGCTGCTACAACATGACCATCTGGACCATCCTCCTGCAGAAAAGGCACCTGGCATTGCAAAGCCAGGTTGTGAAGCATACAGCAGGCCACGATGATCTGGCACACCTTCTTTGGTAAGTAGAATAGGGATCCACCTGTCATATGGAGGCACCTGAACCTGGCCTTCAGGAGGCCGAAGGTCCGCTCGATCACCCTCCTAGTTCACCCATGGGCCTCATTGTACCGTTCCTCTGCCCTTGTCCTGGGATTCCTCACTGGGGTCAGTAGCCATGACAGGTTGGGGTAACCAGAGTCACCAATTAGCCACACACGTTGCCTCTGGAGTTGACCCATCACGTAAGAGATGCTGCTATTCCGCATGATGTACGCGTCATGCACTGAGCCAGGGAACTTAGCATTAACATGGGAGATGTACTGGTCTGCCAAACACACCATCTGTACATTCATAGAATGATAACTCTTCCTGTTTCTGTACACTTGTTCACTCCTGCTGCGGGGTACTAAAGCCACATGGGTCCCATCAATGGCACCTATGATGTTGGGGATATGTCCAAGGGCATAGAAATCACCCTTCACTGTAGGCAAATCCCCCACCTCAGGGAAAACGATGTAGCTCCGCATTTGTTTCAGCAGGGCAGACAACACTCTGGACAACACCTTGGAAAACATAGGCTGGGACATCCCTGATGATATGGCCACTGTTATTTGAAATGGCCCACTTGCAAAGAAATTGAGCACTGACAGCACTTGCACTAGAGGGGGGATCCCTGTGGGTTGGCGGATTGGTGACATCAGGTCTGGCTCCAGCTGGGCACACAGTTCATGAATAGTGGCTCGGTCAAGCCTGTATGTCAGTATGACATGTCTTTCCTCCATTGTCGACAGGTCTACCAGCAGTCTGTACACGGGAAGATTCCTCCATCTCCTCGCATGTCCCAGCGGACGGTCCCTATGAAGGACAACAGCGAGCACAGAGTCAATCAACCCACAGGTACGTAACCACAGCTTGCACTAAACATGATTCCCAATGCATTGAATGGCTTGTATGAGTGTCGATGCAAGGCCTAGGTATGTGTGACGCAGTAAAAAGTAAGCCATGTGGGCCCTTGAAATGGCGGCTGCCTGACCTGTGAAGTGAGACAATGGGATGTGAGGTAAATGCGTTGGCGTGGCACACCGTGGCGGTCAAAGACCGCGGGGCAAAGCAGCATTGGTTAACATTGAACCCTATGGGTCTCAGGAGCCAATGATGATGTGCGCCGGCGGTCGCGGTACGCACCACCGCGGTACGCACTGCCGCGGCGTGACCGTCATTTTCTATCAGCTTAATCACTCGATACCTGATCTTCGACAGGAGAGGACCTACACTGCAAGTGCTGCTGTGACCTCGGTCTGGAAGAGACAATGGCTCATGCGACTGGGTAAAGGGCCCCTGCCTTCACAGCTCAGGAGTTGGAGAAACTCGTGGATGGGGTCCTCCCCAGTATACGCTACTCTACGGTCCTCCAGACCAACAGGTAAGTACACTGAGGCCATGCTTAGTGGCCAATGCCTGTGTTGAGTGGGGTGGATGAAAGATGGTGGGGAGGGGAGCGATTGAGGCATGCATCAAACGACGGATGAGAGCATGTGCCACATGGCAAGGGTAGGGATGGGGGGCCACTCACATTGAGAGTGCAGAATGTGATGACTCTTTTTCTCCCCCTGTACATTTCACATAGGTCAGCGCCCACCAGAAGATTGATATTTGGCGTGCCATCGCCAAGGACGTCCGGACCCTGGGGGTCCACCAGAGACCGGGCACCCACTGCCGGAAGAGATGGGAGGACATCCGACGCTGGAGCAGGAAGACGGCGGAGGCTCAGCTGGGGATGGTCTCTCAACGTGGGAGGGGTGCCAGTCGGACTTTGATCCCCCTGATGTTCCAGATCCTGGCAGTGGCCTACCCCGATTTGGATGGGCGCGTGAGGACATCACAGCAGACACAAGGGGGTGAGTACACTCTTATTCTGGTGACTTTGCGCGCAGTGGAGGTGTCTGGGTGGGGGAGGAGGGCTGTGTGTATCCCTAGGCCAGGACGAGTTCTGTAGGCTAGGCCCCTCCGTAAGGCATGGCCTTGTGCCCCCGCCCCCCACCTCTGTAGGGTGCCAAGTACAGCTATTCATGGCCCTGTGTCATCTATGTGTGCAGATGTCGTCCATAGGCTTGTAGGCCATGTCCCACGGATTGAGTAGTGGACCCCAAGTGCGCGGCGTAGTGCAGGGGGCTTCTGTGTCTGTCCTGTCCGCCAACGGTGTCGCCAATGCATGCACTCAACATGTCTTCATTTTCTCCCCCTCCCCTTTTTTGTGTTTTTTCTGTTCATGTGTGCATTAGCATCATCAGGCGGAGGAGAAGTGGCATCGGAGCACGAGGGAGCTGCATCCCACATGGCCATGGAGGGCCATGCAACGGATTCCGATTTCACCAGTGGGACGGAGGGCGAGGGGAGCTCCACAGCGGGGACTCGGGCAGACATAAGTGACACGGACTCGTCCTCTGAAGGGAGCTCCCTTGTGGTGGCGGCAACATCTGTGCCCCCCGCAACAACAGGTACAGCCGCCACCCAGCGCACCAGCACCGCCCTCCCAGCAGCCCCTCAGCGTTTGCCCCGTGCCCGCTCACCCAGGAAGGTGGGCATCTCCTTCGCCCCAGACACCTCAAGCCCTGCCCCAGTCACCCCTGCTGCCCTCAGTGAGGAGATCATTGACCTCCTGAGGACGCTCACTGTTGGGCAGTCTACCATATTGAATGCCATCCAGGGTGTCGAAAGAGAGGTGCACCAGAGTAATGCATACCTGGAGGGCATTCATTCTGGTCAGGCTGCCCTTCAGCGATCGTTCAACGCTCTGGCCTCAGCACTGATGGCAGCCATTGTCCCTGTCTCTAGCCTCCCCCCTCCAACTTCCTCCACCCAAACCCTATCACCTGTACCTCTGCCTATCCCAGACACACCATCAGACCAGCCTGCACACACCTCAACACCAAAGGGAAGCTCAGGCAGACATAAGCACCACACATCACACAGGCATTCACACAAGCAACATCCACATACAGACATACCAACACCCACTGCCTCCACTGTGTCCCCCTCCTCCTCGTCTCCCTCCTCCCTCCCTGTCACGTCTCCACTCACACCTGCATGCACTACATCTTCAGCCACTACGTCTATCACCAGCACACACACCAGCACCCCCCTCACACGTGCAGTCACCACCCCCACTGCCATTTACACGTCCCCTGTGTCCTCTCCCAGTGTGTCTGTGACCCCCTCTTCCAAGATACACAAACGCAGGCAGCCACCCACCCAACAGCCATCCACCTCACGACAGCCTCCAGCCCAAGCACCTGCACCCAAAGACACCAGACTTCAAACTCCTACAACCACATCCTCTTCCTCCACTCCCATACCCACTACACCTACCCCTCCCATTGCTCCTAAAATGCTTTTCCTGTCCAAACTTAACCTCTTTCCACCAACTCTCCCACCCCGTCCATGTCATAGGACTCCAGTAAGCACCTCAGCCACCACAAAACCGGGCCCTGTCATGACAGTCTGCCATGGACTATGGAGTCCCCCACCCTCCAGGGCAGCCATTTCAGTACGGAGCCAAGGCACGGGCAGCCCACCCCTGGAGAATCAATCAAAGATAGGCAGTGGCCGGCGCGAGAGGGTCAAGACACCAGGCACAAAAACCCCTACCATGGCTCCGGCAGGAGGTGTGGAGACAGCAGTCACGCTGCCCAAGGTGGGGAAGGGCCACATGCGATCAGGGAAGGCTGGGAAGGGCAGCACATCCGACAAGACCGCCATCAGCCCAGCTGGCCAGGAGGGCCCCGCCAGCCCCATCCCAGGTGGGCAGGAGGCCACCAACATGCCCAGCACTGCAGCCCAGGCGGGCCCCGCCAGCCACAGGACAGATGGGCAGGAAGGCACCGCCAGCCACAGGACAGGTGGCAAATGAGCTCAACGCCATGGCCAGATCCGCTGAACTGGGCCCTTCATGTCAAGCACCACTGAACTGGGCCCTTCATCTCAAGCACCGCTGAACTGGGCACTTCTTCTCAAGCACCGCTGAACTGGGCACCGCCGTCTCAAGCACCCCTGAACTGGGCACCGCCGTCTCAAGCACCGCTGAACTGGGCCCTTCATCTCAAGCACCGCTGAACTGGGCCCTTCATGTCAAGCACCGCTGAACTGGGCTCTTCATCTCAAGCACCGCTGAACTGGGCACTTCTTCTCAAGCACCACTGAACTGGGCACCGCTGTCTCAAGCACCGCTGAACTGGGCCCTTCATCTCAAGCACCGCTGAACTGGGCCCTTCATCTCAAGCACCGCTGAACTGGGCACTTCTTCTCAAGCACCGCTGAACTGGGCACCGCCGTCTCAAGCACCGCTGAACTGGGCACCGCCGTCTCAAGCACCGCTGAACTGGGCCCTTCATGTCAAGCACCGCTGAACTGGGCCCTTCATCTCAAGCACCGCTGAACTGGGCCCTTCATCTCAAGCACCGCTGAACTGGGCACTTCTTCTCAAGCACCGCTGAACTGGGCACCGCCGTCTCAAGCACCGCTGAACTGGGCCCTTCATGTCAAGCACCGCTGAATTGGGCCCTTCATCTCAAGCACCGCTGAACTGGGCACTTCTTCTCAAGCACCGCTGAACTAGGCACCGCCGTCTCAAGCACCGCTGAACTGGGCCCTTCATGTCAAGCACCGCTGAACTGGGCCCTTCATCTCAAGCACCGCTGAACTGGGCCCTTCATCTCAAGCACCGCTGAACTGGGCACCGCCGTCTCAAGCACCGCTGAACTGGGCACCGCCGTCTCAAGCACTGCTGAACTGGGCCCTTCATCTCAAGCACCGCTGAACTGGGCACCGCCGTCTCAAGCACCGCTGAACTGGGCACTGCCGTCTCAAGCACTGCTGAACTGGGCCCTTCATCTCAAGCACCGCTGAACTGGGCCCTTCATGTCAAGCACCGCTGAACTGGGCCCTTCATCTCAAGCACCGCTGAACTGGGCCCTTCATCTCAAGCTCAAGCACCGCTGAACTGGGCACTGCCGTCTCAAGCACCGCTGAACTGGGCACTTCATCTCAAGCACCGCTGAACTGGGCACTTCATCTCAAGCACCGCTGAACCATGAGCGCCAGGGGCTGGCCCGCATCTTAGTCGGGCAGGGCTGCACGAAGCAGTCTGGGCACCAGGCCCCACCCAGAACCAGTGGAGACTGTTATCCACTTGTGAGACTGTGGCTTTGCACTCGCCAGGATTGAACAGTGCGCAACCCACCCACTTGTGAAACTTGAGAGACTGTGGCTTTGTACTCCCCAGGATGGAACAGTGGGCAACCCACCCACTGTAGAGACTTGAGAGACTGTGGGTTTGCACTCGCCAGGATGTAACAGTGGGAAACCCACCCACTTGTGAGACTTAAGAGACTGTGGCTTTGCACTCCCCAGGATGTAATAGTGGGCAACCCACCCACTGTAGAGACTTGAGAGACTGTGGCTTTGCACTCCCCAGGATTGAACAGTGGGCAACCCAACCACTGTCCGGACTTGAGAGACTGTGGCTTTGCACTCCCCAGGATTGAACAGTGGCCATGGAGGCCCCTCGTGGATCTGGCGTCGTGGACTCATCTGGCTGAGGTGCCCCCCCTTCCCTTCCCCCTGATGTGCCTGTAGTTTTACTATCTGATGCCCCTGCAGTGTTCTCTCCATTGGAGTCAGATATCTTGTGTGGGCTTTGCCCATGTGATTTGGGCCCAGTGGTCCACAGACAATACATGCTACAATGCTCGGACTTGTACATTTATGTATATAACAGTTTTTGATGTAGAATTATATTTTTAAGCTAGTAATACAATATATTCCTATGTTTAGAATCATTTCATTTTGTGTTTGCATTCTTCCTGGGGGCTTGGGGGGTGTCACTCTGATGTGTTGATACGCATTGATGTGTGTGTTGTAGTTGGTGAGGGTGAGGGTGGGTGTGTCGCGTATGTGTGTACCCGTAATATTTTCTCCACCCCCCTCCCCTGTGTCGTAGGTGCAGTATTCACCGTTGTCTTCTGCGCCGGCGTTCGTGCTCCTGGTAGAGGAGTAGGAACACAATCGCTGGGAGTATGTGGAGTTCGGGTTCCATGCTGTCCTTATTCCTCGTGGGCTGTATGGAGGTGAGCGTTTTCCCTTCGAAATGTCTGTTTCCGACGTGTTTTTATCGGCGGGGCTACCGCCCCGGAAAAGGTGGCGGATTGGTAGGTTGTGATAGGGTGGGCGGTACATTGTTTCCCGCCTGTCTGTTGGCGGTGACCGCCACGCTGTTTGTTTGCGCCGCCGTGGCGGGCGGTGTGGTAATGTGGCGGTCTCTGTTGGCGGTTTCCGCCAGGGTCGGAATTCAATTTTTTTATCCGCCAGTCTGCTTGCGGTTTGGCCGCTGGTTTAACAGTAAATCGCTCTAGGTGTGAAAGGGCCAATCAACTTCAGGAAAAACTATCAGGCCCCAAAGATTGCAAATCATCAAAAGTCAAGTTTATAAATTAGTTGAATTCCATCTCTCACTGTCTGCCACCACATGAATCATCAATCACGACTCACAATCTCTCAATAATATATCACTCATTGGTGCAACAATTGTATCTCCTCTTTGATGAAAATAACACATTGGAATTTGGCAGTCTTATAAATCAAATGATCTTTACTGGGTTAGCACTACTATGGGATGAAGAAATGAAAAAAGAAGGATAGGCATGGGAGGGAGGCAGGCATTCAATGTCCTTGAAGTGAATTAGGAGGCTTTGTCACTGCACACTGGTCTAACTCTAATCTGGCCATACATGTGCCTAAAAATGGTGGGCTGCATAAGTCAGACACAAACATATTGCTCCACTAGCTATGTCCTATTTTATTTGGCAAAGCTGTTTCACTGTAAATAATAAAAAAGTTCTATGATGGCCTACTCAGTCAGTGAAGTAGAATTTGTCCTCAAACTCAGATGTTTCATCCAGAGGTTGGTCAGCTAACATACTTAAGTCTGACCAATCACCCTCATCCTCCTCCTTCTCCTATTTCATGAATAATATAATTGTGTGGTATGGCGTGTTGGTTAATTTTGATTATGGTCAATTTCTCCATGTTTTAAGGTGAGAGACTAGTCATTTTCACTGTGATAACTGCACAAGCTGCACTGGAAACACTGGCTACCAGACAAACCAGATACTGTATTGCCAGCCTACTGAACTCTGGCCATTGGCAAATCTTCCCACACCAATACAACAATGGGTTGTGATCCACATTGACCTCTTTTGGGTCATCCACATAGTCACAGAAAATCCTTGGAATGGTCATTGGTGCTACCACTTTCTCAAACTCTTTTGCCTTCGCCTCTGCACTGGACTTAAGACCTGCTACTTTAATCTAATCCAATCCAATGCAGAGGTTGGAGATTCTTCTGTTCCTGTTGTTGTGGTTGTTGCTGGTATTCTTGTTGGCTGCTGTGAGACAACAGCAGTGCCCTCTATGGAAGTTGAAGGTTGCATTCTAGAACATCTGTCCGGGAGTAGGACTCTAATTTCCAGCTGTTCTTCTTTCAGGTCTCTGGCTTGCTCAACAATCCATGTCTTGTATTGTGAAACATCCACTTCTGAAAAAGGAATGAAAGCGGCTAGTATTTTTTGTACCGTGTATCAAGTAGTGTGGCGTAGATGTACACTCTGGACATCTTGATGTCTCTTTGTAGCCTTGTATTAAGAGCAAAAGTGAAGAATTAAGCTGTCAACCAGGGCATGCACTTATGCATTTTCATTCACACCTGCAAAACGTTGCAAGACCTTTTTAATTGGTCTTATAGCAGATGCAAAAACAGTGTAGCTTAGCCCATTTTACTGTCCACCTTCCTGATTTACCGGGTGAAAACCTCAAACGGAAGTAGCTTCTGTGTCAGGCATATTTGACTAGGCCCCATTTGTCCACATCCATGGTCATGCTTTTCCCAATTGCATCCCCTCCACATTGAATGACATAGTCATTGTTTGATCTGTACTACTCAAACAGATGTTGTATCATGTAAGAGGTTGAGTTCCAAAGTGCTAGCACCTCCTGTTTGAGGAGTGTAACTAGTACTCTATTAGCATGCTGAATGATCCTCAACTGCTTCTGGGCTTTAAAAGAATGCCTGAAATGAGTGCAGAGTATTGTGTACATGGTCAGTATGTTGCTGAGTATGTCTTCTTTTTTTTAGAAAGTCCTGCACTACCAGGATGGTACAATGCGCAAACACAGGATCCTGAAATAACCATCATCTGCCATGGCGTTAACTATATTACTTCGTTTGTTCATGGCAGCAAATCCAATTCTGAGACTTCTGGATTGCAGCCATTCAAACACCTTGCTGCTAAAATCTTCCAAGATGTTTGCAGCTGTATGGGATTTCTCCATGGTGAATGTGGCTTCTTTTGCATGCCGCTGAATGCCCTTAAAGTTTCTTTTGCACTGAGACGTGTGAATAATTGTTAACTAATTCCCACAAAAAAGATCCAGCGATAGTGATACACATGTAATGAATTGCTTAACAACTGGTCCACATGTCTGTCAGGTGGATAGTATGAACAACACTTTGCTGCAAAGCTTGTCCAGCCAATTGAGGACATCATGATGGAGTGCTTGAAGAGCAACTCTGAAAAAATAGGTCCGACTAGGAACCTTCTATTTTGGGCAGATGGGCACCACAAATTCTAAAAATACTACTCCTTCTACAAAAGAAAAAGGGAGAAGGTCCTGTACTTACATTTTAGCCAGCTTCCCATTGTACAAACATGCTGTTGGGTGATTGCTTTCAAAGGGCCCCTCCTGCCTAAACATGCCCATAATAGTAGCCTCGATTTTCTTCTTTTCTTGTGCTACTAACGCAGGTGACTTATGAGAAGTAGGAGATAGTAGACTCAATGTACATCTTGGGGCAGTCACTATAAGCTATGGTGTCACCATCTGACTCTTATACCATCTTCCTCCTTATCACCTTCACCTCACACCATAGTTTGAACCAAGCAATGAACACTTATGTGGATAATTGAACATATTGCAATGTTAGCCTCCTGCTTGCTAATCTTACAAAAGTCCCAAACTGGGGAGAAGAACTTTTTTATTGTGCCAGTGCCAATGTCTGAAGACAAACTGAAGCTGATGGGTCTTTTGGCCGATTGCCTCTTTGCAGTGTGTACTTCTACTAAGGTAGGGTTTATGCTGGTCTCAGTGGGGGCCTTACAAATATGGGAGCTGGCACTGGCGGTGGTAGTGGTGGTACAAGTGCAGGTAGAATAGGAGGGGTAATGTCAGTCTCCTCTGGGCCAGTTTCCATGAAAATGACTGGCTTGACACCCTTCTCATACTCTTCAATAATTCAATAATTCTAAGGCTTACAGGAACTTTCCTTTCCCCTTGCCTCTCCTGGCATGTCCTGACTCTGCTGGAGTCCAATGGTGTCCAAATAATCAGAAGAGGGGCTTGGAGAAGATGATCGAGTACCCTTCCTTTTCCTTGCTGGATATCTGGAAGCCAATTGTTCTAAAAAAGGGGATTATTGCTCATCAAGAAGCTCAACCTCCTCTTCTGCTCCTACTTCAGCAAGATCTACTATTGTTGGCTACAGCTGTTTCCCACTTTGCTCAGCTTCCTGCAATGATCAGGTACTACTTTGAAAAAGAGACAAATCCAATTCAACGTCACTGCTTGTCAGCACCATAATTGCAGTGGCTGCTGCACTGACAGACATGGTCTTAGGCTTAGGTTGGCAAAGTGCTGTTGATGTGGGAGGCTGGTGTAGCAGAAACAACTTTCCCGAAAAAGGTTGTGGTCAGCAGGCGAGTAGTGGAAAGCTGCTTCTTATCACTGAACCATTTTCTGGGGAACACCTTTCTTTTGGGCCATCCTGAAGCTATCATTTGGCAGTGACACTGAGCTGAACTAGTGGAAAAGATTAGAGGCATAACATCGCTTTGTACAGGCATTATGGCGGTCATTCTGACCGCGGCGGTCGCCGCCCGCCAAGCGGTTCCCGCCGAAAGACCGCTCCACGGTCAAAAGACCGCGGCCGCCATTCCGGCTTTCCCGCTGGGCCGGCGGGCGACCGCCAGAAGACCGCTGGCCGGCCCAGCGGGACAGCCCCTTCATAAAATGAAGCCGGCTCGGAATGGAGCCGGCGGAGTTGAAGGGGTGCGACGGGTGCAGTGGCACCCGTCGCGATTTTCACTGTCTGCACAGCAGACAGTGAAAATCTCTGTGGGGCCCTGTTAGGGGGCCCCTGCACTGCCCATGCCAGTGGCATGGGCAGTGCAGGGGCCCCCAGGGGCCCCACGGCACCCGTTCCCACCATCCACAGGCTGGCGGGAAGGGGGTCGGAATCCCCATGGCGATGCTGCAAGCAGCGCCGCCATGGCGGGTTCCCTGGTCCAGCGGGAAACGGGCGGGAAACCGCTGGCTCCCCTTTTCCAACCGCGGCTTTACCGCCGTGGTCAGAATCGCCCAGGAAGCACCGCCAGCCTATTGGCGGTGCTTCCGCCGCACTCCGCCATGGCGGTCATGGACCGCCAAGGTCAGAATGACCCCCTATGTCTGGCAGTACTGTGGGTGGTTTCTCTTCTGCACTTAAAAGCAAACAGATAAGAAAAACATTTAGTGAAATGTGGCTTTTTGTTGCAGATTGAATTAGTACAGACAAAGACAATATAATTTAGTGTGGTTGGTTACTTAAGTTCTCATTATCCTAAATAATTAGCAACAATAGTATATCCATCCTAAAGTCAAACCACACCACCATAACATAAAATGTCATTTGCAATCAGGATAGCAACATACAAACGTAACTGTTGGCTTTATGTGCATCTAAGGGAGACCGGTGGTGCTCAGAGAGGTGCATGTGAAAATTGAATAATCCTTTAAATATGGAGGATGGTGTTTGTCTATGGTAGGCAAGGGGTCGTAGGTGAAATTAAAAAAAAACAAATGATGCTGGCTTGTGCTCCTACTATGGTAGACAGGGGGTCCAAGGGAAAATTAAATAATACTTGAAAAATAAATGTTGTTGTGTGGCTGTGCACCTAAAAACTAATCAAACCATTAAGAAAATGTAGAAAAAAAGTAAAAATTAGAAATTAAAATATGAAATAACAAAATAATAAATAAACACAAATGAATTGCTGGTGTACTAGGGGACTATGAGAAACCCAATGGGAGGCAAGGAGGTACAGGTGAAAAATGCAAAAAATGCATATAACATAAAATACTGCTCAAAATAATAATATACATAGGTAAGAATTATCCTCAAACATGATACTATTAAACTGAAGGGAAAATTTAAAATAAACAAAAAGGCATAGCTTCCTCCTATAAATCTCCCTGGAAAATGGCTTTGAAAACAGAACAAAAGTGTAGCTGCACAAAATGGCTGCCGACTACATGGTCAACCAAGAACAGCAAGCAATTTGATGGTCCCCACGGCTGTGAGGGCCCCCCCCATTTAAAATTTAAACTGACCTGCTACCTGGCCCACCGGGTTTTCACTAAAACATGCGCAGTAGCCCCATTTGTTGGGTGCAAATATGGATCCCCACTGAAAATTAAAAAACAAAATGCTTTTTAAGCGTAGGGGGCTCCCTCAGGGACCCCATCACCAGAGCTAAGGGGTCAGAGTGACTTTGCCCTGGCCCCTTTTTCTTAGTTTTTTCTTTTTTGTGGGACTCAGTTGAAGCTGAGTCCAAAGATGGCTGCCAACACTTCTTTGTTGAAGTATTGGTAGCCAATCAGCACTGGAACAGTTGGATCCATGGAGGATCCGCTTCCCCAGATATCTATGTTTATAAACTCTAACATCCATATTTATGGATTTTGCCACAAAACTGTGCTAACACACTTTTGCATCAAAATCCATAGCACCTCCTTGTGCCATTCCATAGTGCCAGCGAGGTGCCATATTTATGGAATGGCGCACAGTGGCACAAAGGACTGGCTAGCGTCTAAAGAAAAGACACTATCCGTGGGAATAGGGAAAGGGGAAAATGTATTAGTGGGTCAGAAATTATGCTAGGCTGGTTAGCAGCAATAAATATGCCACTAACCAGCCTAGCATCATTTTCTGAAGCACTACCACCCAAAATTGACTCCGGCCTTAGTAATGACTACTCTCTTGTCCTAGTAAAGGAGTCATGCCCAACACGCCAATGGACAGCCCAGGGGACCAGTGTTTCCTGGGTAAAGCCATAATACCCAGTGCCAGGTAGGAGAACACATGTAAGGGGCCCCCAATGGCACAGGAAAAAAATTATACTTACCTATACTTACCCAGGGTGGGGTCCCACATTCTATGGCGTCGCTCTGGTGTGGGTGGGGGTGTTCCTGGGGCTTGGGGTTAGCATCTGAGGGCCCATTCTATGGTGTTTAGCCAAGGAAATAGGTCCACAGGTACTCTAATGCCTGGTCAGACCCAGGCATTAAATCATGGTTCTAAGCAAGCTTAGCGCCATTATTTGGGACCGCCTACTCCATGCTCATTGTTTTGTGAAAAATTCCATTGAGGTAAAATTGAGAAAAAATGTGTTGGGACCGCCACTTTTGCTCAGCCCCCGCTTGATGTATCACACTGATTCCTTCAACACAGCAGCTGAACCAATCAAGGTATAAGTTCTGTAAGTTTTGTAAAGATTCGTCAAGCGGTGACAACGTTTTGGGAAAAACAAAAAAACGCTCCATTAATGGAACAAATGGTCCTAACTATTCTTTCCATCGATAAATAGTTTTTTGACTTGGCTATATTTTTGCCACCATTTGTCGAATCTTCATGAAATTTTCCAAACAAAGGGGCATATTTATACTCTGTTTGCGCCGAATGTGCGTCAAAAAGTTTGACGCACAATCGGCGCAAACCCTGCCCCATATTTATACTTTGACGCCCGACCTCGCGGGTGTCAAAATTCCACCATGTGCGTCATTTTTTGGAAGGGGGAACCAGCCTTGCGTTAATTATATGCAAGGTAGGCGTTCCCTTCCAAAAAATAACTTTAAAGCCTGTGTCCCTTATTTATACTCTGGCGTCATTTTGAAGCACAGGAGGGGTGGGCCTTAAAAAACAGCGCACAGCCTGATGTGCGCCATTTTTTAACGCCTGGGTCAGGGCAGGTGTTAAGAGACCTGTGGGCTCGGAAGGAGCCCAGAGGTGCCCTCCCCTGCCCCCAGGGACACCCCCTGCCACCCTTGCCCACCCCAGGAGGACACCCAAGGATGGAGGGACCCATCCCAGGGAAGTAAAGGTAAGTTCGGGTAAGTATTTTTTTCCGATTTTTTTTGTGGCATAGGGGGGCCTGATTTGGGCCCCCCTACATGCCACTATGCCCAATGACCATGCCCAGGGGACATAAGTCCCCTGGGCATGGCCATTGGGCAAGGGGGCATGAAACCTGTCTTTGCTAAGACAGGAGTCATGTCAATGGAGGTTGGGCGTCAAAAAAAATGGCGCAAATCCGGTTTGAGGCCTGAATTTTGCCTCAGACCTGACTTGCACCATTTTTTTACGCACAACCCCCATTTTCCCATACGCCGGCGCTGCCTGGTGTGAGTCATTTTTTTTAACGCACACCAGTCCGCAGCGCCGGCTAACGTCATTCCATTAATAAGCCGCCCGCATGGCGCTTTGGAATGGCGTTAGCCGGCGTTAAAATTTTTGACGCACAACTGCGTTGGCGCAGTTGTGCGTCAAAAAGTATAAATATTGGCCAAAGTGCCCTTAGGTAGGGTCTTGTTGTGCATGGAATGGTTTGGGGTGATCCGTCGAGCAGGGGCTGAGACAACCTGGGGTCAAAATGAGTGTGTGTCCATGTTCATTCTGATAGGAAATTCGAACACTACTACAGCCCGAATCACTGGACGGAATTAAACCAAATTGGGCAGAAAGGTAGCTTTTGGTCCAGAAATCATGCAATTTGATGTTTGCTGTAAATCTATTCAGTAATTTTTGAGATATTAAAGGAATTTCAAATTTGTATATCTATCTATTCATGAATAGTCCTGATTTCGTGCAGAGATCTGATTGGCTGCCAACAATTCAACCAGGAAGTATTGGTAGCCATTTTGGGAGTTGGCTTTAGCCGGGTTTAAAAAAAAAAGCATAAAAATATTAATGGGGCAGGGTACGAATACCCTAACAGCCTAGCATTATTTCTGGGGACACCCAGGTAGTATGGTAGGGCAAACAAGCAAATGTGGTCTCCTGTGCTTGTTATAATTATAGCCCCTGAGTGTGCCAGGTTCCGGAGGCATGCAGGTGTGTTTAGGAAAAAGGATGGGGGTGCCTGGTACCCCCATCCAAGGGCTTAATAATAGCCTAGGGACCACTACCTCCCTGGTGCTAATGCTTAAATGAAGGGGGGCTGACTGGGCCCCCTAAGCGCTGGGGACCACAACCTCCCTGGGGCTATAAATTAAACATTATCTGGGGGTGCACAGACCCCAAGGCCCGGGGGACCACCACCTGCCCAGGACTATAACTAAATAATTATGCAGGGGGCAATGCAGAGCTTCCAGTGACTGCCACCTCCCAGGGGCTGACCTGTGAAGAATAAATGTGGGAAGCTTAATGGCCACCCCCTGGAGCCATATATGGGCTGGGGTCTGATAAGCCCCAGGGCTGGCTCCTGCTATCTTCGGAGGTGCCCACCCACCGGAGATAGTTGTTTGCTTTTGCGACAGCTCCTGCCAAGCAAAAGCAAACACTCTTTGTCCAGCAAACAGGAGCTGTCAAAATGCTCCATTTGGCTGGAAGCAGAGTTTTCATTTCTTTCACCGCCCGTAGAAATGCGGGCAGAGAAAGAGATGAAACTATTGCTTCGATGCAGGGAGCTGCATTTACAGCAGCTTCCTGCATGCGGGAGCTATGCTGGCTCCCGCAGGAGGCGGGGAGCCGACTGGCACCGCCAGTCCTGGGGTTCCAACCCTCATGATATAGCTGTTTGCTTTCACTTGACAGGAGCTTTGACAGCTCCCACCAAGTCAGAGCAAACACTCTACTTCCAGCAAGTAGTCAAACAGCTCTGACTTGCTGGGTGTGGATGTTTCCTCTGTTTCCCTGCCTGTAGACATGCAGACAGGTAAACAAAGAAACCAATTTAGCTTACAGAGAGGGAGCTACATATTTAGCAGCTCCCTTTCTGTGACAGCAATCCTTGTACCTGCAGGATGCCAGGGCCTCAGAGAGGTGGAGGTTGCCAGGACTGGGGGGGACCACATGCCACCTCTGCATTACATTAAATTTGAGCCTTGGGAAGGTGGCAGTCCCCATAGCTGCACGGGACCACACGGAGCTCGCAATACATTATATTTGAGGCCTGGGGAGGTGGTGGTCCCCGGGGCTTTTCATTAAAGCCCCAGGAAGAATGACTGTCTCAACTATAAGCCAAGGAGGGGGCCCCATGCACTCCCCCCTTATGTTTTTTACATGCCCGTTAGGACCTGGTCCACGCAGGGGCTTTAAAAAAAAACACACAAAGGAGCCCACGTTTGTTTTTGTTACATTTTTTCCCATGAATTAACCATAATTTCACTGGGAAAATGCTTCAAAAAATGTGCCTATTTGCTCTGGCGGGGTCCCTTTGGGACCCCAACACCAGAGCTAAGGGGTGGGGGTGTACGTATCTTGGTCTCTTTTCCTTATTTTTTCTATTTTTTGTTGGGACTCAGCTGAAGCCAAGTCCCAAGATGGCTGCCGGCACTTCCTGGTTGAAGTGTTGACAGCCAATCAGAACTTTACATTTCCATACACGAGCTCGTCATTATTTGCAAATTTATTGTAGACAGAGATGTACAAATTTGGATTTCCTTTAAAATCTCAAAAACTACCATAAAGATTTACATAACCAAAAGCACAATCTGTGTACCGACAGCTAGCTTTCTGCCAAATTTGGTGTCATTCGATCTAGTGGTTCCGGCTGTAGTCATGCTCAAAGCTTCTATTGGAATTAATTTGGGAAAAACATGTTTTTTTCCCCCCCTTTTCTCTGCCCCTGCTAGACAGATCACCCTTAAACTTTCTGTGCGCAACAAGAATCACCGGAGCACTTTTTTTAGAAATGTTTGTGAATATTCGTCAAATGGTGGCAAAGATATAGGGAGGTTAAAAACACTTTTTCTGTGGAAACACAGTCATAACTATGACTATGTACTGTCAACCGCCAGTAGGTCGTATATATTTCCAGTAGGTAGTTATAGTTAGGACCTAGTACCCATGCAAAAAGCATTTTTTGACTTGGCTATATCTTTGGCTCCGTTTGACAGATCTTCACGAAATTTTCAGTACAAATTGTAAATTTGGGAATTGTAATGCTAAGGAAGTTTTGGGATGATCCATCAAGCGGGGCTGAGAAAAAGGAGGGGGATCAAAAAAGTGTGTTTGCCATGCTAATTCTTACAGATTCTTTAGATGCCTGCAAACCGAACTGCTGGACGGAATTATACCAAATTGGGCAGAAAGGCAGTTTTTGGTCCGCAGATCACACTTTTACGTATTTGTTGTGAATCCGTTATTAAAGAGATATTAAAGGGAAAAGAAATATAGATATCTAGAGCCACAGAACCTGGAGATTACCTGCTGAGACTTGATTAGCTGCCAACACTTCAACAAGGAAGTATTGGCAGCCATTTTGGGACTCGGTTTCAACTGGGTCCCAAAAAAGACAGAAACAAAGGAAAAGGGGGCATATTAGGTGTGCCCTAACGTCCTTCCCTTAGTCCTTGGGTCACCATATGACCTTGCTGGGGTTAAAAGGTAGTTGTCTTAATTCTTGCAAAAACAACAGATCTCCCCATGGATTTTTCTGAGAATGTAAAAAAAAAGTGGGGCCTTCTAAGCTCATGGAAGTACCCCTCCTACGACTTTTAGGAACCTGGGTAATCACCACCTACTGGGGCAACAAATTATAATTGGTAGGGGGGCCAACTCCTCCCGTGGGCTACATTTTTAAATATCCCAGAGGTCGCATGGAACCACTGGACCCCGGGGACCATCATCTCCCTGGGTCTACATAATATATATTGTTGGGGAGCTGCACTGTCCCCCTGGGCCACCAGAAACCGTCACCTCCATAGGACTACAACAAATTTAAAGAGAGGGTCCACATGGACCACCACCTCTCCAGGGCTCACCCATGCAGAAAAAAGAAGGTGGGCAACATGACCCAATCCTGGAGCCATGTATGGCCCTTACAACACACCTGGGCTGGCTCCTGCTACATCCCGAGGTGCCTACCCCTCGAAGGTAGCTGTTTGATTTTGATTGGCAGTAGCTATGACAGCTCCTGACAAGCAAAAGCACACATAACTCTGCTCCTAGCAAGTGGCAGAGTCAAAACTACTCCCACTTGCTGGAAGCTGAGTTTTCCTAGGGAAAGAGATGACAAGATTGCTCCTGCATGCAGGAAGCTGCATTTTCAGCAGCTTCCTATGTGAAGGAGCATTTACGGCTCCTGCAGGAGGTGGAGAGCTAGTTGGGGCCATAGGGACCTTGAAACTTTCCCCCACGGTCCCCATCTATGAATACTTGGTACCCTGGTTGGGACCAAGGTGCCCAGGAGGACATGGCCGGGCACCAGAGGATCTGTTCCCTGGGGCTGATATCAGCTTAGGGGGGACCACTTGGCACCCCCTCTCATTTTAAGCCTAAAAAATGAGGTCTGCGCAGCCCCCCATATATATATTAAATGCAGCTTTGCGCAGGTGGTGGCCCCAGGGCCAGGGGGGGTTCATGAGGCCCCCCACCCACAATTAGTAAGGTGCCCCAAGGATGTTGTGGTCACCAAGACCTGGGGGGCTCATGCAGCCCCCCTGTATATGTATTAAATGTAGATACAGGGAGGTGGTGATCCCTGGGACCAGGTGAGGTCCTGGGGACAAAATTAATGAGAAGTGAGGGAGACTTCACTTTTTAATTAACATTTTAGGTAAAAATCAATGGATCCACCAACCAGCAGATTTTGCCAAAAATGTTGTTTGAAAAAAATACTTTTTGGCCCTGGTGGGGGCCCACAAGGACCCCAGGATCAAGCCAAGGGTGTTAGGGGATTTATACACTCCCTCCCTCCCTTTTTTTCTGTGTTTGGCCAAGGCTATGCATGGCCCTGTGACCAACCTCAGCACTGCATGTGTGACATGTTTGGATTAATGTAAAGTATTTAAATGTACTTAAAGTTTAAAAAAATGTGGACATTCTCAGAAAAATACCAAAGGTTACAGGAACGTTATACTTAGGAAAAAGAAATAAAAAAGAACATAGAGATTCACTTAAAAAGTCAAAGGTTACAGGGACGTCATAGTTACGTTCTGAATTTCCTCGCACAAAGCTATAGAAATATGGCAGTTATAGTTATGGTTAGCTGAAGTAACTACAACTCATGTCCTAAGGTAACTGTAAATCACACCCTCACCATGCACTGCTAAATACTCTACACATTACAACACTCATGACATGTTTGATAACATCATTGATAATATCAATGTATGCTTGTGGTAAAATTATTGAGGAGAAAACTGTGCATGGTGGAGGCACGAGTTGATGGCAATTCATAGCTTACTGTTAGCTACATTATGATGGTAACTTATGAATTGCACAGTAACAAAAGGATCTCTGTGACAAAAGTAGTATCCCACTGAGCAGTGCACATAGAATACTGTTCTGTGATCTGCATAGTACTCGTTCTTGGTAACAGGCATATGAACCCTCTGGGCTACCTTAGATGAGTCAAAACTGCCACTAGACAAAACTCCAATCTCTTTCCAGCAGCCACAATAATCACCAGAGTAACCTTGGCACTTTTATTGTTCCCTGAAAACTGTTGGATGTAGAAAGACCTCTACAGTGCTTTGAAAACTGGTGCGCTGCTACAAAATCACCCCTTCAGTAACAAAAGTGGCCCCCTACCCTTCCAGCCTCCCGGAGAAGTGCCCCATACCCGGTACAGCTAGTCTGGCCTTGGCTACACATTTCTTCATCAGAGGACCATGCTTCAAGGCTATGATTGCAGTTCCATATGGAAAAGGCATCTGCCCTGCCAGTCGATGCTCCGTTTCAGCTTCCACCTGGGATTACTAATTGCTGGCCACAATGGTCATGCCTGGATCCAGGTGACCTTGACCTTGAAGAAAGGACGATACATTCCTGAAACCACCCTGCCAACACAGATTAATCCCATTTCAGTAACTGCCCTGGAAAAGGAACCTCTTCTGGATGAGGAAAAGCAGGTCCATACCTAAGTGAGGGAACAAGGGAAACAATAGTTAATGACAGGGTATTAAGTTAACTGGGAGTGTACACACAGAGCAGAACTGTTTGTGACTGAACCAGCACCGACCAAGGCTGTATTAAATACTGAAGAAAATGTGTGGAACAGGAAGTAAACTATCCCGTGAGATAAGGTAAGTTGTAGTAAATACTATGTTTGGGGTGCCATCTTGATTTAGTAGATATACCTTGTGCCAAGATTACCACCTCCGCCCCAAGACACAGAGAAGGAACCATAGTAGGACCATGCTGCAAACTGCACTCTTCAGACATCCCAAAGCCTGGGCTTGGTGAACTGCTCTACCCACAAGGGAGACTGCCATCAGGAGAAAGATGAACTCTGCCGCAGATCTAGTGCTCCGCAAGCCGCACCACAAGGAAAACATTCAGAATGCACCATGCGTGAGGAGCAAGCATCCTAACCAGGATTAATAGCGTACTGTTTTTTTAGCTATTTAACACAACCCTCTAAAGATTATGGGAGCAGATCATCCCAAAACCTAAATTCTAATATGAGCTTCAGTAGGGCTTTGAATAACAGCATCTTGTGAGTAGTTATGCCCTCTTGCTTCATTTTGTCTGAAAACAGATACCAGTGGTCCCTGCAGGGTCACATCTCTGGGACGTCAGTTGCTGCATGGGGCCTTGTTCATTATAAGATTTCTGCCATTCTCCAGTCTTACAGAAGTGCCAACTATCAGATTTGTAATGTTGGTTTTTGAAAAACTCAGTTCTGGTTGTATCGGTACTACCTGTAACATAACAGTGATGCCCTACCGTACAATAAGGGGAGAGTAGGCATTCATTTATACTGTGTCTCCTGGTAATTTCTCACCTATTGAAGACCTAAAAGCGTTTTGTAACTCTGAATGTTGGCCACATAGAGGAGTGGATAATGGCAGGGGGACTCACTCAATAGAGTATGCCTATATTCCCAGAACTACTGTGCAGCTGAGGCTGTCGGACGTGAGAGAAGAGGCGGACATTCTAGAGCTAGCTGAAAATGAGGATGGTCTCTTCTCCCTCGTTTCTACATCAGTTTACCCAATCATTCTCTCTGACCTGAAGGTTCATAATGGGATCATGAGAGAAGGCAATTGTGATTGCCAGTGTTCCAGACTGGAAGCTTTCCATTTGGTTTCGTTTCATGTGGCTAATGCAAAAGCTTCAGAATTTTTGGCTTCTTTATTACCTGATCCATCTCCGTAGCCTGCCATCCAAGTATGTCCTCCACCTCCAATTATAACTTTGATAGTTATTGGGTCAGGTTTAGCTACTTGCCACAGTAGGTGTCAGATGAAGGCAACCTCTCTTTCACTTTTATCCCTTATATCCCTGCCACAGAGCTTTTTTCAGAGACGACGTGCATCAGAGAGAGTTGATCATAGGTCACATTGAAAAATGACGGTACAGCGTCATTATGGTTTGCAAAAGGCTTTATTCAAGGAAGGATGAAATTAACATGTCATTTCTGTTTTTCAAGTACAAAATCTTATTTTTTTTAAGCAAACTAGTCATGTACATTCAAACAGGAAATACTATCTTTAGATGGATACCAACTGATCCAGTGAACAAAATTACACATTGTCTTAAAAGCATTTGTCTGAACTGTTAATATTTTACATGATTCCCACCCTTTTAGAGTGTGCAATTTATCAATGCCCAACAGGTCTCCTGTTGGCAATGCATTACATCTATTTTCAAAATATGTCATTGTCAGCCCACGGCACCCTCATTATTTATTAAGGATATAGGAATGATGAACAGAAACTGTAGGTAGTTTTCTCACCCAGGCACACAAGCGAGAAAAATATATTATGCAACTGATGTGCAGTGTGTTTAACAATATTATGAAGGAATAAGACGACTTGTTTATAAATACTCAACGCTTAATTTTTGGATACTGTGTGAAAACTTCACAAAACGCATTGCTGCGATATGTAAAAGGGAGAAAGCAGATTAGCGCCATTTGTTTTTTATGTCCCGGCGCCGGGGCACTTTATGCAGCCATGCGCTTATGTACACACCCTTGAGTCATAGTGCAAGGGTGTGCGCGTTCTGCAAGGTATAGTTTTGGAGTGCTAGGATACCTTTCCAGTACAAAAACTATCTTACAACACTTTTCCTGCTTTCTACCATGTGTACTGTACAATGCAGCACGCGTACAAATTAGGAAATAGGAGGAGAACTTTCTTTAAACACTTGCATTGAGAAGGCATGAGATTCTGGTGCAAATCCTTGTGTGCAAATGTTTAAAGATAGGAATTTGTGTCAAAACACATTTGTGGGTGCATGGAAATGCTCAGGAGTCACCCAAGAACGCCCCTTAAAGAAAAGTATCGCAAAGCAGCTCATAGCTTAACTTTGCTTTACATTAAAAACTATCCAACGCAACACCTGATTTGCACAGTAAATCTCAACATAACACTTTGCGCTGGGTTTGCACTATAAGTAACACAAACATGGGGCAAAACATTTGTAAACTTGGGCCCGCATGTCTTATTCATTTATCTTATTTTAATATGCTGTCAATTGCAAACAGAATATCACTGCAAATGTTTTGTCCTTTTAAAGCAATGCAGACGTACATATAAGTGCCCGGCTGGTGATCATTTTTAGTTTGGTATATAGCTGTATAATATAACATTCGAATGTATAATTAATAATAGGTTACATTAGAGAAAGACATAGCATTACAAATTATAATCATTAGCTTTTAGCAATGCCTTAAATGATAATATTCGCTCCGAGAAAGTTCTGCACATTTTTGGGGTACTGTCTATGTAATAGATGTGGTATTTACCACACATGGTAAATACCATTGCCCGCAGTGAATTATTCACCACATGTGATAAACACCTACTATTATGCAGTGGTGGCTGCCACAAATCTCAAGGGGAGTGGAGGGCGGAGGAGGGACAGGAATGGGGGTAATAAGAAAAATAAAAAATAAACGTACCTGTTCCCGTCAATGCCGCCTGCTGTCTAGCTCCTCTGCTCTTCTTCTGGTGTTCCAGTATTCACTGAGCCACCCCCACAGGCTCTTCAGCAATCCTGGTGCTGCTCTCATGCAAAACCCAGCATGAGAGCAGTGCCAGGATTGGTCTGAGCAGCTTGTTCTGCGCTCAGACAGTGCTCTGAGGTCTGTGCAGTTTCTCCAGCCCAGCTGTGTAACACAGCCAGGTTGGAGAAACCTCAGTGCGCCTGTGTGTTTGGCTGGCCTGGGACGGCCCACTGTTACTGGGCCTAGGTTGACAGACCTTTGCCGTAAGTAAGAATTAATCAGGAGCTACAAATTAAAATCATTTTATTCAACACAGTTTCAATATCAAGTGTTTGGGAGTCAATAATGAAATTTGGCATGATTATCAAATCTTTATTAAAGTCTCAAAAGTTTTAAATCTTTATTCAGATAGGGGAAATAAAAGGGTCTCTGGGAATGAATCTGAAAGGCGTCTTCAAAGGGATCTGAAGAGAAGTCTGTGGAAACAGCAAAGAGTCTGGTTAAGAATAGATGTGCCTACTCTGGGAATACACATTCTTATAGTATTTTCATATCAACGGTTGAAATAGTATTTTCATATCAACGGTTGAAATAGGATGTTTTAGTCTTCGGTCTGCTCATCCCATCAGCACACAGTGTAATCATGGGAACAGGAAAGCTTCTATTGTCTAAGTAGTCAATAGAACAGAGCTCGAACATATTAACTTTAGAATGAAACATTATATACAACATTTGGTTAGTCACAGTTGTGTTCTCACCATTCACTTACTATAAGACAACCCACAGTTCATGGTTTGGCCTCTGCATTACACTATGATCTAATATGGTTCCCAACCATTTTAAAAATTAAATGGACCATTGTTCACATGAAACATTCTACAGAAACTAAACTAAACATGTTAGTACATTATTGTATTTTGTGAAAACTATGCCTATGGGAAGGTCGAAATCTAATGATGTCTATTAAGTCATACATTTCCCAATACATTTGTGTCCTTGAAAGATTAACATCTCACATTCTTGACGTAGGTCAGCCTAAAAACAAAAGATAAAATGGATTCTACCGCTATTCTAACTAAATACCTGTAACTGTGAAAGCCTAGTGCTCTCACTTGCTTTTAAAATATGTCTTTCTGTCTGAGGTCTATACATTATTTCTATATGTTAATTGCATACATTTTTATGATTTCAAAATGCTCTTGTAAGATAATGGCGGGAAACTCATCAGAGGAGAAAATGCAGAAATCCACATATTTATCTAATTAGAACTTAATGAAAGTTATTGAACTTGTTCAGGCATGACATTTTACATACCCTTTGGCCATGGGACACTGGTTTGAAATAAAATGTATTGATGGAACAACAAAGTTTCATGCCTGCAAAATTTCAAGAATTTTCATGAAGTTCTATCTTGGTGAATATACAAATTTCAAGTATTTTGTCCCTGTAAAGAAACTTAGTGCCTGATTTATAGTTTGACGGATGGGATTACTCAGTCACAAACATGAAGGATATCCCATCTGATGTATTACAATTCAATTATATCCTATGGAAATTATAATACAGTGGATGGGATATCAGTCACATTTGTGATGGAGTAACCCGTCTGCCCAAACACAAAGTTAAACAAGCATTTGAACTGCATTAGGTCTCGTGTTCGCTCGAGTTTGAGCTATTAGCGTTTTCTTGCCACACAAACTGAGAATAAAAAGTAAAACAGTTGACATAGGCGGCTGGCTCAAATCGCCGCTGTGAGCTCACGGAGACAGACAAAAGGAACAAGTATTTGTAATGCAAGAACAGAAAATGCGCGAGGGAGAGTAAGGAATGAAATAAACAAAGTCATACATGACTGCAGATGAAAATAAGCAATAGACTAGAGCAGAAACAGACTGGAGCCACTGAAACATCCAACACTCTGGTCAAATGCTTTTAGCCTTTGAAAAAAGTAATCCCTAAGCACATGCTACATAGGCACAAGTGGAAGGGTACAAGTACTAGGGCCATGCTCCAGGGAAGTGTACAACTGTGGAAAAGGTGGGACGAAGAGCAAGGATTGACCACTAGCAAGCAAGGATTTTTTAAGGACACTGAAACAAACCAGTGAAAAAACAGATAACCCACAAAGAAGTATAGCAGTATATACTAGAGTATATACAAGAGGTCTCGAATGCTTGACCTAAAAAAGAAACAGAATCACCCTGAAAAAAAAAACATGCAGAAGTTGCAACATGAATATCTTAAAATAACAAGAATCCAACGTTTTGAATTTCCCCCTGTTCTCACAGAGGGGAAGACATAGCATTCCTGCAGCATCCAACGCCCATCATTTGAGAAACTGATCACCAGTGAGGCCAGATGACAAGGTCCAGATAGGTCAGCCATCTAAAAGCACCATACAGTGAACCCAGAGGAGAACAGAATGATAAAAACGCTCAGAGACACATGACAAATGGCTCCAGACACCTATGCCAATGCACCTACAGGAACAAGGCAAAATCCCAAACTCGATCCAATAAGAAGGATGAACTGCAACAGATTGGAGAAGCACTCTTATCAACAGTCACCTTATCTGAAAAATAACACCATATGGGCCAGGTCAGAGCAGGTTCTAAGTAGTGAGAATGGCATCCAGTGATGACTGGGAGAGTGTACCATTTCTAAAGAAACCAAGACATGCTGTCCTATGATCCACTAATAGGCTCCAGGACCCTGATAACAGGACCTCACAGTGAATTGAACTGCATCAGCTGCACCTTGTGACCACACTAACCCCTTGGGCACTGTGTGGCAACATCTTTGGGGCTCTGGCAACTCCTTCTCCACTTGTTGCATGTGTGCAGCTTGCTGTCTACCATTCTCCTTTAGGATTTATGGTTCAGTAGTGTACACTTACAACAGCAACTTTAAGAGAACCTTTTCCAGATGTAGGCAACCACTTTAGCAAGAAGTGTGACTGAAGTACTGAAGTGGGAGAGCATGGATAGCATGGAACAGGCTGGTTTGAGTACTTAGTGGCTTTAATAACATTATCACAGAGGTGCATTGACTGCTACAACAGGAAAATGATGATGCAGGTTTTCCGATAGGAAAGGAAGGACCCACTTGTGACATGACACTTTGTGTGAAATAATATAATGCCTGCTCTCTATAGGGGAAAGATGACTGCAGGAAACGGAGTGAGTAAAAATCACATATTGTGAGCAGATTTAAACAGCTTTGGCAAACCCCATTTGAAGACCACAGAGCAGACAGGCTACTACTAGGTCCAAGCTTGCTGTTTGCAGTTGTTTGCTACTGGTATTCTGGGGTCTCTCGGGCTATGGCTCTGTAACCTAGGTTAAGTATACTCTTTTCCACACTTTACTGTCACATTAGTGAGGGAGCACAGATAACGGCTTCTGAGGGCAGTAGTGTGAGTGACAAAAGTTCAGAACTCAATGGTCAACCAACAAGTACAATAACATATGTTCAGTCTAAAGCTCATGTATTGTGTTGAGAAAGTGTTTTAATCACACAGAAGTATAAATATTGCACAATTAAATAAGAATGCAAAAAATACCTAATCTAAGTTACATTTAATGTTGAATCACAACACCACCCCTGAGATGATCAATGCATCCGTTTTGGGAGGCCTCACTCTCTCTAATGTCAGCATTGGCAGAACCAATCTTTAGAGCTCTCAGTTAACTGATGAGTGTCTCCTACTCCAGCTCATACGGGAATATTGCCAAGAACTCAGGGGTACACTTTGATGGCATGGTCACAATTGGCTTCACTCTCTGGAACATTCATCTTTCTCTAGCTTCTCTGCATGCCAGGAACATGCTAGTATTCTCCTCTTGGAAAGTCTCTCCTTCTGCAGTGCCAGGCACATTCCTTCCCTTTCCAGGATTCCAAGCACTCCAGGCATACTCTCAGATTTGACAGCAGCAAGGGCAGACTTCAGGAGAGGTCCCCTCACCTCTGGGAGACTGGCTGTCAGGTAAAAACCAGTCATAGTTGCACAGCAGCTTTCTGGGTACTCTCTGTAGCACTTTCTTCCTTGGTCAAGAAGAATTTGTGACTGGAACAATGTGGAGTGTTTTAGTTTCCACATTTATACACATTTTCCAGACGGTGAATGTAGATCTTCTGTCTAAGTCTCCAGAATCTGTTTACTTGGTTCACCATCAAATGTCCTTTTCAGGCTGCCCATCGTACACAGAATTTGTGCAAAACACAGTCCTCACAGCAGGTTGTAAAGAGGCTCCAAACAGGAATATTGAAAACACATGTACAAATGAAGGGTGGGATCACTAGACCTACCTGTCATCAACCTTCCTCAAGCACTAATCAGGGACAGACAAAAGGGACATGCTTTCAGAGAAATGTTTTACTTACCTTGAATAACATAGGCTATAGTACAGTCTCACCTGATCCCCCTTATTTCTACCTTTGGAAATTCAACAAGGACCTTGCTAGCAAAGAGCTTTAGATTAGTTTTTCCTGAGCACAGCAGTTGACTTGTTTCAGCCAGTGGCCCCATGCAAGGTCTGCTGCTTCCTTCATGGATCTCTTTTCCCTAGATTAATAAAGCACACATCTTACACATATAGCAGACATGTACCCACTGGTAAATATCTTTTCTCCTGCTAAGTAGGCCAACACTTCATCTGGTTATATTTTGCTGCTTGGAGGAGATAGAACACCAAAATATGTGAACCTTAAGGTATAACCTTTGATGAATGTTTGGGTACATTGCCAGTTTATATGCCTCCTCCATGAGGTTCTCCCTAGTTTAGTATAGAGATCCTCTAAAATATATGCTGATGAAGCCTTGCCCTACTTAGCAGGACAGAAGATGGATGCAGGAGTTACGATGACTCCTATGCATTGCATGAGTTGTTAATCATCTTGTTTATCTGCACAACTAAGCAAAAGATAATACCTGAGTGAAGGTTCCTAAGATTTTCAATCTCTGCATATCTGTGGATCCCACTACACTCTTCAAACATACAGGCTCCTTCCTATCTCATTGGTGACCAGACTCACCACTACAGAAAGCTGTGACGGGTAAGGAAGATGGTGAAGCATGAAACCCACAGGGGGTGTGTGAGATCATACCTTCACATTTTTTGACTGAACTCCCAAGTGTTAATATTAGGGTCCTGCGTTGACTACATAAAGGAATTTTGCAGAAAAAATATTTAAAAAACACAATACGATTCATCACATAAAAATAGAATACATTCAAAACTAATAGTTTGAACATACTAGATTCCATCTAAGTAAGACAAATCCCATTACCCTGTAGTAAAAACCTTGATAATAAAGTGCATTTACAAAAGGGAAAGACACCTCCACAAAATGATAAGAAAATCCTGGAGATAACATGATAGCCTCCAGACAATCATTCATAGACTTCCTACTTCTCACAGGCATTTTAAGAAAGCAGCAAACACTATAACAGATGCCAGGGCTGCCTAATAGCTGTAAATACATTAAGGCATCTTTGCACTTCTGAAAAGGTTTTAAAATATATTTTGAAGAAAACATAAAAACAAGGTTCTAGGAAATGTACAAAAGAACATAAAATGCAACAAAGATTGTTCTGATGATCTGCCATATGGACAGGCAGCTAAACTGACCCCTCAATGGCTTTTCCCATCTGAAAAACAGAGACGTCACCATACTGTACCTGCCCTAAAGTGAAAAAGAAGTAATCTCTCGCACAGTAAGAACCCCAAAAATAAAGATAAATAAAATGCCATGTCCCCCGAAGCTACAAACATAAAATAATGCCTAATTGAGCACTTACTTAAAACACCCTCCAATCTTTGAGTGAGACAGAAGTCTTCAAGATGGAACTCTGTCGGCCTTTTTTCAGATTTTCTTAACGCAAAAAGTGTAGGGAACATTTCTGGGAGGTCAATATACATAAAAGGCTTATAAAGGTATTTGAGTCAGGGGATAGACAGACCCCTATCTGAGCTAGACAGTCTAAAATAACCTTCCAATTAAAACTTGCCTCAACATTTGACCACATACAAACCAAAGTCAAGAGCGGAGCCAATTTAATTATGTCAAAAACATAGGAGAAATTTAGATCTGAATGCAATATAAAATGGAAACTAGTAGGCAGGAGGTTTAGGAGACACCTGCAAATGCAGTTTTCTTTGATCTGTATAGGGAAGCATTAAGTTACCCCCGACATCTGCTCCATACATAGCTGTTTGAACACACTGCAGGTTATAAATCTTAATAAAGGAGGAATTAAGGCCCTACCAGCTTTCCAAGAAAGAATGAATAGAGCTCCCACCACCTTACTTGTTTTATTCAAGAGTAGTTTACCTGGGTTTGTCAATACCCTGCTGGATCAAATGTATCAAAACAAGATAGCTAAAGTCCTGCACACAACTCAAAGAATGATTACTGATCAGCATGCATATCATCTCCCTCCTCCCTGGGCCACACGCTATTGTATGAGATTTCCCAACATTTGTTGACAAATCTGAACTACAAATAAAGGTAACAAAGGACTCTACCAAATTGTGTAAAGCTCTTAGATTCCTTGCCATTAAAACCGCATTGTCAGGATATAGTAATGCCAGGACGAGTGAGTTTGCAATTTTTGGTACAACACTTGTAGCTACAGACAAATGGGAACTCACTTCATTAATATAGATAATGAATATCAAGAGTGCCAAAACACACCCCTGTGCACTCCACTAGCTAAAGAAAAGATATCAGAAGTTTCACCGCTCAGCCATACCATGCCTAGCCCCTACATTCTCATGCAAAATATGAAGAAAATTCACTAGGCAACGTCAACTCCCAGATCGAACAAAATCAGCCATAGCAGCTGATCTATCCCTAAAGGCCTATTCACGAGGGCAGTGCCTGGCAATGGGATACTTGTTCACAATCAAATGTAGGTTCAGGTACTGTTCCACAGTCCCTAGCCCTGGACAAATATCATACTAACACAGGGACACATTTTTCTTGAGGCTAGCCTTTGATCTTAAATGATTAAAGATTACCCTACCCATAATCTTTACGGTGCAATAAGAGAGGTCGGCTGGTAACATTTGATTGATCCACGGTCTCCTTTATTTTTAAATTGGGACACTTATTGAAAGTGCCCAAGAACCTGGAATCCTGCTATACAAGGAGTTATTAATCAAGTTTATAAGCAGTGGACCCCAGAGTTCGATGATGCACCTAAAAAGTTCCATATGCATCTTATCCAGCCCGGGAGCTTTAACATCCGAGATCTGTCTGATAGCTTGCTCCACTACTGATAAGGAAGTCTGAAGGTGGGAGAGTTTTCCATATAGGCCTGGGGTAGGTAATTGCATGTCTTATTCTCCACTACATGGTGAATATTTGCAAAGTGGCTAACCCAATCTGAGCCTGAGATATTACAAACTAAAGGTGGATTTGCCTGAGCATCATTCTGATGGAGTTTATTGACAGTGTCCCAAAACACTTTGCTATTATTCTAACTGGTCTCAGTCCCTTTTATGCAGAAAGTTCTTACTACACTTGAGGTTCAATTTACAGAGCTTCCTAGCTTCCCGTGCCTCACTGATATCTCTAGGTTACACAGACAGTGCCTTCCTTAGGCAGTGATTGGCAGCAGAGCAATGCTCATCAAACCAATGTGGGCAATCATGGGCTGCCTGAATGGGTTTCAGCAAATGATTCTTAACACATAAACTTAAATGCTGGTAACAGGCTGATAAAACATACCCACTGTCCTCTACCAGACAACCCATTAATGCTGGCAAATTATTTTTAAGAAGGAGACTAAGCGTAACCTTGTGGTCCTTCAAACACCAAGCCAGTATAAGATCATCTCTCAAGTGTTGGGTAATTTCAGTGCATACTGCGGGGGGTTTGCCCTTGCACACAGGGAACTGCCCTTGTATAGACAGTACATTGTGGTCTCCCCATCAAGTCTCTATAATAGATCCTTGAGAGAACCACTGAAGAAGGTTCCTTGTGGAAAATATATAATCAATATTGGATTTCCACCCCAGCCCCCGAAAGTTGGTAAAGTAAGTCCTTCGCTCCAAAAAAAATGATCTTATCCACAAGATCGTTTGAAGCTAAAAAATACCTCACAACTCTCCTTCTATTGTAAAGGAGGCTGTCTTGATTATCAGTGCTCCTCAAGCCCAACTCCTCATGCGTGTCCCCAAATTTGGCCTTGTAATCACACAGAAGAAATATTTTGGTTGGTGTGTGGTGCCTGACCTAATTGGCTTCAACCTCAAGGTAAAACAAAACAACTCCTAAAAAAGAAGAAAAAACGTTTGTAAAAATCATTATTATAAAAGTTAACCAAATAAAAATAAAAATAACTCAATTTGTAATTAACAAGCAAATCCTGATAAGCAGGAATACCTGAATCAATAGTCAATAACTCCACCTTAAGATTCATCGAAATACCACCCTTTGCTCTACATGAGAAGATGGTAAAGCAGGGCTGAAGTAACAGTAAAACGCTTTAAATGAAATTGGGATAAAAGCCAAGGTTTTCTGCAAAACAATTTGTTTACAAAATCTAACCATTCTCGAATAATAATCTTGTTTTTAAATTCAGCTAATCTCCACCTCAGAAAGAAAAGAAATGGTTAGGCCTGACTGACCTTAAACTGCTCCCCTTCTCCACAATTCCTGGCTCCATAGGCAAATTAATCCAAACGTTTCACGGTGTAAGTCTGTATGAGTTAAGGAATTGTCAAGGTCTACAGTTTTCCTGAAACTGGGGAATTTTCCAATATTGAACTCTCTGTGTCTCAGTTTCAGGTTTGATCACATACATACGTTTAACATGTTAGCACATTTTCCATTGTCTCTGAAGTAGGAATCCTATCGCTCTGTTTGTGCTTCTCAAATATATTGAGCCCACTCTCCTGGTTTCTGCTGCAGTGCACTCTTAAGTGAATGGCCCAGCATACAGCAGGACAGCATGTCAGATTACAGAAAGAAATGCACTGTGTCGAGGCCAATGGTGAAGTCTTAAACAGCACACCATTAAAAAATGGTGTCATAGTTTTAAACCACAGCTCTTTCTTTGGTTAGAATCTGACCCACTCTCATTGTGAAGGGGTGGCATGGATCCCCTAACGGTAGAATCACCATATCTGCATTCCTCAGTGGGGGATATCTGAGAGGGGCATTTTGACTCCAAACTGCCCTCTGAAGGAGCCCTCTTAGGGGGCACACTGAAATTGCACAATCTACTACCTGGTGCACAATCAGCACACCTTCTAATTGCTTGTTTGTCATTGCACTCATGTTTGTAATAGAGCATAGGTGCAAAGGCATTCCCTCATTTGACTGCTGCTCCAACCCAATGCAAATAAATCAAATCAAATCAAATCATTAACATTTATAAAGCGCGCTACTCACCCGTGCGGGTCTCAAGGCGCTAGGGGGGAAAGGGGGGGTTATCGCTGCTCGAACAGCCAAGTCTTTAGGAGTCTCCGGAAAGCGGAGTGGTCCTGGGTGGTCCTGAGGCTGGTGGGGAGGGAGTTCCAGGTCTTGGCCGCCAGGAAGGAGAAAGAACTCCCACCCGCCGTGGAGCGGCGGGTGCGAGGGACGGCAGCAAGTGCGAGGCCAGCGGAGCGGAGGGGGCGGGTGGGGACGTAGAAGCTGAGGCGTCTGTTGAGGTATTCCGGTCCCTTGTTGTGGAGGGCTTTGTGTGCGTGGGTGAGAAGACGGAAGGTGATCCTTTTGCTGACTGGGAGCCAATGCAGGTGTCTCAGGTGTGCGGAGATGTGGCTGTTGCGGGGTACGTCGAGGATGAGGCGGGCCGAGGCGTTTTGGATGCGTTGCAGGCGGTTTTGGAGTTTGGCGGTGGTCCCGGCGTAGAGGGTGTTGCCGTAGTCCAGGCGACTCGTGACAAGGGCGTGGGTCACGGTTTTTCTGGTGTCGGCGGGGATCCAGCGGAAGATCTTGCGGAGCATGCGGAGAGTGAGGAAGCAGGCGGAGGACACGGCGTTGACTTGCTTGGTCATGGTGAGAAGAGGGTCCAAGATGAAGCCAAGGTTGCGGGCGTGGTCTGCGGGGGTCGGTGCGGTGCCGAGGGCCGTGGGCCACCAGGAGTCGTCCCAGGCGGACGGGGTGTTGCCGAGGATGAGGACTTCCGTTTTTTCAGAGTTCAGCTTTAGGCGGCTGAGCCTCATCCAATCTGCGACGTCCTTCATACCCTCTTGTAGGTTGGTCTTGGCGCTGGCGGGGTCCTTGGTGAGGGAGAGTACAAGTTGGGTGTCGTCGGCGTAGGAGGTGATGATGATGTCGTGCTTGCGTACGATGTCGGCGAGGGGGCTCATGTAGACATTGAAGAGTGTCGGGCTGAGCGATGAGCCTTGAGGTACGCCGCAGATGATCTTGGTGGGTTCTGAGCGAAACGGAGGGAGGTAAACTCTTTGGGAGCGGTTAGCGAGGAAGGAGGCGATCCAGTCCAGGGCCTGGCCTTGGATCCCGGTGGAGCGTAGGCGGGTGATTAGGGTGCGGTGACAGACGGTGTCAAAGGCAGCCGAGAGGTCGAGGAGAATGAGGGCGACTGTTTCACCGTTGTCCATCAGGGTTCTGATGTCGTCTGTGACTGAGATGAGGGCGGTTTCCGTGCTGTGGTTGGTTCGGAATCCGGTTTGTGAAGGGTCGAGCAGGTTGTTGTCTTCCAGGAAGGTGGTCAGCTGTTTGTTGACGGTCTTTTCTATTACCTTGGCTGGGAAAGGTAGAAGAGAGATGGGGCGGAAGTTTTTCAGGTCGCTTGGGTCAGCCGTAGGTTTCTTTAGTAGGGCGTTGACTTGGGGAAGGTAGCAGAAGAAAAAGAAGAGTTGATGACGGTCTGGAGGTGCGGGGCGATGATGTCGTCGGCTTTGTTAAAGATGAAGTGCGGGCAGGGGTCCGAAGGGGCGCCGGAGTGGATAGAGTTCATGATGGATTTGGTTTCTTCCGTGTTGATGTGGGTCCAGTTGTTGAGGGTGATGTCCGGGGAAGCGGGTTCAGTGGTGTATGGTTGGGTCTGGTGTCCGAAGCTGTCGTGGAGGTCGCTGATCTTGCGATGGAAGAAAGTGGTGAGGGATTCGCACAAATCCTGTGAGGGCGTGACGGCGTTGGCGCTGGCGCTGGGGTTGGAGAACTCTTTGACGAAATGAGGGAATGCCACCTGGTGATCACATAGTACACTTCTTAGCCAGCTTGAATCTTATTACAGAAGCAATGCCCAACTACCTGCATCCACTAGTGCCCAATCGGTACCAAAGGCCCAAGGGGAGTAATAAACATTCAAGGTAGAACTGCATGAGGTCCTTTGAAAAGGTGTATAACTGGGACAGTTAGGCGGGTGTCATTGTGCCGCTTTTCTCAAATATCTAAATTGGAATGACCATACAAGAAACTGATGTGGAACACTTTAATCATGACTTAATAGCATGCTCTTAATGCCCATGAAATGCAAAATGTCATGATAAGTGATGCTAACTGATATCAACACGTGTGCAACTTCTCCTCTTCCAGGTAGATTGCTGTGAAATTGAAATGAAAATGGTGTGTTTTTGGTGTAGGAGCTGATATCAGCAGGCAGTGTCTCAGCAGGTGTATTATTGCCTTATATGCGCTTCTCATCTTGTGCTGAATTACATTTCGGGCACACTGTGCTGGTACATGATGTGGTGCATCCCTAATGGTGAGGCCCAGCAAAGGCTAGGACATTACACCCAATACAGAAAGAAATGTGCCATGGCTGGTTTCTCTATGCCTGTGCTGAAGAGTAAGCCTCAATGAAATACAGAGGGCCTCTTTAGGACTTTGGCGGTTGGAATGATCTGACCGCCAAAGCCATCAGGAGGAGGCTGCCATCCTACCGGCTTCCTCCCCACCAGTCATATTAAAAAATGTCCACTGTGCTGACCGGTCGAAACATTGTATCATCACGTTTCCACCAGTTAGATGAGCGGAAACAGTGACACGCATTGGCCTCAGGAGGCCAATGCCATGGCACAACAGCACCCTTGGGATGCACACTGTCTGCTTTGCAGACAGTGCACATTCTGAGGGTGCTGGCAGGAGGCCCCTGAACTGCCCATGCCATAGGCATAGAAACAGTACCCATGATCAGCATGGTGGCTTTGAACTCAGCACCACCATGGTCGGCAGTCCCCTGGTGGTCCAACCACCAGGGTTGTAATCTGGCAGTCAGATCACCAGCAGTGCAGAGGTCCGACCGCCACTGCAGGTTTGGAATTCCTCGGACCTACAAACTCGTAATTTGGCCAAGAGTCTTTTGTTTTTTTCCTTTACATAGTCAAATTCTCCTTGTGAAAAAATCAAATGATAATTCCAATAGGCTTGTAACTACTGCTATTGGCCCCATCATGATCTACAGGGTTAATGGTAATCAAGGCTTAGCTGGTGTTAAAAATATATTTTTCCATCTACATTTATATATTTCAGAATCATTTCAAACCTTGTATGTAAGTGTGACGTCTGTTCACATACCATATTATAACTACCACTAACAGGCCACTAACAAATAGATTCAGTAGCGGCTTTCACTGGGGAGTTCAGCTCTTGTATTCGAAATGAGATTGTGTCTCTATGGATGACATAATATTGATCTCTTTGAGTCTCTATTTGAGTGGTGCTTTCTCTCTTTCTCAGTTTACCATGCTGTGAGTCAGGGGAGGCTTCATGGTGGAAGCAAGGGAATCTCCTTTTAAGTTAGGTATGCTTTCTTAAGCTGGGGATGTGGCCTAGAAGCTACAGGTGCCAAGCTTGTGACGAGGGGATCCCGGCTACAATTCAAGCCTCAGCACTTGACAAAACATTATGGGCCTGATTACAACTTTGGAGGAGGGTGTTAATCCGTCCCAAATGTGACGGATATACTACCCGCCATATTACGAGTCCATTATATCCTATGGAACTCGTAATATGGTGGGCAGGATATCCGTCACATTTGGGACGGATTAACACCCTGCTCCAAAGTTGTAATCAGGCCCTATGTGACTCTGGGTAACTCACCAACAGAGGTTGCCCTTTTACCCCATCCCACCCCCGCCCCCTTAAACTCCCCACCATGCCCCTTCCCCACCCCTCCATCGGGGCCAGAGAGTGTTATGGGCTCAAACGCTTTTTGCGTCTGTAAGCCCACTGGAGACTGAGGATTTCGTTCCCCAGCCTCCCCAGTGCTGGCTTGGCACCGCGTCACGCGATGCGTCTGCAAGCCTCACGGAGACTGGGGACTACATTCCCCAGACTCCCTAGCGCTGGCTCACCGCCGCATGATTCACGGCAGCCACAGGGACACTGGGAACACAGTTTCCCAGTGTCCGAGACACTCAGCCGCGTCACTTCAGCAGCGCCCTGTGTACCGATTCCAGCTGCAGCCGGTTCGGCAAAGGACACACAGGCGCGTTCAATTACAGCTACACTACTTATGCCACCCCCGTGCTGGACCACATACCTCAAGCGGTCCACCGAGGGGTCGGTCTAGGCTCACAGCGAGTGCCTGCTTTGACGTAGTAAGTGCAGGAGCACTTACTCTGTGGCCATTCTTTCTGGTGGACTTCCATTTGACCTCCAGCCATGCTACAGATAAGACTGTTTGGTTGACTGGAACTGGGAGAGTGTGTGTGTTGCTAACAGTAATATATGCAGTTGTGCTTATTTGCTTATTTGCATTTTCTGGCAATTGTTCTTCACTCCTGCAACTAGGATGTGTTTATTTCTCCTCCCTGCAGTTCATTTCTTTCATGTATTTGACTGTAGATACTAACCTCAGACCCTAGCTTCCCACAGGGTCAGTATTGCGCCACCTACTGTACTCTTTGAGCTAGGAGGGCACTATTTGTTTCCCCCAGGCATTCTGAACTGCATTAATCTCTGCCTAAGGGGTTCCCCTGTCGGACTGAGAATTAGATTTTATTTAATTTTCTGATAAATAACCCCCCATGCTGTCTATGTCTCTATTTCCCTGCCTCCCCAGAGTGTGACTATAAGAGGACACTCCCCCTCCTGGAATCTGAGGCCAGTAGCCTTACAGATAAGGGTAAGGTATCTGTTCATCGGTAGGTGTCTGTTTTCACTGATTGTACTGCATGACTTTGGCTTGCAGTGGCACCCCTTATTATTGTGTGTTTTGCTGTGTTGTGCTGTTGAGTTAACGTCACTTACGTTTTTTACTCCTTGAGGCCTCCGCGAGGTAGTTCCTTGCTACAGATAGCCCTCTCAATTGTTCTAATTTCTTCTTCTTCCCCCCCTGTATTAGGGGAGATTTATCTATCTGCACTCTGCATGATGTTTAGGGATCCCAGGCCCTGAAGAATGCCCCAGACCTTCCATGGCTCATAGTAGAGGGCAGAGACATGTCGGACGTTTTTTAGATAGGCGACCAAGTAAGTCCTCATTCTCACCGAGGTGTCCCGTCCTTGTTTTTAAATACACCAGCAGACACCACTATTAAAAGTGTAGATCACACACGGGTAACTGCCTAGGTGTTTTTATATTCCCTTAGCTTAGCTGGATCCCATTATCTCCAGATAAAAATATATTTACGCACTCCCTCCCGTTCTTTTAATGGTAAGGTTGAGTCCGCCCAGGTGGCACTGTCCTACCTGGGTGGGGCTAGGTGATCAAATGATGAAGCATGACACTATATATTGTGTAAGACCACCTAGTCCGTAAAGGAAATACCCTCTTCCTTCACTCACCCTACACAGCACCCACACCGCCTGTTTTCTACACCCAGCAAGGTCCAGGAGCCCACGGATAATCTCTCATTATTGTAGCTCCATATCATTGGTAAACCCCATACTGTTCTGTGTTGACTAGTTTTAGAAATAGGGAGCCAGTACGGGCTGATTCCCAGCAAATACATGTTTCTTATCTCCCTTAACTCTCCGGTTGTGTTACAATAGGTAAATCTTTAGACCCACTGACAAATGTTAAAGGTGTTTACTTGACCAGCTGACATCTCTTAAAATTGGCAGGAACCACAGTCACAGTATAGTATATTAAAAGTTTGAAGGATAATTGCCATGTCTATCAAACTTTTAACATGTTTTTGCATTTTCATCACCAAAATCCCAAAGCCTGGTTCAGTTTTTGAAAAAACTAAAAATAATGACCCCTGCACCACAGGAGTTGTCTTCTATAATGTTGGGGTCATCTTGCAGTTTTCACTGCCCCTTACGATCAGATATTACCTAGTTTTGACAGAATGAAAACTACCTATTCAACTGTGACTCTAAATCTGGCAGGCATTCGAATGGCCAGACTCGATGAAGTGAGGTCCGTCAGAGGATTATGTCAGTGACAGAGATGGAATAGTTCTGCCATACTTAAGGTCAACCCATTAGTAAACTGGGTGAACGGACATTTAGTTTGGCAGAGAGGGTACTCCCTTGTTGTAGTGATGGAGTACCCTTTCTGACGAACTTTAATTCAGGCCCTTAATCTCACCATGCCAATGTGGAATGTAATGAGAGTAAAATGTCCTTGTGCAATCCCCACTTGATGGACACAACCTCGAAGACTGTCTCCCAAATCCTGACCTTGGTGTAATGTATAGCTCTGCAGTGCTAGGTTTGCACTCCAGAAACAACATTAAATATTTGTACATTTTAGGACACAAACTAGGGGATGTGATGATAAAAGTACGCCCAGATTTAAGAGGGCCTAGCGCCACTTTAGTGCTGCCTAACGGTCATTTTTTTTATGTTAAATGGTGCTAAGGTGACCTTTTCCCACGCCCAATTTATAAATTGGTGCAATGCATGCATTGCAGCACTTTCTAACCCTTTGTACTACATTATGCATGTGCCATGCATAATGTAGGCAAAGGGGCATCTCCCCAATTAGGGGGGCCAAAACAATGACACAATGAAGTCTAAGAGATTTTTTAGAGTCATTTTGTTGGCACTTTTTATGCATGCTCGTAGCAGGCATTAAAAGGGGCATGCCATTGTTTTTAATGGCCCCCTATATAGTGTTCATGGTTAGCGCCAAAATGTTGGCGCTCATCCTGAACAGTACATCAATTCTGACGCTTTTGTCCCTCACCCTGTGCCATGCTGCACAGTATTTTAAATATGGCGCACACATAGTGGTGGTAGGGGGGTGCAATGGGCCACAAGAAAAGTGGCACTACATGTATTGTAGCACCACTTTCCTAAAATCTGGCCCTACGTGGTTAGCCATATTTTGGGAGAATGCTATGATCTCACATTAATATTATGGTCTAAATATAATTTTTTTTAAATATCGCTCTATTGAGTATAGATTTTCTGTTGGTAATTGAAAGACGTGATCATTTTTCTAAACAAAATTCAGGAAACTCTGGGTCTTGTATCTCTACAACAAGTGGTACATTTTTGTCCTCTCCCCTGCCCTGGTGAACAAATTGCTACGTAGCGCCAGCGTAAGCACCCTTGCACCTTGGTGCAAGGGTGCCTACATTGTGAGAATGATGAGGAAAAAAATGGAGAAATAAAAATAATTCTCCCTTTTGTGTCATTCTTACGCCAACCCTGAGGTGGCATAGGAACCTGATGCATTTCCAGACTTGTAAATCTGGAAATGCATCAGATTTGTTAGGGTTCCATGGGTGTTGCGTTGCAACAACCCAAGCAACACCACTGGAAAGCCCCTTTCACTATTGACGTAACAAAGGCCCCTGTAGCCCATGCAGTGTGGTGGGGCCCTGAGTTCCAGGATGCCCCTTCAGCATCTGACCTGAAAGCTCCTGAGTGGGTAGGGGAGGAGCCCCTGCCTGTACTTTGCAGGGCCCCCTCTCAAGTTTCAGTATGCCACTGCCTTTCAGGCAGTGTTTTGCGTGAAAGGGGTCCATATTTCAAGGCCATGAAAAGCCACGCAAGGTGACTTTGTGTGGTCTTGTAAATCTGGGCTGGCACACTGCGCCAGGGGCATTAAAAGAGATGACACTCTGGTGGCAAGTGTGCCGCTGGGGCCTCGTAAATGAGGCCTTATATTTTTTTTAAATTATATTTAAGCACCTATTTTCTGGCCAAGTTAGTGTCTGATGTTTCACTTGATTTTGTGCCACGATACCCTGACCTCGTGGTAGATGCGTCCTATCTTGTATATGAATTCCACCTCTTTACTGAACGCAGGAATGTGTGCCTTGTGCATTATTTATAGCGTTGGCACCTTCAGAATTACAGCAGGCTTCAAATGTGGCGAACAACGTGCATCTTTCTTAGTTGTATTTTTGGCCATATGCTCATGATCAGTCTTTGAGGCTGATAAGAGGCAGAGGTTTGTCATATGAAAGTGCCCTGAAAGATTGTTTCAATATTGCTTTGGGTAAATTGATTTATTGATGTATGTCCTGGTATGCACTATCTGCTCAAATCTCTCACACACAAACTTAAGATATGTACATCTTCAATGTTCTGACAGATGTACACTTTAAAAGAAATATCTTAATAAACTGATTTAGAGCAAAAGTTCCTACTTTTTGGAATTTCAACAAATTTTGCATGTTGCATCTAAAAAAACAGTGACTTCCACATGTTCCAGTTATGCGCAGGGAAAATGCTATGAATTCTATTTTCTTATGCAAAAATACCTGCATGTAAATATTCACATTAGAGAATCTGTGGAGCAAATGCATATTTTCCACGAACAAACACATTTCCTTGCGCTTCCACCAGTCTTGGATGTGTCCACCTCTCCTTCCCACCATTGAAAATAACTTACTCGTTTCCCTAGCACTAATAAATCTTTAACAGGGTACGAAGGGATCAAAGACAAGTTGGTGGATTTCATCAAATTGGAATTTTACAAACTGAAGGGGGTGGCATTCATGCTCTGTATTTCTATTGTTTTAAAGTCCACCCCTAGCCCAACCCCACCTGTGTCCCTAGATTTACTCACATGACACTCTTTGTAGTAAGAAAAGTGACCTCACACTCAAAATAACATATACTAGTTTTTTATGTCATGCTGTTTGTGGCTAATGTTCACTGCATGGGATGCTTCCCCATGCCATCAATGTTTTGGAGCCCTCTGAGCTGTTTCCTTGGAGGCAATGACAATGGGTCTGAGGACTCCTATCTGAGTGCAGCACTGATATTCCTCTGTCTCAACTTTAATAATACATCCCACACCTTTGATGTACATTATACCATTTACTATTGATTCTGCAATCAGTTTTGGTGTTTTGCCACAAACTTGGTTAACTATTGTACTTATTATTGGTACCACCTGAAAGAAATCTAACATTTTAGTGTCTGTCAAATTTCAGATCCAATGTCCAAACCTTGTTTGAACTCAAGGTGAGATGGTAGAAATGTAGCTCGTACTTGCCTTCCATCCTTTTCTATCTAGTGATAAATTATAAAAGCTTGTACTATTGATCATGAGACTCCTAACTTTTCTATTGCACTGCATCCATCTGCACTATAGAATGCTAGTTAAGCTCCCTTGTGTTACCGCCAAGGACACATGTCCTTTATCTTACCATCAAAATCTATGATACTTTGATTGCAAGATGTTTGATGTTGGTCACAAAGGCCAGAGCCATGCTAGATTTTTAAACCATCCTCTGAAATTGATTTAAATTCATATTATATAAACGTATCGCAAGATATTCATTGAGCACCATTGACTAACATTAGACAACTCACAGGAAGGTCCTGATCTAGGGTGTGGCAGATGGGATACTCCGTCACAACAGTGACGGATATCCTGGTCACCACATTACAAGTAGCATAGGATATAATACATTTGTAGTATGGCAGACAGGATATCCATCACACTTGTAGCTTATGGTGAGCTGGCATATAGCAACACTGCAAGTCTTCTTGCTGCACTGCCCTACGCGAATGTGAAAGGGCAGAAATACACTGTATTTATGTAATATGGTGCATTCCCATTCTTTCCTCTTGCACTGGCGCAAAGTTGGCTGCCTAGTGCCAATGCAGTCACCCTTGCACCATGTGCAAGGGTGCCTACATTGCATGTAGGATTGGTTTTGTGCAGGAATTGACACCTACCTGTGCGAAAACAATCCAGAAAGGTGTTTTCCTCTTTCTATGTGTACTGCAGAATGCAACACACATAGAAAGACAAAAAAACGAGAAGTTAAAATATTTCTTCTCATTACGCCTGTTCTGGAAGGCTGCCCCAGCTTTATGTGATTTTGTAAATTTAGGGTAGCATCAAAATCCATTGGTGTTGCATGCGGAAATCCACTGCAATGACCATGGAATGTCTCCCTGGTGCAGAAAAGGCAGCGCAGAGACTTGTGCTGCTTTGTCTTACTCCATATCATAGGCCATGCAAAGCCGTCCAAAATGGCTTTGTGTGTCCTCATAGATATGTTGAGAGCCTTGCGCTGCTGGAGTGTCAAAAAGAGTGATGCCCTGGTGGTGCAAGCATCTCATATAAATGACCCACACCTTCTAAGTGTCCTTCTGTGATCACTTCTCTGGTCACGTGATACTTGCTGATTTATTTCAAAAGATATAATGACATATGGGGTCATTATGACCCTGGCGGAAGGCGGAGAAGTGGCGGTAAGACCACCAACAGGCTGGCGGTCTTTTTTTTTGTATTATGACCATGGCGGTAACAGGTCATCTGCCAGTTCTCCGTTCCGCCCGCCAGGGCGGAGACGACCGCTGGGCTGGAGACCAGGGTCTCCAGCCCGGCGGCCGTCACTATACCGCTGGCGGTATTTTGACCCGGCTTACCGCCATGGATTTCATGCGGTTTGAAACCACCATGAAATCCATGGCGGTAAGCACTATCAGTGCCAGGGAATTCCTTCCCTGGCACTGATAGGGGTCTCCCCCACCCCCCATCCCCACCCGACTCCCTTCCATTCCCTCCCCACCACCCCTGCCACCCCCCAAAGGTGGCAGGACCCCCCTCCCTACCCCGACCCCCAACATAACATCACTTATACACACACGACACGCACGCAGGCACCACCAACACACATACACGCCAACACACCAACATACATGCAAACATCCACACACACAGTCAGATACGCACATCCACATTCAAACATACCCGCACACATCCATACAGACATACCTACAGACATACATGCACTCATTCCCAAACGCACAACACCCCGCAAGCATACACGCACTCACACACACCCTCTACATACACACACGCACACCCCCATGCATGCACACAACACCCCGCCCCCCCTCCCCTCACGGACGATCGACTTACCTGGTCCGATGATCCTCCGGTAGGGGACGGGAGCCATGGGGGCTGCTCCACCGACACCACACCGCCAACAGAACACCGCCACGCCGAATCACAGGACGTGATTCGCAGGGGCGGAGTTCTGTTGGCGTGACAGTGGAGCAACCTCCACTTCCCCGCCGCCCGCCAGTATGGCTGTTTGCGGCTCTCCGTCCGTAAAAGGACAGAGAGCTGCCAACGTTCATAATAGGCCGAGCGGCAAACCGCCACCACTGGCGGTCTTCCGCACGGCGGTCCCTCGGCGGTCTTGGAAAAAGACAGCCGAGGTCAAAATGACCCCCATAGTTGTTTCAAAACCCTATTTTTTTTCTTTTCGAATTGTATGTCTCTGCGGACTCTTGGGGTAAGGTATATGATTAAAAAGTTTAAAAAAGAAATATTAAACAAAAATACATTTTAAGGAGTATTACCATAAAATTATACTTTGGCATAGAACCATAGCAAAGTTTTTAAAATTAGTTTTAGCATTTGAACATTGTGAATTTTATATACTCATATTTTCGCTATGAAAATTTGAGTATTGGTAACTTAAAGAAATATGTGTATTTGTACTTTTTTTAGTTTGTAAAAAAACAGAACAATCTAAGCAATGCAGGAACTGTAATGTAAGCTACAACTGATCGTCTTTAATATTCTTACAGAGGAATTTATGACAGCATAGTATTGAGTTATTAAAACGGCTTTCAAATATGCTAGGCATAGATAGTGAAGCTTCTGATGTTTCTGAATATATTATAGGTCGTAAAAATGGATTTCAATTTAACTTGACATTCATTGTTTTTCACACATATTGTTTTGTCAGTGACTCACTAAAACAGTATGCACATATATACTTTATTGATAGCATAGCCAAAAAGACCTAGGTTGGACAAACCGCTTCCATAAAATAAACGGCTTTACAGATCAATTTTTATTTCATCAGCAGTTGCTGCTAGTATCAGTGAGAGTGTCAATATGCTAAAGAGTTTAATCCATGCTCAGCGTTCATGAAGCAATACTTAAGCAATGGTATTTAAAAACATAGGGGAAGATTTAAGAAAAGTGGCACTGCACCCAGTGCATCAACACTTTCCTTGCGCCCTTTAGTGCCCCCATACTGCCACCATGTGTGTGCCATATTTAAAATGCGGTGTAGCACTCTTAATGTACTGTTCAGGGTTAGCGCCAAAATCCTAAACAGTACACAGGGGCCCAATATAATTAAAGGTGCCCCCTTTTAATGCCTGCTCTGAGCAGGTGCTAAAAATGCGGAAAAAACTGGCATAAAGATATATTTTAGATTTCTTTGCACCATTCTTTCCACCTCCCTTAGTGGGGAAATGCCCCCTTGCATACATTATGCCTGGCACAGGCATAATGTGGAGCAAAGGGTTACAAGGTGGCACAGTGCATGCATTGCACCACATTGTAAATCTAGAGTGGCAGCTTTGGCCTCGTTGGGCCACATTAGGATCAAAGAAATTACACCTTTCTGGTGCATGGAGGTACTAGGCCATCTTAGATCCGGGCCATAATTTGTAAAGAGAACAGGGTTGGCTTTTTAGATGATGGTGGCAGTGCAACAATCTTTTTTGCTGCCCCGCATGACCTCGACCTCCACTGATTCAATCACTACTACCATTCAACAGTGCACCTCATCTCTCCATAGCACCTCTCTTGCATACATTTCATTTGTTTTATAGCATTACTCATACCAGTATAGGGTGTAAGAGCACTCAAACACCCACATTGCAGAGAGACAATGAATCATACGTGTGGTGTAAATCACTCTATAGGAAATTTTGACAATAATAAAGATTTTAAAAGCAATAAGAAGTTTGATAAGCAGAGACATGGTGATTCTAGTTAGAAAGGGAAAGGAGACTCCTCCAGAAGGAACACCAGCTTACCATATGATGGTGGAGCGAGGATTGCACACATGTCTATCACTTTGCAAATGGAATAGAATTACAGAAAAGTAGGGTGTTTTGAGTTTTCACAGATATGGAACATATAATTTTGCAATAAGCAGACAATTGAGGGACATGCTGTGTGATTTGAAGCCACCTGCTAGACCCACCCAGTTTGAAGCATTATGTGAATTGGGGATGATGGCTTTAAAGCATGAAAGTTAGAGCTACATTAGAAGAACTAAAAGAGCAGTAAGGAATTATGCAGATGCGATTTGGGCTCAAAAGGCACAAGTGTAGAGGAAGGACATAGCTGAAGGGACGAGACTATGGGCCTCATTACAACAGGCTGGCGGTACACTTTTGCCAATTACGAACGCTGCGGAAGTGCTGCAGTCGCACTCCTGGGACTGGCAGTTTCCCGCCATGGTCATCCCGGCGGTTTCCCGCCATGGTCATCCCGGCGGTTTCCCTCCATGGTAATCCTGGTGGTTTTAATCCACCAGGGCAGCGCTGCCCAGGGGATTATGAGTCCCCTTCCCGGGCTGGCGGGAAGGGGAGTCACGGGACCACTGGTGGACCCTGCAATGCACAGGCACTTGGCATGGGCAGTGCAGGGGCCCCCAGGCACAGCCCCACACTGCTTTTCACTGTCTGCACAGCAGACAGTAAAAAGCGTGACGGGTGCAGCTGCACCCGTCGCACGGCCGCAACGCCATCGGCTCCATTAGAAGCCGGCTCCCATGTTGTGGCCGACATCCCCGCTAGGCCGGCGGGCAGAAACTCTGTTTTCGCCCGCCAGACCAGCAGGGATGTCAAAATGGGCAAGGCGGGACTGCGGCCGCATTGGCGGCCGTATGGCGGTTAAACTTTGGCGGGCGGCGGTTGTAATGAGGCCCTATATCCTATATGCATAAAGGAAGAATAGAAAAGACCAAATATCATGAAACACCACCTAGAAAAAGGTTTAAGGGAAAAACCAAGGTACAGAAAAAACAAAAGACAGATACTGATACTGATTCAGGGGATGACATATTGGTGGAAATGTTATCGATGTGTCCTCCACCTTATGTTGAATCCTCAGTGGAGAATGCTGGAAGAAATTTGAGAAATACCACTGTACCCATAGATCCTGTAGTCTCAAGGTTTACTAGTCAGATGCAAACACTGATGCCCATAAATATACCATCTGTAATGAGACAATCAATGCAGCCCAAGTGATAACAGTCCAATTGTTACTTCACTATCTGTTGTTACACAACTATTGACACATCAAGCATTTGTTACTACTCGTGCTCAAATTAGAACCTCTCAATTAATACCTCCAGCTGAGGTACCAGGTGGTCAGATAACAGTTACTTAGACTACAGGACTAGTTACACAGCAGACAGGATCTACACAGGTTATACCTGCTGTAGAGACACAGCAAGCTCCAAGGGACACTCCGGTGAACAAGTTTGTACCAACTTCACAGAATTCACAATTTACACCACTACAAAATATTACAACTTTGGTAGAGGAACTTGGTGTGTTTTTACAACATAATCTATACAGGCAGAAGAATCGGCGAGGGAAGGATGGGTCCCAGAATGGATACAAGAAGTCTTTAAAAAGTATGGGAAGACAGAAGAAGTAGGGAACACAAGGATTAGCACTATTGTAGTTAATGCTGAGACTGGTTCAGAAAAATGAAAGGCTAATCAATGTCTCACAATCGAAAACAGTATTGGAAGAAATCTTAAGAGGGTGGTTAAATCTTGAACACATTGAACAATATCAAGAAAAATAATTGGTCTATTTATTTAAAGAAATTAACAGGTGAGCAGCAATGGTACATTAGCAGTTAAGTGAATTAGCAAATAAATATGATACAGGCATTTCAAAGAGTGTACCTCTACAGAGGAGCTTTAGGGTGCAGTTAGATGGCAAATCGTACGAAAACATGCACACACCAGTATTATTCAGTGGATTGGAGGAGTGATGCAGACAGGAATTCTGACTTTACCAGGAAGAGGAAGAGGGGTTCCCACTGGTTCAAGTACAGATGTTGATATCGCAGCATTAAAGAAAATAACTTCTTGTCACATGTGCACTAAGGTGGGGGTTGGAAACGGGAATGCAGATTTAATCCTGATAAGAGTCAAGGTAATCAAATGCAAGAGATGAATCAGGCTCAATTACCAAGGGTTCTCCTGGGACAGATGCAAACTCCTATACAGAATCATATTCAAATCATACCCATGCCACAACTCCTTGGAATTCAGCCTGTTATAACTGGAGCTTGATTTAATCAAGCCTAAGTTCCCAGGATGAGCCAAAATGTGATTCAGAGTTCTGAATCAATATCACAATTCCCGATGTTTGATAAAAGTAAAGCATTGAATTTTGGCACAGTGGACCATATTTAGATGGAATTGTAAATGGCCATTCTATAGTGTTTTTAGTAGACACTGGGGCTACTCTCTCCACTGTAAGAACAGCGAAGGTAGCAGACATACCTCTCTCAGCAAAAATAATACAAGTATAAGGTGTTGCAAATAAGCTGGTTACTAATCCAATTTCAGAAGAGGTTCCAGTAAGGATAGGACCTTTCAGAGTCAAGCATCAGTTTATTGTTTGTGATTCTAGTCTTGTTACCATGTTGGGGAGGGATTTACTATGAAAGTTAAATTGCACCACCAGTTACACTCAGGACAAAGTTATTTTTTAAATAAATGACGTGGAAGATGTAGGAATCATACCAGGCTTGAGAGAAACTGTAGATTTTTCCCCAATGTTAATATTAAATCATTTACCCAAAGAACTGATTGAAAAAGTGAAGGCAGATGTGTGGGACATTATTGGAACAGACATTGGATTGAACCAGTACAAGTAAACGCTAAGCCAGTTAATTTTTTTTATTTATTATTGTTTGCAGCTTACTAAATTTGTTACAGACACACTCAGATGAAGATCCATATTGAGGGTCCAGACAAAGATTAAGTGGCAACAGGAGAAATAGACAATTGGTAAATCAATTTGTAATTGTGTATTTAGTGCACCCAGCAATGTTAATTATAGCAAATCCAATCCCACATCCAAAGCTTCTAGGTAGGATACTGTAGCAGTACTTCTCCTTCTATTTAGTGTTGATCAAAATGTCTATCCGCTTTGTCATAAGTCAGCATTGATAAAATTACTTGTAAATTAAAACAATGGTTCATCTGATAATTTTCATGGGAAACATCATTATGACAAACAAATACTTGAAGGCAGGTCAGGTTTACTCCCACTGAAGCCAAAATTGATCAATGTAACTGTATTGGGAAATATATTATGTAACCCATGGTATGCCCTTATTATCTACTCACACATTAAATCACTCATGACATATTCAAAGACATAATTGATAACATCATTGATGGCTTTTTGAATAACATCATTGATGGCATCACTGATGACATCCTTGAGATCTCCATGGTCACATACATCTTGGAGTTACTGTATGAATAAGTGTGGGTACCTAGTATGGAAATAGCATATGTACTAGAAGCATGTGTGTTATGTATGTTGAATACTATATGGTACACTGTATACAACAAATTAGAATTTGGAATGCTAGTATTACGCCATGAGTGCACAGGAAGTGGCTTGCAGAGGTATGTTTCAAGGTAGGTTGTGGCTGAAAGCCAAAGCCTGTCCCAAACAAGGTGTAGGAAAGGTCAAAGCCTCTGTTGACAATAGATTATGCACCATTGAATATATGAGAAAGAACTCATTTTAAATAGTTGCAATACAGTGCTATAAACAAATTTTGTATAGAGCAAAAGTGTAGAAAGGCTGCAAGGCTTTATGGGTAGCCATACACTCTACAAATGCCCAGAATCACTGACAAACTTTTTTGCATTACAGATTGTTGAAAATATGATAGAATGTAGCAGTATCTCATAGGTTTTTAACTATGACAAGCATTGTAAGTATGGCTATAATGTATGCCATTTTTCCCATCTTAGGAATGTGTTTATCGTATTTTAACAAACTACGTAGTGTTGTGTGTAGGGGCTGGCAGACAATGTCTTTTCAATGTTAAATGCCTTCCTGTCATCTTCTTGACCTAAAATTGCAGTTCATGTGAAGTAATTAAAAGGCTTATCCCAATGAGGTAAATAGGAAATTTCCACAGTTGTGTTGAATTACTTCAATTTTACAAATCATTTAAGATGCTTTCACAATAACTTGAAGGCATCATCAGTGATGTCATTATTTATGTAACTTAAGGTGTTATCAGTGATGTCATCAATGATGTTATTTAAAATGTCAAGTGTGATGTCATGTGTAAGGTGAGTAAAAAAGTGTGTGGCAATTGGAGGATATGAGGATTTTTCTGGATTTTGAATATTTGTTTTGTGTTATTTCAACACCTAACTATGATGTTTAACCATTTGTTTTTTTCAGTGTCTTTATGCTTTCTTTTTTCAGATTATGGCGGTCATTCTGACCTTGGCGGACGGCGGAGGGCGTCCACCAAGGTACCGCCGTCAGAACACCGCACCGCGGTCGAAAGACCGCGGCGGTGATTCTGACATTTGCCCTGGGCTGGCGGGCGGCCGCCAAAAGGCCGCCCGCCAGCCCAGGGCAAATCAACCTTCCCACTAGGATGCCGGCTCAGAATTGAGCCGGCGGAGTGGGAAGGTGCGACGGGTGCAGTTGCACCCGTCGCGTATTTCAGTGTCTGCTGGGCAGACACTGAAATACTTTTTGGGGCCCTCTTACGGGGGCCCCTGCCGTGCCCATGCCATTGGCATGGGCACGGCAGGGGCCCCCAGGGGCCCCGCAGCACCCCCTACCGCCATCCTGTTCATGGCGGGAGAGCCGCCATGAACAGGATGGCGGTAGGGGGTGTCTGAATCCCCATGGCGGCGGAGCGCGCTCCGCCGTCATGGAGGATTCAGACGGGCAGCGGAAAGTCGGCGGTAGCCCACCGGCTTTCCGCTTCTGGCTGCGGCTGTACCGCCGCGGTCAGAATGCCCGGCGGAGCACCGCCAGCCTGTTGGCGGTGCTACCGCCGACCTCCGCCCTGGCGGTAATTACCGGCAGGGTGAGAATGAGGCCCTATGTTTGTTTTTTATCATGTTTAGCAACTTCCTCTGCTGAGAATGGATTTTATCATTATACAGCCGGTGATTGGAATTGGAAGCAGGGCCTGGCCTCTGACTAAGCCCTGAATCCATCCCCGGAGGGGCCTTTGACTGTGCCCAACAGGGGGTTATCTGAAGGGCCTCGACATTCAATTCGGTGTGGACTCCCTCTCCACATTTCATGATGTATTTTTGTTTTTTAATTGTTTTTTCTGGGTATTGCAGTATGCTTGCATTAGCAGTGTTCAAACTTCACCCCCATGGTACCCTTCCCCCAGAAAAGCTTGCATGATACCGTAGTAATATGAGGGCAAAGCTTGAGCAACAACTCACCCGCTGGAGTCCCTCAGTACCTCATATGAGGGCCAAACTGGATCATCGAAGTACAGCAGTATCTTCAGCATGAATAGATTGTTTTCAGGTTTTGACCCCTGGTGAGGCCTCTATGATCCCCCACCTACCAGTTTCCCTCCCTTTCCCCCTTATACTACTCTTTCAAAAAAAATTCAGCCAATGAAGATTGAGGGGCATATTTATACAGCATTTGTGCCCAATTTGCGTCATTTTTTTGCACGCAAATTCAGCGCAAAACTAACTCCATATTTATATTTTGACGTTAGACCAGTCTAACAGCAAAATATTGGAGTTTGCACCATTCTTCAGATGCATGAACCTACCTTGTGTCAATAAGATGCAAAGTAGGCGTTCCCATCTAAAAAATGGTGCTAACCCCATAGCCCCATATTTATCCCCCGTGCTAAAATGACACATGGGTGGGAGGAGGGGCTAAATAATGGTGCAAAGCTTGCTTTGCACCATTATTTAATGCCTGGGTCAGACCAGTCATTAAGAGACCTGTGGACCCATTTCCATGGTTAAACACCATGGAATGGGTCCATAGGTGCCCTCCTCAAGCCCCAGCAACACCCCCACCCACACCAGAGGGACACCATAGGAAGGGGGACCCCATTCCAGATAAGTAGGGTAAGCATAGGAAATGATTTTTTTTTATATTAAAGTGCCATCGGGGGCCCAACTTGGGGCCCCCTGCATGGCACAGGGTGTGATGGCAATGCCCAGGGGACACTGGTTTTCTAACACAGGAGTAGAGGAAGGACATGGAGTGGTTTGGATGGTTTTGCACCAAAAAAATAACGCTAGGCTGGTTAGAGACATCTTTTTTTACTCTAACCAGCCTAACTTAATCTTTTGGTGCAAAACCCCCTTCTCCCATACCACCAGCCCCACCCGGCTAATGTCATTTTTTTTTATGGTAGCCCACCCTTTGTACCGGCTTGCACCATTCCATAAATATGGCGCCCGGCTGGTGCTCAGGAATGGTGCAAGCCGGTGATAAACATTTTAGTGCAAAACTGCATTAGTGCCGTTTTGCACAAAAAAGTATAGCTAGGCCCCTAATTTTCTTAGATCTTTAATGGCCACTACAACAATATTCTCTGAACTGTGACCAACCTATCAGATTTCTCAGTACCACAAGACTAGTACTGGTCCCACAATATTAAAATGACCAAGGGAGAAAAAGCTTCTGAAGCCTAGCAGAAGTTTTAATTTTCAATATTGCAGGACTCCTATGTGACTTCCATGGAACAAATATATATATATTTTTTTTAACGCTATCATCAACTGCCCCACTTCACATGGCCATAGGTCTTGTGGATTAGCTCCTACTGCACACAGGGGGCTATTCACTGGTGACCGGTTTGGGCACAGGGCATTATCGAAGACCAAGCACTATGTCCAATTGTCTGCTGCACACAGCTGATAGCTATGAACAAAGGGGAAGTCAGCTGAATATGCTTTTAAAAAAACCAGAAGTTCACTGATGAAAAGCAGGGATAAACACTCAAAAATGAATGTTTAACAATCAAAAAAAAAAAAAAATTTACTGTGTTGACTATAATGTGCACCACTTCCGTGTACTGATTATGACCTCACATGAGAAATCACTCATGATGTTTTAAATGACATCTCAGATGATATCACTGATGACATCAGTGATGACATCATACAACTGAAAGCTCCTCAAATTGCCCTATAAAGAGCTAAACTGCCTGATCAATTAAAAAAACAAAGGAGTTAAAAGAGGCCCACAAACATGTACATCATAAATGTTGTACTGTGGATACATGGCATGTGATTATCAAAGTAATATTGCATGATTGGCTAATTAAATTTATGATTTGCTTTCATTTAAATGCTTTCCTTACTTTGGCAGTGTGCTAAATGTTGAATGCAATCTCTTGTCACGTTTGCTCTCATTATGCTAATGAGACTGCTGGATTTGGGTGGTATCATTACCTGCATTGTGAGGCAATGAGTCTAATCCCACACCATGTGATAATTGTCCGCCTAATCCTTTTCCAGCCAGCTAGCAGCGCCTCATCTCCACCCAAGAGCAGGGATGATTTGTGGCAACTTGGCGCATGACATGATCACTTCTAAGGGAAATTGGGGGGGATGAGATCCCATCCTTTTCACTTAGTTACATTGGTCTCACACATGCAAAGGCAGACAGAGACAGGAAGTGGTTCAATAAGACTTGAAAATCTGTGTATTAGACAAAATGGCAAAAAATGTAATAATTAGAATGATAAAACATACAAGAAGCAAAATGGTGAAAAGGAAAGTGAAACACAGGAAAAGTCCCACCATAATGTCACTATGCACAATATATGCAATTCTTACCTAAACTATGTTATAGCACAGCATTATGAGCCCTAATCCGCACTTCAGGATGCCCCAGGGGAAGACATAATCTCCCACACCTGAATATGACAGTAGTGAAGATACCTGTTATCTATAGAGACACCATCCCCATGTAGGCCAGGGAACCAGTGGGCTCTGCAAACAGCTGTAACAAAGTCAGACAGCATGCATTTGTGGTCATTTGGCTGGAACTTCCCTCTAATGTATATGAGACAGGGAAGTGTTTTCATAATAAGACAACTGATCTTCTGCTAAAATGTCCCCACATAAAAATATGTGTGTTTCTGTGAATGCTAGAGACGCAGTGAACTATCTCACTGCAGCCTTGAGGAAAATACAGAATGTTGTGCTAAGAAATGATAGAGAAAATAAAAAACACCACATCAAATGTGGTTGATTCTAAAATAATAAAATGAAGCAGAATAAAATGTTACTAGGCTAAAGGGCACAAGCAGCAGGCCTCATTGCTAAAATAACGTGCCTAGAGACATCACTAAAATGGCTCCACAACACCCTCCCCATGTGGGTTCAGAAGTGGTATAGAAGTCTAGTTCCTAAATTAAAAATGAAAAGCTTTAAAACATATATACATACACGTCAATTCTGACAAGTTAAAACACACTTGAGCATGTGAAATGTTAGAAAAGATCACTTCAAAAGTTTTGCAGTGGCGCCAATGAAACCAAATTTTAAAGTAAATGTCATTTTTAAAATCTCCAATTACGGCTGGGACAATTGAAGCAAAGGAAATGTTCTACTTCTGCAGGTGGTAATCTGACCAAATCTGTTTCAAGGAAAACCAAAGAGCACTCATGTTCCAAAGCCTGAGGTCCTGCTGAGGTCGTAGCATACCGTGTTGTGCCCGAAGTCAGGAGCTGCATGATTCATGAAGGACACCTCATAGACGGCTTTCCATAGCAAACGCACCCTCAATGCTCATGTCCGGCAATAAGCCCTCAGTAGGAACATCAACAGATCAGCATCAGCCCCGCGCAGAAAGCCAAACTTTCAGTGCACATTCAAAAAGGCACCAGAGGCATCGAAACAAGAGCTGCACACAATCCAAAACTGTTCTGAATGACAGAGAGCATTTGCACTCCAATTCTTCCTGGAGTGGTGCTCTGAAATACGGCATCATGCGTTCACAACACAGTTGCACCTGTGGAAGCGCTTTCATTCCTCCTTGTTGCGATGGGACAGCCATTACGAATAAAAAACAGCAAAAAGAAGATGTCACCTACTACAGGCAAAGTAATCGGAAATCCCCTGAAAATACTCAAAAATAATGGTTGTATGGCTCAATGTGTTAAGCTAAATTTAGAGCATAAGGAGTTAATGAAGCTAGAACCAACAGCCTTAAAGAAATGTACTATCCCAGTACTACTAGACACATTAAAAATTCATCCCACTAACTCACGAAAGTGTCTCGAAAAGGTTGTCTTTAAACAGGACTGTATTTGTGCAAATGACTGTGCCATTTGGAACGCATAGGTCTCCCGTACAGATGTCAGTGCCGCATGTTTTTGAAATAATAAAGCCTTTAGTCTGCTCAACTTGTCCAAATTCGCATTTGATGTAGCAATGTGAGGCCAAATATCTGGTATTTTCATCTGTTGTGTTGGGGAAATAGAACATTTCCTCATCAGGTGACTATTTGGGAGACCGGAACGATGTAATCGATTTCTGGCTACCATTCCACAACAGCTCTCACTGTTGAGAAGCACATAGCTTCCATTAGAGAGCACCTGGAATGCAGGTCTAATCAAGGGGACTGGAACTCCCTTCAAACAGCAAGCTAAATTCACTGCCGAAGCATTACACATCCCGTGCAAGGACAGCTGCCTAGAAACCATTGAATGGCTCACAGAAGTCTCACATTTACTGCCACTAAGAAAGACCTCTTTGATGCCATTGAGACATTTGTGTGAGAAGGGAAGCTCCCAAATCTCATGAATGCAACTATCTCGTAGCCTTTCACATCTGCCTTCCTGAATGTGTTTCAAACAGGATGTGAATTGCAGTGTTGAAATAGGATGATTAATAACACTGTGTATTAACAATGCAGCAGATGGGATTTTAGCCACAGTAAAAGGCCTCTTTTCTAATTATTAAATGTGTAATATTACACCATTCTCTTCCTTCTTAGCCATTATTTGTTGCTGTTGCATCAAAGTCAATGTAGAAAATATATCAGTCACACTGACATGTTTTTTAGGGAATGCAACCGGATTTCAGTGTCTGTAGTGTCCAATCCAGCTGCAAAATGGACCTTAGATGGCTCTGTCCATGTTGTACAAATGACTTGTCACTTTGTACAATGTCTGATGCAGATGACACAATGTTGTTTAAAGTGTATATGTGGTTTGAGAAGACAAAGCTTTCTGTAAATGTTCATGATGTATTTGCCTAACCAGGCAACAGCTTCTTGTTTGGACAGTTTCCACATTTCATTATAAACTGCATATAAGAAGAATTGTTTACGTTGTCGTCTGGGGCCTAACAGGAAATCCTGCAAGTCTCTGTTATTAGACAGGAGACTGAGGTGTTCTTTAAAAGCATCTAGTGAGGAACTGTTTCATTGCTGACATAATTTCCCTACATTGAATGTTGTTACCATACCCAAATGTTCGGATGAAACGTATCGAGGGTCTGGTCTATTAATTCTAAAAATCCCTGTGGATTTTACAAAACGCGCATGACAACCATTTGTGTCCACTTGTCACAATAACCACCCACTAGGACTTGAAAGTGATGTAGTAAATATTTCATTTTGGACTCACCCATCGAGGTGATCTTCAGTTGCATGAATGTATTTTTGCCATTTCTCAAATTTAGCAGGGGCAGGTGTACTGGGTGTGTTCAAATCTTTAATTCTTGCCAAGCCTAAACAAATAGTGTGTTGTACAGTTCATTTAAAAGTATCATTTGAACAGGTATCAGGCACGCTCCAAATAAAGCTTCCTTTTCCCTTATTTTCCAATTTTTGGTTCCCCATTAATTTTTCAAATCAATCGACTTCATCCAATATTCACAGCCTTCTATACCCAACAGGGAAATAAAGAAATTAGAATAAATCAATTTTGTATAGGTTAATAAGATATGTTGCATATCTATTAATGGCAATTTAAAATAATACAACTCAACATTTTTAACTTTGTGCCAAGAAAAATATGCAAACTTTTCAGAGTATGCTTGCGAACTCCCCATTGGCAGAGTTGGACAATGTTCCCATTGTGTGTAATTAAAAACAGTCTTTGGGGTACTTGCTCTGTTAATGTAATGATATCCATAATATTTATAACAGAACATATCTCCATAATTTTCTTTCGATTGATAAACATCTTCACTTTCAAACACAGTAAAATAGCCTAACTCAGATAGCATAGAACCAACTCTTTTTACATCTTAATCATCAGCAACAACTCCAGGTGTTATTACATAATTTATTGAAACTTTAAATACATATGGAATTTGAATAACCTCCCGTCAGACCATATATATCAAAAGATACTTTATCCCATACAATCTCATCAGGAATTGGTATAGCTGAAATGTTCACTGGGGACAAGTCTCTCAGACCTTATGGGTGGAAAAATGTGGTTTTAGGACCTCATCCAGCAGTTCAACTGTAGAGCGTTCAGGAACACAATGACCATGTATGAATAGAAAAAAGACAATAACAAGCCCAATCCAAACAAGGAAGGCAAGTACAGTTATTAAGAGCCAAAGACAGTTCCATGGAGCCATGAAGGAATGAATTAGTTAATTTTGAGCCAATTTATCAGCTTACGTGCTCCTGGCAGTCTTGTTGCAGAAGAGGTAGATGAGTCAGAAAAGTTGTCATTGACGTTAGCAAAATATCCAAAAGCATTTTGTGCAAAAACTGGAGCCGTGTTTGGAAGAGGAGAGCTGACAGAAGTCACACTTGGTGGTTCATAGTAGACTATTCTATCTGTTTGAGTTGAATTTGAGTAAAATCTCTTAGTATTGTTGACATTGCTTCTCGCGAAAGTTGTTAATGAGACTAATGAAAGATTATTTCCCGCTTTCCTCCAGCTCAGGGAGGAGTTAGCGTTGCTGCTCAAAACCTATAGAGGAACATCCTTGTCTGTAGTGAGAGGGAGTCAGGGACTACCCAGGAGTCCTCTAGATCTCCTGTGCAGGATCATCCATATTTTGTAGCTTCACATTGTAGATGGAGACAAAACGATTTTCTTTAGAACAAGGCTGCGGTGATAGAATTACAGTTCTGGTACCGTGAATTCCCAAGACTGGAACTGGTGCACGATAAGAGGGACCAAACTTGTTTGTCACAGTAATCTTTTCACACACTAGATCCCCAACTTTTGGAATCCAGCTGGCACGTGTCATTGGTGCATCCCTTATTCCCAAGGAGGTAGCACTGTCTGATGCGATGTTGTCTCTGAACTGTTGTAAGTCCTGCAAGACCCTGACACATTCATTTATGTCAAAAAGTGTATCTGCTGCCTGCACGCCAGGACCAACAAGATCTGAAAGATACATATGTGTTCCGAACAGGCATTCATATGGGGGACCCCCTTCCAGAGACCCTCTGGACAGATATTTAAGTGCTCTCTGAACTCCATACAGGTGACTAAGCCAACTACAACCCGTGCCCAATACTCTAGCTGTTAAGGATTGCTTCCAGTCCTGGTTTCTTTGCTCCACAACACTGTTTCCCTTGGGATGATACAGCGATGAATAATACAGTTGGACCTCTAACAAAGCCAGGGTGTCCCTGAATGCCCTTGAGACAAAAGGAGGGCCCTGTTCTGAGTGGGAAGCTGCAACTGCATATGTACAGATAAAGACTTTTAAATCTTTAATAACAGTTGGAGCATCAGCCAAGCGTTATGGCCATACCCATAGAAATCAGGAGCATGAGTCAAATACAACTAGGATGTATTTGTATGCACCATCAGGTATCAAGGGACCACAACGGTCCAGGTACACACATTGTAGCGGTTTGTTGGAAATTGAGAAGAGTGTCTGAGGTGGGCGTTTGACTGTGGACCTTTTTATGTGCTGACAGATGTCATAGCAGAGGACATATTGCTTGGTCAGGATTGTATATACCTGATCATGAATAACGTGCTTATAGTAGTTACATAACATCCGCCACACCAGCATGTCACTCATGCACTGCTTTAATCAGCTCAGGTCTTTGATCTTTGTTGGGGATCACAGGCTCACCCACTCCTGGTACAAGGGCAGTATTGAGGCTATATATGCAGTAGGAATATTAGGCAGAGTATGCCTTTGGCATGGGCTTGCCTTCTGCTGAAGCTTTCACAGCAGCCAGTGTTTCATCATACTATCTCATCTGTGAAAAAGTTATTGCAGCAAAAGAAGCCATGACTACTACTGACTTGGCCTCTTCATCTGCCAATGTATTGCCAGTAATGTGTATTCCAACACGTTCATGTCCCAATGTATGAACTACATGGTCATTGGGTAGCGTTTCTGTCAGATCCCCTACTTTCTCCCACAGTATTTTGTGTTTGATGGTATTGCCTTTTGAATCTTTGAACCAATTCTTGTGCCAGTAATGCAGGTGTTCATTGAAAGACATCAAAACATTTCCCAAACCACAGGACAAAACCACCAGCATCCCTCCATTTCAGGAACTCTGTGAGAGACTGGCCACTTTCTTCCACAGGAAGATCAAGGATATTTACAACAACTTCGGACCCCAATATGTCCTGGACCAACCTAATACACCCTCGGCAGGACCAGCTGAACCCACTCGACTCCTGCACACCTGGACCCTCATCACAATGGATGACACCCTCTCGGTCATGAGAAGCATCTACTCAGGAGCCCTGACCAACCCCTGTCCACACTACGTCTTCAAAAAGGCCAGCATTGCGATCACACCAGTACTCTGCAAGACCATCAACTGCTCCCTTGAAACAGCAACCTATCCCGAAGACTGGAAGCACACGGAGATTAGCTCACTTTTAAAGAAACCCACAGCCAACCCAACTGACCTCACGAACTAAACTCCATCTCAGTGCTACCTTTTCTAGCTAAAGTTGCTGAGAAAGCAATCAACTCTCAGCTACGCTAGCATATAGAGAATAACAACATCCTGGACGTCTTCCAATCAGGATTCAGAACCAACCACAGAACTGAAACTGCTCTACTCACAGCCACAGATGATTTATGCTCCCTCCTTGACCAAGGGTAGACAGCAGCCCTCATCCTCCTCGATCTCTCAGCCGGCTTCGATACAGTATCTCACCGTACATTATGCTCCAGACTACACGCAGCAGGTATATGAAGAAAAGTACTTCACTGGATCCACTCCTTCCTGTCTGACAGAACACAGAAAGTCGCTATCCCAGCTCACTGAACAGAGCCCACCAACATCAGCTGTTGGGTACCCCAGGGATCATCGTTGAGCTCCATGCTGTTCTTCATATACATAATCCCACTCACCACTATCGTCAGGAACCACAGGATGAATATTGTCTCCTACTCTGATGACACCCAGCTGATCATCTCCCTGATTGAGAATCCATCAACAAGCAGGAAAAATTTCAGAGGCGGGATGGAAGCTGTGGCCACTTGGATGAAGGAAACCATGCCACACGCCCTTCTCACAAGCAGACTCGACTATACTAACGCCCTCTATGCTAGAACCTCCAAAAAGAACCTGAACAAACTGCAACAGATCCAGAACGCTGCCACAAGACTCATCCTGCACATCTCCCACCAAGAATACATCACAGAACACCTGAGAAACCTCCACTGGCTCATCATCAAGAACAGGATAAACTTCAAGCTCCTCATACATGCCTACAGAGCCCTCCAGGAAAATAGACCTAACTACCTCAACAATTGCAGAAACTGGAACGCCCCTTCCAGACTGCTCCGTTCGCCCCAACAGTAACTCGCCAATGTACCCCACATAAAGAAGTCCTCAACGGGTGGGAAATTATTTTCATACCTGACAACAAAAGGGATAAAACTCCTTGCCACAGCACCTCAGACAGTCACCATTGCTGCCTCAGTTCAGGAAGGACCTCAAGACTTGACTCTTCAACTGATTCTTGAGGTAAACCCTCCGCACCTTGAGACCCTATAGTTGAGTAGTGCGCTTTATAAGCTCAAGATTGATTGATTGATTGAAGGACTGGACACAGTAATACGTATCACAGACAATTAATGTTAACTGTCCGTGTATTCCAGTGCCATCAACAGAGCCTTGAGCTCTGCTAGTTGTGCAGTACAGTCCCCAAAGGTCTGCGTGTAGGTGTCTTACGGATGTGTTATGGATGAAATTCACTATCCTTCATGTAGCTGCTCACAACCGCACAGGCAATGGAATATTGATGTTTAGTGCCTACTGCAGGTTGGGCTAAGTCATCAGTGTACATAATTGATATTGTTCAATAGCCAATATGTTTGCTGGAACTGGGTATTCAAGTACATATTGTAGAAATTCTTGAGTTTGTAATTTTGGTTCAAAGACATAGGGGGTCATTCCAACCCTGGCGGTAAAAGTCGCTTACCGCTGTCAGAAGACCGCCAACATACCGACGCGGCCGCGGTAAACCGCCACGGTCATTCTGACCCACAACAGGCAATCCGCCAAAATACAGACATCCACAAAAGTCAGCCACACCAAAGGCCAGCGAGAAACTGGCGATGACCAAACCTCCACCGTCACGGCAACAGAAATACGCCCACACTATCACGACACACGAATCCACGCGGCGGTCTTTCAACCGCGGTATTCTATTGGCGGTACACACCGCCGCGCTCAAAATACACGCACACTTACAAAACACAGCCACATTGGACAATTCGAAACACACACACCTGATACACATACACACACCACTCCCACACACCCAATTAAATATAAAACACACACCCACATCACCCACAAACCTCCACTCCTAGAGAATCGGGACCACTCACAGAGAAATAGAGAACCGAGCACCCAGACGCGCATATTACATACACCCAGCAATATTACCACGCACTTCACACAATACACCAATACACATCACCACACTTAGCACCACACAATCCACCCCACACATCACCCACACCACCCCATGGCACCGCAAAGACACCCCAGGTTTTCTGAGGATGAACTCAGGGTCATGGTGGAGGAAATTGTATGGGTAGAGCCACAGCTCTTCGGGACACAGGTGCAGCACACCACCATTGCCAGGAAGATGGAGCTATAGAGCAGAATAGTCGACAGGGTCAACGCTGTGGGACAGCACCCAAGAAATAGGAACGACATCAGGAAGCGGTGGAACGACCTACGGGGGAAGGTGCGTTCAATGGTATCCAGGCACAAAATCGCGGTGCAGCAGACTGGCGGCGGACCCCCACCTCCTCCCCCAGAATTTACAACATGGGAGGAGCAGGTCTTGGTGATCCTGCATCCTGAGGGCCTCGCAGGAGTATCTGGAGTAATGGACTCTCGTAAGTCTCAACTTCACTACTTCATCCCCCCACCCCACCAGCATGCCAACTCATACCCCCACCCTCACCCTCACCCCCATCACACTTACTCCTTGTAAATGTCTCACCATCACAACCCACCCATCCCAACCCCAAGACCTGCATGCGACCACAAAGCATGGACACCCATCACCAAAGCATGCCCACTGCACATCCCCATCCCCCCCCAAACCACCGTCACAAAAGCCCCCACACAGGAATGCCAGCACCGGGGTACACGGGCACCCACCCATTGCACGCTATGGCACACACAGATTCAATAACCATCCATTTATACCCCTGCAGGACCCGAACGCCACGTCACCGCGCAGGAGGGTCCACAAATGTCCTCTCCACCCCCAGAAGAGGCCCACAGTGATGACAGCACCTCTGTCGACCTGGATCTAGATCACCAGCCCGGCCCATTGGAGACCTCGGGACAGTCGGTTCCCCTCAGACAGCCTCGGGCCACAGCAGACCTTCCCCCCTCTGGGAACACCAGCACAGCACCCACCCAGCGGGCCCATCCCTCTGTCCCCAGGACACGTCAATCAGCGGTGTGTCCACCACTACAGGGCACCCAGGGTAACCCACCACCCCAACAACAACAGGGACCTGGGGGCAGTGGTAGTGGGCACACGGTCCAGGGGACAGAGGCCCAGGGAAACAGGGGAACTGGGAGGGCTGCTGTGCGACAGGGGGGATACAGGCCCAGGGAACCCACTCTCCACGAGGCCCTCTCCTCCATCATGGGAGCCTACCATCATTCCCTGGAGACGATGGCGACGGTCCTGGCCAGGTTTCAGGAGATCCAGCTCCTGCAGGAGGAACAGTATTTGGGGTTCAGGGAGGAACTACGAACCATCAGTTCCGCCCTGGGCACCATTGTAGGGGCTCTGAATCAGGTAGTCACCACATTGCGGGACACTGTGGCACCACAAAGGGCCCCTGACACTAGCATGGACCAAGAACTGCCTACCACCTCTGCCGGTGCTAGTGGACAGGAGGCCCCGCCACAGGACCAACAGGCCACCAGCACCCCACCCCCTGCAGAAGGAGAATCACCCCGCAAGCGGGCCCTGAGATCCAGAAAGAATACAGAGTAAGATGCCAAGAACCCCGCCAGGAAAGGATACCTCCCTGATTGTCATCCCACTGTCCCACAGTGTCGCCCTGTCCATCCTTAAACTGCCCCTGCACCACTTCCCACGTCCATTTGGAAAATGCAACTGTGATACAAATATTCTGGACTCTGCCATGGACAATCCTCCACCATCACCCCTCACCGATTTGCAACCACCCACCAATATAGAGCACTGTAATAAACACAGTTATTGCACAAAACAATCAGGAGTCTGGCTGTGATTTTGTACAAATGTATTAGACATTACCGTGCCCAAATGCTTATTTACATTGTGATGCCAACATACCACTGTCACACAGCTGTAGTCCATGGGGAAACAAAGCAGATGTCACACAGTGGGGCCCACATCTCTGAAATCGGAAGGGAAAGTCACAACTCAGTTACCATACACTGGGGGAAAAGGACAGACAATAGAGGTAGTAGTGTTTAAGTATATGTAAAATGCCGGTGTGTATTCTTACCTGTGTGTCATTGAAAATACTGCTGTATTACTGTGTTCCTGTTTTCTATGTCGTCTTCTTCGGCTTCCTCGTCTTCACTCTCCACAGGCTCCACAGCTGCTACAACACCACCATCTGGACCATCCTCCTGCAGAAAAGGCACCTGTCGTCGCAAAGCCAGGTTGTAAAGCATTCTGCAGGCCACGATGATCTGGCACACCTTCTTTGGTGAGTAGAATAGGGATCCACCTGTCATATGGAGGCAGCAGAACCTGGCCTTCAGGTGGCCGATTGTCCGCTCGATCACCCTCCTAGTTCGCCCATGGGCCTCATTGTACCATTCCTCTGCCCTTGTCCTGGGATTCCTCACTGGGGTCAGTAGCCATGACAGGTTGGGGTAACCAGATTCACCAATTAGCCACACACGGTGCCTCTGGAGTTGACCCATCACGTAAGGGATGCTGCTATTCCGCATGATGTACGCGTCATGCACTGAGCCAGGGAACTTGGCATTAACATGGGAGATGTACTGGTCTGCCAAACACACGATCTGTACATTCATCGAATGATAACTCTTCCTGTTTCTGTACACCTGTTCACTCCTCTGTGGGGGAACCAAAGCCACATGGGTCCCATCAATGGCACCTATGATGTTGGGGATCTGTCCAAGGGCATAGAAATTACCCTTCACTGTAGGCAAATCCCCCACCTCAGGGAAAATGATGTAGCTGCGCATGTGTTTCAGCAGGGCAGACAACACTCTGGACAACACCTTGGAAAACATAGGCTGGGACATCCCTGATGATATGGCCACTGTTGTTTAAAATGACCCACTTGCAAAGAAATGGAGCACTGACAGCACCTGCACTTGAGGGGGGATCCCTGTGGGTTGGCGGATTGGTGACATCAGGTCTGGCTCCAGCTGGGCACACAGTTCATGAATAGTGGCTCGGTCAAGCCTGTATGTCAGCATGACATGTCTTTCCTCCATTGTCGACAGGTCCACCAGCGGTCTGTACACAGGAAGATTCCGCCATCTCCTTGCATGTCCCAGCGGACGGTGCCTATGAAGGACAACAGCGAGCACAGAGTCAATCAACCCACAGGTACGTAACCACAGCTTGCACATAACACGATTCTCAATCCATTGAATGGTTTGTATGAGTGTTGATGCAAGGCCTAGGTATGTGTGACGCAGTTGAAAGTAAGCCATGTGGGCCCCTGAAATGGCGGCTGCCTGACCTGTGAAGTGCGACAATGGGATGTGAGGTAACTGCGGTGGCGTGGCATACCATGGCAGTAGGCGGTCGAAGACCACGGCGCTAAGCAGCATTGGTTAACATTGGACCCTGTGGGACTCAGGAGCCAATGACGATGTGCGCCGGCGGTCGCGGTACGCACCGCCGCGGGCGTGGCCGCCATTTTATATCTGCTTAATCACTCGATACCTGATCTTCGACAGGAGAGGACCTACACTGCAAGTGCTGCTGTGACCTCGGTCTGGAAGAGACAATGGCTCATGCGACTGGGGAAAGGGCCCCTGCCTTCACTGCTCAGGAATTGGAGAAACTTGTGGATGGGGTCCTCCCCCAGTATGCGCTACTCTACGGTCCTCCAGACCAACAGGTAAGTAGACTGGGACCATGCTTTGTGGGCAATGCCTGTGTTGAGTGGAGTGGATGAAAGATGGTGGGGAGGGGAGCGATTGAGGCATGCATCAAACGACGGTGAGAGCATGTGCCACATGGCAAGGGTAGGGATGGGGGGCCACTCACATTGAGCGTGCAGAAGGTGATTACTATTTTTCTCCCCCTGTACATTTCACATAGGTCAGCGCCCTCCAGAAGATCGATATTTGGCGTGCCATCGCCAAGGACGTCCGGACCCTGGGGGTCCACCACAGACGGGGCACCCACTGCCGGAAGAGATGGGAGGACATCCGCCGCTGGAGCAGGAAGACGGCGGAGGCTCAGCTGGGGATGGCCTCCCAACGTGGGAGGGGTGCCAGTCGGACTTTGACCCCCCTGATGTCACAGATCCTGGCGGTGGCCTACCCCAATTTGGATGGGCACATGGGGACATCACAGCAGACACAAGGGGGTGAGTACACTCTCATCGTGGTGACTTTGCACGCAGTGGAGGTGTCTGGGTGGGGGAGGAGGGCTGTGGGTATCCCTAGGCCAGGGCGATTTCTGTAGGCTAGGCCCCTCCGTAAGGCATGGCCCTGTGCCCCGCCCCCCACCTCTGTAGGGTGCCAAGTACAGCTATTCATGGCCCTGTGTCATCTATGTGTGCAGATGTCGTCCATAGGCTTGTAGGCCATGTCCCACGGATTGAGTAGTCGACCCAAAGTGCGCGGCGTAGTGCAGGGGGCTTCTGTGTCTGTCCTGTCCGCCAACGGTGTCGCCAATGCATGCACTCAACATGTCTTTATTTTCTCCCCCCCCCTTTTTTGTTGTCTTCTTGTTCATGTGTGCATTAGCATCATCAGGCGGAGGAGCAGTGGCATCGGAGCACGAGGGAGCTGCATCCCACATGGCCTTGGAGGGCCATGCAACGGACTATGAATTCACCAGTGGGACAGAGGGCGAGGGGAGCTCCACAGCGGGGACTCGGGCAGACATCAGTGACACCGACTCGTCCTCTGAAGGGAGCTCCCTTGTGGTGGCGGCAACATGTCTGCCCCCCGCAACAACAGGTACAGCTGCCACCCACCGCACCAGCACCGCCCTCCCAGCAGCCCCTCAGCGTTTGCCCCGTGCCTACTCACCCAGGAAGGTGGGCATCTCCTTCGCCCCAGGCACCTCAGGCCCTGTCCCAGTCACCCCTGCTGCCCTCAGTGAGGAGATCATTGACCTCCCGAGGATGCTCACTGTTGGGCAGTCTACCATTTTGAATGCCATCCAGGGTGTCGAAAGAGAGGTGCACCAGAGTAATGCATACCTGGAGGGCATTCATTCTGGTCAGGCTGCCCTTCAGCGATCGTTCCAGACTCTGGCCTCAGCACTGATGGCAGCCATTGTCCCTATCTCTAGCCTCCCCCTCCAACTTCCTCCACCCATACCCTATCACCTGTACCTCTGCCTATCCCAGGCACACCATCAGACCAGCCTGCTCACACCTCAACACCCAAGGGAAGCTCAGCCAGACATAAGCACCACACATCACAAAGGCATTCACACAAGCAACATCCACATACAGACATACCAACACCCATTGCCTCCACTGTGTCCCCCTCCTCCTCGTCTCCCTCCTCCCTCCCTGTCATGTCTCCACTCACACCTGCATGCACAACATCTTCAGCCACTATGTTCATCACCAGCACACACACCAGCACCACCCGCACACGTGCACTCACCACCCCCACTACCATTTACACATCCCCTGTGTCCTCTCCCAGTGTGTCTGTGACCCCCTCTTCCAAGATACACAAACGCAGGCAGCCACCCACCCAACAGCCATCCACCTCACGACAGCCTCCAGCCCAAGCACCTGCACCCAAAGACACCAGACTTAAAACTCCTACAACCACAACCTCTTCCTCCACTCCCATACCCACTACACCTACCCGTTTCACTGCTCCTAAAAAGCTTTTCCTGTCCAAACTCAACCTCTTTCCTCCAAGTCCCCCACCCCGTCCATGTCATAGGAATACAGTCAGCACCTCAGCCACAACAAAACCGGCCCCTGTCATCACAGTCTGCCATGGACTGTGGAGTGCCCAACCCTCCAGGGCATCCAGTTCGGTACGAAGCCAAGGCACGGGCAGCCCACCCCCGGAGAAACATCCCAAGATAGGCAGTGGCCGGCGCGAGAGGATGAAAACACCAGGGACTAAAACCCCTAGCATGGCTGTGGCAGGAAGTGTGGAGACAGCTGGCACACCGCCCAAGGTGGGGAAGGGCCACAGGCGATCAGGGAAGGCTGGGAAGGGCAGCACGCCCGACAACACCGTCATCAGCCCAGCTGGCCAGGAGGGCCCCGCCAGCCCCATCCCAGGTGGGCAGAATGCAACCAACAGGCCCGGCACTGCAGCCCAGGAGGGCCCCGCCAGCCACAGGACAGGTGGCAAATGACCTCCCCGCCATGGCCGGATCTGCTGAAATGGGCCCTTCATCTCAAGTACCGCTGCGCTGGGCACCGCCGTCTCAAGCACCGCTGAACTGGGCTCTTCATCTCAAGAACCGCTGCGCTGGGCACCGCCGTCTCAAGCACCGCTGAACTGGGCCCTTCATCTCAAGCACCGCTGAACTGGGCCCTTCATCTCAAGCACCGCTGCGCTGGGCACCGCCGTCTCAAGCACCGCTGAACTGGGCCCTTCATCTCAAGCACCGCTGCGCTGGGCACCGCCGTCTCAAGCACCGCTGAACTGGGCCCTTCGTCTCAAGCACCGCTGAACTGGGCCCTTCATCTCAAGCAATGCTGTGCTGGCCACCGCCATCTCAAGCACCGCTGAACTGGGCCCTTCATCTCAAGCACCGCTGCGCTGGGCCCTTCATCTCAGGAACCGCTGAACTGGGCCCTTCATCTCAAGTACTGCTGGCCCATGAGCGCCAGGGGCTGGCCCGCATCTGTGTCGGACAGGGCTGCACGAAGCACTCTGGGCACCAGGCCCCCTCCAGAACCAGTGGAGACTGTTATACACTTGTGAGACTGTGGCTTTGCACTCCCCAGGATGTAACAGTGGGAAGCCCACCCACTGTCTGGACTTGTGAGACTGTGGCTTTGCACTCCCCAGGATGTAACAGTGGGAAGCCCACCCACTGTCTGGACTTGTGAGACTGTGGCTTTGCACTCCCCAGGATTGAACAGTGGGCATGGAGGCCCCTCGTGGATCTGGCGTCGTGCACTCATCTGGCTGAGGTGCCCCCCCTTCCATTCCCCCTGAGGTGCCTGTAGTTTTGCTATCTGATGCCCCTGCAGTGTTCTCTCCGTTGGAGTCAGGTATCCTGTGTGGGCTTTGCCCATGTGATTTGGGCCCAGTGGTCCACGAACAATGCCTGCTACTATGCTCAGACTTGTACATTTATGTATATAAGAGTTTTTGATGTGTATATATCTTTTTTTTGGCAGTATTACAATATATTCCAATGTTTAGAATCATTTCCTTTTGTATTTGCATTCTTCCGGGGGGTTTGGGGGGTGTCACTCTGATGTGTTGGTATGCATTGATGTGTGTGTTGTAGTGGGTGAGGGTGAGGGTGGGTGTGTCGCGTATGTGTGTACCCGTAATAATTTCCCCTCCCCTGTGTCGTAGGTGCAGTACTCACCGTTGTCTTCTGCGCCGGTGTTCGTGCTCCTGGTAGAGGAGTAGGAACACTATCGCTGGGAGTATGTGGAGTTCGGGTTCCATGCTGTCCTGATTCCTCGTGGGCTGTATGTAGGTGAGCGCTTTCCCTTCGAAATGGCTGTTTCCGCCGTGTTTTTATCGGCGGGGCTACCGCCCCGGAAAAGGTGGCGGATTGGTAGGTTGTGATAGAGTGGGCGGTACATTGTCTCCCGCCTGTCTGTTGGCGGTGACCGCCGCGCTGTTTGATTGTGCCGCCGTGGCGGGCGGTGTGTTGTTGTGGCGGTCGCTGTTGGCGGTTTCCGCCAGGGTCGGAATTCCATTTTTTGTCCCGCCAGCCTGTTTGCGGTTTGGCCGCAGCTTTAACACTGACCGCCAGGGTTGGAATGATCCCCATAGTCAACATCAGTGGCTGTTAGAGACATTGCCAATTGAATCCAATATGGATGTAGTGCCCTAGCATTGGGAATACTGGTTTTAGTGACAGCTTTGAGGGCTGGGATTGGAGATATGACAATGGTCTGTTTCCCCTGGACCAGAGGGCTTTCTTTATTGACAGCCATCTGAGTACTGTGGAAGCAAAGCGTTGTACAGCTGTGGAATTCAATGTGATTTGTATGCAATAAGGACGGTATCACCCTCGTTGAACATTACAAAAGTGAAACCAATGGCACCAGCAATTACTCTGATGACTAAATGTGTTTTGTTGTCTCTTGTGTGTAAGTGTTTAGCTGGAAGCATGTCTCGTTGCAATGCTCTGAGAATGCTTGTGTTTTTGACTGTCCAACATTTACTTGAAAAGCCAGGGTGTATTAAGTCATATAATGGTTAAATATGTTGTGCATAACCTGAATGTAAGTTCTGCCAAAGTTTAAAAAGCCCACCAATGACTGGAGCTTTTTGATGATGTTTGGTGGTTGCAATTGTGTGCATTTTTCAAATAAATGTGATGCAAGGCTCTTGCCTTCATCTAATCAAATCAAATCGGGATTTATAGAGCGTAACTACTCACCCATAGGGACTCAAGGCACTGATAGTTTGTATCCCAAAAATAGGACACTCAGGAAGGCTATTTCTGTTTTCTTGAAATTAAATTTGTAGCCTAATTCAGCAAATCCCACAACAATGCGATTCACCTGTCTTACATGTTGAACAAGATCATCTTCTGTAAGGTAGATGTCCTCTACATAGGACAATGCCTAAGAGTTGATGTCATGTAAAATTGAAGTGACACGAGCTGAATATAATCCCAGACTGTTTATATAACCTTGAGGGAGTGAGCAAGAATTTTTCTGTGAGTCTAAGACACTAAACCTTGTTAAAGCCCTACTTTCAAACAATATGCTGGAAATGTTTTGTGAACTATATTGATAATAAGTTTAGTGCTGTCTGCATCTTGAATGGCAAATGTGCATATGTGACTATTTAAATGCCTGTAGTCTAAGACTATTGTATATGAATAGTCAGGTTTAGCTATGGGAAACAACAGGTTGTTCATTGGTGAGACACGGGGTTCAATTATACCCTGGTACTCTAGCTGTGTGACGATTTCCCTCACAGGTGCTCTAGCTTCATGCTTTATTGGATATTGTGGTTGAGGTTGTGGTTGGGATCCAATTGATATTATATGTTATGGAGAATCTTTATTTCATCCTACATGATTGCAATATAATGCAGGTGCCTGTGCCAATGCCCAATCAATTGTGCAAGCCTCCCTGAGCTCTCTTGGAACAAAGGGTGAAAAAGAGGTTTCAACTACCTTTTTCCCATAGGAGAGATCACAGGCAAATTCTGGGGCCAATTTGTTTTCGGCCAATCAAATATCATAAATGGTAATTATGTGATCCCAAAAGATAGCATCTATTGTGTGCTCAATGTCTCCTTCTAATTGTATTTTTAGTATCTACATCCTGTCGGGTGTTGAGACGCGCATATCCGCAGTCTTGACTTATACAAAGTCATTAGCTGCTTTCACCTCCAGATGCTCTTGAAGATTCCAATAAACTATTGTGACCTCTGCCGCTCTGTCTAGCAGGGCCAGTGCCCACTTCCTGTTCTTCAGTAAAGCTCTCATCCTGAGTGCCATTTCATATAGAAATTGTTGTCACTGTTTTCTTTTTGAGTTGAGATTTTTGTTGGGGACTTTTCTCTTCATTCTTAACAGAAATTTCTGACAAGCGTTTTAACTTCTTTCTCATATTCACATACTCAGTTTGCTGTTCTGACCACCCATCACTCTCATTGCATTTATCCAGTGAGTCCTGAAAGGAAAGAGATTGGCGTGTATCAATATATTGATGTCTATCAGGGTTTTTATATTATCTTTATTTCTAAGATTATAGTGGTTTGGATGGGACTCTGAATGTGGAGATTCTCCCTTTCCTCTAAAGGTGTTTGGTTTTATCCCAGCATTTTTTAGAACCACTGGGTGCTTGTTTGGTAGAATCCTTATTGGATTTACCCTGTAATTGTAGTATAATAGGTCTGGCTCCCAGACTGTCTCGGCCAATACTAGAGTAGGTCTTGGCGATAATCTTTGGTAGCTTGCATTCTTGATCCTGTACAGGAACATCCCACAGCCGCATGCACACTTCTAGTGCAACTGCTTCCCCTTTAAGATTTATTAATATTATTGAAGATACAGTGGCAACTTGCCCATTAACTGCATCCCCAAATCCAGGGCCAGGACAGCCCCGTACTCATCTTGAATTTGTTTTAACACTTCTGGAAGATTGGCAGTGTTGGTGTCCCATGTGAGGTACTATAGAGAGTGGCAAATACCATGTGCCAAGTATTGCAGTTATCTACTGTGTGAACCATACCAAACGGCAAACACATAGTGAGAATTCTATGTTTATCTTGTGGTCCCTTATGGGGAAAAATAGCTTTCAGCACATTTATTTTTGAGCTAACCGAAACGGAATGTCTTTCCGTATGGCGGGTACCTTACACATAATTGAATGTACAGTCGCAGGATTAATGCCTGGTATGACTGAATCTGGTTGCACTGGGGTAGCTTGTACTGGGTTAGTATTTAATGTTTGCATTACAAACTGTACTAACAACCTATATATCACTGTAAGTTAAACGTACAAGCGGCAAACCTGAGCTACTGCCAAGGTGGCTGTTTCAGGATGTGGTGTATATGTTGCCAATAAAAGCCAGGTAGGACCATCATTGCTCAGAGGACCTAACCTAATGTTTGGTATTGTGTGGGGTAGGGCGCCATCAATCCAGTAGTTATGGTCCTGATAAGATAGTGGTATCTCTAAATATGCATAAGCTCTGTGTTGTGCAAGTATATAAGCAGGTGTGTAATGATGAAATGTATTAGTGTTCTCATTGACTGCTGGAAAGTTGACCCAAGAATAAAATGTTTCTTTTCTATAGCCAGGATGAGCCTCAACTACAAATGAAAATGGATGATTTGTGGCAACCAGGCGCATGACATTATTACTTCTCACTGGAAATCGTGGTGGATGAGATCTCATCCTTTTCTCTCAGTTATATTAGTCTTATACATTCAAATACAAATACAAACAGAGGCAGAAATGGTTCAATAAGATTTATTGAATCAGCCGCGTCTTAGATAAAATGGTATGAAATGCAATAATTAGAATAATGAAACATACTAGAAGCAAAATCGTGACACGGAAAGTGAAACACAGGATAAGTCCCACCATACTATCACTATGCAAAATATATGCAATTCCTTTTTAAACTATGTTAGAGCAGAGCAGGATAAGCCCTAATCCACCCTTCAGGACTCCCCCTGGGAAGACATCATCCCCCATTCCTGAATATGACAGTGGTGAAGATGCTTTGTATCTATAGAGACACCTTCCCCAGGCCTTCTAGGGAACCGGTAGTCTCAGCAAGCAGCTGTAACGAAATCAGACAGCATGCAGTTGTGATCATTTGGCTAATACAACATCTTGTGTTCTGAGAAAATGTCCCCACATACAAATATGTGTGTTTCTGTGAATGTTAGAGATACATTGTATCCCTTGTGTCGATAATCCTATCTTGCTGCAGCCTTGAGGAAAGCACAGTTTGAAAGAATGTTGTGCCAAGAAATGTAATGCTGTCCTAGCCGAGAGGACAACTAGATAAAGAAAATAAAACACCACTAGGAATGTTGCTGATTCTAAAATAATAAATGAAGCAGAATTAAATGCTTATCGGCTAAAGAGCCCAAGCAGCAGGCATGGTTGCTACAATAATGTGCCCAGAGACATATCTAAAATGGCTCTACAACACTGTATTCATTGGACCAGGATGGATGGATTATTTACAATGAGTAAGATTTAACACATTATATCACAGCAAAATTTGCAAGCGGAGATAACATTGTTTCTCTTTTCCATAATTGTGTTTTTCCTGCTGTAAGTATATAGCCTAAAGGAGATGAAAAAGCCCAAGTTTTATCTTCTATGTCTATTATTGTTTAAAAGTCACAAGGGTATATATATAAGCTTAAAAACTGGTGTTTCTTCATTGTGATCAAGGCCGGTGTATCGGGACCAAATGAGTTAAGCGGCAAGTCCTCAATAAACTTGAGAAAGTGACAGGCTTGGAATGTCAGCACCTATTTTGTAACAGTTTGTTGCATGTAGCATGGAGAAACCATCTACATTATTGCTGACATTCCACTGCGATCAGGAGCACTGCACCATACAGCGGACGGAGCAGTATGAATATTTTTATATATGTTCATACATAAATATAAATATACATATATAGTGTAGTGCTAGAAACAATTCTGATACATTGTGGTGAAAGTTGCCAAAAGACCAACACTTTTTGAAAGGTATTCAAGGTTCGATAAGTTGCTGATCATTTTAATGTCATTATGCTTCTTAAGCACCTGAAGATTACTAAAACGTATCACAATATGGTTAATTTCTAGTGGTGTGTACAATTATGCTCAATTGAACAAAATGTGAATCCACTATTTTAGCTCTATAATTTAGCACAAAATGCATTCACATGTCAATCTTTGGTATGTGGATGACTTTAAACAGCACCATAAACAACTGATGCTCATGCTCTGTTTTTTACCATGTGTTTTTGGTAAATTTTCATAGCGAATGTCGCCATCTGTTGTAAATATTAATAGTGAAGTGCTCAATTTTTGGTACATTTTTATTGAGAAAGGTGCCTAAATATGTGAAGTGACACAATGGTGTCATTTCTGACATAGGAATAGCTTACAATTCCATAACTTCTGCAAACTATACCGATGTAATTTAATTTCACCCACGTCTAGTGATTTCACAGTTATGCTTTGTGTCCTGCATGATACAAATGATTAGGCCTATTAGCACTTCAAAATTGGGTCTAAGTGCATCCTGCTGAATATGTCCATTATGAAAAGTGTATAAGGTATATAGAACTTTCATATTCATTGGATTATGTCATATGTGATGTCATAAATTAAGCAACTTGAGATGTCATTGATTATATAATCAATGATGTTATTTAACATGTCAATGTAGATTCAAAATGTGAGGTCATAAGAACTGCTTGTCAGGTTTGCAAGTTAGAATTAGTAACCTACAGCTGGTGAATTGCAATATTTTCTATGTCTTTGCCATGCACAGCTAATTACTCTACTTATTATATTATTGATGAGAGATGGCATCTTTGATGTTATCACTGCAACATTTGCACTAAAATTATTGATAAGAAAAATGTGCATGGCGAAGGCATGAGCGATAGTTACTTTAGGGCGCATGTTATAGTTACTTGAAATAACTCAAACTATAACTGCTGAATCTCTAGGGTGTTGTACAAGTAGATTCACATAACATCCTTTTAACCTTTGTTTTGTTCAGTGAATTTCTAGTGCTGTTTAATTTAAAGTAATTTGAATTACTGTGCAACCCCCACCACACATTGCAACAGCCAGGCTTTGCAGCCAAGACCTTAAAACCACCCAACCCAGTGCCTTTGGCCAGGCGCAATGCAGATTGGCCACAGGGCATGTCTCTCTCATTGGATCTGCGAGTGTTTGAAGGAAGGTGTATGAGTCTATCAGTGGATGCATGCATGTCTGAGTAGGTGTATGAGTGGGTGTATATGTCTCTAAGTGCATGTATGAGTGAATGAATTAGGGTATGAATGAGTCTGTGGTTTCTTGTTCAAATTTTTTCATATTCACAAATATTTTATGAATAATTTGTGAATCTTCATGAATATCATGCATGGTGATACAAAATTGTTTTAAACCCATAATTTGCTCCTAAAACACCTATATCACACCCCTGGGGTCAGGATACCTTCACCATGACCCCTTATGCCACTTCCAATTAGGATTTTCACTCCTGGGGAACATGTCCTGTGAAATAAAATGACAGCTGCAACTTTCTAGTTAGGTTGCAGTCAGTCAGTCACAGCGCTTCTTTTTGCACATGCATTCGCAAAAATTTGCCTTGGCCAGAGACATACAAATTTGGATTTACCTATATGTCTTAAAAAATACTGAACTTATTTGCACCGAATAAGCAACATCACAATCTGCATATCAACAGCTAACTTTTTGTCAAATTTGGTGTCATTCCAGCCAGTGGTTGAAGCTGTAGACATGTCTAAAGATCCTATGTGAATACACATAGGAAACACAACATATTTTACCCCCCCCCTTTTTCTCGGCCCCCGCTTGACAGATCGCCCCCAAAATTCCTATATGCAACAAGAATCACCTCACACCTTTTTTTGGAAAATGTCATGAAGATTCATATAATGGTTACAAAGAAATAGGCAAGTCAATAAATGCTTTTTCTATGGAAACACGGCCCTAACTATAACTACCGGGTGCGTCTGCCACTAGGTTTAATGTATATATAATCAATAGCATTCCACATGGCGAGTTTATCACTATCAAAAGAAACTGTTCAAATGAACAAGACATGAATGAAAAATTTGGGGAAACCAAACAGAGATTTTTAAATAGAGGCTATAAACTGCAGGTAATAAAACAAGGTGAGACAAAAGCAAGGGCAAAACACAAGCACAGGTATTGGCTAAGAACAAAAAAGTGTCAGGGCGGGTGATGATGGAAAATGATGAGATAAGATTTATCTTGGATTACAGTAAGGAGAACCAGCAGATATTAAATATATTAAATAGATATTGGCATCTGATTCAAAAAGACAGTGATATTGGATTGAGAGTGGGCACTCGCCCTTCTGTTACATATAGAAAAGCACCATCACTGAAAGACACGTTAGTGAAAAGTCACTTTGAGACTTTGAAGATCCCCAACTGGCTATCAGATGGAAATAAGGGCTTTTTTTGTTGCAATAAGTGTAAAGCATGTAGAACTGGTTGCAACAAAAAGGGTAATAATGGATTTTCAGGGGAAGGAGATTTTGATCAGAGACAGAATTACATGTGAAACAACTTTTGTGGTGTATGTCATAGAGTGCCGGTGTGGTCTGAGATGTGTTGGCAGTACTATGGGGGTCATTACAACATTGGCGGTAAAAGCTGCTTACCGCCGTGCAGAAGAATGCCAACACCGCCAGAATTCCGCCACGGTCATTATGACCCAAAGCCCGGAATACGCCAAAATCTAGACACCCACACAAGTCCGCCACACCAAAGGTCAGTGATAAACTGGCGAGAACAAAACCTCCACCGTCACGCCAACAGGAATATGCCCACGCTATCACGACCCACGAATCCACGCGGCGGTCTTTCAACCGCGGTATTCCATTGGCGGTACACACCGCCGCACTCAAAATACACACACATTTACAAAACACTACCACATTGGACAAATGGAAATACACACACCTGATACACATACACACACCACTACCACACACAATACAATATAAAACACACACCCACATCACCCACAAACCCCTTCGACCACAATTGTGACTGAAGGCCAGAGAGAGACACTACCATCTACAAACTATCATCCACAGGCACTCAACACCATCAATCACATAACATCCATGCACCTCACACAACACACCTCTAAATATCACCCCACACATAACAACACACACCACCCCACACATCACCCACACCACCCCATGGCACCGCAAAGACACCCCAGGTTCTCTGAGGAGGAGCTCAGGGTCATGGTGGAGGAAATCATCCAGGTAGAGGCACAGCTATTCGGATCACAGGTGCAGCACACTGCCATACCTAGGAAGATGGAGCTATGGCGAAGAATCGTGGACAGGGTCAACGCAGTGGGACAGCACCCAAGAACTAGGGATGACATCAGGAAGAGGTGGAATGACCTATGGGGAAGGTGCGTTCCGTGGTCTCAAGACACCACATCGCGGTTCAGAGGACTGGCGGCGGACCCCCACCTCCTCCGCCACAACTAACAACAAGTCTTGGCTATACTGCATCCTGAGGGCCTCGCAGGAGTAGCTGGAGGAATGGACTCTGGTAAGCCAAATCTTCACTACTTCATCCCCCACCCAACCTGCATGCCATCACATACCCCCACACTCGCCCTCACCCCCATCACTCCAACTTCTCACACATGTCCCAATATCACAAACCACACATCCCAAACCCAAGCCCTGCATGCAACACCAAAGCATGGACACCCATCACCAAAGCATGGCCACTATACATACCCATACACCCCCCTAACCCATCATCACACAAGATCCTACACAGGAATGCAAGCACTGGGGTACACGGTCACCCACCCATTGCACACCATGGAACACACAGATGCAATAATCATGCTTTTACACCCCTACAGGACCCCTACCCAACGTCACCGGACAGGAGGGTCCAGATATATCCACTCCACCCACAGAATAGGCCCACAGTGATGACAGCAGCTCTGTCCAACTAGATCTAGATGACCAGCCCGGCCCATCTGGGACCTTGGGACAATCGGTTCCCCTCACAGTGGCACAAGCCACTACAGAGCCTCCCCCCCTGGAAACACCAGCACAGCACCCACTCAGCGGGCCCATACCGCTGTCCCCAGGACACATCAAGCAGCAGTGTGTCCACCACTACAGGGAACCCAGGCTAACCCACCACCCCAACAACAACAGGGACCTGGGGGCAGTGGGCACACGGTTCAGGGGACAGAGGCCCAGGAACACAGGGGAACTAGGAGGGCTGCTGTGCGACAGGGGAGGACAGGCTCAGGGAATCCACTATCCACGAGGCCCTCTCCAATATTATGGGAGCCTACCACCATTCCCAGGAGACGATGGCAACGGTACTGGCCAAGTTTCAGGAGACCCAGCGGCTGCAGGAGGAACAGTATTTGGGGTTCAGGGAGGAACTCAAATCCATCAATTCCACCCTGGGCACCATTGTAGGGGTGCTGAAGGAACTCGTGAACACCAGGAGGGACACTGTGGCACAACAAGGGGCCCCTGACACTAGCCTGAACGATGTACTGCCCTCCACCTCCCCTGGCGCTAGTGGACAGGAGGCACTGCCACAGGACCACCACACCAGCACCCAACCCCCTGCAGAAGGAGAACCACCCCGCAAACGGTCCCTGAGATCCAGGATAAAGACAGAGACAATGCCAAAACCCCCTCCAAGAAATGAGACCACCCTGATTGTCATCCTTTTTTCCTACCTTGTCACCTTGTCCATCCTTAAACTGCCCTAGCTGCACTTCCTATGCCCCTTTGGACAATGCACCTGAGAGACTAATAGACTGGTCTCTGCCATGGACATTCCTCCACCATCACCCCTCACCATTTTACAACCCCCTCCAATATTAAGCACCTAAATAAACACCCTTAAAGCACAAAACAAGCAGGAGTCTGTCTGTGACTTTGAAATAGTGTGTTAGCAATTACAGTGGCAAAATGCTCTTTCAAATGTAATGTCAACATACCTATGTCACCCAGCTCTAGTCCAGGAGGAAACAAAGCAGATGTCACATGGTGGGACCCACATCTGTGAAATCGTAAGGGAAAGTGACAACTCAGTGACCACACACTGGGTGAAAATGACAGACAGTACAGAGGTAGCAGATTAAAATCAGATGTAGCAGGCAGTGTTGTCTTCTTACCTGTGTCTCACTGGAAGTATTGCAGGATCACTGTGTTCCTGTTGTCGATGTCCTCTTCTTCTCCTGTCCACAGGGTCCACAGCTGCCAGAAGACCTCCATCTGTACCATCCTCCTGCAGAAAAGGCACCTGTCATCACAAAGCCAAGTTGTGAAGCATACAGCAGGCCACGATGATCTGGCATACCTTCTTTGGTGAGTAGAATAGGGAACCACCTGTCATATGGAGGCACCAGAACCTGGCCTTCAGGAGGCCGAAGGTCCGCTCTATAATCGCCGTAGTTCGCCAGTGTGCCTCATTGTAGCATTCCTCTGCCCTTGTCCTGGGATTCCTCACTGGGGTCAGTAGCCATGACAGGTTGGGGTAACCAGAGTCACCTGTAAATGGCGAGGGACAACTGTTAGACACACACTAACTCATAGGGACATCCACAGACCCAGACAACTATTCCCACTGGATTGGGTCCATGTCCTCACCTAATAGCCACACCCGGTGCCTCTGGAGTTGACCCATCACATAAGCGATGCTGCTACTCCGCAGGATGTCAAGGAATTTTGCATTAACATGGGAGACGTACTGGTCTGCCAAACACACCATCTGCACATTCATTGAATGGTAACTCTTCCGGTTTCTGTACACCTGTTCACTCCTGCGTGGGGGTACCAAGGCCACATGTGTCCCATCAATGGCACCTATTATGTTGGGGATATGTCCCAGGGCATAGAAATCACCTTTCGCTATAGGCAAATCCTCCACCTGAGGGAGAACGATGTAGCTCTGCATGTGTTTCAGCAGGGCAGACAACACTCTGGACAACACGTTGGAAAACATAGGCTGGGACATCCCTGATGCTATGGCCACTGTTGTTTGAAAAGACCCACTTGCTAGGAAATGGAGTACTGACAGCACCTGCGCTTGAGGGGGGATTCCTGTGGGATGGCAGATAGCTGACATCAGGTCTGGCTCCAACTGGGCACACAGTTCCTGGATTGTGGCATGATCAAGCCTGTAGGTGATGATCACATGTCACTCCTCCATTGTTGACAGGTCCACCAGTGGTCTGTACACCGGAGGATGCTGCCATCTCCTCACATGCCCCAGCGGACGGTGCCTATGGAGGAAAACAGCGAGCAGAGAGTGAACCAACTCTGAGGTATGTAAACACAGCTTACATTGAAAATATTAGCAAATCAAAATTTGTCTGTATGAGTGTTTAGGCAAGGCCTAGATATGTATGACGCAGTCCAAAATAATGCCATGTGGGCCCATGAAATGGCGGCTGCCTGACCTGTAAAGTGGGACGGGGGATATGAGGTAACTGCTCTGACGTTGTACACCGTTGCGGTAGGAGGTCGAAGACCACAGCGCAATCCTGCATTGGTTAACATTGGACCCTATGGGTCCCAGGAGTCAATGACGATGTACGCCGGTGGTGACGGTACGCACCGCCGCGGACGTGACTGCCATTTTCTGTCTGTTCAATCACTTGATACCTGATCTTCGTCAGGAAAGGACCTACACTGCAAGTGCTGCTGTGACCTCAGTCTGGAAGAGACAATGGCTCGTGTGTCTGGGGAAAGGGCCCCTGCCTTCACCACGGAGGAGTTGGAGAAACTCGTGGATGGGGTCCTCCCCCAGTACACGCTACTCTGCGGTCCTCCAGACAAAAAGGTAAGTACACTGTGAGCATGCTGTATGGGCAGTGCCTGTGTGGAGTGGGGTGGATGAAAGATAGGGGGGGTGAGAATGAGGCGTGCATGAAACGACGGTGAGTGCATGTGCGTCATGGCAAGGGTAGGGATGAGGGCCAATGACTGTGACTGTGCAGATGGTAATTACTTCTCTTTTTCCCCTGTACAATTCCTGTAGATCAGCGCCCACCAGAAGAAGAACATTTGGGCCCATATTTATACTTTTTGACGCAAAACTGCGCTAACGCAGTTTTGCGTCAAAAAAATGAGCGCCGGCTAACGCCATTCTGAAGCACCATGCGGGCGCCGTATTTATTGAATGACGTTAGCCGGCGTTAGCCGCCGGCGCCGTCTGGTGTGCGTTAAAAAAAACGACGTACACCAGGCAGCGCCGGCGTAGGGGGATATGGGGCTTGGGCGTCAAGAAATGGGGCAAGTCAGGTTGAGGCAATTTTTTCGCCTCAACCCGATTTGCGCATTTTTTTTTTCACTCCCAACCCCCATAGAAATGACTCCTGTCTTAGCAAAGACAAGAGTCATGCCCCCTTGCCCAATGGCCATGCCCAGGGGACTTCTGTCCCCTGGGCATGGTCATTGGGCATAGTGGCATGTAGGGGGGCACAAATCAGGCACCCCTATGCCACCAAAAAAAAAATATATATATTCCTACCTGAACTTACCTTAATGTCCCTGGGATGGGTCCCTCCAGCCTTGGGTGTCCTCCTGGGGTGGGCAAGGGTGACAGGGGGTGTCCCTGGGGGCATGGGAGGGCACCTCTGGGCTCCTTCAGAGCCCATAGGTCCCTTAACGCCTGCCTTTTGCAGGCGCTAAAAAACAGCGCAAAAGCGGCTTTACGTCATTTTTTTGGACCCGCCCACTCCCGGGCGTGAATCTTGCCCGGGAGTATAAATCCGACGCACATGCCTCGGAGTCGATTTTTTCGACGGGAACGCCTACCTTGCATATAATTAACGCAAAGTAGGTGTCCACGCTAAAAAATGACGCTAACTCCATGGACTTTGGCGCTAGACGCGTCTAACGCCAAAGTATAAATATGGAGTTAGTTTTGCATCGAAATTGCGTAAAGAAAAACGACGCAATTCCAGCGCAAATGGAGTATAAATATGCCCCTTGGCGTGCCACTGCCAAGGAAGTCCGGACTCTGGGGGTCTACCACAGACGGAGCAACCACTGCCGGAAAAGATGGGAGGACATTCGCCGCTGGAGCAAGAAGACAGCGGAGGCCCAGCTGGGGATGGCCTCAGAACGTAGGAGGGGTGCCCGTCTCACCATGACCCCATTTGATGTTCAGGATCCTGGCGGTGTCGTACCCAGAGTTGGATGGGCACTCGAGGGCATCACAGCAGACACTAGGGGGTGAGTACCCTCTTATTCTTCTGATTCAGCACGCATTGTAGTAGTCTGGGTGGGGGAGGTGGGCTGTGGGTTCCCCTAGGCCAGGGCGAGTTTAGTAGGCAAGGACCCTTCTTGAGGCAGGCCCTGTGGCACCCCACCCTACCTGTTTACAGTGCCAACTACACCTAGTCAGGCTCCTCCTTGTCTACATGAGCCCCCTCGCCAACATCGTACGCAAGCACAACATCATCATCACCTCCTACGCCGACGACAGCCAACTTATACTCTCCCTTACCAAGGACCCCGCCAGCGCCAAGAGCAACCTACAAGAGGGGATAAAGGACGTCGCAGATTGGATGAGGCTCAGCCGCCTAAAGCTGAACTCTGACAAAACGGAAGTCCTCATCCTCGGCAACACCCTGTCCGCCTGGGACGACTCCTGGTGGCCCACGGCCCTCGGCACCGCACCGACCCCCACAGACCACGCCCGCAACCTCAGCTTCATCTTGGACCCCCTTCTCACCATGACCAAGCAAGTCAACGCCGTGTCCTCCGCCTGCTTCCTCACCCTCTGCATGCTCCGCAAGATCTTCCGCTGGATCCCCGCCGACACTAGAAAAACCGTGACCCACGCCCGCGTCACGAGCCGCCTGGACTACGGCAACACCCTCTACGCAGGGACCACCGCCAAACTCCAAAATCGCCTGCAACGCATTCAAAACGCCTCGGCCCGCCTCATCCTCGACGTACCCCGCAACAGCCACATCTCCGCACACCTGAGACACCTGCATTGGCTCCCAGTCAGCAAAAGGATCACCTTTCGACTTCTCACCCACGCACACAAAGCCCTCCAAAACAAGGGACCGGAATACCTCAACCGACGCCTCAGCTTCTACGTCCCCACCCGCCTCCTCCGTTCCTCTGGCCTCGCACTCGCTGCCGTCCCTCGCATCCGCCGCTCCACGGCGGGTGGGAGGTCTTTCTCCTTCCTGGCAGCCAAGACCTGGAACTCCCTCCCCACCAGCCTCAGGACCACCCAGGACTACTCCGCATTCCAGAGACTCCTAAAAACCGGGCTTTTCGAGCAGCAGTAATGGTAGCCATTATCCCTGTCTCTAGCCTCCCCCTCCAACTTCCTCCACCCAGACCCACACTACTGTACCTCAGCCTATCCCAAGCACACCATCAGAGCAGCATGCACACACCTCAGCACACAAGGGAAGCTCTGGCAAACATAAGCACCACACATCCTACAGGCACACACGCAAGCAACAGACACATGCAGACACACCAACATCTACTGCCTCCACTGTGTCCCCTCCTTCTCGTCTCCCTCCTCCCTCTCTGTCTCGTCTCCACTCACACCTGCATGCACTACATCCTCAGCCACTACATCCATCACCAGCACACCCACCACCACATCCCGCTCACATGCAGTCACCACCCCCACTACCATTCACACGTCCCCTGTGTCCTCTCCCAGTGTGTCTGTGAGGCCACCTCCCAAGGTACACAAACGCAGCCACACACCCACCCAACAGCCATCCACCTCACAACATCCTCCAGCCCATACACCTTCACCCAGTCACCAAACGTACACCTCCTACAACCACTACCTCTTCCTCCGCTCCCAAACCCCTTCCAGCTACCCGTCCCAGTGTTCCTAAGAAACTTTTCCTGGACAACCTTGACTTCTTTTTCTCACCTCTCCCACCCCTTCAGTCTCCTGGGGCCCGACTCTCCAGGTCCCAACCTAACACCTCAGCCACAACATCGGCGGGACCAGTGGTGCCAGTAGTTACCGGATTCTGGAGTGTCAAGGAGCCAGAGCACGGACAGTCCACCACCTGTCAAGTATAAAAAGTTGGCCAGTGCCCGGTGGAAGAGGGCAAAGAAATCAGCCACCAAAGCCGCTCCCAAGGGTACAGTTGGGAGTGTGGAGACAGCTGCGACACCATCCAAGGTGGGGAAGGGGCACAGTAAAACCAGCAAGTCTGGAAAGATCAGCACGGTGGTCAAGACCGCCACCAGCCAGCGCTGCCCAAGACTCCACCGCCAGCACCACCGCTGCCCAGGCCAAGACCGCCGCCAGCAGCTCTGCTGCCAGGACAAGACCGCCACCAGCAGCACCGCTGCCCAGGGCAAGACCGCCACCAGCCCCGCTGCCCAGGACCCGCCGCCAGCAGCACCACTGCCAAGGACAAGACCGCCACCAGCAGCACCGCTGCCCAGGACAAGACCGCCACCAGCCCCGCTGCCCAGGACAAGACCTCCACCAGCCCCGCTGCCCAGGACAAGACCGCCACCAGCAGCACCGCTGCCCAGGATAAGACCGCCAGCACCACCGCAGGATAGTGAGCACCAATGATTACAAGGCTACTGAGGCCGCCATGCGTAGGATGAAACACTCTGGGCACCAAGCCCCCTCCAGAACCAATGGAGAGTAACATCCCCTACCTCTGTCCTTGGCAGAATGAAGCACTCTGGGCACCAAGCCCCCTCCAGAACCATTGGAGAAAGGCATCCACTACCTCTGTCCTTGGCAGGATGAAGCACTCTGGGCACCAAGCCCCCTCCAGAACCAGTGGAGAAAGGCATCCACAACCTCTGTCCTTGGCAGGATGAAGCACTCTGGGCACCAAGCCCCCTCCAGAACCAGTGGAGAGTTACATCCACTACCTCTGTCCTTGGCAGGATGAAGCACTCTGGGCACCAAGCCCCCTTCAGAACCAGTGGAGAAAGGCATCCACTACCTCTGTCCTTGGCAGGATGAAGCACTCTGGGCACCAAGCCCTCTCCAGAACCAGTGGAGAAAGGCATCCACTACCTCTGTCCCTGGCAGGATGAAGCACTCTGGGCACCATGCCCCCTCCAGAACCATTGGAGAGTTACATCCACTACCTCTGTCCTTGGCAGGATGAAGCACTCTGGGCACCAAGCCCCCTCCAGAACCAGTGGAGACTGTTATCCACTTGAGAGACTGTGGCTTTGCACTCCCCAGGATTGAACAGTGGGCAACCCACCCACTGTAGAGACTTGAGAGAGTGTGGCTTTGCACTCCCCAGGATTGAACAGTGGGCAACCCACCCACTGTAGAGACTTGAGAGACTGTGGCTTTGCACTCCTCAGGATTTAACAGTGGGCATGGAGCCCCCTTGTGGATCTGGCATTGTGCACTCATCTGGCTGAGGTGCCCACCCCTTCCCTTCCTCCTGAGGTGCCTGTTTTATTTCTATCTAATGCCCCAGCAGTGTTCTCTCCGTCTTGTTCGGGTATTGAGTGTGGGCCTCGCCCATGCCTTTTGGGCCCAGTGGTCCACGGACTATGATGGTGGAATCCCTTGGACTTGTGTTCTTGGTGTATATAATTGTTTATAGTGTAAATGTATATATATATAAATATTTTTGATTTATGTAATTGAATATATTACAATTATTCAACTCATTTCCTTTTGTCCTTGCATTCTTCCAGGTGGGGTTGGAGGGTGTAACTGTAATGTATCATGCTGTATTTGTGTGTGTGTTGTAGTGGGTGAGGGTGCTGGTGTGGGTGTTGCGTATTGCGTGTGTGTGTGTCACTGTTTTTTCCCTCCCCCCTCCCCTGTGTCGTAGGTGCAGTACTCACCGTGATCTTCGACGCTGGCATTCGTGCTCCTGGTAGAGGAGCAGGAAGATAAAGGCTGGGAGTATCTGAAGTTCCGGATCCATGGCGTCCTGGTTCCTCGTGGGGTGTGTAGAGGTGAACGTTTTCCCTTCCAAGTCCTGTTTCCGCCGTGTTTTTGTTTGTGGTGAATCCGCCCCGGAAAAGGTGGCAGATTGGCCTGTTGTAATTCTGTGGGTGGTAAATTGTCCTCCGCCTGTCTGTTGGCAGTTACCGATGCGGTGTTTGTTTGTACCGCCTTGGCGGTCGCAGTGTTAAAGTGGCTGTCTATGTTGGCGGTTTCCGCCACGGTCGTAATTCCATTTTGTTTTACCGCCGGCCTGTTGCCGGTTTTACCGCTGCTTTAACACCGACCGCCAGGGTTGTAATGACCACCTATATGCCCCTTAAAAAGCATATTTTGGAACACACCAGAGCGGTGCAGAATGATGATAATACCTATGCTATGACTAAACATCTGAAAATCCATATGGAATCAGATTGGTTATATATGAAATATTATGGCATTGCCACAGTAAAGAAACAGGAAGGTGATAGAGTTCAAAAACTGAGAAGCTTGGAATCCAGATATATCATCAGATTAAAAACTAGATTCCGTTTGGGATAAAGTGTGACGAGGAGTTATACTGTCATCTGTAATTATGAATGAATAATATAAATTGAGTTATATCAACCATGTGGTAAAAAAGGAAATAGCAATATTATATGTAGAAAATTGGATAATGACAAGTTAAAAAATTGGGGCACTAAACCCGTAATTAAGTATATAAATTAATCCTGAAGCATATATGTAGAACCAGAGATTGATGTTAAAATATAACTGTATATATATTTGTGAGTATTGGATTCAGAGAGAGATGACATTGTAAATTGTGATTAATAGTGCATAATGAGTAGAGTTCTCGTGATTTTAGCATTTGATTTTTAGATTTTCTTTTAGTATGGCAATTGTTTGGGGTGTATTTAGTTGTATTGTTTAGATATTCACATATGATTGAATATGATTGAATTTGTTTTTTTTGGGTTAAATAATATATATTTACTGTGTAAACTACATATCCCAGAATGCCACATAGAGGCATGGTGAGATGAATAGTATAAATAGGGCACTTAATGGAGTAATTACCATGATCAAGACCGTGAAGGTCAAAACGCGTTGGTGTTTGTTTGTTTGGTATCACATTATTCATTAAATGAAGAATTGCAAAATCCTGTGAGTGCTGCGTCGTTGACAGAAGTGTCAAGTTGGCATGAAGATATATATATATATATATATATATATATATATATATATATATATATATAATCCACAACTGGTAGGACGATACCCACCAAACGGGTGCACCAATTCCTTCACCGACTCGTGAGGACAAAAAAGAATCAATGTTCGAGAGTAAATATCATGCGCTTTATTGTATTAGTTGAAACATAATCTCCTGCAAAGAATGTCTACGCATTTCGGCAGACGCCTTCTACTGGACAAAAAAAAAATATATATATATACAGGAGGAGACTGAAGCTCACTCTGACCACCAGGAGCATGAGGTGGGTGAAGCAAAGGGAGCTGATGCTGAGCCTGCACAAAAAAATCTTCTCTATTCACCCCGGTGAATCAAAAACAGTTGCAAGACTGGTTAAATGCAGCTTATGCCAGCAGACCCTTTCAAATGGTGGCAAAAAAAAAAATACTCTTGTGGTACCTCTTCAATTTTGAACCATTTGAAAACGTACCATAGAAACAGCTTGAGGAGGACAAGGGGGGTAGAGACGGACCCTCAACTTCTTCAGCTAGAGCATCTGCCCCAGGAGAGAAATTCCCAAGTGAAGTACAGAAGTGTTGTCTCCAATTAGCCCCTCAGTTGAGGTGTGTTGGCACAAACTGCCTGGACTGCAATACCTCCCTTACAGCAGGCTAACAATTGTTTGAAGCCATTATTGACGCTGCAAGCCAACACAAATGTTAATTTATTTTCATTTATCCAAATTGTCTCACCTCCTTTTACGTATCCGGCTGCAGTTTTTTTTCTCCTTGTTGCCATTTTTATTATAAATACAAAAAAAAAATAACATTTTTGAAAATGTAAAAAAAAAAATAGTTTTAGAAAAAAATGGTTCTTTTCAGCTGAAAAAAAGATAAAAAGAGTGGTTGGTGTATATATTTGGGTGAATGAGTGAGTACATGAGTGCATGTATGGGCAGGTGAGTAAGTGAATGAGTGCTGTATGGGTGATTGAATGAGTGCATTGATGAATGCATGAGTGGGTGATTGAGTGAATGAGTCCATGTATGGGTGAGTGCATGAATGCTTTATGGGTGATTGATTAAGTGCATATATATAGGTGAGTGAGTGCATGACTGCTGTATGGGTGATTCACTGAGTGCATGAGTGCATCTATTGGTGAGTGATTGGTTCCATGTGTGGTGTATGGATGATTGAGGGCATTAGTGGTGCACAGGTGAGTGAATGTATGAGTGGTGAGAAACATCGTTAAGAATGCAGATTAAGCCATACAGATGTTTACAACGCAAGCGGAACAGCACTCGCCTTAACCATGACTGCCTTGTTCTCTGCCTTAACCACGCATGTGCCTAAAACACGCATATCTGTTGTTAAGGCAGAGAGCGTTCTAGTGGTGTGAAAGGGCAGAGAGAAGAAGAAGGATCAGGAGAGAAAGTGGCGAGGTAAGTGGGGCTACGGCAGGGTTTGGGAGTAGCTTTTAGGGGTTGGGGTAGATTTAAGGCTTAGGATGGGTGGGAGATTCAGCTGAATTTATATTTTAGGGGCAGGGGTAGGGGAAGGTTTTAGGTTCAGGATGGGTTGCAGGAGTCTGTAATTGACTCTGCTTCTGGGTGTCCACTGTTGCGGGTTAAGTACCCCAGATACTGGTAAGCCACAGTCTGGAAGGTCTTAGTACCATAAAACTTGGGATGCAGGCAGGTGGTGTCCTCTGGAGTTGTTGTGCGTTGTTTTGGGCTGGGCTACTGTTCTGGAGTTGTTGTCAATAGCAGGTAGGTAAACCAGACTTCACAGGTTTGTTGCCTGCAGGATGCAGGAGAGTGATACCTTCACTCTGAGGGAGTTTCTTAGCAATTTTTAGAAGGTTGGGGGTGCTCTTGGGTTTTGTAGAGTCCTTCAGGTTTCCAGGCAACACCACAGCAATGATTGTCGAACCCTTGGAGCAGCAGGCAGGGTTTGATGCCTGTTTCTTGTGCAGCAGGGTTTCAGTTCTTGTGCCTTGGGTCTTCTTTGTCCTGGTCTTCTTGTGTCATTGTGAGAAGGGCCTCTTTTGACATGGTAGCCCCCTACTCTTTGCCTGGAAAATGATGTGTTTTCAAACTGTAAGTGTCCTGGGCCCCTGCTAAACAGGTTCTCAGGGCCAGACCTCTTTCCCCAAAACTGTACTCTGAAGTGCCCTCTGGGTATATTTTACAATAAATCCCACACTGGCATCAGTGTGAATGTATTATTCTGAGTTGTTTGATACCAAACAACCCAGGGGTCAGAGAGGCCATCAAGTAACTGGGGAACTTGCAGTGACGAGTGTTCAGCACATGCATTTACTATGGCTTCCTTGTACGCTTACCATGTCTAAGAATTAGCAAAGACACAGTAGGGGCATATTTGCTCATGCACATGTGCCCTCACATGCATTATAATTCACCCTGCCTTAGGTCTGTAAGGCTTGTTAGAGGGGTGACTTATCTATATTGCATGCAGTGCTAGTGGACATGGCACCCAGGGTGAGTGGCATGTTGTGTTTGTAATTTAGTAGACACCTTGTCATGCAACTTGCAATGGCAGTTTGCTTGAGACTGGTGTGGGGCCGCTTAGATTGGAACAGTTGGTGCTGCTGCATTGGAGCGGCCTTTCCAGACCCATACCCTAGGTACTAGGGGTACCATTTACTAGGGGTCTAAAAGGGTGGCTGAAGTGTCAATAACTGTACAATTTTGGGGAAAGAGATATGCCCGAGGGAAACTGTTTAGCAGGAGCCTAGAGCACTTACAGTTTGAGTGACTACATACATGTTTGTATGTGTTTATGAGTGGTGTATGGGTGATTGAGTGAGTACATCAGTGCATGTATGGGTGTATGAGTGAGTGTAGGAGTGGTGTTTAGGTGTTTGAGTGGGTGACTCGTCTATGGGTGAGTCAGTGTGTGAGTGGTATATGGATGATTGAGTGCATGAGTAGTGTACAGGTGAGTAAGTGAGTGTGTGAATGGTGTATGAGTGACTGAATGAGTACATGAGTTTTGTATGGGTGATTGAGCGCATGAGTGTGTGCATGTTTAAGAGAGTGAGTATGTGAGAGAAGTATGGGTGAGTAAATGTATGTATGAGTGTTCTAGAAATTAGTGAATGAATGTATGAGTGGTGTATGAGTGAGTGAGTGCATAAACAGTACAGTGAGTGACTGATTGTGTGAGTGCTGCATGGGTGATTGAGTGCATGAGTAGTGAATGGGTGAGTGAGTTAGGGCATCAGTGGTGAATGGGTGATTGATTGCATGAGTTGTGTATGGGTGATTGAGTGATGAGTGCATGTATGGGTGAGTGAGTGCAAGAGTGCTGTGTAGGTGATTGACTGAGTGCATGAGTGTATATATGAGTAAGTGAGTGAGTGCATGAGTGCATGTATTGGTGAATGACTGAGGGCATGTGTGGTGTATAGGTGATTGACTGAGTGTATAAGTGCCTGTATGGGTAAGTGAGTGAGTGCATGAGTGGTGTATGGGTAATAGTGTGACGGCATGAGTGCATATATAAGTGTGTGAGTGCATGAGTGCATGTGTGAATGAATGAGTGAGTGCATGAGTAGTATATCAACTATTGAGTGTATGAGTGCACATATGGGTGATTGAGTGAGTGTATGTGTGGTATATGGTTGATTGAGTGGATGAATTAATATATGGGTAATTGAGTGAGTGCATAAATGCATTTATGGGGGAGTGAGTGAGTGTATGAGTGGTATATGGGTGATTGACTGAGCACATTAGTATTTGTATGGCTGAGTGAGTGAGTGCAAGAGTGGGGTATGGGTGATTGATTGAGTATATGAGTGCATGTATGGACAAGTGAGTGAGTGCATGAGTGGTTCTTTGGATAAGGAGTGAGTACATGAGTGCATGTATAAGTGAGTAACTGAGTGCATGACTGCATGTAGATGATTGAATGGATCTGTAAGTATCTGTATTGGTGAAGAAATAGTTATGTGAGTGATTCTATAAGAGAGTGAGTGTGTATCTTTCTGTCTCTATGAGTGGGTGCTCGCTAGTGTGAGTAGCTTAATAGGTGAGTTAGTGGTATTGTGATTAATTGGTTTACTGAGCGAGTGGGTTTGTAAATGCCTGTGTGAGTGAGTGAGTGACAGTGTTAGTGCTTGTATGAGTATGTGAGAGGGTGCATGAGTGGCTCAATCTCTGAGGTAGTGTCTGACTGAGTGGATATTGGGTTGAGTGAGTGGCTGTATCGGAGAGTGAACGGTTGTGTGAGTGGTTGTCTAGGTGAATTAATGGTTGTGTGAGAGCTTGTATTTGAATGATTGATAAGGTGAAGTGTGACTACCGAAAATTGGCTGTTTTAAATTGAGTAGGAAATAAGTAATTAAAGAATCTAGTTAAAAGATATGGCAAGAGAATGTTTATGTTTAAAAACAGTCTTCATTGTATCTCTGAGAAATAGGTCTGTGCTTCAAAAACTCTTTTGAGATACCTAACATTGTTCAACTGCAGCTGCTATTGGAAAAAAAGATAAATATATGGTAGTATTTAATCTTCATAGTAACACAAATATAGCAGTAGTCATTGCGTATATTGTAAGACTGTATTATAAAGTAGTAAAAATATCATTTTGCCTTTCTGTTTACTGTTCTCACCTTTTAGACATCTTCATCCATAAATAATGGTCTGTAGAAAGCACCATCTTCAAACAGTGGGGAAAACAATTATTGGATTGTAAAAACACACAAAAAAACAAAGCTGCACAGTAGATCACTACAAATTAACTATACTATGCGTTGCACTAACTACAATTAATCAGTGTCTTTCTCCATAGTCACTATAGCAATGTAAACACGCATATTATAACATTTTTCTTGACTAATTGTATCTGGTACAATATCAGAAATAAAGATCATTCTGAAAAACATTATCCGTGGTAGGTCAAATGATGTCTAAAGTGTGCTGATAATCTATTTATACAAAATTCCACACAGAAATGTGTTTCCTCTATGTGGATATAAAAGTTTGGTTGGAGAAACAAATGGGGCCTTTTTTCGTTTTGAAGGAATTTTATTCTTTCAACTTTGGGCCGACATTGGAGTATGTTCTTCAGTTTCAGACTTTAACTAGAGAGTGTTGTATGCATTTGATATATTAACTCCTTCATGGAACATTACAAGGACTCTTGACATTTGAGCATCTTTTTTAAAGATGTTACCCTTAATAGGCAGAATATTGTCGAAAAACACATAAACCATGTAGAAGAAACACTGTACGTCACTTATTTAATCATACCTTTTCCTTAGAAGTTTGGTGGTTTGAAGGGAAGGTTAAGGTATGTATTTCAGGTTGCTGTTATTGCATTCTGTCTATCCAGGTTCACCTTTTAAATATACAGTATAGTGTCCAGAGGTTGTATTAACTCCTTCATGAAAGATGACAGCCAAAGTAGTAAACGTTCTTCTTTAAAATGAATTTGCCCAGCTTTGAAGTCTGTAATTTGACTTTCCATATTAGAACCATTTGGTCTACATCTTTATAGCATTACTGTAAGGTATTTTCCTGTTCTTTGCAGAAATAAAGTAGAGATAAGTTCAGATCTGCAGTTTGGGCAGGTCATATTATGTTACCATTTCTGTACAATTTGTCAAAAGCCACAGTTTTACAATCTGGCAATGTTAAGTACAGAAATTGTTCAGAATTGATTTTAAGTGCTAAATGTGAAACAAAGGTCTCCACAGTCATGGTTCCATTTGTAAACGAGTCCAAATAGATCATCAATATTAACTTCTTCTTGTAAGACTCCAAGGATGATATAATAAATTCTTGTGTGTCTTGCTGAGTGTTGAGAGAAAACGTCATTGATCCTGTACATGTATTTAAAAGGTGTTAGATGCCTGAAGCAGAATCAATTACAGTTCTGTCACTTATTAAACATTGTGCAGAAGACATCCTCCTATTTGATCTTTGTTCAATTTGGTTTACCGCATGTGGTAAATGCGACAGTTTGCAAAGTAGTTGATTCCTAAACTGTTTTCCAACTGGTAACACACAATTTCACCTTCTTTTTCTAGTTGTTTCTTCTTAGCACTGTCTGTGTCGCCCTTTTCTCCTTTTTTTCTTGAGGGTCTGTAGACTGTTTTGTAATCTTCTGCTTTGCTTAGAGTATTTGTTTCTCATAAACAGGGTACTGGCCTTAATGAGGAGTGTATAGACTTCTTAGCCGACTACTCTCTTATGCAGCTTACATCAGCACTAACTTTGTTCTCATCAAAGTCAATCAAATGTAAACCTGATAATGTTCTAAGTCATGAAAATGCTATTTATGACATTCCTTCTTTGACTACAGACCTTCCAATATTAATCAAAGCTGCATCTACACTTAAACCTTCTGACTTATGGATGGTTACAGCATATGCTAAAGTGAGAGAAAAATGTTGTCTTTGGATATATGTCTTTCACAAGCAAAAACTGTGCAATACATCGCCCATGCTTCCTTACATCATCTATCTGATCAACTTGTACTGCCACATTTTCTACTTCATCTCTATTTGGAAGATGAATTAAATTAATAACTTTATGCATAGCACCATTTACTGAACCTTCTTCAACATTTAACTTATGTTGCAAAACAACTTGACAATTTTTGCAGATACCTAAATGCTTTTCTAATCCTGCTGTCTTGGATACTGATTTCTCCAAAGAATCCAATTTTGCTCACACTTCAGCTTATCAAAATATCTTCTTTCTCCAATTGTCATAATATTTTATTAAAGTTGTAGCACTCTTGAAGTGCTGGCATAAAACAAACTATGGATCTCTCTTCTTTATTAAAAATGAACATTACTTCTGGTGCTGTAATTTTAGATGGGAGTAGACTCTTGATAAGGCAGGTTTCCAAATTGCGTTACCCCTGTTTCGTCAGGACTCCCACTCTAATGTCTTTTAGTATATCTCTGCATTCCACATCAAATACTTGGCACATGTTCTTCACTGATTCCTTATATTCAAAGTTTAACCAAATGTTTACTTTGCCAATCCTTCCCAGGGAATCTTTTGTTTATTCATGCAAAAGTGTTTTGAAAACAGGTTGTCCTTTTACAGGAGTAAGTTGGAGTAGGTCACCAAAGAAAATTAAATCCTTTCCTCCAAAGTGTACATCACAGGTAGTTCTTAAAATCTGCTGAATCCTTAGGGATATGAAGGCAATCATTATGTTTGAAACCATGCTCACTTCATCAATGATCAGTAGCTTCATTGTTTCCAATACTCTTGACACTTCATGGCAAGTGTCAACAGATAAATTGTGATATTCTAGTTAATTGTCATGATCAACAGGTAGCATTGGTAGCTGGTGAACAGTAATTCCTTTAATATTATGTACAACAAATCCCATTGATGCTGTGATTACACGACAAGTTCAAATCTGTAGTCTTCTATAGATAACGGGTGAGACCTTGAAAAAGGAAGCTTTTCCCAGTGCCAGCTTGTTCACTTATCTGTAATAATATTAGTTTATAAGGAGTACATTCACATAGTTTCTTCTGGTTGAGAAATCCATGCTCCATTTTACCTTCAACTTCATTATAAATTTGTGTTTGTTCATTGTTCAGCTGTTCCACTAACTTGTAGAAATCCACAGTTTTCTCTCTTGGCTGTTGCATTGCAAACTCCTCTCATTTATAGCTATTGCCTGGTACTGAGCAACATCATCTGCTACAAATTGTACATCCATATCTGCATTCCACATCTTCAGAATAACAGGATTGTGGTCATTTATATATTTCAAAGCTTCTGTTCTTTTTAGATTGTAAGTATTTTTTGGTGATTTCTGTGTTAGGGTGTCTGTCACCGCTAACAAAAGCAGTTCATTCTTCTCTCTGAGATGACAGGTCGTGGGAATCCAAAACAACAGCTTGTGCAAAATTTTCCTTTTGATCTATATTTTCAATGACAGTATTTTCCACACCTGTGATTTTTAAATCATAGAACTCAACCCTTTATCTGTAGTTTTTTTGGGGGATGACATGTTACATACTGTTTTATGAAAGACAAAACAGACTCATCAGTGCCTGCTCTAAACTTAGGGGTACCATTTACCCAAAACAGCATGTGAATATGTATAGCGCCTCTAGCTTGGTACTCTTTGCGCCAAAAGAAATCTGTCACTTCACCAAGAGGAGGATTAGTTTTGTCAAAAATGAAAGCCATCATAGATTAAAACCTATAGTTAAAATATCTGCAAATATTTGCTGGGTCCAACGAGCAGAGTTCTCCAAGTGTCTTTAGATTGATGTCTTTTATATTAGAAATTACAATTTGCTTCTCATAAGAAATCAAGGAGGTGGTCCCATGTATATTACTAACAACTGAGTGTCAGAAACCAGGTAGGTGTTCCTAGGTTTCTCAACATGCATTTCATCTCACCATGACAATTATACTAATAATTAATGGTATCACATTGACATGCCATCACATTAATTACATTGCATCCCAGATTTTAACCTTTTTCATGAACTTTTTCTACCAACTCCCTCACTGACAGATTCTGCATATTCACCCATGTTTTCAGATTGTGATTAACTGCATAAAATAAGCCAGACAAGTCACTTACAAATAGCAGAAGAAATACGTAGGGAATACTTTTATAAAATCCCAGGTCCCCTGAGTAAAGTCTGTTTCATCTGTAGTCTGCTGCTGGTATTTGTATTGGCCTTTCCTCATATCTACCACCTGCTCCAGTAGGAAACAGTTGTGAAAAACAGCGAGCTCCAAAGGTTTTCTCCCACACACTTAAGGGAACACCTTTTGTTTTTTTCATCTAAAAAAGATCATTTGCATCTTCATTACTCTCTTTGCAATGTAGAGGATGAATACTGTGGTGCTCCTAAATTTCTTCTAATCTGGTTCGATCTATATGTTCAATTTGACCTCTTGATGAAACTGTGGCATCCTCTATATGTGTAATATCTTGAGGATCATCTACATTTTTATAGTAAATATGATTTTGTGCAAGATGTAATGTTGCCTTCTTTACTTTACTAACATCTACTAACTTTCACCATATCTTTTTACTCTTTATTGGTAGACCATTACCTAGAATTACAAGTCCTTCTTCCAAATCATTCTGCACCCCTACAGTTTCAATATTCTGCTTGTAATCTAATGGCAATTACACAACTCTACCTTTAAGATCTTTCTGGATCTCAGTTGGAGGTACATTTCCTATCTTTGGCTACATATGGACTATAGCTTGTACTGGATGCACACATTGTTTAAGTATAGACTCATAGACATTCAAATCCTGAAGCTCCTGTGGAATTGAAACCAGTTCTAACTTGTTATACACTGCTCTAGCTGGCATTTTATTCTTGTCTAATTTATTATAACAATAGTTACATATAGGTTGACGTGTGAAACAATCAAAGCGTTCTTCTATAAACAAAGAAGCTTCAAATTATTGCCAGTTATCTCAATTCTCTTTTTCAGTTTTTGAAGACATAATAGCAAAACAAGTTTGACTTTTGTAGTGAGTGTGTTGACAACATATAGAAGCACAGTCCAGTTTCTATGAACAGACTGTTTTAAACTTTCCAATAGCTTTATGAAACTAATCAACAGTAATACCTGTTTCTTGTTAAGCTATACCTGCAGGTATCAAGTCTTCCCTTTCCCTGCACTCCTCTTCAGGAGCAAAAAATAAAACTGTCCATCATCACAAACCTTTTTTACCTCTCCCACTGTACCATGCAAAAGAACTGTATTCATTTGTACTAAACATAGTGCAGGAGTCTTCACATGGTAAAGCCTCCTAACTACAGTTCATAATTGACAGTGGTGTACTGCTATAGTTCTAAAATGATGAATGGTGCTTTGGTACACTTTCTTTTTTCAACATGCTGGTGAGTGTCACTGTAGGTTTGTATATTTCCTTACTTTGTATGGATCTAATCCTAACAAAATAAAACATTTCTGTTTAAGACTTTTGCCTGGAATGGTACATAGGTAATTTGTCAGAATGTCAGTTGAATGCTGTTGAACACTAAAAATACTGGCACAGCTCCACTTATATACAGGGGCCTGTCTATTCAGCTACGGTGTCCTCTTCATTTCTAGGTACCACTACCTCTTTTTCAACAGGAGAACCATCTTTTACCTCATAACATCATCCAGAATCATGAACCGCATGTACCAATGTGTTCTTGTGTAAGTAGCTCTCTTCATTATAGAAAGGTTCAAAACTAGAAGTATGTCTCCATTTACCACTTCAAACTTTGAAGAAGTTAGTTCTATTGACCAATCTTTTCTTTTGACTTTTTCTTCTCATACTCAACTTTTTTATTTAGTGTTTTTATTCTGTTTAGAATTGGGATAAACAGCTTCCTTTTCAGACTAAAGGTCTTATTAACCACATCCTGAACATGTTGCTTTTGTGCAACAGTTTCCCTCCTTCTTTTATACTTCTTTAGTGTAAAAAGGGCCTTTTTGACATGTTAGACCCCAATTTTGCCTGGACAATTATGTGGTTTCAAACTGCCCTGGGCCCCTGCTATACAGATTGCCAGGGCCAGATTTCTTTCCCCAAAATACTATGTATTGGCACTTCAGCCACCCTTGTAAGTCCCTAAGATCCCCCCAGAGCTGCAACACAAATTGTGCTACCCTGAGAAACCCCACACCATTGCAAGCACATTCCAAGGTGTGTTTAAAAGTTGCAAACTCAACATGGCACTCACCAAGAGTACCCTGTCCACTAACACTGCATGCACTATAGGTAAGTTACCGTTCTGATAGGACTTACAGCCCTAAGGTAGGATATACTATTATGCATGATGAGGGTATATGTTTGCATGAGGAAATATGCCCCTACTGTGTTAAAACCTTACAACATAGTAAGTATACAGGGAAGCGATAGCAAATGCAAGGGCTGGACTCTTGTCATTATGAGTCCTCCAGCTACATGATGGTCTTTCTGCATACTGGGTTGTTTGGTATCAAACAACTCGTAATAATAAGCCCATACCGATGCCAGTGTAGGATTTAATATACCATGTACTCAGAGGGCATCCTAGAGGTGCCCCTACAAAACCTATCAACCCTGGCATGGCTGCTGACTGTTTTTTTCCAGCCTGGACTCCTGAGGTTGAGGGCACCTGCTCTCAGGAGGCAGATCAGCCTTTCCTGAATGGAGGTGTTCAAGCTCCTCCCCCCGACAGGTACCTTGACTTAGCAGTCAGATTCAAAGGCTTTATCGCCTTTGAAATCTGACCTCTGACTCTGCTGCAAGAAGCAGGTGGCTGCCTAATGGTTTTTGCCCCACTTTGATTGGGAAAACTGGCAGGAGGAGTGGCCCCCACTTAGCCTGCACCAACCCCAGCAGTTGAGGCAGGCGAGGTGACCACTCCATGTCATTTTCCTACATCTTGGATGGCAGGAAACAGCAAGTCAGGGTTAGGGATGTGACCCCTTTCCCACAGGAAGTGGTCACATAGTTGGTGTAACCACCTTAAGGTAAGTGGCCCTTTGGCCTCTACCAGGTACTCCCCTGAACGCCCACTAAGTGCAGTATTTAGTGGACATCCCTAGACCTACAAATCAGATTTAATGGACACAAGAAGACCAGCGACTAACGAAGACCCAAGACTTGAGAACAGAAGTCCAGCTGCAAGAAGAGAAAGGTGCCAAACCCTGCCTGCTGCACCTAGGAATTGACAAACACTGCTGAGGGGTCGACTGGGCAATGGACAGACTCTAAGAAACCCCAGAGAATCTCCAGACTTCTGAAAATCACCAAGAACCTCCTTCTGAGTGAAGGCATCACTCCCTTCACCCTGCAGCCCTGCAGGCAATAAAAACTGTGAAGCCTTATTCACTGACTGGCAGCGGACCAATGACCTGGACAAAGCAGCCTGACCAAATTCCATACGATGGACCTTGAGGACAAACCATTTTGGGGGCCCTGTAAACTCCTGTGGCTGAGACATGTTATAGCGCAAGGTACTGGACACCCAACCTTGGACACCCAGTACAAAAGTCCATTCCAGACTCTTTGAGGACCAGAAGAAAACACCAGTTGAGAGACTTCAGGACACCCAAGATCCAACCCCCAAAGTGGCCCTGCTTACCTGCAATCCACTCTCAAAGTGACCTGCACCTGGCTCCAAGGACTCCTTGACGCACGACCCTTGGCCGACTTGACTATATTGCACCTGGCCTCCCTGGACACTGCATTGGAAAACCAGCTGTGCTCTAGGTGCCTCTAACCCTTGCAACCTCTGTACTCCAAGGGCACCAACCAGACTTACCTTTAAGTCCACCTGTGCATTATGTTTCCAAGTGGTCCTCTTCTCAGTTCTGCATCAGTTCCATGACTGTCAGCCGCTGCTCCCGCTTCAACCGGGAACCGCCTGAACTTCTCCAGCTGGCCCACAGAACATTTTAATAACATCAACCTAAAAAAATATAGAAGGTGAGACTTGTGAGAGCCTTACATGATTTTATGTGCATTTTTAAATGTTCTCCCTTTGATTCCTATGGGGCGTAATTACGCCCAAAAAGTATATTTTTGCTAAATTTAAAAAAATCATAATTTAAAAAGTACTTACCCAATCTTGATGGTCTTGGTCTTAAAACATTTGTAAAAATCTGAAGTATTTTTGTAAATTGGTCTTGAGTTATTCTGTTGAGTGTGTCCACATTTATTGTTACTGTGAGTACAACAAATGCCACGCACATCTCGAAGATAAGCCTAACTGCTCACCCACACTACCACGAAAACAGCATTAGGTAGTCTGATCTTTACCTCTGGGTACCAATGAGTGGTTGCTTAGACTCTCTGCACAGTGCATGTCTGTTTCGAATGCTATATAGAGAACCAGCCTCCTACATTGATATGTCTGATTAGATTCTGAATTACTCTGCTACGAAACATTCTAACTCTAATTTCTTTGAAATGGTGCTGCCTTCTAGTTAAAGCCTGTGCTTCTTTGTAGGATTTTTTACTTTTCTTATCATGTAATTTTACTCCTTTCTTAGTTGATAACAAACTTTGCTTCTCATGTACTTAATTTTCCATCTTTCAAGTTGACCACACACTATTTTAAGAAATGACTTAGTTCTTTTACCAGCAGTTCTTTCCTCCTTGCCTGTTGTTTCTCCATTTGACCACTTTTGTTTCTCAGTTGTGAGAAAATAGTATTGCTGTCTCTGTCTCTTTCTTCTCTGACTTTTTAAAAGCATTGTAAGTTTGCAAAGTTACAAATAAATTAATATCTGAAAGCAAACAAAAACAGTCCATTTTTGTTTACATTTTATACTTTCATATTGAACATTTTAATCACATAAGTGCCAATGTAAACAGTTGTGTTAATATAATATTGATACAATTGTTCTATTAATTATGAAGTTTATATTAATGTATTTTTATCTTGACACCGTAGTTTCAGAGGCCAACTTGAGATAGGCAGTGACAGAGCACACACAGGCTCTCCAGTAGTTTGCCTCACACATGGTTAAAGCAGTATTTGTGTGTATAAATGATCAGGTTCTGTCAGTACTTGCCTATGTATCATAGTGAATGTAGGTGTCCATCTGTAGCATGTTTCAGTACATCTGCTGATATGTGAGTGTCTATTTTATTACCTCTATGTCTCTGTAAATGTGCCTGCAAGTGGCTAAACAAACACCTTAAGGCCTGTGTTACGGATATGCAGGGATATGTCAGTGTGTCTGCCATTTCTTTTGATAGAGCTGTGTATGTAAGTACTTTTTGAGTATGTGAGTGAACGTACAAGTCTTTCTGTTGCTCTGTCACTAGCAGAAATGTAGGATCCATGCTCTGGAAACATGAATGTCAGCTCCTTGGTGAGTAGTATACTCTATGTAGTACTTGCCTTAAGGGTGTGCAAATACATGGCTACGTTTCTAAAACTGAAAAAAAGTTTCTTAAGCACAATGCAACGTGCTTCATGGCATTCCTACAACATATCACAGAGGGGAGTTATTTGTACTAAAATGTGAATTTGAGACTTGACTAAAGAGTTTTACAGGCTAAGTTTAGTTAGGCATGGACAAAATATTCACAAGCACTGCACTACTAGGCCTCGCTCATAACTAAAGCAGTATTTCTCTGAATACATGTCAAGATTGTGTCAGTACTTGCCAATATATCTCTGTGAATGTAGGTGTCCACCTGAAGTAGTGCCATAATATGTTTCAGTTCATCTGCTGGTATGTGAATTCCTGTTTTAGTACCTCTATGACTCTCAAAATGTATACATAAGTGGCTGAATAAATAACGTAGTGCCTGTGATAGGTAATACAGGGATATGTGAGGGTATCTTGAAATGCCTTTATTATTGCTGCATATATAAGTATTTTGTGAGTATATCAGTGAATGTAAAAGTCTCTGTGTCACTCTGTTACTAGCGAAGATACAGGATCACACTTTGGAAACATGAATGTCAGTTCTTTGACGAGTGGTATACTCTATGTAGTGCTTGGCTTTGGGGGTATGTAACTGTATGAACTGGTTTCTAAAACTGGAAAGAACATTTCTTAATCACTCAACAACAATGCACCATACTTGATAACATACCTACAGCATATCACAGAAGTGAGTTATTTGTAACAAAATATGAGTTTGAGGCTTGACAAACAGGTATTAAGGCTAACTTTAGTTGGGCAGTGACTGAGCACACACAGGCTCTGTACTACTATGTCTCACCCATGACTAAAGTTGTAGTCATCTGAATACATGACCGGATTGTGACAGTATTGGCCAATTTATAACAGTGAATATAGTTGTCTACCCATAGTAGTGCCATAACATGTTTCAGTGCATCTGCCACTATGTGAGCGCTAGTTTTAGTACCTCTATGATTCTATGAATCTGTAAAAAAAAGTGGCTGAATAAATACCTTAGGGCCTGTGCTAGGGAATACTGGAGATGTGAGTATGTCTGCAATTGCCTTTGATAGTGCAGCATATATAAGCACTTTCTGAGTATGTGAGTAAACGTAGAAGTCTCTCTGTCACTGGTTGAGACACAGGATCCATGCTTTGGAAACATGAATGTCAGTTCCTTGGTGAGTGGTATGCTCTTTGTAGTGCTTGGCTTAGGGGTCTTCAAGTGCATGAGTACGCTTCTAAAACTGAAAAGTATATTTCTAAATCACTTAACCACAATGACCTATGGTTGATGGCATCGCTACAGTACATTACAAAGGTGAGTTATTTGTACAAAAACGTGAGTTTGAGACTTGAGAAAGGGGTTTTTACAGGCCAACTTTAGTTAGGCAGTGAGAGAGCACACACAGGCTCTGCACTACTAGGTCTCACCCATGATTAAAGCAGTATTTATCTAAATAAATGACAGGATTGTGTCATCACTTGCCTATTTATCTCAGTGAATGTAGGTGTCCACCTTTAGTAGTACCCAGAGCCATTTCAGTACATCTGCCTGTATGTAAGTACCAGTTTTAGTACATGTATGGCTCTGTAAATGTGTACATAAGTGGCTGAACAAAAATCTTAGTGCCTGTGTTAGGGAATACAGGGGTATATGAGTGTATCTGCAGTTCCCTTTGATAGTACTGAATATGAATGTTCTACTTGGCATATGAGCCTGCAAGTGCGTTAGTAACATTCATCTCTAAAATAAATCTCTCTTGTTTTAAACACAAAGCACTATAGATTATGAGATAGCACCAGCATACTTTGGAAATGGTAATGGCTACTAAAACATCGCTTTCACAGCTAAAAACCACCCAGTACATCTCAGGAATTGTAAAAACTAAGCATAAGAATGGCACACCACTCTCAAGCAAAGGAACCATGAATGCAACGTTTTCCACTGTGCACTGTCTGATACAGTGGAAGTCAGCAAATAAAAACATACCTTTCATATTTTCATTTTGTATGTCCAGTTCTGGATGGTTAGTATGTATTAACCCTTTCATGCACTTTTTTAAAGGAGCCAAATATAGTGGACTTTTTGTCCATATTTGCATCTTAATTGCGATGATCGTTGCAAATTCACGAAAAAATGGGTGTCCAAAAACATATGTTGCTTGATATTTTTAAACTGTAGGAGTAGAGTACACTTTATTAGCAATCCCTCACTAGGAAAGTAAGCACTTACTAAGCAATAATAAGTACAAACACCTTTATTTTTTACACCCTTCCCCAATTCACTCTTAGCACAGTCTCCATAGAAACCCACCAAAATGAGTAGCACATAAGTTCTCAGAACATTCTAGAAGGCACATACTAGTTACAAAATGAGTTGCAGCAGGTCTGGTTTGCTGTACAGATTGGAGAGCATATCCAAGACAGTATTTTTATTTTTATTATTACCAGACCCAATCATAGACCAACTTAATAATCCTTTCAAGTCACAGCCTAATTTTATTCACTAGCAGGTTCACAGCAACCAATCAATTTTGTTTTTAAACTTGGAGCAGACCTCCATTTTAACGGCCTTCCATTTTAACTAGTACCTTATTCACCCCAGCCTTATATTCTCTGTGCCTGCCCCTTCACTTCAAAATGGTTAGAGTGTTGATTGTTGGAAAACAGCTATGTTTTGGGCTTGGGAGGCTGAATGAAAGAGTTGTATTAACAGTGACTTGGGTTTGGCTAATGTGAACATTAATTGGTTTGGCCAGAGAGGGTTAAAGTTTCTCCCTTTGCGTAATAGCATTTGAGATTACCAACCCCCTGACCTCATGATTGTGCATTGTTGTGGTAATGACCTGGGCACACTGACTGGGATAGGACTGGAAATAATAATGAAGGATACCTTTGCACAATTGATGACACGTTTCCTTCACACTGTCCTAGTGCATTCCAACATGTGCTAAAGACAGAAATTGAAGTAGTCAAATCTATTCTGTCTGCAGATTGACAAAGCCAAGAAGCATTCCTCAAAGACCATAACATGGGCTTTATCAGCCACGACAACCTGTGCTTTCACATGGATGGCATCTATAGAAAGGATGGTGTGCATTTCACAGACAAAGGCAACAGGATGTTTTTTACCAACAATGAAACTATGCATCCGGGCCTACATGTAGCTATCACTTACTCACAATTAACACAAGGGATCTTCTCAGGGCCACCATATTGCCCCAAATTTTTGTTAATTGTCTTCATTTCAATTTGTTTTCAATTTTTTCAAAAATTTGCAACAGAATCATGTGATGTTGTGAATACGCAAAACTAAAGCAGGCTTTCAATACACTCCAGTCCATTCAAAATGTATATATATATATATATATATATATATATGTATATATATATATATATATATATATATATGTATATATATATATATATATATATATATCCAAAAAACGAAAAGCCCAGGCACCAGTCCATGTTAAAATCCAAGCATTTAATAGCATTTCTGAGCAGCAAGACAAAAAATCCTGACGCGTTTCGGCAACAGCATGCCTTGTTCACAGGTAAGTAAGAGCAGGTGTGAGTGAGCCAGTGCTTTTTAAATACACAGTCATGTGACTTCAATAACCGTATATGGAAATTAAGCGCTCCAGTTCAGGAAGTTATTTATATGGAACTGAGCAAGCTGAACAAAAATTGATAAAGAAGTACTATGGTAATTATGTCCTATAAAACAAACTAGCACACTCATTGGATGATGCCATCAATGATGCCATCAATGATGTCATAGAACATGTCTTGAGTGATGTAATATGTGAGGCCATAAGCAGCGCATGGGAGGTCACAAGTTATACTTAGCTCTATTATCCTTAACAGGTGAATTTCTGTGCTTGTCGCCTAACTATAACATTACTTTAACTTTCTATTTAATTTTCATTAGAGGTTCTATTTTTCTTCTTCTTGATTGCTAACATGCTTTTCTCTTTCAAATGAAGATACATTATTCCTTATATAACCTATTTATACAATGTAGACATGGTTTTGTATCTACCATCCGATAATGAAAAAATGTTTGCAAATGAGTGAGGATTCCTACATATTAAGCCTTTAAAGAAAACTTCAGTTTAATAGATATCATGTTACTTTTTTCAAAGTAGTTTTAGCTGTAATTTGACATTAATCTAAAATGCTGATGTGTGCATGAAGATTCAAATCTTTGTCTAGAATAAACCTACAGACTTTGACTCATCGATAACTTCCAAAAAATGTATGCGAAACATCTTCTGTCCCACCTTGAGGAATGGATTATAGAGTCTGAAGCCCTTTCTGATTTACAAGCGGGTTTCAGACCCGCAGTGAGCACAGTTGACCAAGCTCTAAGATTTATGTCAATAAAATGGAAGAATGTTGACCTGGGGGGGGGTAACCTTTACGTGGTCTTTATAGACCTAAGAGCCGCATTTGACCTGATCCCCAGGAATCTGCTGTGGTCAACATTATTAAACATGGGAGTGCCATTTGGCCTCCTGAAACTCATAGCTCAGTTGCACCAAAATACCTTTGCCCAAATCAGGTGTGGACAGGGGGGCGAGCTGACTGACCCTATAGCTATCAAAAAAGGAGTTAGACAAGGTTGTGTTTTGGCACCTACTCTTTTTCTGCTCTACATTAATAATTGCATCCACTACCTAGAGAACTGCATAAATGATTCTCCGAAACTAGGTGGGAAAAAAATCCCCTGCCTGCTATATGCAGATGATACGATCCTACTATCCAAATCGCCAATGGGAATTCAACACCTGATTAACCAGTTCTGTGCTTATTGTAGTGATTATGGTTTAGATGTAAACATTAAGAAAACTACATTTATGATATTCACTACCTCCAAAAAACGATTACGTACCAATATTAAGATGAATTCGACCCCATTGGAGAAAGTTGAAGAGTTTGATTATTTGGGTTTCAGATTATCTACATCAGGCAAATGGAAGGCAGCAATTGACAAAGGGGCTCTGATCATAAGCCAAAGAGGTGGGGCCTTAGCCCGCAGATCTAGAAAGGCTCCGAGCCCCCCTCTGAACATTCTTGCGGAGATTTATAATGTTCAAATCAGAGCAGCAGCCCTATATGGAGCGGAACTTTGGGGGTCCCATAAAAACCTGGACATTCTGCAAACTAAGGAAAATATTTTCCTCAGGCAGGTGTCAAGGCTAGGTACGGGCACTCCAATGACCCCTTTAAGGCTTGACCTTGGCTTAAATGGCATTAAAACCATAGCGGCCTTAAGACCCCTTACCTACTGGATTCGTCTATGAAAATCTGCTGAACTAGAACCATATAGGCTGGCTATAAGAGAGTTGATAGCCGCTCCCAAGGCATTGGAGAGAATCCCTTGGCTGAAAGAGATGAAAATTGCCTGGGACAAAATGGGTCTTTCCCATTATTGGAACCACCCGGATCAAATCCCTGATAAGGCTAGGAGATTTGTTACGAGCAGATATTGGGAGAAAGTTAACGAAGATTCCCTGCACCAAAAGAGGGCGGGTAGGTTAACAATGGATTTTCTTCAAATTAAGCATGAACCCTGGGCTGAGAATTTCCTGAACCTCCCTATCCCTCCGTATGCACGCACTCTATACCTGCAGTTAAGATATGGTACATTGCCTACCAATGGTTTCACGGCCCATTGGCCTTCTAACATCGCTACAAATGATAGGTGTATTTTCTGTCAACATTGTAAAGAAACATCAGAGCATGTATTATTCTTCTGCCCTTTGTATAAGACACCAAGAAAGAGGTGGATTATCCCCCTCTGTAAAAACATGTCATTTCAGGATAGAGTAACTGCCATTAGAATCTGTACACATGATTTTTCTCCCAGGGTTGCCATTCCAGTTACCAAATACTTATCGGAGGCCTGGTACATCCGTCGCAAGTTCATTGCACCCAAAGGCTCCTGAGTCATTTCTATACTAGTCTTTAGAAGGATTTTAATCTTCTCTTTTTACCCTTTTTGTATTGCTTTTAGTAGGAAATTTCCATTACGAATTTGTTGCTTTTTTTATGACTACCAAGACTGCACAAGCTTATATAGCCTTCCCATATAGTTTTTCTGTTGTTTTTTTTGATTGGCACTCTGATAATGTTTCCTTTTAGTCCAATTAGACTATTTTCTGTCTTTTTTGTCTTCTGGTTGTGCACACTGGTCCTCCAGACAAAAGGTTCTACATTTTAGTTTTTAGCTCTGTCCCCTTTTTTTATTATATCTATTTATGTTTTATTTTATTGTATTTATATATATGATGAAATGCTTTGTCCTGTTGTTCTTATTGTTACAATGTTTTGACGTCTATTGGTTTTATATTGTTACTATGTTTTTATCACATTCTTTTTTCAAGTATGATTGTTATTACTATCTTAAATGGATTAGATTTCTAGACCGAATGAACTTAATAATAATAGACTCAGTAATGGGTGGCTTGCACTGAAGAATGGTCAGCAAGTTAAGCCAGAAACGCCCTAATTTGGAGCTCCGCAGTGAGAAAATTAACTGCAAAACATTTTCTAAATTGCTTTAGTGTGAGATAATGGTGAGACTTTATTAATTTCTGACAAGACTCTAAGGAGAATGAGACATACTGTCCAAAAATGTTATGATGCAGAGCTAAATGTCATCAGCACACATATGAGAAGAAATATTGATTCACTGAATTGAAAGCCTAAATGTTCAATATAATGATTGAAATAAGTGGAACCAAGAGTTGAAACATGATAAATCCATTGTTAGAGAGCAGAAGACTTGGACACAGTGTTTTCTATTTCTATCAGTTTTGAGCAGTACTTCAAATTGTAGCCAAACCAGTTTAGAACCATCATATTTTGTCTTTTTTGTTTTGTCATTGTTTCATTAAAACAGATTAGATTGTCCATGATAAATCCAAATGAATGAGAAAATATGAGTTATCATTGTCCAGACTGTACGATGTTAACTAAGCTAGTGACACAAGCAGATTTAAAATCATATAGCAGGTCATCAAAAAGTACATTTTCAGAGATCAATTGTTTATGCTGTGAATCCGCAAAACTTTCAATTACTTTGATAAAAAGGGAAGGGTTTCAATTGCTTAGCTCCACTCTATGCTATTCCACTGTACAGCACTCCACTAAACTCCACATCACTCTACATCACTCCACTCTATGCCTCTTTACTCCACACCACTCCACTCCACTCCATGCCACTCAATGTCACTCTACTCTACGCCCCTCAAATTTGACAACTCCACTCCACACAATGATACTCTATGCCACACTACTCTAAGTCACTGTACTCTACATCGTGCTACTCTATGAAACTGCACTCTATGCCACTCCATGTCTCTCTATGACACTCCACTCCAGGCCACTCCAAGCCATTCTACTGCAATCTACTCTAAGCAGGTCAATGCCATTTCACTCTATTTCATGCCACACTATTCCACGCCACTCTACTCCACCACAGCCCCACCCCACTTTATGCTACTCTACTCCTATGCACTTTACACCACTCCATTCTACGTCACTCCATTACACTCTAAGCAAATATACTTCATTCTACTCTACTCTACGCCAATGTATCCCACTCTAAGCCACTCCACCCTATGTCACTCTAATCCACTCTATGCTACACTACTCAACATCACTCTACTCTGTCACTCTACACTGCTTCATTCCACTCCACATAATGCCACTCTACAGTACTCTATACCACCCCACTCTATGCCACTCTACTCTAAAGCACACAACACAACTTTGCTCCACGCCTCTCCACTCCACTCCATTCTAACTCACTTCACACAACTGCACTTTACCATATTCTATGCCACTCCAATGTATGCCACTCCACACCACTCTTTGCCACTCTACTGTATGCCACTGCACTCTAGCTCACACCACTCTATTCCACACCACCCTACTCCATTCCACCCTGCTGTATGCCACATTACCCTACACCACTCTGCACCATTCTACACCACTCCACTCTACAACACAATTAGCCTTCCTATGGGACTCTAAGTCACTATACTGCCATCACTGGTGGATGTCATTCAGCATGTCATAAGTGATGTAATATGTGCGGTGATAAGTAGTGCATGACATGGGTGCAAGTTATGGTTAGTGAATTTCATTGTTTTATGTTTTGTTTTGTAACAGTAACTGCACTTTACCTGTGGTTTCCTGTGACTCTCAGAGGCTTTTTAACCAAACAATATGGTGTTATGAAAAAACCTAACTATAACCTCACATTAACCTTTATTTTTCTTTATGAATTTCGGTGTTTTTTTAATCATGTCCATCGTGGAAGTGTTTTTGCACCACAACCTAAGTTAAACTCCAGTCCTTACTGTGCACATATTTTGGCTGTGACAAGTGAGTGACTGCAGGCTCCATAGAAAACCTTTGCAAACATCTAAACCATTAATGGACATGGCTTGTAGACATATGAAGCAGGTGTTCTCAGCATATCATGTGTTTATGGTATGCCCCTGCATCCTAACCATATAAAGGATGGGGTATGCAGAAGCTGTTCTCAGACCTTCGCCAACAGCTAATCTGCACTATGTAAATCTTTTGAATGCACATTGGATGGTTAGATTGCAGAGTCTCACAGACCATTGGCTGTGCCCATCAGAGAGTGGGATGAAGAATGTGACCTCTGGCCAGTCCCTCAATCTATTTTTTATGGGCCTCTAACATCCCCGTGGACGGCCTTTGACTGTCTGCAGGGAGAATGAAACCAATTGTCTCAATGTTGTACACACTATGGGAGGGTTCAAAGGCCTTGACTATGATCAGGCCGTGCGCCTAACCCTCTGATGCACTTTTACCCATGTTGAAGACAGTGTTCAGCCATAAAAGTGGACACAAGGTCAAAGAAAGAAGAATTGATGTGGCCCACCTAGGCTTCAGGCCAGGCCCTCCTCCCATATTGGTCCCAGCAGCCACTCTTTTCCCTCGGAGTAATATTTTTATCAGGAGTAGTGTGGGAATGCTGGGTGTTTTGAGTTTTGTGCATCCCAGCCGGCATCTAGTCTTTTTATCACAGAATGTGAAGAAAATACATGGGTTCAGCTAGCTTGAGTTTTTCAAGGGGGAAGTAATGATGCATCGCTATTAAATAATGCAGGTATGACCCATACAATGGTGAAACTGTTGCTGTTTTGGTTTGCAAAATGGAAGCCAAAAATGTAAAAAAAAGAAATGGTGGGTGACCATATGGCTTGGCAAGGCAGAAGGCATGAAGATTAAAGAGAACATTGCTGCCTATAAGGCATACACTAGTTTCACAAAATAGTTGACAAGCACACGGGTACAGGAACGACAGAATAAGGAAAATTACACTTATGTACAACAGCCTCACTCTCAATAGAACAGTAAAGACAAATGCTAAAAACAAATACCCACTCTATTTTCTCTGGTAAAAATTCTACTATAAATTCTTTTTGAGTTGACTATCAGCTCCTTTTATTAAAAAGAGCAGCCACTCATGTTCTGTACAACCTTCTAAATGTTCTTGTAAAAACTTGTTTATGCAATGTGATGGAATTACATAATATCAAGTAATGTACCTGGTTTAAATGTAGGTGCTGGGGGAAAGCTTCTACCTCACTTAAGCCCACTTGCAATTCTATTTACCAAGATGACAGACCTGCTAACTTTGAACTCAAAATAGTTTTTGATTATTTTAAACTGATCACGGATAACTGAAGACATTTTCATCGTGTCTCGTGCACGTAGAGGTGAAGCAAAATAGCAGATGACATGAGCAAAACCTGGGTAAGGGGGCAAAGAGATCGATCTCCTGCAGTGTAGTAGGCACCTCTAACATAATCGTCACCACAATATTTTTTTCATGCAATACTAGTTAAATAAAAACTTTTTAGGTGATATGTAGGTCAGTCTTCCAACTGATGATGTATCCCAGGTCCATAAATCCATTGAATACGTTAACTTTATTAAATGGGCCATCCGGAGTATGGGGTCACAATAGATCGCAAAATCCCAGGTCACAAACTCACAACAAAGCAACATTCTTGACACTCCATTGTTGATTACTAGCAGTGCAGGTGTGGATAAAGAGAACTGTTTTTTCCTGTACACTAGATGGCCCCTTTAAGTAAAACTATGTGATATATTAGCAAGTAATATGACATTCTCCATTTTTGCACATACACCCCAGGCCTGACCAGTTTATAAGCCGGTCTAGTCGGTACACTATAGACGTAAGAGGAGAATACATGCAGAGATATATCTTCTTAAGGGAATACAATTCATGCAGCGATGTGTAGTTATTGAGAAAGGAAATGTGTTTAGGTGAAAGAGCTATCCGAAGGTTTAGTTGAGGAGACATTTTCAAAATCTAAGCACTGGTTCCCTCATAAAAAGTATACTGCATTACAATAAGAGCGATGATTTATTTGACAAGAAAATCTTCTCAAGACAAATTGTTTCGGGAGACTTTTTGAAATAATAAGGTTATTACTACTTTTTTTATCCAGAAATGTATTGTCGTATGATTTTGTTATACACTTGTGAACAGCAATCTTCTGCCGAATGAAAAAATTCAATTTTGACAAGACTAACGGCGTCCGATTTGGAAGGGACTGCAGGTTTGTTGCCAACAGATATTGTGAAACTCTTACAGGGACGCTAGAACACGTTAAAGATTTTTGTAATCTATATTTAATGGGTATTGTGAGATTTGAAGAAAAATAGCCCCCACTACAGTAAAGTCGGTTGCAGACAGATCGTTATAAAATGCCATTACCCATGCTACACTTTAGACTATTTGTCATCACAGAATAGATGACAAGCTCGGAATCCTACATTTGTTATTGTCTAATGATAAATGCTCTTCCATTAGAGCAGCAATACATCACCTACAAAGCTGCAAGGAAGATATCAAACCTATCAGTAGTTGACTCAAAATGTAATTCTCAAAACCTGTCAGCTAAATTACAAAAGCTAAGTGTTTCCATCATTGACGTTGCTTATTTATTTGCATTCATTTTTGTGGAACACAACAAAATAATGGCGCCTGCACAGTACACACATTTCCCACATAATTAAGCAATATGTCATCTGCCTTCATTTTTAGGTCTGTCCTAGAGACAGATTTGTCGCCAGCCTCGTGTTTTTCAATTAATTAAAATATAAAATAAAACATGTATGTATTATATATACACAGAAGAGCTTTCAATCAGCGCTCTTCAAACAATGATCTGATCAAGTGTTCAGATTTTGTTTCTGCTGGCTGCAGCCTACAGTATGGGACAACGGCTCAGCCCACATCAGCCATTGTTTTTTCACTGTGAGTGTCGCAAATTTGCTCTTGCACATTGTACATCCATTTAGAAAACAGTCCACTTCAGTTTAAGTCGGATAGCCCGGTCTCTTGTTTCAATACTGTCTTCAATTTATTTATTAACACGCTTTACTGGGACCTCCAATTGTCCAAAAGTAAATCTTTTCTATATAGTTCGACAGCCACTGTTAGAAAATTAGAGGTAAAAACTACTAAAGCTGTCTCACCAGCTATTAACCACTTCGCTGCCAGGCCTTTTCCCCCTCCTGTGCCAGGCCTTTTTTTGCCTATTTGGGGCAGTTCGCGCTTAGGCCCGCATAACTTTTTGTCCACATAAGCTAACCAAGCCAAATTTGCGTCCTTTTTTTCCAACATCCTAGGGATTCTGGAGGTACCCAGACTTTGTGGGTTCCCCTGAAAGAGGCCAAGAAATTGGCCAAAATAGAGGGAAAATTTTGTTTTTTTCAAAAAAATTGGAAAAAGTGGCTGCAGAAGAAGGCTTGTGGTTTTTCCCCTGAAAATGGCATCAACAAAGGGTTTGCGGTGCTAAACTCAGCAGCTTCCCAGCTTTCAGGAACAGGCAGACTTGAATCAGAAAACCCAATTTTTCAACACAATTTTGGCATTTTTCTGGGACATACCCCATTTTTGCAATTTTTTGTGCTTTCAGCCTCCTTCCAGTCAGTGACAGAAATGGGCATGAAACCAATGCTGGATCCCAGAAACCTAAACATTTCTGAAACCTAGACAAAATTCTGAATTAAGCAAGGGGTCATTTGTGTAGATCCTACAAGGGTTTCCTACAGAAAATAACAACTGAAAAAGAAAAATATTGAAATTTAGGTGAAAAAAACATAAATGTTTCTCTACGTTTTACTCTGTAACTTTTCCCTGCAATGTCAGATTATCGAAAGCAATATACCGTTACGTCTGCTGGACTCCTCTGGTTGCGGGGATATATAGGGCTTGTAGGTTCATCAAGAACCCGAGGAACCCAGAGCCAATAAATGAGCTGCACCCTGACGTGCGTTTTCATTCTATAACGGGTATACAGGCATTCATTTGCTGAAATATAAAGAGTTAAAAATTGCTATCAAGAAAACCTTTGTATTTCCAAAAAGGGCACAAGATAAGGTGTTGAGGAGCAGTGGTTATTTGCACATCTCTGAATTCCGGGGTGACCATACTAGCATGTGAACTACAGGGCTTTTCTCAAATAGATGTCTTTTTTACACACTCTCCTATATTTGGAAGGAAAAAATGTAGAGAAAGACAATGGGCAATAACACTTGTTTTGCTAATCTATGTTCCCCCAAGTCTCCCGATAAAAATGATACCTCACTTGTGTGGGTAGGCCTAGCGCCCGCGACAGGAAACGCCCCAAAGCGCAACGTGGACACATCCAAATTTTTGGAAGACAACAGAGGTGTTTTTTGCGAAGTGCCTACCTGTAGATTTTGGCCTCTAGCTCAGCCGGCACCTAGGGAAACCTACCAAACCTGTGCATTTCTGAAAACTAGAGACCTAGGGGAATCCAAGGAGGGGTGACTTGCGGGGCTCGGACCAGGTTCTGTTACCCAGAATCCTTTGCAAACCTCAAAATTTGGCTAAAAAAAACACATGTTCCTCACATTTCTGTGGCAGAAAGTTCTGGAATCTGAGAGGAGCTACAAATTTCCTTCCACCCAGCGTTCCCCCAAGTCTCCCGATAAAAATGATACCTCACTTGCGTGGGTAGGCCTAGCGCCGGCGACAGGAAACACCCCAAAGCGCAACGTGGACACATCCTAAATTTTGGAAAAAAACAGAGGTGTTTTTTGCGAAGTGCCTACCTGTAGATTTTGGCCTCTAGCTCAGCCGGCACCTAGGGAAACCTACCAAACCTGTGCATTTCTGAAAACTAGAGACCTAGGGGAATCCAAGGAGGGGTGACTTGCGGTGCTCGGACCAGGTTCTGTTACCCAGAATCCTTTGCAAACCTCAAAATTTGGCTAAAAAAACACATGTTCCTCACATTTCTGTGGCAGAAAGTTCTGGAATCTGAGAGGAGCTACAAATTTCCTTCCACCCAGCGTTCCCCCAAGTCTCCAGATAAAAATGATACCTCACTTGCGTGGGTAGGCCTAGCGCCGGCGACAGGAAACACCCCAAAGCGCAACGTGGACACATCCTAAATTTTGGAAAAAAACAGAGGTGTTTTTTGCGAAGTGCCTACCTGTAGATTTTGGCCTCTAGCTCAGCCGGCACCTAGGGAAACCTACCAAACCTGTGCATTTCTGAAAACTAGAGACCTAGGGGAATCCAAGGAGGGGTGACTTGCGGGGCTCGGACCAGGTTCTGTTACCCAGAATCCTTTGCAAACCTCAAAATTTGGCTAAAAAAACACATGTTCCTCACATTTCTGTGGCAGAAAGTTCTGGAATCTGAGAGGAGCTACAAATTTCCTTCCACCCAGCGTTCCCCCAAGTCTCCCGATAAAATGATACCTCACTTGCGTGGGTAGGCCTAGCGCCGGCTACAGGAAACACCCCAAAGCGCAACGTGGACACATCCTAAATTTTGGAAAAAAACAGAGGTGTTTTTTGCGAAGTGCCTACCTGTAGATTTTGGCCTCTAGCTCAGCCGGCACCTAGGGAAACCTACCAAACCTGTGCATTTCTGAAAACTAGAGACCTAGGGGAATCCAAGGAGGGGTGACTTGCGGGGCTCGGACCAGGTTCTGTTACCCAGAATGATTTGCAAACCTCAAAATTTGGCTAATAAAACACATGTTCCTCACATTTCGGTGACAGAAAGTTCTGGAATCTAAGAGGAGCCACAAATTTCCTTCCACCCAGCGTTCCCCCAAGTCTCCCGATAAAAATGATACCTCACTTGTGTGGGTAGGCCTAGCGCCCGCGACAGGAAATGGCCCAAAACACAACGTGGACACATCACATTTTTTCATAGAAAACAGGGCCTACCTGTGGATTTTGGCCTCTAGCTCAGCCGGGCCCAGGGGGGGCAGAAATGGCCTAAAATAAATTTGTCCCCCACCCCCCAACCCCCCTGCCCCCCCGGGAGCGACCCTTGCCTATGGGGTCGCCCCCCCTTGCGTGACATTGGTGCCAAAAAAAAAATCCCCGGTGCCTAGTGGTTTCTGCCCCCCTTGGGGGCAGATTGACCTACAATCGGCCAATCTGCCCCCAAGGGGGGCAGAAATGGTCTAAATACAATTTGCCCCCCAGGGGAGCGACCCTTGCCTAATGGGTCGCTCCCAATCTCTACAAAAACAAACAAACAAACAAACAAAAACCACAAAAAAAACAATTTGCCCTGGCGCCTAGAGGTTTCTGCCCCCCCCGGGGGCAAATCGGCCTAATACCAATAGGCCGATCTGCCCCCAGGGGGGGCAGAAATGGCCTAAAATAAATTTGCCCCCCCAACCCCCCCGGGGAGCGACCCTTGCCTGCAAGGTCGCTCCCCTTGCGTGACGGCGCAAAAAAAAGATCCCTGGTGCCTAGTGGTTTCTGCCCCCCTTGGGGGCAGATTGACCTACAATCGGCCAATCTGCCTCCAAGGGGGGCAGAAATGGTCTAAATACAATTTGCCCCCCAGGGGAGCGACCCTTGCCTAATGCGTCGCTCCCCATCTCTAAAAAAACAAACAAACAAAAACAAAACCCACACAAAAAAAAATTTGCCCTGGCGCCTAAAGGTTTCTGCCCCCCCCGGGGGCAGATCGGCCTAATACCAATAGGCCGATCTGCCCCCAGGGGGGCAGAAATGGCCTAAAATAAATTTGCCCCCTCACCCCCCCGGGGAGCGACCCTTGCCTGCAAGGTCGCTCCCCTTGCGTGACGGCGCAAAAAAAAGATCCCTGGTGCCTAGTGGTTTCTGCCCCCATTGGGGGCAGATTGACCTACAATCGGCCAATCTGCCCCCAAAGGGGGTAGAAATGGTCTAAATACAATTTGCCCCCCAGGGGAGCGACCCTTGCCTAATGCGTCGCTCCCCATCTCTAAAAAAACAAACAAACAACAAAAAAAACACAAAAAAACTATTTGCCCAGGCGCCTAGAGGTTTCTGCCCCCCCTGTGGGCAGATCGGCCTAATACCAATAGGCCGATCTGCCCCCAGGGGGGGCAGAAATGGCCTAAAATAAATTTGCCCCCCTCAAAAATCCCTGGTGCCTAGTGGTTTCTGCCCCCCGTGGGGGCAGATCGGCCTAATAAAAATAGGCTGATCTGCCCCCATGGGGGGCAGAAATGGTCTAAAATAAATTTGCCCCCCATGGGAACGACCCTTGCCTAAGGGGTCGCTCCCCTTACGTGAAAAACAAACAAACAAAAAAAACTCCCTGGTGTCTAGTGGTTTCTGCCCCCCTTGGGGGCAGATTGGCCTCATAAAAATAAGCCAATCTGCCCCCAAAGGGGGCAGAAATGGCCTAAATATAATTTCCCCCCTATGGGAGCGACCCTTGCCTAAGGGGTCGCATCCCACACCTAAAACACAAAAGAAAACAAATCAAAAAAAAAAAAAAAAACAAGTATCCCTGGTGTCTAGAGGTTTCTGCCCCCCCTGGGGGCAGATCGGCCTATTATTAGGCCGATCTGCCCCCAGGGGGGGCAGAAAAGGCCTTAAAAAAAAATGACCCCCTGGGAGCGACCCTTGCCCAAGGGGTCGCTCCCTTCTGTCAATTTCATCTAAAAAAAAAAAAATCCCTGGTGTCTAGTGGGGTTTCAAAAGCCGGATTGCAAGCAATCCGGCTTTTGAAACCCTCGGAGAGACTTCAAAGGGAAGGAAATACATTTCCTTCCCTTTTAAGCCCCTCCGGGCCTCCCCCACGTGATCGAAAGAGAAATGCTGAGCATTTCTCTTTCGATCGCGCTGGAAGCTCTGCTTCCAGCGCGATGGGGGAGGTTGTGTGATTGTTAGCGCGCGCTCGCGCGCTGACGTCACAGGGGGTGGGGGGGGGGGGTCGGGGGTTGAAGGGGAAGGGATTCCCCGGTCAGCCCTGACCTAGGGGGGTGGGGGGCGGCCCTCGGGAGGAGCGCTAGCGCTTCTCCCGAGGGAAGCATTCAGGCCGTAATGGTTACGTCCATGGCGCCACACGGGCGCTGCCATGGACGTAACCATTACGTCCGTGGCGGGGAAGGGGTTAAGGTATGCAGAGCTGTGGCGTTTAAGGGAGCATTGTATGAGACAGATACATAGGGTTGCGGGGACACTACACAATTGAACACTTTGGAAAACAAATTTGTAGGGTCTCTCCTGAATGTTCCAATTAGAACACCCCTTATACATCTTAGGTGGGCCCTGAATCTAAAAATGATTGACCACATAACGTGCCTTAAAATCTTGCTCTACTGGGTCAGAATGTGGATAACACCTGAGATGACCCCATATAAATATGCAGTGAATTAGCTAATTATTCTAGATAAACACTATATCACCCTTTGATTAAGCACCGTGGAAGCAGAATATATCCAATTAAAGATAGAGGAAGTGTGGGAAGACCCTCTCAAACGGGAATAATTCAGTGAATTGGATTAAGGGAATATATTGGGACTATGATATCCAGAAGGTATAGCTTGAGGCAAAATCTGATAGCTTGACTGATACTTTTCTAAGTCATAAATGTAGCTCCCACTTTGAATCTTTCCTTGATAGAATTACCCCTCCAGAGTCAAAATATCTGTTTATCTGAGTAGGAATGCTGCCATCAAGGGCCTTTACAGCTCGATGGGAAAAACACGCAAAATGCTTGGAGAATGTCTACTTTCCTGTGACATCTTGGAAATTGAGGCTCATTTTCTATTCTTTTTCCCATAACTATAAAATCCTGAGCTCAAGATGGATTCTTCCACTCTGTCACTCTGCGGTGTAAGCCAGCATAAAATGGTATTATGCTGCTAAAGTCAGTTATATCCAAACCAACTGTATTTACACTATCACTTATCCTTAAGTGGGCATGGGCTGTTATATCTGGCTCATTGTATGACTGAGGAAAAGATGGCCCTTTTGTATTCATCCCATGTATTGCCTGAGCAGGGGCTGACCACCAGAAGTTATTTTACTATGGCTTGTTAATTGTACACAACGTTTGGCGACTAAATTAGAATTTTAGCCTCATTTTAAATTATATTGAGTTTTACAGCCCTGTCATGCTGGTCACTTTATAATTCTGTGACAAACTGGACGTGTGCTAATGAAAATCAATTTCCTTTTGTACGTATGTTGACAATATTGCACTAACCACTTTAGAGCTGTGAGGCACATTATCTGGGCAAATTTGTAAATGAAAATGAGCCTCCCTTAGGATATATGTTTACATTATTATGCTTTCTGTGTTTTTGCACTGGTCACTTGAGTCATATGGTTTATTCATGAGGCAGGTGTGCAATTTAAAAAGTTTTTTGACAGTTTATATCTGTTCACATCTATGCAATCAATGTAATTGGTCTAAATAATCTGTAATCTTGAGCTATGAACTTGATGCTGTAATTAGAATATTTTGTAGCTCTTGAACTTTTGCTCAAAATCTATATTTGTCAATAGACAACTTTGCAGTTTTGTCTGAATTGTCTTTTACTTTTAAATATAACAACACTAACCATTGTTGACTGATGACTAGTGAACTTTCCCCCCGTTGGGCGATGAGTATCTTTTTTAATTTGTTGTGTTTTTGACATTTTCTGCTTTTTAACACGTTTGCATGTACTTTCAAGATTGCCTAAGACTGAAAAAAAGTCATTTGATGACACACTTGAGAATACTTTCACATCATGTGCTGCCTGTGTATATATATACTGGTCTGGAGAGAATTCTACTTACAAAGACATCCCTTTTAAGGCAGTTATGAATGAGAGTATGGCATTGCCATATATATGACGTATTCATTATATTGACAGGCAGTACACACCAAGCCTTAGATTTCACTAAATTGCGCAATGAAAAGGATCATTTCCCTAAATCCAGGCACACTTTCAGTCAAACTGATTTGTTATTCCTTGACCTCAATATCTACACCATGAATGGCGGTCGAGTGACATAGATCCATCATAAGCCACTACACTCAAGCTTTGAATGAAAACCTGCCTTATAGGCAGTTTGTGGGTATATGGTGTAATTGTTCAAGAAGGCAAACATTTGATTAACAAGGCACAGATCTGACCCAAAAACTAAGAGACTGCACTACTCAAAAAGGTCAAGCAAGGAAAAGCTGAATAACCAATGCTGTCATTTGGGCACGTTGATAAAGCACATAATAATGCATGCAAGCCCCTAGACACCAAACAACCCCACCTTCTGTGAACTCTACTCTTTGGGGTCTTTCACCAGTAACAAGTAACTACCCTTGTAGCAGGAAAAGTGTTTGCCCCTACACCTCAGTACGAATACGAATGATTTGGGCACAAATAAACTATGAGTGATTAGGAAATATGCTAATTGAAATACGAGAATGTCATATATATGATCATTTGCCCATGTGACCTCTGAAACATAGAAATACCATCTAGGAAAATCTGCATCCGGATCTATGAACATCTCAGCATTAGTATGTGGCTTTTCAATACTGCTCGAATTACAGCATATTACTTAGAAAGTAATAATAGTGAAAATGTTATGCTATGGTTCATCTTAGTGCAAATAGAGAACTCTTCCCAACACATGGCAACCCAAAACCTACTGCCTACTAAAGAGCAGAGATGGGTGTGTCACCTCAAAACCCATTTGGAAGGATTAAATGAAGAAATCCATTGGCTGCAGGTAGAGACCAACTGATAGACATTAATCACATCTTTTTCATTTTTTAGACAGTTCTATCCATGCCAGAGACACTCTGTTTAATAGCAGTTACCAATAAACACATCTCAGACCCGTAGCCATCTTATGGCCCTCCATGAAATACTTTTGTCCATCATACTACAGTGCCCTGCTTTTCACGGTAGCACTAGATATTTTCCATGCACATTTGATACAAAAACCCTCTCATTACTATCATCAATATATTTTGATATTTTTCAATAAGATGCTATAAAATGTTAGAATTTGAATCCAGCGTGTCATAAAGAGCTGGGTGTATGCACTAGCACATATGGTGCTTTAAATCTGTATCCAGCCTGTCGCAGCAGACCTGTGTGTGTGCACTAGCACTTAGGGAGTCTTAAATTTATATCCAGCCTGTCATAGCTGGCCTAAGGTGTGTGCACTAGCACATATGGTGCTTTAAACATGTAACTCACCTGCCTTAGCAGGCCTGTGTGTGCACTTGCACCTTTAGTGCTTTTAAACATGTGTCCATGCTGCCAATGTAGACTTGTATGTGCCCAAGGGCACATGTTCCCAGAGATTGAAGAATACCAATCGGTGTTTCCACTGCATAGGAGAGCTGCTCTGCCCATAGGTTAACATGGCAGAAGTGTTATAATTACTCCTAGCTGCAAAAGTGGATTGCAGCAAAGCAGCCTCATGTTGTTTACTATCATTGGATTTGTCCTGACAAACCCCTTCATATGGTAAATGTGATTTTTATCATCAATCATGGAAAAATGCCACTTCTAGAAAGTGGATATGTCTCTACCCTAAAATGCTTTGTGTGCCTTTTAATTCAACTCGAGTCCACACTGGGAAATGGAGGAGCACATCTGTGCATTCCCCAGCAACAGTTATAAAACTGAAACAAAGACCTCTGCCATTTGTAGACCTGGCTGGATAGATTGGAGTGAGAGTGAGATTGGAGTGAGAGGTTCTGATATTTGGCCTCTTGGAGCCAGATCATGGTCCCACTAAAGATTAAGATTTGCATTCCACAGCCCCATGGCAGACAGGACTGAAATTGAGGGGAGACATCTGTGGTTCGAAGGGAAACCCTTTTAACGTCCCACAACTTCAAAGGCACACTGCAGTATAACTACTGGTGCGCCACTAAAGCAAAGTAGAGATACACTTGCAGGACAGTGGTGCACAGCGCCAGAAGAATCTGTTGTGCACAAGGAGTAAATACTGCCCTAGAAAGGGACCCTGCTCACTTTCTGCATCATGGCTGCCCTGGACATACCGGTTGGTACTGTGTGGCATTCTGAAGTGTGCTCTCCTAGGGATGTTGGCTTGCCCCTTGTTCTTTGGTGGAGGTCTTATTGACATCAAAGACCTCCCACGAGGAATCTACACCTTCTACCTGTATCGTATGGAGAGTTGTGCCCACTTAAGTGCCTACAGGGTGTGCTGGATGTCAGCTGGTAGCAACGATGTGGGATTGGAACTAAGGTCCAGATTTACACTTTTTGATGCAAAATTGCGCTAACGCAGTTTTGCATAATTTTTTTTAGCACTGGCTAGCGTCATTTCTTAGCGTCAACCGTGTGTCAAATTTATACATTGACGCTGGGTGGTGCTACGAATAGGTCAGATTCATTTTTCCTGAGGCTAACCATTGTGCCTTCTCATAAGGCAAAATGGCGTTAACACAGGAAACATTAGTCTAATCCGGTTTGTGACATGGAAAAATGTTGCAAAACAGATATGTGACATTTTTTCACGCAATAGCTTCAAAAAGCAACACAAATGGAGCAAACAGTGCTATGGAGCACCAAAATGTGTCCCAGAAGTCAGGAGAGAGCCCAGGGAGACCCCAGCCAACCAGCAACAAGCCAGGAGGACACAGACAGGACCCAGGGGAGAGGCAAGAAGAAGAGGAAGTGTTGCTTCAGCACAGAGGAGCATGGAATTCTGGTGAGAGAGGTGACGGAGCACCAGCATCAACTCTTCATCACCTCTAAATTGCCAATTGGAAGGAGAGAGGCAATTTGGCAACAGATTGTGGAAAAGATTAACAGTTTGGCAGAGGTCAGGAGAACTGTCACTGAGTGCAAGAAACACTGGCATGACTGCAAGCGCAGGACAAAAGAAAAAATGGCAAGGAACAGGAAGGTGGCACTGCAGACCGGAGGTGGGAGTCCAGCACCGGAAGAGGAATTGGATGAGATGGAGGAGATGGTTGCAGCCGTCATCCCGGAGGAAATCGCCACTGGCATTGCAGGACAGGACAGAGCAGACTACCAGGAAACAACACATATGCAGGGTAAGTTGCGTGGGGGTACACCGCCATGCCAAGGCTGCAGGAAATGCTGAAGCAGACCAGGAGGGTAGGGTAGAACATAAAACTGGTCTGGTGTCACAGGACCGCTAGTATTGTTAGAATGTAAACTAGAGAACCACGCCCAGTCTCAGGCCATTGAGTTGAGCGGCATTTACCATTGACAACAGTTGCCACTACTACCTGTGCTGTGTGTGCTGGTCAATTAGGAAATGGCAGTTAGGTGCCCATGGCACAAACACACTCAAAATGAGGGTTCAGTATGACTACATGATCAATCCCCATCAATCCCTATCCAAGTGCAACTCCTGTCAACTGTTCATGTTCATAGACTCAATAACCATCAGGCACTGTCACATACATAGAGATGTACACAGCAGTGATCTCATACCCTTGCTGCCCATTCCTGGGTTTACCCCTGTGCCTGCGTCACAAATATCTGCAATGCCACCATGCAACATCTCATGTGTCATATTGCTAAGACAACTGCATTGAGGGAAATGACATATGTGTGTAGGAAGGCAAACACACCTGCACAGTCACAAGAGGAAATGGAACTCTGCCAGGCCCATCAGTGCAATCCAATGTAGCACAGATATGCAAACATCAACATGAGAAACTACCAATGGTAACAACTGTATTGTTTAGTGGAAATGCCATGGTATGGTGCTAGGTCTCAGCACTGCATAGGTGTATGTGGAAAATGACTGGGACAGGGCCATATTTTCATGTTTGGTGCTGTGGCAGCAGCACACCAACAATCATTGCAGGGCCTTACCATGCTAATGGAAGCAGAGGGAGGGTTGATGAGGACAAGAAGGTGGCAAGCCACAATTTGGACAGAACCCACACCTAGAAGATGTGATGGAGCCAATTGCCCAAACAGCCCACACTACATGTGACATGCAGGTGGGGCATAGGGCTGAGAGACTGCAAACATTAATGACAGGAACAATGCATGGGAACCAAGATAACAATGTACCACCAATAGGAAGCCTGTGATGTCACATTACAACTGGCACAACACAGACACACTAATTGTACAATATATCATTGCAGGGGACCATGACTCTCCTGTGGATCTGTCTGTCCTGGACTACCCTGATGACCTGGATGAGCAGCTGACAACCATGAGCCAGAAAACGCTCCAAGATGTCCTGGGAACCCTCCAGACACCACCCCCACTCGCAAGGAGGAGCATACATGTAGCAGCCATCCCAGAGGACCCACCACCACCCTAATAGTACGACCTGCCAGCTCAAACAGAGCTAAGGACTCTAATGACATAGGGACCACCTTTGAGAGGACAGTAGTGGAAGTAAAGCGGGAGCTGGCCAAGGAGGTGCGGGTGGGGATGCAAACTATGGCAGCCAGCCTTGAGGGGATGCACGTGTGCATGATGACGTCCACAGAACAAACAACAGACATACAAGGCACACAATCCCTACTGCTGTGAGGGAGTTGCCACAACACTTGCCCTCACAATCTTGCAGCTGCATACATGACAACAAGCTGGACTCCATGCACTGGGAACTGGCCTCTCTCAGGGCAGACATGGCTGTCATACTCAATAATCAGCAGGTCCTTCTTGCTGCAGTGATGCCATATGTACTTCCACAGATGGCAGCTGCCTGGAATTTGGTGTCCACTTCTCCAACCACTGAAGTGTGTGTTGCCCCCTCAAACCCACCACCACCACCATCAATGGCAGAGGAGACGACACACACATCAGAGGATGACGATGTGGAACAGATCATCTTCACCCGTAGGAGTTCGTAGTTAGCAGCAGCCCATGCCACATGGGCACTGATTTCCCTTTGTCCTGTGCTTAACAACATGCCAGCGTTGCTACAGTTGGTGACATGCACTCTTCACTGACACACTGTTAACCTTTCCACTATGGACTGCAATTGTCTCTCTCTACTCAATTGGCAATTCATGTTCCTCTGCACTGAACTACACTACATCTCAGCATGTCAAATGACATGTCCCTCAACCTTGCACTTGTGTTGCGTCACAATAGAATGCTTTACACTAGTGGGGTCACAGACCTGGACTTTGTAAATATTGCACTACGGCACTTTAAAATAAACAGCACCTACACACCCACTTTGCCTCTGTATAATGTGACACATCTACATTGTTGGAGATTTGTGATGCATGGAACATGTCTATGGTCACAGAGTGTCAATACCAGAGTGCAGAAATAATGTGGGCAGATATCTACGCAAAAGGGCCCAGATTTATACTTTTTCTGCTCTGAATTTGCATCATTTTTTAAGCAAAAGCAGCGCAAACGTACAAAATATAATTGTATTTTGTAAGTTTGCACTGCTTTTGCGTCAAAAAATTAGGCAAATGCAGTGCAAAAATAGTATAATTCAGTGCCAAGGTATCTACAAGATGAAAGTCAATGCTGGCCACATTCCCTACAAGCAAGTCATTGTGTATGTGACATTTGCTTTAAAACATACATGCTTCACCCACAACATACAGCAGGAATGTCTGCATAAGAGTGTTTGGCCAATAATGTCAGCTGGGAGTACAAGTAAAACACCTTGGCGTGAAACTTGTATACTTGACCTCATCTGAAATTGGCACTGCTCAGTTTAGCAGTGTTGAGATGAACTTCAGGCTGCAGGCAGATGTCCCACAGTGCCCAACATCACGACACAGGATCTAAACTATTACAGCTTAAAAAAGCACACCTACCTGTCCAATACATGGAAACCATAATCACGTTGAGCGGTGGGTGCAATGGATGACAGATGCATTGAGATTTAGATTTGTTGTAGCTGCCAATGTGACAGCTCAGTTGGAATTGGGAATTGACATGTCAAGAGAGGGATGTGGATGCCGTGCGGAATACACAGGCCAACAGACAATTGGCACTGTACATTCATGCAAGGATCCTTAGCCCCAAGCATATGACACATGCAGTAAGGGAGTACCTAAATCTTTAATAACTATGTACGAAACAGAATTTAAAACTATGTAACACACCTATACTAACCTAATCTACCCTAACTATACATTACAAACAACTGGCCCTAACTACCCTATGCTAAGCTTACTTACCACAATTAACAACACACTCTAAACATTTGCCCCCCACCCCTCTTATATGACCAGACACATGTAGTACAACATATACTAACCTAAACAGATTCTAACTAATACTAAACAAATATATATATATTTCCATTAAAAAAAAAAATATATATATATATATATTTTTTTTTCCTAAATACACAAAAGCCCCAACATTAACCATCACCCATCCACCCATCCACAAACCAACATTTAATAATAAGAAACCACCCAACCTACTTATCCTATCTAAACTACTACCCTTCTCTAACTATCACTAACCCCTCTAAACCCACTACAAAACAGAATGAAGGAATGAGGAGGGAGGGGACTGAATTAGGGGTAAGGTGAGGCAAGAGTTTACAGGTTTGCACTCCTCAGTGTCTTTTTTTATAGCCTTGAGCCTCCGGGTTGTTTTGTCTACATCCCTCTGTATTGTGTCAAGCTTTTTCAACATCACATCTACCTACATATATAATTTTCTCCTACCCCTGCGTCTCAGGTGGGATGGGCATGCAATACATCATTTCAACTGTTGAGGACAACCACAAAGCCATGTCCACTTGTACATGGATTTAGTGAGTGGAATACATGTGAGGAGAGCTGCCACTTAAGAATGAGGTATCCATTGGTCATTCAAATCTACATTCATGTGTCCAGTTGTGGGCAACCATCAACACCTGATCTGCCAACAAAGTTCCCAAAATACCCACATTGATGACAGCACACGTCTGGTCTTGACCTGCATGCACACCTATTACATACCACAAAAGTGTCATGTAAATGGAGTACAACTTATGGAGCTAGACGCTGGGAGACAGTTACCCATACAGTCCTACATGTACATTGCAATACAGGGATGTGCAATTTTGTGCGGAAAACTGATGTATCACTGTCTTGTGAGAATTAGGGTATGACTTAGTGATAATATTCTGACACTGGAGGACTTACAAGTCACATGTGGCCCTACATGTGGCTACTAATCAACTTGTTCACATGCTGTTGCCTATTGCGCAGCACAAGACTCACTAGATATGACTCTCTGCCTCTAAATGTCTAACCCTTGCATGGAACACTACGTCAACATTCAGTCAAGTAATATATCAGATCACGTGCCAGCTCATCTTATCTTGCAATGAGTGCAATACACAAGAGTCACTCACACAACAGCTACAATCACTACACAGGACAAACATTATCACACTTACTGGATACGTCTGGGTCCTGAAATCGGGCCACTTCTCCGATGGTATAGGGGGCAGGTCCACATGTAAGACATGGAAAGGAAATATATGCTCACTGTCAGATCACTGTACAAACGTGTGGACAACATATCACAGTGTGTAACATTTTATATGAGTGATCTGGTGATCTTGCATATAGACACTCCAACAGACATACCACTGCAAACTCACATTGACACTGACACTCCAGTGAGTGATAGACACACATCTGCACACATGCACTGGGCCTAACAATCATGTGGTGCCAAACCAGAAAACAGACATTTGTGGCTAATCCTTTTTAGATGGTACTCCATCTTATGATTTGTATTTGGGTGACAATTTCAATGGCACTTCCCTGGTGCACTTCAATACAAGTGACTCAGGTATTGTGGCTTGTGAATCAAGGGACACTGAGTTACTGCACGATGGACAAGTGGCTCAATTTTCAGTCAGCAATTATCATGCATTCAGTGATCCATAACAGATGTGGCACACTTGTATGTAGGTAACAAATACCCCATTATCAGTGTCCCCTAAGCCATGTATGCCCCGCTGCCAACATAATGGCAGGGATCATGTGTGTGTAATGATGACAATGTAGCGCTATATATGGATTGGTCACTTTGCTGTCCTGATACAGTGAAATGTGGTATGCTGACAGTGTCTTACCTGATCATCATTGACAGAATGCATGGGCACAGGTGTTGTCATTACACCTGAAATGTGTGACTAAGGGCCACAAGTACCAAGATCAGGTTTTTTGAGTTAAACATTGCAAGACTTTGTGGGCCTCCGGTGTCTTCCTTGTCCAGCGTCTCAGTTCCTCCCACTGTTTGCAACAGTGGGTGCTCCGTCTGCCGTAGACTCCCAGAGTCTGCACGTCCTTGACAATGGCACCCCATATATCCCTTTTCTGATGGGCATTGACCTGCAGAGAAATAAACATAGAAAAAGGTATCAGTCATCCCGTCCGGCCTGTTACACTCATAGCCCACCATAGCCTTCCCATCCCCTTACGCACAGACATTGCCCACCATACATGCAGTACACTTCCAAGGACCCCTCAACCACTTCCCCTTAGACGAGGCCCTCACATACAGCACTCCATGCATTCATGCCCCATGCATCGTGCTCACAGTGTACTCACCTGTTGGTCTGGAGGCCCATGCAGCAATCGGTACTGGGGTAGGACCCCATCCACTAGTCTCTCCAACTCCTCAGTAGTGAAGGCAGGGGCCCTTTCCCCAGTGACATGAGCCGTGGTCGGTTTCAGACACAGGTGAAAGCAGCACTTGCAATGTAGGTCCTCTCCTGTCGAAGGTCAGGTAACAAGTGAGTGAACAGATAGAAAATGGCGGTGACGTCCACAGTGGTGCGTACCTTCGTTGCCTGCGTACATCACCATTGGCTACTGTAACCCACAGGGCCTAATAACAACCAATGAGGAGTTGCACAGAGGTACTCGACCGCCTCCTGCAACGGCGCACAACGTCAGCGGCATTACCTCATTTCCACCTGTCCATCCACACAGGACAGGCGGCCGCCATTTCAGGGGGGGTAGGCCACAGCACTTAACTGCGTCACAGCACACATAGGCACATTTTGGGGCTAAAGATCAACATACTGTTTATGTAACAACATGCAATTCATTGTACATTGAGGAAATGTTAAGAACTGACCAGATGCTCATCATTTTGCCCCCTATATTACAACCGCTGTGGATTAATAGGCAATGGAGGGATTCCCCAATGTACAGGCCCCTGGTGGACTTGGCAACAATGGAGGACAGACACATTATCCTCACCTACAGACTTGATAGGGCCACAATCCAAGAGCTGTGTGCCCAATTGGAGCCAGAGCTAATCTCAGCAATCCGTCAACCCACTGGGATCCCCCCTCTTGTGCAAGTCCTATCTTTGCTCCATTTCTTGGCAACTGGCTCATTCCAAGTGACAGTGGGCTTGGCAGCAGGAATGTCACAGCCAATGTTCTTAAACGTGCTGACCAGAGTGTTGTCTGCCCTGATGAAACACATGCACAGCTACATCATTTTCACCCAGGTGGAGGATTTGACCACAGTGAAAGCTGATTTTCATGCAATGGGACATATCCCCAACATAATTGGGGCAATAGATGGTACACATATTGCCCTTGTCCCCCTAGGAGAAATGAACCGTTTTCAGAAATTGAAAGAGCTTTCACTCTATGAATGTGCAGATAGTGTGCCTGGTGGACCAGTACATCTCCTACTTCAATGCAAAGTATCCTGGGTCTGTGCAAGATGCCTTTATCCTGAGGAATAGCAGCATTCCATATGTGATGGCTCAACTCCAGAGACACCGGGTGTGGCTAATAGGTGAGCCCATGGTCCCCACCCAGTGGATGTTGGTATATGGGTGTGGGGTTGGCCCTAAGGGTTAGTGTCTGGCTAACAGGTATCCCTTGGTGTTTGCAGGTGCTCTGGTATCCCCAACCTCTCATGGCAACTGACCCCAGGGAGGAATGCCAGGACAAGGGCAGAGGAACATCACAATGAGGCACATGGACGAACAAGAAGAATTATAGAGCGAGCCTTTGGCCTCCTGAAGCCAGGTTTTGTTGCCTCCATCTAACAGGTGGCTCCCTGTGCTACTCACTGAAGAAGGTGTGCCAGATCATTGTGGCATGCTGTATGTTGAATAACCTTACCTTGGGATGCCAGGTGCCTTTTCTGCAGGAGGATGAGGCTGGAGATGGACGTGTGGCGGCAGTGAAGCCTTTGGACAGTGACGAAGATGAGGCAGAGGATGATGACAACAGAACAGCAATCATTCAACAGTACTTCCAGTGACACACAGGTAAGTCACTGTAACTTCACCTACCATTGCAGTTTTGTGTTGTACGTTTTCACTGGCAGGCTGATGTTCCCACTACTATGGCCACTTACTGTACCCTTTGACATGTCTATTCACAGATATCTGTGCCCCACTCTGGCTCCTGGTGTATTGACTGCAGCAAACTACAGGTCATACCTAAGTATACATGACAGTACAGTTGAATTGCAATGTCTACAGATTGTGAAACAAATACATGGTTCAATCACTTGACAGACTCAATACTTGTATTTTTTACGAGGATGTTTATTCATGTGCTAATAAGTGGATGGGGTATTGGTATACATTGGGGGGGTGGAGGAAGAGAGTCCAGGATAGAGTTCCAGTCTATTTGTATCATAGGTGCATTGTCCAAGGGGGCATAGGAAGTGGAGCAATGGCAGTTCAAGGTGGACTGGGTGACAGAGTGGGACACTAGGGTGACAATCAGTAGAGTCTTATTTCCTGACGGGGGCCTTGGCAATAGTCTCTGGCTTTTGCCTGGATCGCGGGGACGTTTGCGTGGAGGTTCTCCTTCTGCAGGGGTGGGATGCTGGTGGCTTGTTGTTCCTGTGGCGGGGCCTCCTGTCCACTAGCATCAGTGGAGGTGGAGGGCTGTTCATTGGTGTGGCTAGTGTCAGGGGCCTGTTGGTGTACCACTGCCCCCCTCATGGTGTTGGCCATGTCTGCCGGCACCCCTGCAATGGTGACCAGGGTGGTGGGGATGTCCCTCAGGTCCTTCCTGATCCTCAGGTACTGTCCCTCCTGCAGCCGCTGGGTCTCCTGCAACTTTTCCAGTATCTGGCCCATCGTCTCCTGGGAAATGGGTGTATGCTACCAGGATGTTGGTGAGTGCCTCGTGGAGTGTTGGTTCCCTGGGCCTGTCCTCCCCCTATCGCACAGCAGTCCTCCCACTTCCCTGTTATCCTGTGCCTCTGTCCCCTGAACCATGTGCCCACCGCCACTGACCCCAGGTCCCTGATCATCCCGTGTTTGTGGGGTGTCCTGGGGTCCCTGTAGTGGTGGACACACTGCTGATTGACGTGTCCTGGGGACAGAGGTATGGGCTCGCTGGGTGGGTGCTGTGGTGGTGTTTCCTGAGTGGGGAGGCTCTGTGGTGGTATGGGACTGTGCCTGGTTGACCGACTGTCCGGAGGTCCCTGATGGGCCAGGTTGGTCATCCTGATCCAGGCGTGCAGAGCTGCTGTCATTGCTGTGGGCCTCATCTGTGGGGGGACTGGTCGTTTCTGGCACATCCTCTCCCAGTGACGTTGGGTGTGGGACCTGTGGGGATGTATATGCAGTGTTATTGTTTCTGCGTGTGACATGTTGTGCATGGGTGTGTTGCCCTTTATGGTTGTGATTGCCCTGGCAGCTTTGCCTTGTGTGAATAGTTATTTTGTGGCATAGGTGATTCTCTCTAATGTGCATGCTTTAGTGATGAGTGTCCATGCAGGGCCGTGAGTGATGTCCATGCATTGGTGGTTCATGCAGGGCTTGGTGTTGGGATGGGTGGGGTGGGGTGTGATGGTGGGGTGTATGCGAGGTGGTGAGGTGAAGGGGTGAGGGTTACGGGTGGGGGTTTGTGATGGCATGCAGGTAGGGGGGGTGATAGTAATAGAGATTTGACTTACCAGAGTCCAGTCCTCCTGCTGCTTCTGCTAGGCCCTCAGGGTGCAGTATTGCCAAGACTTGCTTTCTCCTATGTTGTTAGTTGTGGGGGAGGAGGTGGGTGTCTACTGCCAGTCCTCTGTACTGCTATCTGGTGTCTAGCTACCACGGAACACACCTTCCCCCATAGGTCGTTCCACCACTTCCTGATGTCATCCCTTGTTCTGGGGTGCTGTCCCACGGCATTGACCCTGTCCACGATTCTCTGCCGTAGCTCCTTCTTCCTAGCGATGGATGTCTGCTGCACCTGTGATCCAAATAGCTGTGGCTCTGCCCGGATGATTTCTTCCACCATGACTCTTAGCTCCTCCTCTGAGATCCTGGGGTGTCTTTGTGGTGCCATGGGTGTAGTGTGTATGGTGTGTTTGAGGGTGTGTGGGGTGATGTGTTGGGGTGTGTCCTTTGAGGTGCGTGGATAGTGTATGGGTGATGGTGTTCTGTGGCTCTGGTTCTGTGGGTGCTCTTGGTGTATCTCTCTCTGTTGTCAGGGAGTTGTGGGTAGTGTGTGTATATGTTTTATATTGGTGTGGGTGTGTGGATGTGGTGTGTGTATGTGTGTCAGGTGTGTGTAGTTTGAATTGTCCAATGTGGTGTTGTTTTTTTATGTGTGTGTGTGTATTTTGAGCGTGGCGGTATGTACCACCAATGGTTTACCGCGGTTGAATGTCCGCCGTGGTGATTCGTGGGTCATAGTGCTGTGGGCGTAGTTCTGTTGGCTTAACGGTGTGGGTTTTGGTACCGCCAGTTTATCACTGACCTTTAGGTTTGCAGACTTGTGTGTGTGGCTATATAGTGACGGATTGCTATGTGTGTGTCATAATATGAGTAGCGGTATACCGTCGTGGTCGCGGTATGTTGGCAGCAGTCAACAACTTTTTGTGCGTATCCAGATTTGTCTGGGGCCACTCAAGTCATTGCACACCAGATGTTGTACGTCATTCCAGGGAGGTACAGCACTGGTTACTTTTTGTGCATGTTTGGAATTGTCTGGTGCCACTCAATTCATTGTGCACAAGACATTGTGCCTCATTCCAGGGAAGTCCCTATTTAGTAACTTTCTGTGTGTGATCAGATTTGTCTGGTGCATCTGAAGTCATCACTCAACAGGCATTGTTCCTCATTCCAGGGAGGTATGGCTCTGGTAACTTTTTATTCATGTCTGGAATTGTCTTGTGTGACTCAAGCCATTGTGCACCAGATGTTGTACCTCATTCCAGGGAGGAATGGCATTAATACCATTTTGTGTGTGTCTGGAATTGTCTGGTGTGACTCACGTCATCGCCTACCAGATGTTGTGCCTCATCCAGAGAGGTACAGCATTGCTAACTTTTTGTGTATGTCCAGATTTGTTGGTGCGACTCAAGTCCCACACCATGATACAATGAGGGCCAACGCGATATGGCCCCACCAACGTTTGATCAAGCACTGATTTTTGGATCTTCCTGAGTATTTCTGTCTCACTATGTTCTAAAGGCACCTTAATACTATGGGGGTCATTCTGACTTTGGCGGGCGGCGGAGGCCGCCTGCCGAAGTACCGCCGTCAGAATACCGCTGCGCGGTCAAAAGACCGCCCTGGTAATTCTGAGTTTCCCGCTGGGCTGGCGGGCGACCGCCAGAAGGCCGCCCGCCAGCCCAGCGGGAAACCCCCTTCCATGAGGATGCCGGCACCGAATGGAGCCGGCGGAGGGGAAGGGGTGCGACGGGTGCAGTTGCACCCGTCGTGATTTTCAGTGTCTGCTTGGCAGACACTGAAAATCTTGGTGGGGCCCCACGACACCCGTTACCGCCAGCCAGGTTCTGGCGGTCAAAACCACCAGAACCAGGCTGGCGATAAGGGGGTCGGAATCCCCATGGCGGCGCTGCCTGCAGCGCCGCCATGGAGGATTCCCTAGGGCAGCGGGAAACCGGCGGGAAACCGCCGGTTTCCCGTTTCTGACCGCGGCTGTACCGCCGCGGTCAGAATGCCCATGGATGCACCGCCGGCCTGTTGGTGGTGCATCCGCGGTCCCCGGCCCTGGCGATAGTCAACCGCCAGGGTCGGAATGACCCCCTATATGTGGAGATGTCCTTGGTATTGAGGATGTCCTTCTCAGCTAGATAGGTAGCACCTATTCAATGCTGTAAGTTGTTTAAACTTGAACCTTAAAACGATTGATACCCGTATGGTGTCCTTATCGCTGAACATGCACATTTAACATGGCAAACATGCAACGGGTGGTAATTTCAGTAAACATGCAACCTCCCCTTACTGCTCTTTTGTTAGCTAATGGCCTTACAGCCCACGGGGTCCTGTTACCTTTGTAGTTGAGACTCATCCAACCTATAGAACAAAAACCTTTTATTGTTGGGTCAACTTTCCAGCAGTCGATGGAAACACTAATACATTTCATCATTATGCACCCGCTAACATACCTGCACAATACAGAGCATACACATATTCAGACATACCCCTATCCTTTCAAGACCACCATAACTGGCTTGATGACTCCCTACTCCACACAATACTTCATATTAGGTTAAGTCCTCTGAGTAATGATGGTCCTATTGGGCCTTATTGGGCACATGCACACCACATCGTGATGTAGGCATCTTGGCGGTAGCTGATGTTCGCTGCCTATACATTAAGCTTACAGCAATATATAGACTCTTAGTATAGTTTGCAATGCAAACATTAAATACTAACCCAGTACACGCTGCTCCTGTGCAACCCTATGTAGTCACATCAGGCATTAACCCTTCAACTGTACATTCAATTATGGGTAAAGTACCGCTAAACAGGAAGAAACTCAATTTTGGTTAGATCAAAAAATAAATGTACTGGAGGCAGTATTTCCCCATACGGGACCTCAAGATAAACATAGAATTCTCACTATGTGTTTGCTATTTGGGACGGTTCCTGCAGTAGATTACTGCAACACTAGGGGGAACGATATTTGCCAAGCTCTTTACTACCACACATAGTACACCAACACTTGACAATCTTCCAGAAGTGTCAAAACAAATTCACTATTAATGCAGGGCTGCCCCAGCCCTGGATTTGGGATGCAATTAATGGGCAATTTTGCCACTGTGCCTTCAATCATTTTAAGTAATCTTAAAGGGGAAGCAGTAGCACTAGCAGTGCGCATGTGGCTCTGGGATGTTCCTGTACAGGATCAAGAATGTGGGCTCCCAAAGATTATCGCCGAGACCTACTCTAGTATTTGGCGGGATAGTCTGGTCGCTAGGCCTAGCAAACCACAGTTACAGGGTAAATCCAATAAGGATTCTACCAAGCAAGCACCTGAGGGTACATGAAAACCCTTGGATAAGCAAAAACAGACTCCTAAAAAAGAAAGGGGAGAATCTCCACGTTTGGAGACCCCTCAAAACGGCTATAATCTTAGAAACAGAGATAATATAAAAACTCCTGATAGATATCAATATACCAATACACACTAATCTTGCTCCTTTCAGGTCTAACTGGAGAAATGCTGTGAGAGAGGTGGACGGTCAGAGAAGCAAACTCAGTATGTTAAACCAAGAAACGAGTCACAACACTCATCAGAAGTTTCTGTTAAGACAGAAGAGAAACTTTCCCAACAAAAACATCAATTAAAAAAGAAGAAGGTGGCAGTGATTTCTGTGCAAAATGTCACTCAGAACGGGAGCTTTAATGAAGAATGGGAGGTGGGCACTAGCCCTGCTAGACAGCATGGCACAGGACACAATAGTTCACCGGAATCTTTAAGAGCATCTGGAGGTGAAACCAACTAACAACTTTTTATAAGTTGAGACTGCAGACATATGCGTCTCCACACCCAACAGGGTTTATAAACCGGAAATATAATTATTTACATTGAGTGCACAATTGATGCTATCTTTGGGGCTCGTGTAACTACCATTTATGGTATTTTCTAGACTGAAAAAGATTGACCACCTGAATTTGTCCATAATCTCCCTTAATTGAACCATCCTACTCACCACTAGTTCCATTAAAGCTTGGGGAGGCATACGCTTTTAATTGGGTGTTGGCACAGGCCCCCACACTGTATTGCAACTGTGTAGATTTGGATGAAGATTATCCCTACCATATAATACCAATTAGGTCCCAACCACAACCCCAAGATCCAATCAAACATGAAGCTAAAGTCCCCATGAGGGAAATCCTCATGCAGTTAGAGTACCAGGATATAACTGAACCCTGTGTCTCACCAATGAACAACCTTTCTTCCCTGTAGCTAAAGCGAACTATTCATATAGAATAGTCTTAGATTACAGACATTTAAATAGTCATACACTCACATTTGTCATTCAAAGCACAGACAGTACAGCACTTATTAACAATATAGTGCACAAAAAATACAAAACGACCCTGGATATTTTCCACCAAAATATAGCACCTGAAAGTAGGTATTTGAAGTTTTAGCTCTTTAGGTTCTCAAAAAAAATTTGCAGACTGCCGCAGTGGTATAAAAACAGTCAAGGATTGTTTTCAGCTCAGGTTACATCAATTTTACACAACATTGACCCTGAGGCATTCTCCTACCTCGATGATATCTATCTTGTGGATGATGATCTCGTTTAACATATAAGATGTGTGAGCTGCATTATTGTTGGATGTGCCAAATTAGGCTAAAGATTTAATTTAAAAAAAATAGACTTCCTTAGTGTCCTATTTTTGGGATGTGAATTATCAGACAAAATCAAGAACCTAGTTCCCCACTTTCTAGAAAAGTGCGCACAATAGCAACCACCAAACACAATCAAAAAGCTCCAGTCATTGTTAGGCTTTTTAAAATTTGGCAGAACTTACATTTCAGATTATGCACAATGTATTAAACCATTGTATGACTTAATACTTCCAGACTTTTCAAGTAAATATTGGACAGTTGAACACATATGAGTTCTTGAAGCATTACAACAAAACATGCTTGCAACAAAACACTTACACACAAGGGACAAAAAACACATTTGGTCATCAGAATAATCGCTGGTGCCATTGGTTTCACCCATGGAACGTTCAATGAGAGTGATACAGTCCCTTTAGCATACAAATCACACCTGTATACCACAGATGAACAATGCTTTGCTCCCACAGAAAAAATTCTGACTGCTGTTCAGATGGTTATCATAAAAAAGAGACCTCTGGCCTAGGGTAAACACATTATTGTTGTATCTCCGGTCCCAGTCCTCGAGGCTGTCACAAAAGCTAGTGTTCATAATGCTAAAGCACTACATCTACATTGAATTCAATGGCTACATCTCTGACAGCCACAATGTTGATTATGTTTTTGACCCTAAATTACAAACTCAAAAATGTCTCCAATTTAAACTAGAATACCCAGTTCCAGCCAATATCTTGCCTATTGAACAATATCATACAATAATTTACACTGATGGTTCAGCCCAACCAACAATAGGTACTAAGCATCAGTACTCCACCCACTGTGTGGTTGTGAGTGGCTACATGAAAGATGGTGAATTCCATCCTCAACATACACGTAGACCTCAGTGGACTGCACTGCACAATTAGCAGAGCTCAAAGCTCTGTTGATGGCACTGGAACACACAGATCCAGGACAATTAACATTAATTGTCTGTGTTTCCTACTACTGTTTCAAGTCATTTGATGAATACTTGCATTACTGGCAACAGAACGGGTTCAGAGATTCCAAAGGCAACAACATTCATCACAAGATATTGTGGAGGAAAGTAGTGGATGAGAAAGAAACACTACCCAATGTCCATGTAGTTCATACACAAGGACATCAATATGTTAGAATGCACATTACAGGCAATACTTTGGCTGATGAAGTGGCCAAATCAGCAGTAGCTACGGCTTCTGTTGGTGCAATAACTTGTTCACGGACAAGGTTGGATGATGAAACATTGGCTTCTGTGAAAGCTTTGGCTGAAAGCAAGCCTATGCCAAAGGCATATCCTACTAAATATTCCTACCGCAAAAATAGCCTAAATACTACCCTAGTAACAATACCAGAGGTGGGTGATTGGGTGATCCCAACCAAGACCAAAGACCTGAGTTGATCAAAGCAGCATATGAGGGAGTTGCTTCTGCCCATGCTGGTGTGGAGGCTACTATTACACTATTGCAAGCATGTTATGGTGGCCAGGTCTATACAAACAGACTAACCAGTATGACATTTGCTGAGATATCTGTCAGCAAATGAAAAGTCCACCATCAAAAGCCCACCTCAGACACCCCTCCTAATTTCCAACAAACCTCTACAATGTGTGTTTCTGGACTATGGTGGTCTCTTGACACCTGATGGTGCATACAAATACATCTTAGTTGGCCCATGCTTTAGATTTCTATGGGTATAGCCACAACGCTCAGCTGACTCTTGAACTGTTATTAAAGATTTGCAAGTATTCATTGGCACATATACAGTTACGGCTTTCCACTCGGACCAGGGCCCTGCTTTTGCCTCAAGGGCATTCAGGGACACTATGGCTTTGTTAGGGGTCCAACTGTACTAACCGTCTCTGTATCATGCCAAGAGAAATAGTGTTGAGGTGAGGAGCAAAGAAACCAAGATTTAAAGCAATCCTTGACAGTGAGAGGCACAGGTTGCAGCTGTATGGAGTCCAGAGATCACTTAATAATCTGTTCAGAAGATCCCTGGGAGGGAATATCCCATTGAATGCCTGTTCAGAACACAAATTAATGTTCCAGGTCTTGATGGTTCTGGCACAGAGGTGGCAGATACACCTTTTGACATAAATGAACACATCACTGTCTTGCAAGACTTACAACAGTTCAGTGATGACAATGCATGTGCCAGCGCTGCCTCATGGGGAATAAGGGATGCACTAATAACACCTACCAGCTGGATTACAAATGTTGAGGATCTAGTATGTGAAAAGATTGCTGTGAAAAAGGAGTTTGGTCCTTATTGTGCAGAGGTTCTAGTCCAGGGAATAGAGGGTACCAGAACTGTTTTCTACCACTGCTGCCTGGATCTAAAGAAAACCGCTTTGGCTCCATCGACAATTTCAAGCTACACCATATGGCCGATCCTACACTGCAGAGCTAGAGGACTCCTGGGTAATCCCTGACTCCCTCTCACTACAGACCAGTACATTCCTTTACAAGTTTTGAGCAGCAGCGCTGGCACTTCCCTGAGCTTGAGGAGGGTAGAAGATGATATTTCAACAGTACCACTAGCTTCTTCTCCAACAAGAAACGTCCACAACAATGAACAATTGTTCTTAAATTCAACCCAAATGGATGGAATTGTTTATTATGAACCACCAAGGAAGACTTCTGGGAGCTCTCCTCTTCCACACACAGCTCCAGTTTCTTCACAAACTGCTTCTGGATATTTTGCCGACGTCAATGACTCTTTTGCCGACTCATCTGCCTCTTATGCAACAAAACTGTAAAGAGCATGTAAGCTGATAAATTGGCAGAAGAGTAGCTATTTCATTCATCCATGGAACTATCTGTGGCTCTTATTAACTGTACTTGCCTTTCTTCTATGGATTGGATTTGTCATTGTCTTTTTCCTATTAATAAATGGTCATCACCTTTCTGAATGCTCTGACGTTGACTGGTGGATGAGGTCCTAAAACCACATTTTTCCTCACATAAGGCCCGTTGTGATTTGTTCCTACTGAACATTTCAGATAAACCAATTCCTGATGGGATTGTTTGGAATAAAGTATCTTTTGTTATATGAGGCCTAAAGGAGGTTATTCAACTTCCATATGTATTTAAACTGTCAATGAATTATGTGATAAAACCTGGAGTTTTTTCCGATAATTGGGATGTAAAAACAGTTGATTCTATGTTATCTGAAGTAGAGTATTTTAATGTATTTGAAAGTGAAGATGTTTATCAATCAAAAGAAAATTATGGATATACGTTCTGTTACAATCCTTTGTTTCCTGGTTAGCTATAGAAGGCTATGAATATTGGCTTAAGTCGATTGACTTAAACAGTGCATGGGAACTAAACTTTGGCAAGTAAGGGGAAAGGAAGCTTTATTAAGAGCATGCCTAATAGCTGTACAAATTATGGCCCTCATTACAACCCTGGCAGTCGGTGATAAAGCGGCAGTAATACTGCCAACAGGCCGGTGGTAAAAAAAAATGGGATCACGACCACGGCGGAAACCGCCAGCACAGACATCCACTTTAACACTCCGACCGCCACGGCAGTTGCAACAAACACCGCAGCGGTAACCGCTAACAGACAGGCGGAAGACAATGTACCGCCCACCCTATCACAAACCACCTATCCGCCAGGTTTTCCGGGGTGGTACCAACGCCATCAAAAGCATGGCAGAAACAGTACGCAGAAGGGAAACCCCTCACCTTTTGACACTCAACGAAGAACTAGGATGCCATTGAGCCCGAAATACAGGTCCTGCCAATGCTGGTGTATCTGCTAATACACCAGGAATATCAAAGAAGGTGGTGGCGATGACCACAGTGAGTACTACACCTAGCACACAGGAGAGGGGGGGAGGAAAAAGAGAGTGACACATACACGCAACACGCAACACCCCCACCCCCACCCTCACCCACAATACCATACACAAAAACATGCATCAACATTACATTTACAACCCGTAACCCCCTGAAAGAATGTAAGGACAAAAGGAATTGAGTGCAAATAGTGATATTAAGAAATATGCAGATAAAGTTAATGATTGTAAACAACAGTATATACAAATATTTACAATATGTACAGAAGGCCGTACACTGTCCTTTGCAAATGTCCATGGGCCAGGGGGCAAAAAAACCAGGGGCGAAGCCAACACTTGACTCCTGCCTCAAAACGGAGAGAAGACTGCAGGGGCATCAGGTTGAAAACACACAGGCACCTCAGGGGGAAGGGGAGGGGTGGCACCTCAGCTTAAAGATGGTACTACGCCACTGCTCCTGGAGGGGGCAACATGCCCACAGCTTGCTCCTGGGGAGTGCAAAGCCACAGTCTCTTAAGTCTCTCAAGTGGGTGGTCTGCCCACTGCTTGGTCATGGGATTTGCAAAGCCACAGTCTCGCAAGCCTCTCAAGTGGATGCTCTGGCCACTGCTTGGTCCTGGGGAATGCAAAGCCATAGTCTCTCAAGTGGGTGAGATGTTCCACTGGTTCTGGAGGGGGCTTAGTGCCCAGTGTGCTTCATCCTGCCAAGGAAAGTGATAGTGGATGCATATCTCTACTGGTTCTGGAGGGGGTCTTGTGCCCAGTCTGCTTCATCCTGCCAAGGAAAGTGATAGTGGATGCATAGTTCCATAATTCTGGAGGGGACCTTGTGCCCAGTCTGCTTCATCCTGCCAAGGAAAGTGATAGTGGATGCATATCTCCACTGGTTCTGGAGGGGGCCTTGTGCCCAGTGATGCTGCACCTGGTGTGTGGCAGTTCCCATTCCCTCACCTGGGTGTCTGAGGCACGAGATGTGCAGGGAACAGGTTGCATGATACTCTATGGAGGCACAGCCACACTCCATCCTGCGGGGAGTTAGGCTGCAAACTGCTGGTAGTGCTGGTGCTGGTGCTTAAAGTGGTGGGTCGAGGGTCCAGGCCACCTCCTGCATTCCCGAACGGCTGCCCACTGGGGATGCTGCTGATGACAGATGTAGTGGCACCAGCTGGGCATGTGGCGGTGCAGATGGCGATGCAGGTGGCGGTGCTTGCGGTGGTGTCTGCGGAGGAGATGCTGCCAGTGCTGGCCGTGGTACAGGTGGTGGTAGTAGTGGAGGGAGACACCAGGCCATCTCCTTCAGCCTCAGATGGCTGCCCACTGGGGATGATGCTGCTGACAGTTGTTGTGGCAGCGGCGGTGCAGGTGGCGGTGCAGTGGGGCAGTCCAGGTGGCGGGGCAGATGGCGGTGCAGGTGGCGGTGTCTGCGGCGGTGCTTCCCTCAGTACAGGTTGATGGGCTGTCAGAACTGATGGTGGGCACCAGTCCCTCACCTGGATTCTCCAAGGCCTGAAGTGCCTTGTCTTGGGTTTTCTTGCCCTTCCCCATCTTGGCAGATGCTGCAGGGACCTTGGCACCAATGTTTGCAGTAGCTGCCTCACTAACAGACATCATCTTGAGATTGGGTTGGGGTGGGGCTGTTGTTGATGTAGCAGTGCTCCCACTTTCCTCCCCGGAGGCTGGAGTGAAAGCAGTCACACGTCTCACAAAAAAGGTTGCGGTTGACACGCCACTGGTCGAACGTTGCTTCTTCTCACTGGCCACTTTCTTGGGAGCAACTTTCTTTGGGGCCATATTAACTTGCTCTAATTGGCAGTGGCACTAAGATGCACAAGCAAAAGAGTTTGGTGCCTGTGGTCTGAAGTAACTGCAGGGCCTTCTCTTTAGCAGTACTGTGGGTGATGTGGTATCTCATCTCTTGTAAACCTAAAAACAACTAAACAAGAAAACATGTAGTTAATGAAATGTTGCATGCCATTGTTGCAATAGGTTGAAAATAGAACAGAGAAATGCAATCTTAGTGCGGTTGATTACTTATGTAATATACCTTGTATGTACTGTAAAGGCAAACCACACCACCACATCATAAAAAATGGCATTTCAAATCAGACAGTAAAACAGGCAGATCCAGTTCTTTGCTTTATTTACACCTGTTTTAGGAGACACCTGGGATAGTCAGAGAGAGGTGCATGGGTAAATGGAAAAATCTTTTAAATAAAATAACCTATGGTGGCAAGGTGGCCCAGGGGATATGCTTAGGTGGGTGGATGTAAGAAGGGAATAGATCAAAACAAAATGCAGAATTAAATATTAATAAAAATTAAAAATAAAAAGTTAAAATATGAAAATAAAAAAGTAAGATGAAAAAAACATTAAATATAACAATTGAAATAAAACAGATATTAAAAATTTAAAGTAAAAAAGTAAAAATACAATTAAAATATAAACATTAAATAAAAAAGTGAATTAAAAAATAAATAAAAATGGCATAACAATTAAATAACATTTGAAAATAAAAATGTAAAAAATCAATTAGAAATAAAATAAAAATATAAACTTCAAAAACAAATGATCAACAACTAACAATGTTTGTATGCCAGCCTATGTCAACTCAAAGACACTCTGGCTGCACAGTATATGCACAAAAAGGCTCCCAGCCAGCCACATAGTCAAACAACAACAACAAGGAGCAAGGAGGAAGCATGGAGAGCAAATGAAAATTTGCAAGCCTATGGCAATGGACACTTGTTGCATGGACAAAATAGCAGCTGGCCAGCCACATGGTTAAACAACAAGGAACAAGGAGGCATGAGAAACAAAGAACACATGCAAGCCTATGGCAAAGGGACACTGGCTGTATGCACAAAATGACTTTCAGCCACATGGTCAAACAACAACAAGGAGCAAGGACGCATGGCAAACAAAGAACACATGTAAGCCTATGGCAAAGGACACTGGCAGGATGGACAAAATGGCTGTCAGCAAGCCACATGGTCAAACAACAACAACAAGGAGCAAGCATGGAGAACAAAGAACATGTGCAAGCCTATGGCAAGGGACACAGGCTGCATGGCAAAATGGCTGCCAGACAGCCACATGTTCAAACAACAACAACAAGGAGCAAGGAGTTATGACAAACAAAGACCAAATGAAAGCCTATGGCAAAGGGACACTGGCTGCATACACAAAATGGCTCTCAGCCACATGGTTAAACAACAACAACAAGGAGCAAGGAGGAATGGAAAAGAAAGAAGAGATGAAAGCCTAGGCAAAGGAAACTGGCTGGATGGACAAAATGGCTGCCAGCCAGCCACATGGTCAAACAACAAGGAGCAAGGAGACATGGCAACGAGAGAACACATGCAAGCCTATGCAAAGTGACACTGGTTGCATGCACAAAACTGCTGCCAGTCACATGGTAAAACAGCAACAAGCAGCAAGGAGTCATGGCAAACAAAGAACACATGCAAGCATTGGTAAAGGACATTGGTTGGATGGACAAAATGGCTGCCAGCCAGCCACATGGTCAAACAACAACAAGGAGCAAGGAGGTAGCATGGGGAACGAAGGACATATGCAAGGTTATGGTATGGGACTCAGGCTGCATGGACAAACTGGCTGCCAGCCAGCCACATGGTCAAACAAAAACAAGGAGCAAGGAGGTATGGCAAACAAATAACACATTCAAGCCTTTGGCAAAGGGACACTGGCTGCATGCACAAAATGGCTGCCAGCCACATGGTCAAACAACACCAAGGGTCAAGGAGCAATGGCAAACAAAGAACACATGCAAGCCTATGGCAAAGGACACTGGCTGTATGGACAAAATGGTCAAACTACATCCTCCTGTGCCTTCAAATATTATTACCCCACAATGTATATAAACGTTTTGCAAAAAATGAAACACAAACAATAGCCAACATTTTAAATTTAAATGAATACAATGCCATCCTTGCCCTGAATGAAGTTTTAAAAACATATACCACTGAAATATTTATTTTATGCACTGATGACTACTAGTTCTGGCCAAGGATGACTAGCTTAATGGCCCTTTGAAAATCTGGGACACACGCTAAAATAATATTGCAAATGGAAACGTAGAAAAGATACTGAGCTGTGCAACAATTTTCCATCACAAAAGGTGAAACATCAATAAAATGCAAAAAATAATAACTAGGCCCGTACTAAAATTCCAGGCCACCAACCACCACTATACATTTTTGAATAAACACCCCTGGCACTGATAGAGCTTACCGCCATGGATTTCATGGGGGTTCCAACTGCAGGAAATCCACGGCGGTAGGCCAGGTCAAAATACCGCCAGCGGTATAGTGACAGCCGCCGGGCTGGAGACCCTGGTCTCCAGCCCGGCGGTCGCCTCCGCCCTGGCGGGCGGAATGGAGAACCAGCGGATGACCATGGCGTTAACCGCCATGGTCATAATACAAAAAAAAAGACCGCCAGCCTGTTGGCGGTCTTACCGCCGCTTCTCCGCCTTCTGCCAGGGTCATAATGACCCCCAAAGTCTTTAAATCCAAAAGTATATCCAGGAGACAAAGAGAATGATCCTCCCACCTCGAAATCCAAGTGAAAAGTGACTTGGGGATGGACAAAACACTAGGAGGAGCCTGTTGGACAGGAACAGGAAGCTGGAGTCTCTGACTCACTTCCTTCCTGTTTGGGGAAAAAAGGCTTCTCAATCTTAAAAACAAATTGAAGGGTCCATTGCAGAAGAACATCTAGTCAAACAAATTATTTTTGACTAGATTTAGTGGCTCTGGAGTAGAAATCTACACAAGCATCCTGTTTTGGCTGCTGGCAAGGCTAGAAGCAACCCAAGAAAACACCCAGGAGAATAGTCGCACTAGCGAGAGAGCACCAAAACCCAAACTAGCGAGCGTGAACTAACTCCATTCCGCATAGGAGAGTGGAATTTGGGAAAACCGCTGTACTTCATGTAGCACGGAGTGCCCGCTTTCCGCAACCACTGGCAGAGTAAATTTCTACATCCAGGGCTGATGTTGATATCGCCCGTGAAAATAGCCTCTGACCTGACCACAGTTCCCCAACTAGCCCAACTTATGTCCCAACTCTGGTCCCTTCCTCATACTAATTCCTGACTTATACCCCTATCCCAAGCACACTCACATCTTTACAGGTGCCCACTCCCACAGACACAACAGCACACCTACACACCATTCTCACAACTACCACACCCAAAACCACACCCACAAACACCAGAACCAACACCACACCCACCTGACCAACACTATACCTAGAACCACAACACCAACCATTACAGACACAAGCACCACCACTTCCACCACAACCACCAGCACAAGCAAAATCACCACAAAAGAACAACACACCCACAACCCACACCATGCCCAAAAGTACCAAAACCACAACATCCACTTCAACAGCACACTCATTCAAACACACTCACACAAACGCATACCTACATGCAAAACAACACCCATCAAACCCAAACACATCCACTCACTTAAACACCTGCTTAACCACACACATCCAAGCAGATAACAGAAACTCATGAAGCTTCAAAACATACAGACACACCCACCACAGTCGCACCAAACACATCAACAGCATACTCATCCAAACAAACACACTGACACAAAAGTACACACAACGCAAACAAACCCAAATGCACACACTCACCTGAGCACCAAACACCTTCTAAGAAACATACACCCAAACATACGCCACATACTCTAGACCCACATGCCCCTGCAAAACAGACAGACACACATATCACCCACGCCAGCTCTCTCTACCTCCAAAACTCAAGCCTCTCCCAATCATAAGATTTCCAGGTCTTGGCGGCCAGATGGGAGAAGGACCTTCCTCCGGCGGTGGTTCAGTAGATGCCGGGAATGGAGGCGAGGGCGAGGCTGTCGGAGCGAAGGTTGCGGGTGGGGGTGTGGAAGGTGAGTCTTTTGTTGAGGTAGGCTGGGCCTGTATTGTGGAGGGCCTTGTGTGCGAGGATGAGGAGTTTGAAGGTGATCCTCTTTGGTATTAGTAGCCAGTGCAAGTCTCTGAGGTGGGAGGTGATGTGGTAGCGGCGTGGGACGTCCAGAATGAGTTGGGCGGATGCGTTCTGGATTCTCTACAGCTTTGTTTGGAGTTTGGTTGTTGTTCCTGCATATAGGGCGTTTCCATAGTCCAGTCGGCTGCTGACCAGGGCGTGGGTGACAGTTTTCCTGGTTTCGACGGGAATCCACTTGAAGATTTTGGGAGCATGCGGAGGGTGTTGTAGCAAGAAGAGGAGATGGCATTGACCTGCTGAGTCATGCTGAGTGTGGAATCCAAGATGAATCCCAGGTTACGTGTGTGGGTGGTGGGAGGTGGTGCGGATCCTAGGGACGTGGGCCACCAGGAGTCGTTCCATGCTGAGGGCTTTGCTCCGAAGATGAGGATCTCTGTCTTGTCTGTGTTTAATTTGAGGCAGCTTGCTTCCATCCAGCTGGCTCCCACCCCTTCTATCCATACTTCTCCACCAGGGTTGACATCTTACCTGTCCCTGATCCCTGTGAAACGCAAAACCACCTCTCCCTAAAAGGATCCTTGAGGGGCCTGCTCTGTGCCTACTAGGTGCCCCTTTCTGAGGAGGTTACCCCTTGACAGAGTTTTTAGGGGGCAGGATCTGGGCCAAAAACCCACAAGTTGATACTGTGCATCACGTTTGTTTTCAATTATTGTTTCATTTATAATAAAGATCTGAGAGACGTATCTCATTTCTGAATAAAATTATTTATTTTCACAAAGTTTGTCTTTGCATTACTATTTCTTTAAAGGTCATTCATTGTTAACAATGTTAATTCTGAAAATGTGTGATACACGAAATTCCATTAATTTATGGCAGTAAACACATCTTTTTAACACATTAGTGGTAAACATATGTTATGTACATGATAATTTTGGTGGAAGCATTCATGATGATAATGGACACTTACACCAAAATGAAACATTTTTAAGTGTTATTACATGTTAATGCAGTTGTGTTTATTGTAAAATGATCAGTGTTAAAAATGAACACATATGTATTACACATGAAAAACATTGAAGTTCATTAAAATGTAATTAGATCAACTATGTCCTGACATTATTTAATCTTTAAAAGTCATTAATTATCAACAATATTAATTATGAAAATGTGTGATACATGAAATTACTTTAATTTATGATAGCACAATTATATTTTTTAATGATATATTTGTACAATGCATACATTAGTGATACACATTTGTTATGTGCATGGTAATGTTGGTGCAAGCATTCATCATGATAACGGAGACTTACAACTAAATTGAACATTTTAAATGTTTTTGCATCTTAATGCAGTTGTATCATTTTTATCAGTGATAAAAATGAACGCATATGCTTCACACATGGAGTCCATTATAATATAATGATACATAGAAAATGCACTAAACAAGTGGAAATGTAACATTAATACATATAAAAGATGTTTTAATTTTAAAAGTAACATTGATTTCACATATCTTGTGAATAAACATTTTGCCTTGTCTAGTGCAATTTCTACATTTTATTAAATCTATGTTGTTAAAAAGGTGTAATACATATGTATCTAATTTGATGTTATAGGAAAAATGATTAAACACACACATGTGGACCCATTTTGACATTTGGGATTAATGTGACTTTTTGTGTAGGTGTCCATTAGCATGAAGGCAGCTTGCACCAAATTTATGAATGTAACTAAAATATGCAGGTGTGTTTCTTAAAATTTCTTAAGCGTTACACATTGTAATACTATTGCATGTAAGTTTAACTTAAAAATGTACAAGCACAGAGCTAATGTAAGCAGACAATTCAGATGGTGACAGGTAAAAAAAAATTACCTGCAATTCTAGTGCCGATGGGGAAGATTTGCGTCATGCTCAAATAGCAGCAGTAAAGGAAGGACTTGGAGAAATAAGGTTCATGTCGGAAAGGGAAGTGGGAAAAGAGGAAAAGGTAAATGTTGAGCTAATATCCCTTCCAATTCACCAACTTAGGGGTGGACGTCTCACCCCACAGTTAGGTCATCATGAAGGCACACCGTGATTGGCCTGGCAGAAAAACTGGTTGTGGCCCTGCTGACAGCCGCTTTTGCCTATGGCACCGTCGATACAGGTTTAAAATTCTGGAGGTGACAGCAGGTCGCCAAAGGATTTTCATCTAAGGGCCCACCAGCATCTAAATAAAGTGGACAGACAGCCTAGTCAGGGGACAGATTATCTGACAGAAAAGCAACAGCTGGATTAACTCCGCCAAGATCTAAAAAAAGGCCCAAATTCTTAGACTGTCCCTCCAGAAAATAAGGGTTTGTATCCCAGTTTTTCAATAACTATGGGCCTGATTACGATCTTGGTGGATGAGATTTTCCATCACATACAAGGCGGATATCCCATCCGCCATGTTACAAATTCCATAGTATAGAATAAAACTTATAATTCCATGGACGGGATATACGTCACATTTGTGACTGAGTATCCCATCTGCCAAGGTTGTAATCAGGCCCTATTTCTGTAGTTAGCTACAAAGAGTTCAGATGTTCGACATATGTAATGAAAGATGATTTTTATTTTTCTTAAATGCCATTTTTTGCTTTCCAATTTGTTTAAAAACTACTTATTTTTATGTATTATACGATCAAAGCTTAAAAAAAGTATTTCTCTCTCCCCTCTTTACATTCTAGTGTGTGTATAATCTAGCAGTAAATCTGCACTCACGTTTGGCATCACATTGACTTGTATTTTGTGTTGAGTATCACAATTATATATTTATTCAACTCTGTAAAGATTCACTTGTGGACTAATGGTTAATGTCTTAGGCCCTCACTCAAAAATGATAAAATTTAAGTCCCTGTTTTTCATTTATGTTGTGACTGGTCAATTAGAAATCATTAAAATGAACAACTTATGCAGTAAAAGATGGTTTTACTCTTTCTAATGGCCAAAAACTTTTTCTTTTCACTTTGTCTAAAAATACTTTTTTAAAGTATATCATGCCCTAAAGCTTAAACTATCTCTTTCTCTCTACCCCTCTTCCTATCCCATTCTGTAAATAATGCAGCTTTCAATCTACCTCACCTATGCTACCACATTCCTTTGTATTTCAAGTCATATGCCATGTTTTGATCCAGCAGAATAAGGAGTCACTGGTGGCCTAATGCCTGAGATGTGAGACTTTCACTTTGAAGGTTAATGGTTTGATTTCCCATGTATATAGTCAAGTACAGAATATTTGAGCAACTTATACAGTAAATGATTTCAATCTTTTTAAATGTGAAAAATGTTTTTCGTTTCTATTTATCTATAAATATCGCTTTTAAATATATCATGCCCCCAAAGTAAAAAAAACAAAAAATCTTTCACTCACCTCCACCTTCCAACACCTTCTATAAATGATGTAGCTTTTGTCATGAAGCTGACACCTGTTGCAGAGTCTTTGGCTGTGGCTTGGTCCAGTATATCAGGTTTCAAAATCTTAGTCTGCCAAAGACTGCCAAAACTCTTAGAAGGTGCCTCCCAGGAAAGACCCTGAAAGGAGGTAAGAAACCTTAGAAAGGACCCAGAAGGAAGGTCTTGAAAACTGGCCAAAGTTGACCAGAAATCAATACAGAAGTTACCAATGGAGAAGAGATCCTTCCAGGAGAATTCAAAGCAGGAACCGGGAAAGGACTGGAGAAGCAGGATAACCCAGAAGGAAGGAATAGAGGAACAGAACTGACAAAACCCCAGGAAAGAACTTTTAATAAGGAGTGCTAGAAAAAAGTAATTCAGTCAGATGCTGCAGAACAAGACAACAGGTGTTTTATAGGCTAAGAGAACAGGAAATACCTGCGTCCATACTGGATTGGGAAAGAGGAAGACTTCAGTACCATGAGGGCCATCTTTAATTGAATAAAGCATTAGTCCTTCGAAAGCCTCTCAGGGCTTTCTTGGAGAGAGAAAGGATTGAAAGTTTCGAGGTGGTGAAGGTGTCTCCTGAGAGAGATCTCCAGACAGAGGAAAATTACCATAAGGAACAACATCAGCAGGATGGTTGTCTGAATGTAATTTTTGATTGAGAGTTCAATGGCCGGTGGGCACTCTCACAAACCTTTCAGCTCTACAGGAACCTGCATCCTGCCCACCTGGGATAGCCTTGGGTTCTTACATAGGGCTGGACTCAGGCAGAAGTGCAAGAGCTCTCTATTAATGCTGACCTATGGTGCAAGAATTGACTAGTATGTTTAGGTTGCATCTCATAACTATCTTTTGATGCAGTACAGTAAATAGTAAGTTTTATCTAATAGTTAATGTCTTACACTCTCACTCTAAAGATTAAGGATGTGAGTTTTCATTTCTCAATGGTTGTGTGATTAGTCAATTGCATATTGTTCAGATGAGCAACCTATACATGAAAGGTGATTTCATTCTTTTTAATTGACAAACTTTTCCTTTGTCAAAAATACCTCTTTTCGGAATATCTTGCCCCAAGGCTTAAAAAATTTTTTTCCCTCTAGCTCTCCTTCCATCCTAAACTGTAATTTTATTAGTGATGCAGCTGTTCGTGTATTCTAATCTATGGCATTTCGTGGAGTTGTAATGTTTGGTTGAATAGTTTAAATATGTTTGGTTCAAGCACAATAAAGAGTTCCTTTTGGCCTATAATGTGTCTGGTCACTTACAAAGAGATCAAATATTAAACATATATTGTGAAAGATGATTGTATTCTTTTTAATTCCCCTAATGTGTTTCATTTCACTTAAAATGAATGATGCCTCAATGGTCATGTGTCTAATCAATTAAAAAGAATTAAAATGTGCAACATATATAGTGAGAGAGGATTTCATTCTTTATAACTGGCAATATATTATTTATTTTCAATTTGTCTAAAAATAAATCTTGTGAGTAGATTATGCTCTGATGCTTAAAACACTTTTCTTTCTCTCCCCAACAACTTCCATCCCATTCTGTACACAACATAGCTTTAGGTTTACACTCACTGATGGTACTACCCTGACTAGTATTTTAGAATCTAATGCCATAGGCATATTTTGAGCTATCTCAGTAAAGAGACACATATTTTACAGTGGAGAATGTTTTAGATTCTCACTCTGAAGTTAGAATAATTGAGTTAGTTGCTGCAATAGAAATGTATCTCTTCAACTACAAAGAGTTCAAATGTTGAACACCTAAAGTGAAAGATTATTGCATTCTTTTTAATTGGCTATTTTTCTTTTGAACCTTTCTAAAAACTGCCGCTTTTTAGGTGTACCATTTCCCCAATGTTTAAAATAAATTTACCCCTCCTTTTATCTAATTCCGATGTAGCTGGCAATGTGCACTTACCTATGGCACCACACAGTCTTGTGTTTTTGGGTTGAATGGCATTGATATGTTTTGATCAAGATCAATAAATACTCCCTTGTAGCCTAAGGGGTTTCTGATTTATCAGAGGTTATGTAGATGGACAAATACAAAGGGGAATATTTATACTTGGTTTGCACTGAATTAACGTCATTTGTTCTTTTACGCTACTACGTCTAGCGCCAAAGTTATTGAGTTAACGTCATTTTCTGGATGTGGAAACCTACCCCGCGTCAATGAGATGCAAGGTAGGCATTCCATGCAGAAACCGACGGTATGGCCCTGCATATTTATCCCCGTGCTAAAATCATTCATGGTGGATGGAGGCCTTAAATAATGTTAGCGCCATTATTTAATGCCTGGGTATGGGCAAGCGTTAGGTGAGCCTATTTCCATAGTCAGAGACCATGGAAAGAGCCCACTGGTGCCCCAAGGACACCCCCACCCACACCAGGAAGACACCTAAGGGTGGTGGGGCCCACATCCCAGGTAAGTAGAGGTAAGAAGAGGTGAGAATATAGGGAGCCTAACTTGGGCACCCCTACATGGTTCTGTGCCCAATGGCCATTGGGGTGGTGGGCATGACTCCCATATTACTAAGACAGGAGTCATGTCCATGGGGTTATAACGTCAGAAAATGACGCTAGTCTAGTTAGAGGCATTGTTTATGCCTCTGCCCATACTAGCGTAATCCTTTGACGCTAATCCACCTGTTCCCCTTCCCGGCTAGTGTCATTTTTCACCTTATATTAAAACACCTCTTTTAAGTATATTACAGCCTCACAACCACAGCTGGCTCCAGCCACCATTGTCAAGGGAGTGGGTCAATGAGTTATGTTTAGTGAGTGCCCTGGTGCCTACCTGAGGCACCCACAAGCTCGTTTAGGTTGGGGGCTGTTGGCGACCCCCAGGACACCTGCGACCCCTGCTATTGCTCTTGGCAGGAGCCAGGCATATTTTTAATGTAGGTAGGTACCTCGGTACCTACCTGGGGTGGTTATAATGCTGACAATGTTGGGGTTATGGGGGTGGCCAAAGACTCACACAATCGCTGCAGGTCCACAAGGTAGCACCATACTGGGTGCTGGTGGGTACTGGCACCTTTGCTTTGCTCCTGCCCGGGCAGAAGCAACATTTTTTTACAGCTCTCTCCATGTGGGTGCAAAGTTCTCTTCTCTGTCTGGGAGAGTGTAAGAAGAGTATCTCCACAATCTCCTGGGCAAGGAACCACAGTGTCCTGGGGGTAGGCTTTCAGGGACACTGTAAAGTATCAGACCCTGGGGTATGTGATCCCCAGAGCCTAAAGAGGCTGGGGGTGTCATGCAGACCTGTCCCCTTTATTTTTTTAAAAAAGTATATGGTTTCACCCCAGGACCTGCTCCACCCTGAGGTCATTAAGTGAAAAAAACTAAAGCGGACACCATTTTGTCTTTTTTTTTTTACCAGAATCCATAGGGAGAACCATAGAAGTGCAGTATTGTTTTTTTTTCTTATGGCCCCAGTAGGGTCTCTCTCGTCCCCACCACAACTCCTAGGAGGCAGGTTATTCGTACCCTGACCCAATATGTTCTTTTTTTAAAACATTTTCAGGACAAGGGACTAGGTCTACATATACAAATATATTTTAACCTTAACTCCTCCAAAACTACTGAACAGATGTACACCAAATCTCAAAAAGCAAGCTTTCAGAACCAAGAGCTAGCTTCCTGCCAAATTGATGTATTCTGTTCAGCCATTATAGCTGTAGCAAGTTCCAAAATTCCTTACAACAATTGCATGGAGAAATTGTGCTTTGGGACCCCTTCTTTTTTGTAGACCCCGCTTGATGGACCACAAATCTGCATCACACATAGATAGAGGAATATGTCTCTCAGGATTGTTTTTGTGCACAAAAAATCCTACATGCAACATCAGTAACCTTGCACAATGGTGCAAGGGTACCTGTCTTAGTGCTAGGTGCCCAAAAGAGGGCCAGCACAGAAGAAAATGCAGGAATGTACGGTATTGCCTTAAATATGGCACATTCTTGCCATTTCCTAGTCACACAGTGTAGCACAGCAAGGTGAATTGCTAAGCTGCACTGCGTAACTTTTTCATAATTGGCCCCAAAGTATCAAGTTGAGATATAATTCAAATTTGAACAAATATTTTATTCTTCTTATTGTGCAGAAATTCTTAGAATTCCAAGGTATCACAATCCAACAAATAGTTTCATTAACAGCCAATGCATTTTGCCCCTAATTAAAACATGTAGGCCCTCATTATGACCCTGGCGGTGAGTGGTAAAGTGGCAGTAATACCACCAACAGGCTGACAGTCAGTACAGACAAATTATGACAATGGCAGTGATAACTCCCATAGACAGCCAAAGTACCACACCAACCGCCACGGCAGAAACAACACTCACCACAGGGGCAGCCAGCAACAGCCAGGCGGGAGACAAAGTACCACCCACCATCTTAAGACACACAATTCCGCCACCTTTTCTGAGGCGGTACCACAACAATAGCCTGACGGAAACAGAGCTCAGAAGTGAAAGGACTCACCATTGGAGACAAAGGCAAGAACCACGCCGCCACAGAACCCGAACTGCATGTTTTCCTGATGATCTTCTACGTCATGCTCCACCTAGAACACCAACGCCAACAAAAACGGTGACGGAGATTACAGCCGCTTAGCACACAATGGAGGATTGGAGAAAAACGAAAGTGACACACACACTCAGGACACACACCTGACACACACACCATACACACAACCAGCTGCACACAAAAAACAATGGCACACGACAAACAGCATAATAAAACACAGACCACAATGCTGGAGTACCGACAATGTATTAGCATAGCAAAACCACCACATGAACCAAATATATCCAAATGTCCATAAAGGGTCAATGCCCAGTCCAAGGTCATGTGGGCACAGAAGGTCACAGGGCACAGTCCAAGGCCCAACCTGTATCCTGACACATCCGGCGAGAACACTGCAGGGACATCATTTTGCAAGTGGGAAGGCACCTCAGGGGGATGGGGGCACCTCAGCTGAATACAGAAACTTCCCCACTGGTTCTGGATGGGGATCCATGCCCATTGCTTTGTCCTGGGGAGTGCAAGGCCACAGTCTCTGAAGTGGGTGACTTGCCCACTGGTTCTGGATGGGGCAACATGCCCATTGCTTTGCCCTGGGGAGTGCAAGGCCACAGTCTCTGAAGTGGGTGACTTGCCCACTGGTTCTGGATGGGGCTCCATGCCCATTGCTTTGTCCTGGGGAGTGCAAGGCCCACAGTCTCTGAAGTGGGTGACTTGCCCACTGGTTCTGGAGGGGGCAACATGCCCATTGCTTTGCCCTGCAGAGTGCAAGACCCCAGTCTCTGAAGTGGGTGACTCCCCCAATGGTTCTGCAGGGGGCAGCCCTCACAGCAGCCCCTGGAGTGTGGCCTACATGGCGTCTGCTAGCAATGATGGCTACACTGTGGTGGTGGTTAGAGCAGCCTCCTGGGCAGCCCCTGCACTATCCGATGGATGCACTGTGGTAGTGGTTGGAGGAGCCTCCTGGGCAGCCTCTGCACTGTCTGATGGCTGCATTGTGAAAGTGGTTGTAAGGGTCTCTTGGCCAGCCCCTTCACTGTCCGATGGCTGTACTGCGGTGGTGGTTGGAGGAGCCTCCTGTGCATCCCCAGCACTCACTGATGGCTACACTTCCACAGCTGGTGGTGGTGGCGGTGTTAGCCTGACAGCTTCCACTGGTGTAGAGTGCCTCGTCTCCTCCTGTCCATATAGGCCCCTTCCTATTCTTCACAGGTGGTGCAGGCCCCTTCACACTCTTCCCTGGTGGTGTAAGACTCTTCACACTCTTCCCTGGTGGCACAGGACACTTCACACTCTTCCCTGGTGGTGTAAGCCCCTAATCCTTCTTCTCTGGTGGTGCCGGCTCCTTCCCCTTCTGTGATGGAGGTTTGGTATCCTTACCACCATGAGTAGGTGGTGCTACCACTGTACTCATGGACTGTTTGGCTGAGGTGCTAGGCTGTGTCATTGGTACCCTGCCCATATGTGCAGGACGTGGTGGAGCTGTAGGTCAAATTGGGAAAGGAAAATCCTTTTAGGGATGGTGGGGCGGTAAGAGGTTTGAGAAGTAATGGGAGTGGAGGATGAGGGAGTGGTTGTTGGAGGTGTATGTCTGCTGGTGATATGGGTAGCTGTTGTGTTTGTGAATGCTTGCCTTTATGTCCCTTAGGAGGGGGGGGCGACACGTTGGGAGAGGACACAGGGGACGCCTGCATGGTTGTTGTGGAGGTGTCTGCTAGTAAGGTGTGTGTTCTGCTTGGTGTGGTGATGCTGATAGTGGATGTAGATGTAATGCATGCAGGTGTGAGTGTGGATGCGACTGTGAGGGAGTTGGAAGAGGAGGGGGAGGCAGTGGAGGCAGTGGGTGTTGTCGTGTCTGAAACTAAATTATGTTTGTGTGAGTGCCTGTGGGATGAAGTGTGATACTTGTGTTTGCCTGTGCCACTCCTGTGTGTTGCCTTGTCTGAATGCCCTTCTGTATGTGTGCTTCGGATGGGTTGGGGTCGAGGGGATGGACTGGGAAGTGGTAGTTGGAGGGGGGATGGTAGAAACAGGGACAATGGCTGCCATCATAGAGGAGGCCAGAGCCTGAATCTATCTCTTTTGGGCCACCAATCTACTGTGAATGCCCTCCAGGAATGCATTGCATTGTTGCATCTGGGATGCCAGCCCCTGGATGGCATTCACAATGGTTGACTGCCCTACAGAGATGGATCTCAGGAGGTCAATAGCCTCCTCACTCAGGGCAGCAGGGTTCACTGGGGCAGGGCCTGATTTGCCTGGTGCGAAATAGATGCCCACCCTCCTAGGTCAGCGGGCAACTCTGTGAGGGGCTACTCGGAGGGCGATGCTGGTAAGGGGGTGGTGGCTGTCCCAGCAGCTGGAGTGGTCACAGAGGTGTCCGCCACCACCAGGTAGCTCCCATTGGAGGAGGTATCTGAGTCAGTATAATCTCCTCCTGTCTCCGCTGTGGTGCTCGCCTCGCCCTCGGTCCCACTGGTTCCCTCGGCGTCAGTGGATTCTGCCTCCAGGGTCATGTGGGATGCAGCTCCCTCTATCACCGGTGCTCCTCTGCCTCCGCCAGATGATGCTTATGCACACAGGGACAGGACATGGACAGGATGACAGAACAAAAAAAGGGCGGAGAGAGAAAAAGGAAACACTGGGTCAATTGCTGCACCATCACCACCATTGGCATACACAGCACCCTCACACACAGGGAACAGACCAAAGCAATATGCATTGCACTACCAGTGATATGGCTTGTCACCAAGGCATGATGAGGAGCACACACTGCCCACTGCAGCACACCTGGGACCCACGATGCCCTGCCTGAAAGGGAGGAACAACACTGCAATGTCTGGCTTGGCCTTAGGGGCACCCATTAACACACAACCATCACCCGGGTACCACCCTTTCCAACCAAAATATGTAATGATACCCACTGTACTCACCCCCTTGTGCCTGCTGTGATTCCCTCAAGCGCCCATCCAGCTCAGGGAACGCCACTGCCAGTATGAGGGCCATCAGGAGGATCAGGGTCCGATGGACTCCCCTTCCTCTTTAGGAGGCAATCCCCAGCTGGGCCTCTGCAGTCTTCCCTGCCCAGCATCTCAGGTCCTCCCACCGTTTCCGACCGTGGGGGCTCCGCCTGCCATAGACCCCAAGGGTCCGCACCTCCTTGGCGATGGCACGCCATATTCCCTTCTTTTGATAGGCGCTGACCTGCAGAGGCAATAAAGACAGGAGAACACCATGAAACTAACAGTGCAGGCTGTCACACACATGGCCAACCATACCCTTTTCTATCACCATTGGGACACACATTGCCCAGAGCAGAACATGTACACCACCCACAGATAATCCCCCCTTACACAATGCCTTCACACACATATGCATGCATCCATGCCACATGCATCATGCCCACAGTGTACTCACCTATTGGTTTGAAGGCCCATACAGCAGTCTGTACTGAGGTAGGACCCCATCCACCAGTCTCGAGACCTCCTCCGAAGTGAATGCTGGGGCCCTTTCCCTGGTCACACGGGCCATGGTAGGTTCCAGACACAGGTCACAGCAGCACATGCAGTATAGGTCTCCTCCTGGAGAAGGTCAGGAAACAAGTGAGGAATGATTCAGAAAATGGCAGTCACGTCCATGGCGGTATACACCGTCAACGTGCATCCCCATTGGCCTCTGTACTCCATAGTGCCCAATATAATCCAATGAGAAATTGCACTGTGGTTCACGACCGCCTACTACTTCCACACCCAATGTTGGAGGAATTACCTCACTTCAACCTGTCCCTCCAAACAGGAAAAGCGGTCGCCATTTCAAGGGAGGGTGAACAGGCCTATCGATAATTGCTGAGTCACAGGATAAATAGACACATACTTAGAAATTTACACTGTCCCAATACATAATTGCATGATATGTACTGCTGTTGTGCTTTAGTTGTTCAACTTGTGACTACCTACTCACTCTTGGGTCCCTTAAATACCTACCGCTGTGGATAAACAGGAGATGGAGACATACCCCCGTGTACAGACCCCTGGTGAACTTAGCTACAATGGAGGACAGGCACATTATACTCACCTTTAACCTGAACAGGGCCACAATCATAGAGCTGTGTGCCCAGTTGGAGCCAGAGCTGATCTCATCTATCCGTCATCGACTGGGATCGCTGCACTGGTGCAAGTGTTATCAGTTTTCCATTTCCTGGTAACTGGTTCTTTTCAAGTGACAGTAAGCTTGGCAGCAGGAATGTCACAGCCAGTGTTCTTAATCGTGCTGGCAAGAGTGTTGTCTGCCTTGATAAAACACATGTTCAGCTACATAGCTATCCCCAGGGTGGGAGATCTGGCCACTGTGAAGGCCGGATTCTATGCAATGGGAGACATCCCCAATATTATTGGGGCGATTTACGGGACACATATTGCATTTATCCCCCCCGCCAGAATGAACTGGTGTACATGAATCATAAAAGATTCCACTCCATTAATGTGCAGATGGTGTGCCTGGCGGACCAGTACATCTCCCACGGTAATGCTAAATATCCTGGGTCAGTGCATGATGCCTTTCTCCTGAGGAATAGCAGCATCCCAAATGTGATGGGCCAACTGCAGAAGCACAGGGTGTGGATTATATGAGAGCCTTGGTCCCCAACCTTTGTTTGCTAGTGTATGCCTCTGATGTTAACCTCATAGGATAGTGTGTGGCTAAATGTTGTCCATCAATACCTGCAGGTGACTCTGGCTACCCAAACCTATCGTGGCTGCTGACCCCTGTGAAGAATGCCAGGACAAGAGCGAACCCGAAAGATCATTGAGAGCACCTTCGGCCTCCTGAAGGCCAGGTTCAGGTGCCTTCATCTGACAGGAGGATCCCTGTGCTACTCACCAGAGCAGGTCTGCCAGATAGTAGTGGCATGTTGCATGTTGCACAACCTGGCCCTCAGACGACATGTAACTTTTCTGCAGGAGGAGGAGACTGGAGATGCCCTTGTGGCAGCAGTGGACTCTGAGGTCAGTGAGGATGAGGGGGCAGAGGACGAGGATGTGGACACAGAACATCAGTTATCCATCAGTACTTCCAATGACACACAGGTGAGACAGTGCTACTTCACATTTCAATGACTATTGTATTCTGTGTGGCTGTGGCATGATGGCATTACCCACTTTTCACCTCTACTTACTGTCACCTATGGATTACCATTTTACAGATGTTGGAGATATGACAACAATGATGGGATCATTACAGCCAGCTACAGGTTATTATTTCTATGCTCTCACAATGTACAGTTCATTTGCAATGGATGTAGCTGTTTCCATCAATACAAATTTACAATACATTAAATACTACTAGTCGAGTTTTGGCCAAGGGTGTTTATTTTAGTGCTAAGAAATTGAGGAGAATGGAATGGGGTGATGATGGAGGAAAGTCCAGGGTATTGTTCCAGTCTGTTTGTAGCACGGGTTCAGTGTCCAAGGGTACATAGGAAAGGGAGCAATAGCAGTTCAAGGTGGACAAGGTGACTGAATGGGACACAAGGGGGACAATCAGGAGAGTCTAATTTCCTGGTGGTGGTTTTGGCAAGTGTCTCTGACTTCTGTCTGGGTCGCAGGGAATGTTTGCGGGGTGGTTCACCTTCTGCAGGGGAAGGGATGCTGGTGGCTTGTGGATCATGTGGCGGGGCCTCCTGCCCACTAGTGTCAGCTGAAGTAGAGGGCTGTTCAGTTGACTGGCTATTTGCAGGGGTCCGCTGGTGTGAGACTACCTCCCTCATGATGTTGGCCATGTCTACCAGAACCCCTACTATGGAGATCAGGGTGTTGTTAATGGCCTGCAAGTCCTCACTGATCCCCTGATACTGTCCTTCCTGCAGCCGCCTGTTCTCCTGCACGTTGCCAAGGATCTGGCCCATCATGTCCGGGGAATGTTGGTAGGCTCCCAGGATCTCGGAGAGTGCCTCCTGGAGAGTTGGTTCCTTGGTCCTTTCCTCCCCCGGCACACAGCAATCCTCCCAGTGTCCCTTTTGGCCTGTGCCCCTGTCCCCTGAATGCTGTGCCCACTGCCATTGACCCCAGGACCCTGATTGTCTTGGGTCGAGGTGTGGCCTGGGGTCCCTATACAGGTGGGAACACTGCTGATTGACGTATCCTGGGGATAGAGGTTTGGATACGCTGGGTGGGTGCTGTGGTGTTGTTTACTGATGGAGAGGCTCTGTGGTGGTCTTTGATTGTGCTTTGGTGACCGGCTGTCCAGTTGTCCCCGATGGGCCAGGTAGGTCTTCCAGATCCTGAAGTCCAGAGTTACTGTCATCACCGGGGGCCTCTTCTGTTGGGGGACTGGATAGTTGTGGCACCTCCTCTCCTTTGACATTGGCTGGGGTACCTGTGGGGGTGTAAGTGATGTATTATGCTTCATGTGTGACATATTGTACATCCCTGGCTTCCCCTCTATTGTTGGTGTTGCCCTGCCAGCTTTTGCATGTGCATGGTGATGTATTGTGGGTATGTTAGTTTCCCTATGCTGTGCATGCTTTAGTGATGGGTGTCCATGCAGGGCTGGGAGGGGTGTCCATGCATTGGTATGGCATGCATGGCTTGGCATTCGGGTTAGTGAGATGTGTAGGTACAGTTTGTGGGTTGGAGTGGAGTGATGGGAGTGAGGGTGTGGGTGTGAGACAGCATGCAGGTATGGGGGTGATGAGTAGCAAATGTTGGCTTACCAATGTCCGGTTCCCCCATGGTGCAGCATTGCCAAGACTTGCTCCTCCCATGCTGTGAGCTGTGGGAGACGAGGGGGAGATCCACCGCCAGTTCTCTGTATGGCGAGCTGGTGCCTTGCTGCTATGGAACGTACCTTCCCCCATAGGTTGTTCCACCTCTTCCTGATTCATCTCTTGTTCCTGGGTGCTGTCCCACGGTCATCACCCCGTCCATGATTCTCCACCATAGCTCCATCTTCCTTGCTATGGATATTTGCTGTACCTCTGCTCCAAAGGGCTGCGGCTCTACCATGACAATTTCCTCCACCATGACCCTTAACTCCTCCTTAGTGAAATGGAGGTGCCTTTGTGGTGCCATGGGTGTTGTGTGATGTGTGTTGGTGAGGTGTGTTGGGGTGTGTGATGTGGAGTGTGTGAGGGGTACATGGGTGTAAGTGGTGTGTGTGTCTAGTTGTGTCTATGCTCTTCTTCTCAATCTCCTTGTGGCAATTGGTGTTCATAAGGGGTTGTGGGTAATGTGGGTGGGTGTTTTATAGTGGTGTGGGTGTGATGGGTGTATGGGTCAGGTGTGTTTTTGGTATTGGCCAATGTGGTGTTGTTTTTGAATGTGGGTGTCCATTCTGAGCACAGTGGTATGTACCACCAATGGTTTACCACCAGTGAATGTCCGCTGTGGTGATTTGTGGGTCATAATGTTATAGACGTTGTTTTGTTGGTGTAACGGTATGGGTTTTGGGACCGCCACTTTATCACTGACCTTTGGTCTGGCAGATTTGTGTATATAGCTGTATTCTGTCAGATTGGTGTGTGTGTGTCATAATATGGTGAAAAGATATCTGCCATCGCAGCAGTCTGTTGGCAGCCGTCAGCATGGTAGTAAGCTGGATTTACCGCCAATGTCATAATGAGGGCCATAGTCAGGTAACCACATAATATACTGGGGCTTCTTCTGAACGACCTGGTTTATTGAATGAAAATTATTGTTGAGTTATTCTGGATACCTGTCAGTTGTTGACAGAGTGGGGTTCTTTGGCAGATGATGCACTAATGATTGCACCAGTATCGGATGCTAGTGTCTGTGCCAGTATTTGGACTCTAGGTATGGACATTGAGAGTGGGGTTTAGGAGCATTAGTTGCCATTGTAAATTATTTGGTGTTTCAAACCCAGTTTGACTCCTTGTTGGATTAGGTAGGCCTAGGTGGCATAGAACTTCACTTGAAGGTAGATTTAAGATATATGAATCATGCACTAAAAGCACTACAGATTTTCCAGTAAACCCTCCCTACCTATCTATGAATGCTTACTAATATTATAAGGCCAATCCCAGGTCAGCATTAGTCATTGCAGAGTCCCTTCTGTGTCAGGCTACATGTGTATAATTACCAGAATGCATACAACAATAGAATCACACGTGCCATTCACACACACCTGTGCACATGTACCCTGCCCAACACCTCTTACCTAGTTGCACTGCAGCAGCCTAATCCTAAAAAGTGGACACTAGTGATTAATACACTCAGTCTAATTACAATGATATTACTGTGAGTGAGACTCATCCACAGTAAAGGTAAAAAAACGGGGTAGTCATAAGTAAAATATTTGTGTGTACTAAATGTGCAAGAACTATTTGCAACACATGACACCAACAGCAGCAACTAAGGCAAAATATCTAGTCAGTTGTTCCCCACCACAGAGATCTGACGCTGATTTTCCTACACCAAGACCACTCACTTAACTTAATCGGCTGGACATCTCACCCCACAGGGAAATGTGACTACACAAGGAACCATATTGGGTCTATGTGAGATGCTTTCAGGACACTAATGGCCTGATTTAAGGAAAGTAGCATTGCACCCAGTGCAGTGCCACTTTCCTTGTGCCCCCTGCGGTGAACTTGTAATAGAGCCAGCAGTGTTCTGGCTGCACTGGCGGTCATGTGGCGGTATGAGTTTGGCGGGTGGCCACTGCTGCCCACCAAACTCATAATGAGGGCCAAAGTGCTTGTGCTTCTCATATCAACACAGATTTGGGATACTCCTAATTGTCATATTTTAAATTACATATAAAGCTTACGTATAAGTCTCTAGTATGTGGTACAAAGTGTATGCAGGCCTGTGAGTTCAATTTTAGAAGTGGACTGCAGTATCCATTGTGCCATCCACTACAGTGAAACACAATTGCATGCTTACCTTCTGTAGTCTAACTGTACAGGTATAAACTGCTATTTCACCCTGTAATAATAAACCCTTTAGGAAAGTCTAAACTTTCCTTTTAAATATGCATGAATTATCCATGGGATTTAAAAGTTTGATGTTGTACATGCCATTTCAATGAAAACACCAAATAAACTATTATCTCTGTAGCAAGGCTCGCTGATCCACAGAAAAACTCTGGGATGTAATATAAAAAACGAATGCTGTATTTCAGGAATTGGATTCAAACAACTGTGTTTAATAGTTCTTAAAATGCATTTCAGTGCTAAAGTTGCATTTTTAATACATATTTTGTAAGAGGTATTTCTAAAATGTTACCTTTTCACTGCCTAAAACCTACTGGATGCCCATTTGCATTTGTTCTCCCATTGCTGGCAGCCTGCAATTACCATCTGAATATATGTCAATCGGTGTGAAATGATGCCCAGTAGCAAATACTAGGCTGACCTGAAAGAGCAGAGATTACCACTCTTAACCTGACAGAAAAGGCAGAGTTGGAGCTGAGCATCGTTTTCGACATTAAAGTGTCAAATCCTGCTTGAATGTCACATCCTTCATAATAGTTCTGATGGGGTATTTCAGATGACACTTGGAGCACATTACAAAGAGACCTCTTCTTGACACAGGCAAATATTTGCTGTCACTTGGGCAGTGCCATTCGCCAGTCCCCCCAACCAGGTAGACTACAATCACAGTGGACCTCTTCTTGACCTTGGTGTCAAATCTTGCTGGTGTGTTAAGTCCTGCTTGACACGTCTGTTGGGGTTTTAAATAACAAGAGGGAGACAGTTCAAAGGGTAAAGACAGGATGTTAAACAACAATTATTGTGTATTTACTGTCTGGCTGCTGGTAAATTCAACTCTTTTGTTCCCGATGTTTGTTTCTGAGTTTCTTGGGAATACAGGGAGTTAAACAAACTGGATTTTGGTGTTAGGTGTGGAAGGATACTGTGATTACCAGCCCTCAGAGCCTAGGGCCACTGTGGTCAAGCACTTTCACCATCTTGAAGATGCCCAATATGGGTAAAGTTAACACCAAGAACCATTACCCCATTGGTTAGGACATCTTCACACTAGCTTGTGCCAGGCATAGATGTGCCATCTCCAGTCACCAAATGAGTAACCCTCCTGGACATGTGGAGGATCAGAAGAGGACTGAACCTCCTGCTCAAGATCTGAGAATAGCCTGGAAAATTGGACATTTTCTTCTCCGTGTGCCTGAGACAAAGACGTGGAATCAAAAGGTAATAAGTCTGGCCTATTATTAAAGCTATAGGGACACAAGCTGCAAGAGGCCTCTTGCTGCAACCTTCCAGCCACAAAGTGGCAAATAGACAGGGCTGAACCCTCCTATTGGTCTCTGCCTGTCACCCTGTGAGTCTCTAAGTGCCTCCTTTGAGATCTTTAGAATTGTACTCCTGTTGTGGATTGGGACTTAAAGGAACAAGGTTCTGATTTATATGCTACTGGAGAGAGTACTTTGTTGCAACCTTTAAGGCAGATTTAAAAGCTGGGAGCCCTCTGGTATAACCACAGTAGAAAAAACTCTCCTGTGGTTAGATCCCTTTGATGGCCTGACAGAGTAAGGGCCATCAGAGGTTGACCTGTATGCCTGTCCACCTAATTTAGATGGGCATACATATAGGGCGTTTTTTTCTGCCCATCACCTCCAGGAAAACCATGATGGTAAGGGCCAGAAAAAAACTTTCTTTTTTTATTTTCAGAAACAAAATCCTGTTTTCATATTTTGTTTTTGAAAATAAAAAAAAGTTTGATATGTGGCTCCGTAGTGTTTGACGGTGATGTACGACAAAGTTGTAATGCCTTGATAGGAACCGCCTTGACAGTGGTTCCTGTCAATGCATTCAATTTCATCTGGCTCAATGGACATTGATAAACACTCAGTACCTCTGCCAGGGCAACCAAATAAAGTACTGTAGCTCCCTGGTAGAGGAGGACCCATTTGCCAATACATAAATTGTGCTTCAAGTCAGAAGATAAATCTTTCATCAGGGACATTATTGGTGTATCCGACCTGTGTTCCATCAAGGTCAGCGTCATATTGCACATAGATCCCAGTCTACAGCAACCATTGACTATCATTGGTCCTTTATGCTTCCATGCAATATTCTTACTTACCATTTAAAAAAATCATATCCCCATTTCCCCTTATTGGATTTTTGTCATTTTGGGCTAGATTACAAAGATTGGTAATAGTGATTACCAAATAGCAGTTTTTGTGTATTGCTGTTTGCTAATCACTTTTACCAATGTGCAAAAGAGATATGTGGCCCATTAATAATTTGCAGTGAGTCACAAATATACCTACCTCAGGAATACTGAGTTACGTCACTATCTGTGACCCACAAAGATTTGCTGCCATCACAGAATGGTGACCATGTCTATGAAATGAACAGAGAAAATGCAGCAGGCTCAAAGACAACACACCAACCCCTATAAGTACCCTGTTAACCACAATAAAAAGAATAATTATTTATGGTATCTGCAGTGTGCAACTCCACCAACGCCCCTGCTTCAGAAAGGAGCCTGAAGGGCAAAAGAAAACCCTAAAGGTACAAAACATACAGAATGGTGACCTTGTCTATGATTGATTTTAAATAAGGCACTATTTTATTATATGAAGCCCATTTGCCTTGAAGAAAAAAAGACTGCATTTAAAGGTAACAAATGAAACGTTTTCATTTTTATTTTTTAAGAGAAGGCTGTGGTTTGTAGGACCTCTGCTTCTTTTAAAATATATTTATTCAACTATTTTAAGTTAAACCTATCTGCACTGTGCCATGCAGGAGGTTGAGCTCAGGTTGATATAGTGACTTCTGATGTTAACTCTGAAAAGGATTGTGATTATTACTTGAGGTAGGTGCTTCCCCTATCAGCTAGTACCCCAATTTCTTACATGTTATGTTCCTTAATGTATTTTTTATATTACAGGATTTACTTTTTGATTTTGATACCCTTGGTAAGGATTTGGAGTAGGTTTTACAATGCTCAAAGTGGGAAAATGAAGTGTGATGCAGAACAGTTTATTTTAATTGTTTCTTAAAGTGGTCTGAGATTATAATGTTTATTGTCTCATTTGAGGACTATTCATTAAATGTTTGCTTTAATGAATGGCCTGCTTAATCTTGTGGAAAGAATATCTGGACCCTTATTTACCACAGGGGTCCTACTGGACTCCTGCTGTACCACAAATTCCCAAAACTCTTGAATCCCATTCCCTGACAGAGCTTTTTGTCCCATTAGCCAACGTGGTGCCACAGAACCTGGGGCAGCACTGTAACATCTCATAATCTGATTAGCAAGACACAACTGCACAAGAAAAGGATACAGCAGCCATTACAAAAATTGGGTACTGAGTCCCTGTGTCCGAAAATGTTTTTCAAAAAAGCCAGGGTAGGTGCTCCTAGATCCCCAAGAAACTTTTATATGAAACCTAGTAGGACACCCCAGTATATAAAATAATTGAACTTTTGGGTGATGTTCACCATGCATCTCACCACAGCACTCCCATGAAGTATTTCAGTATTCTCTTGATATCTATATCCTAAGCATCCATCCCAAGGTACTGGAGATTTTGCATGGCACCAAGGTAACATGGGTGGAAACTTGCGACCTGGGTACATCAAAAGTATTGTGGTACCTGGAAAAAAAAAAAAAAAAAGTGAAAGGGAGAATCCAAAGTGAGATGGGTGCCAACAGCCTTCAGCTATTTATAGTTTGATTGGTTCCATGTGGTGTTTGACAGCAGCACTTGTACAAAGGTGGGGCCCTGCCACCATCCCCTGCAGGAGCCCTTATTTTATTTCCAAAAATTGCTTATCTCATCAACATGTTTTTGCCTTATGTCCTCATTACCAAGCAATGTAGAAAATAAATCCTCATTCAAATCACCATTACTGCGCCATAGAAGTGAAACATACTTATACATAGATAATGAGGTAGTGCATTTTGGCAGCATCCAGCCGGAGGAGGGGCAGGACAAGGAGGCCCCTTTAAATTTGAACCCTCACGCTCCCGCCCGCAGGTAGCACGTTCTGGCAGCATCCAGCAGGAGGAGGGGCAGGCCAAGGAGGCCCCTTTAAATTTGAACTCTTGCACTCCCGCTTTGCGGGTAGCGCATTTTGGCAGCATCCAGCAGGAGGAGGGGCAGGTCAAGGAGGCCCCTTTAAATTTGAGCTTTCCGGCTCCCGCTTTGCGGGCAGTGCGTTTTGGCAGCATCCAGCAGGAGGAGGGGCAGGCCAAGGAGGCCCCTTTAAATTTTAACTCTCGCGGGACACGCGTGGGCGGCACCCGGGCAAAGCCCGGGCCAAGGGCGGGCCCGTCCTTCGCCCTTCATCGCCAGGAAGAGGCAGGGCAGGGCCCCCCGACATCTTCATCACACACTTGATCCTGGTAAGTATAAGCGTGTGGTTGCCAGGAGGTATTTTTCTTTAATTTTGTAATTTGGAAAAGATGCTTTTATTCCCACTGCTGTTTGCATGCAAAACAAACTAAGAGTAGGATAGTAGGATTCTGTCTGCTGTTGGTGGGGGTGGGACTAAACCCCCATAAACTTGACATTGTGCTCACGCTACAAGTGACGGATTTTGTCTGTGTTGTTGGGAGGGCTAAGCCCCTATAAATCTGACTTTGCGCTCCTGCTACACAGGAAGCATCGGATCCTGTCTGAGGCTGCTGGAGGTGGGTCCTAGCCGTCATAAACCTGTCATCGTACCCCCTTGGCTTTCTCCTCGTGCTATCCATAATTTTGAGGAATTTTATTAACTTGTTCAGGATGGGGAAAAGGAAAGCCAGCGGTAATTCTATTGGGCGGGGAGGAGCGAAGAAAATACCTCGACATGCCGCTGAAAACTGTACACTGACTCAAATCTATGACCTAATAGAGGAAGTAGAGAGCTTGTTAGCTACTAAACCTTCCGAGTCTTCCAATATAGGGACCAATGTCTCAACTAAAGTCATAAAAACCTTTTTTTCCCCTGTAAACAGCGAGCTGTTACCAGTGCTACCAAGAGGGTCTCATTTAGAGCTTACTATATTAGAAACCTCGGCCAATTTAATAGAGAGCCCAAAACTGAGCGTCTTAAACCAGCAGGGTTGAGTATCTCCCATTATTAACTGTTCTAATCGTTCTTTTACCTCTTGTCTCCCTGGCTACCTCTAGTATAGAGAGAAATGTATCAAGGAAAGTTGAGGAGCCATTAATACGTTTTGACAATGGAGGGAGAACTCCCTGTTGAGGCACAGTTAGTACAAATAAGAGTTGAAATGTTTAGCCTAAGAGAGTATTTTACATCCTTTAGTCACATGATATGCGAGAAGTTGGACGGCATAACTGCCGTATTCGGGGACATAAGGAAATCCTCTTTTAAACCTGAGTTTAACTCTCTACCCATGCAAATTCAACAAACTGAAATGTTTATGGCTGGAACACAGAGGGGAAAGATGGCTGGATTGGTAACTCAAGACTGCCAAAGGGAAGAATGTTTATCCCCTGAAGTGGTTGATTTAAATAAATGTGACACTAATCTGATAAGAGGGGCAAACCACGAGATGTGCAGGAGTAAGCCTTTAGTTAACAGTAACAAAGACCCCCCACAAAGTATTTTATCAAGCCAGACTAAGCATAGCCAATATGACGTATATATGATGAACATTCCTAAGTTAAATCCTGGATGAAAGGAACAAGGGGATTCACTTTAAAACAAAGTAATCCACTGGATAAGGGGTGTAAAGAAATGTAGGTCTGTCATAAGGGATGATATAGTAACTGTCCAGAGATATTCAAGCAATAGCTTAGAAACAGGCCATATAGGGCTGAAATTGAACAGCCAGAGCTTAGGAAAGGGTCTTCTAGCACTTGATCAAAGATCGAGACCTGGTACTTCATCCCAAGTGACTCTTACCCAAACGATCCCCCAATCAACGGCTAATTTGCTTTTTAGAGGGAGCTTTAACAATCAAATGCTTCCCAGTATATATATTCTGAGAGGGGGTTGTAGGAGCAGCCCAATTTTAATTGTTGATTGACGCAAAGCCCTCGCAGTGGAAGTAGGGAGAGATGACATACTCAGTAAAAAGGCTATCGACCCTTGTACCTTAAGCAACCTGTCATTGGGTATCGTGGGAGTAGAGGCAGGAATATATTGCAATGCTCAAGTAGCAGGGAGGGATTGTGGAGCTACACCCTCTTCAAGTAAGATTAAAGAGAGGCTGCAAAATATCGGGGACGGAAATGATCCACTAATTACATTTTTATCTTGGAATGTGGCAGGCGTGTTACCAAAAACAACCAACCCAGAGTGGTGCAGTTTTATAGATCAACATCATAATATCTCATTGCAGGAGACATGGGCCCCTTCTGTGACCTATAGAGCAGGTTATTGGACCTTCCAGAAGGTTGCGCTCCCATTGCCATCTGGTAGGGCACCTGGGGGTTTGATAACTTGGCTAAAGCACGATCTGTTTCCAAAGGCAAAGGAGCTGTTTACTCCCACCAGGGATATACTAGCTGTGGAGGTCGAATTTAGCAACCTAAGAGGGCCTGTTCGTATAGTAATTGTAAATATATACATCAGACCTGGCCTACAAAGGACCCAGATTGCTCTGCTAAACTTACTTGCAGATCTTTTGAACCAATTACCAGGGGGGCAGGGCTTCATCATTGCAGGAGACCATAATATGCAACTGAGCTGTAAGGCTGACTCCCAGCAAAAATGAATACAGTTTGTAGATCTATGGGATAGATCAGGGCCAGTTCAGGTTGTAACAAAGAAAATAGGGACAGCATTAGATTCATTAGAGGATTTGATAAAAGTAAAGGGGCTACAAATAGTAAATTGGAACACGAAGTCAGATACCCCGGTGATGCCTACATACAGAAAAGATCTATATTCTAGACGCCTAGACTATGTCCTAGTAGACGATACACTTTGGAATTCTCTTATTGACATGGTTGTTCTTCCACGAGATGATAGTGACCATCAAGCTCTTTGTATATCCTTTTCAACCTTCACATTTAATTGTAACACATTGACTAAGTGGGTGAAGGGTAATGCCTTAACCGTGACAAACTATTATAAAAATGTTAGATGGGAATTGGTGAAAGAAGATGTAAACTTCCAGATATCAATCTATAAAGCAGTTATATTGGCGCTTCTCTCCTTGAAGTACATTGATTCTGTACCTGTTGACCTGATTAATTTGCATAGTATCTTGGTCAATCGGTTAAGACCATATTTCCAGGTAGTAAGGAGGCAGGTAGAGGCTGGGGATAAACCACTACAAAATGAAATTGATGCTTTTCTAATTTTTGTACCATGAGGGGCCTTGAAATAAATCCAACAAAGACAAAGTTTATGGCCTGCAATCCGCATAAGTCATTTAGGGGGAAAATGTCTACAGCAGGACAACTGGTAGCGAGAGTTAGTCAGTTTGACTATCTGGGGATCAGACTAGCAGACGACCAACAGCGGTCGGTGCAGATCGGGAAGAGTTTGTCTGTCCTTTGGCAGAGGTCAGTAGCAATAAGGAGGAAAATTGCCAACATCTCGGAAGGGGAAATTTCACCTGCTATTACAGTATATAAAGCAGCAGTAGTGGCTGCTTCAACTTATGGTGCTGAGCTGTGGGGGTATTGTAATTCCAGAAGTCTGACAATGATAGAAAACCGCTTTATTCGTAACTTCTTGCGGCTGCCGATGAGTACCCCTCTTATACCCATTAAATTTGACTTAGCTTTAAACGAGATCCACAATGAAATTGCCCTAAGACCTCTTATGTACTGGGTCCGCCTTTGGACTTCCGAACACCTGTCCACCTACGAAACAGCAACAGCTGAGCTTCTAATGGATGGTGATGTATTAAAAATTCCTTGGTTTAAATATATTAGAGACATGAGTAAATTCCTCAAAATTGAGGTTTTATGGAGAGATCCTTGTACTTTGACCAAGGAAGCAAAAGCATGTTTTAGGAAGTGCTACTGGGAGACTATTTTAGTGCAAATTTGGTCCAAAAAAACACAAGGCAACAGGACATTACAGTTTTTAGATCATAAATGTAGTCCTAGGTTTGAGGCCTATATGGATAATATAACCCCCCCACACACACACACACACACTAAAACCCTTTTTATCAAATTTAGGTTAGGGATTTTACCACTCAAGACATTCACTGTGAGGTGGAGCAAGGAGGATCACAATCTGAGTTTTTGCCATTTTTGTCACGAGCAACCAGAGTCACTTGTTCACTTTATGTTCTTTTGTCCCAGATATTTGACATCTAGGAAGAAGTGGATTATTCCTTTATGCAGATCAATGGGGATAAGGAAATGAAATACATCCTTACGCATTCCGGCAAGTGATACAAGTGACAAGGTAGTTTTTGCAGTAGCAAGGTACTTACAAACTGCTTGGGCTATAAGAACTAGAGAACTGGTATAACTGTGTGTTTTAACAATTTATTTTAAATTAAAATTACTCTTGGCTGAAGTAGACTATTGAGTGGAACCAAGATGCAATGGTTTACAGGGTTCTAAAACGTGTTGTCTGTCTTGTATCGTTTTTATAATTGTGTGTTTTTAATAACTTATTATGAAGGAATTTGTAGGGCTTTTAATGTATTATGTGGCACTTCTTGTTTTATCCTTCAATTGTTTATTGTATGATTATGGTATGTGTTACAGGATACTTTTATGGCTTAGCCAAAATAAAGTTATTATTGATTGATTGATTGCTAATTAATATTAAAACATACTCAACTGTGAATGTAAAAAAGTTATACCATGGTCAATGATACATATGGAAGTATACGAAAAAGTAATGGATTGAATGCTTGAATTAGTCTCACCTACTTGTAATTACTCAGGCCACATTCCAATCCATCGTTATTTTGCACACCATGCTACCTCCGTTTAGACCCAGCCACTTGCAAATCAGTCTCAACCTGTATATCTATATGTGTTTTTACTCACCTTAAATATACTTACCATATGTGGTAAAAGCATGTATGGTAAAGGCATCTGTGTGGTAAAGGCATGTGCAGTAAAGACTGCGTTGAAAAGGCATGTGCAGTAAAGGCATGTGTTGTAATGTCATACAGCCATTACAACCTTTACAGAAACACCCTTAAATAGACTTGACTTTCACCACAAGATTCTTTTTAATTCAACAACATCATGAGACTTCTGCTCTGCCTGTAATTCAGGTCCCTGTGGAACTCTCATCACACTGTCTGTGCCAAAATATCCCAGAATCTGACTTTTTTAATGGTGTGTTCACACCATGTGTTGTTACCATACAATATTTATCTTTACATTACATCTGTTTGCTCGGGGTGCCCAAGTGCACACTTTTCTTTTTCACAGGATGGATGGTATGGTCCACCTATTTTTGTTTTGACGCAAACAAGATCATGCGCAGCATAAATTGAGCTTCATAAAAAAAAATTGCTACTTTATTTTCTTTTTCATTTACAATTACAAGCCTTGCACATATTGCATTCATTGAAACTCTTAGGCCCATATTTAAGAAAAATGGCGCACAACTGCGCAAACGCAGTTGTGCATCTTTTTTTTAATGCTGGCTAATGTAATTCCTTAAAGTCATCCATGTGTCATTAAGACGTTAGCCGGTGGGGAAAGGGGTTAGGGGAAATGGCGCTAGTGGATCAGAAATTATGTTAGAGTGTTTAGCTGCACAATTTCTGGCACTAATGAGCCTAGCGTCATTTTTTGACGCACAAGCAGCCAAAAAATGACTCCTATTTAGGTATAGACAGGAGCCATTACCACTACCCCAATGCCCACCACAGGGGACCAGTGTCTCATGGGCAAGCCCTACATACCCAGTGCCAGGCACAGTGCCCCATGTAAGGGGCCCCCAATGACACACCACACATATACACTAACACTACCAGGGATGGGCTCCCTCCTCTTGTAGTGTCTCTGTGGTGTGGGTGGTAGTGTTGCTGGAGCTTGAGGTGGGCATCTTTGTGATCATTCCATGGGGTTTCCATATGGAAATGGGCCTACCTGCACTTTAATGCCTGGTCTGACCAGGCATTAAATAATGGTGCTTAGCGCCATTATTAAGGCACGCCTCCTGCATGTCGTTTCTGCGCAGGGAGTTAAATAAAGCGCTGGGGGGGCTAGCGTTATTTTTAGGGCAGGAACGCCTATCATGCATCTCATTGACGCAAGGTGTGTTCGCGCATCCTAAAAATGACTCTAACTGCAATATTTTGACGCTAGACGAGTCTAGCATCAATTTATAAATAGAGAGTAAAGTTAGTGCAGCTTTAGCACCCCAATAAATGGCGCTAAGGTGACGCTAAGCTTACATAAATATGGGCCTTAATCGTTTGTTCATCCCGATTTATAGTTCGTAGAAATTGGCTTCTAACCACTTTATCCTCAAATAAACTTCTCTTTTTTTGTAATTCTAGGCATAAGACACTGTTTAATAAACATTAACCGTATAATCGCATTATCTTTCTTTTGTGTGCCCCGATGTATAAAAGCAGACCCATGATCTCATTCAAGTCTTTGCTATCTATGGTCAGATCTGTTTTTATTGTTTTCATGTTGATCATTATTCCCTTTATAACCATACTATCATGCCTTGACTGCTGCCTAATTCTAACTACAGATTTCTTAAGAAATCATTTTTGGGACTCTTGTTTACGGAATCTAGACACAATTACCTCCTTCTCCATCTCACAGCTTTTCTCACTGTTTTAGTCTTGTTTTGCTCTTAGGAGCTCCTTGCAAGGGATGCTCCAATTGAGCTTGTTGGGGAGGCTGCCAGATGCCTGAAGTATACCATTGCCTGCCATTTGTTTGCAATTGAGTTGTGAGTAACTTACTTTCACTTAGTGATCCTTATGCCTAAATATTCTATCGTTGTGTTACTCAGTGTATTTAAAAAATGCATATTGAAATCATTATGGTTCAAGCAATCCACTTATTTAACAGATAAAGAATTAGGTCAATTCCATATATTAAGCATGTGTTGCTAAATTGCAGCCAGGCAATCACATGTGCCATGTTTTCATCACTGTTATGCTACTAGGCCTCCTTGCCCTTGGGATAGCTTGACATAAATCTTCATGTCTAAAAATATTGTTATTAAAACAGATCTCCATAAAATGGGCTAACATCTCTGTGTGTAGATAAGAGAATATTGGTCACGGCCAGACAAATTACCTTAATGGCACTATAACATCTATAGGATTCATGCAGGTACAGAGTGCAGTGACTTTCAAAGTAATTAGCATGAAAACGTCTTTCTCGCTTAACATCCTCAAGCTTCAAGAATATAATCAATACGACCTGTTATGCAAGACAATATGATTGACCCAATCAAACGCAGGAAATATTTACAATAGCATGATCTGTTCTACGAATGATTATCATTTGGGGAAACGATTGGTCTTCTTGTGTGTGTTTTTTATACTTTTATGTATCTTTGGTAGCAAATACAATGCTCAGTGGTTTGGATGTTTACTTTTTAGAAATAAGTTTTCTTCTATTTCAATAAATCTCCTATCTTAAAAAATTAGAGATCCCAGTATGGTTTAAAAATATTTGAATGTTCCTGTTTGTTAATCTACTAGGAGCATTTTCCATCTACTAGCTGTCCATTCATTGTTTACTCATAAAGCTATGTCAGCATGATGCTGATGGAACAGGTATACAAATTGTTATTTTACATTTGTAAACACTCTTGCAACCATAAACCTTTTCTTGCCATAAATCAAACCCATTAGGAATCAACAATGTTTTACTGACTCTTAAAATTGATTTGTGAAGGGAAGCCAATTTGATATTTAGATCTACCTAGTGAAGATTAATTACATAGGTCGAATTGAAACTCAATATAATTTGGAAAGATTGTGAACCAATCTATGAGTACATATGTCAGTTTTGTATTGACACAAATTACAGCCAGTGTTTGTTACGAGTGACATTATACATCTGGCCATACATTTTTGAACCAAGGGCCACAATGCAGGCCATGCACCACCTGTCAGCTTCTTCTGCATCTCACTTGGGGAAGTGGGATGTGCAGCACAGCAGCCAGCCATCCCAATGGCCTTACTTTTAGGTGGCCAGCCCACTGGTGTAGTAGCTTGAGGTCTTCTCCTTGGGGCCCGACTGGGGATAGCATTGGCATCTCCTCCTTTCTCTCTGAACTTTCTAGAATCCTCTTGGGAGGTTTACTGGGATTTGGAGAAGCCAGGACCATGTCGACTACCTCTCTATTGTTTTTCTATAGGATTTCACAAACTATTATGGCATCACCAATTGGTGAGGTAATTCTTTGTTTTAAGTGTATGAAAGAGGTGAGATTCCTTTTCCTTATTGCATCACAATACTACTTCTCTCCTTCTGGTGTTTTTCCTCACTCCTGCGTACTCCTGAAATCCAGTCTTCTTCTGTCCAGTGGTACTAGTTGTGTTCTTCACTGCCTTCTCCCTTGGTGCTTCTTCTGGGAGGCACTACTGTCCTCATTAGGATCTTGGCGGTAAATACCACCTACCGCCACAGACTGTTGCCGCTGCTACCAGCCATCTGCCGGACTATGACCACAGCCAGATTTCTGCCAGAAGGATGGCGGATATCTGGCTGTGACCATGTCGGCAGATGGTGGTAAGGTGGCACTGCTTCCAGTAGCAGCACCACCCCAGTAGACCGTCATCGGCCGTATTATGAGAATAATACAGCTAGCTGTGTTCTGCTGGTGGACACTGCTGCTGGCAGCAGCGTCCCATACCGTCTCCTGCCGGAGGACCCCCTGACTGCAGGTAAGTTGGGTGCTCCGACAGGGGAAGGGGGTGTTGTGTGTGTGTGTGTGGGTGTGTGTGTGTATGTCTGTGCATGTGTGTATGTGGGTGTGTGTTTCATGTTGTGTGTGTGCATGTATGGATGTGTGAGTGCATGTATATTGAGTTGTGTGAATGCATGTCTGCGTGTATGTATGTGTGTGAGGATATGTGTGTGAATGGATGTATGTATGCGTGGATAAATGTTGGAATGGGTGTGTGTATGTGTGTGTGTGTGAAGGGAGGGGCATGTACGAAGGGGGGTCTGGAGAGGAAGGGGCGCGGGGGAATCCTGGGGAGGGGGAGGAGCGGGAAAGACCCCTATCAGTGACAGGGAAGTGCCACAAAAACCATGGCAAGTGACAGCTGCTGGGCTGGAGAGTGAAGTCTCCAGCCCGGCGGTCGTTACTGCCGTGGCTGTCAGTGAGGTACATTGGGGGTTTGGATTTAGCCAAACCGTCAATGTCATAATATGGAGAAAAGTACCGCCAGCCTGTTGGCAGTACTTTCCTCGATAATAACGCCAACCGCCGGGGTCATCATGACCACCTATATGCTTAAGAGCTCTAAAGTGTCAGAATCATGGCCACTATAAGGGACCACAATTACCACTGGCAGGCCCTCCTGCTGTCTAAAGGCAATGGTAAACCATTTTCAACCTGAGAGGCTTTACATTAATTCCCTCTATAGTCTGAGGGTTTTATGACTAAATTATTGTCTTCTCTCAAAGATTTTTATGCATTCCATTGACACCGGGTAAGGTTTTCTCTACCACCTATATTGTATTCCCCATCTCAGTTTCTGGCAGTCCTCCACCATATTTTGGAAAGTGCCTATTGCATTGTATGGGAGTATGGCGATGTAAGTACAGTTTGGTCTTGGGTCACTTGTAATGCTTTTATGCATGGAAATCCTATATCCATTGAGGCACCAGTATTCAACCCTGGAATCAGATTGTATAGTATCTCCACAATCTGATTGTGTGAACTGGCTCCTGCATTTCAAATCTTTTCCCCCATCTATTTATGTAGCTTGATCAGTATTACTTTAAGCCAGAGATTTATTCAATTATTGTGGGCATGAATATAGTCCGAATTCATTGAGGAACAAAATAAAAATCCTATTCCTAGCAGTTCAACTTCTAAATCATTGACTTGTCTACCAGAGACAACTGTTTGTGTCATCTAAATCAGCTCTGGTTGAGTTTTTGATGGTTTTACTCCGCTTCAACTAAGTCCTTGTCCTGATCTTACTTTCTTTTTGAAGACTCATGTTCTGTGCTTCCGCTACATATATTTCTATTATGTTTTGGAGGCCACTACTTGATTTTTGTTTCATGCAGCAATGCCTCAATATGTGGAACTTTGCTGGTTTCACTTTGTTGTGTCAGTTTTGCTCCCTTCAGCTACATCACTTTTTTAAAAAGTATCAGACACTTCATCTGGTAGAATCTGTTCTTGCATCAGTTGATTTTTCTTCTGTGTTTTTCCTGTTTTTTATAACATCATATTTCATCACACGTGTTATGATCCTGCCAGAATCATAGACTTCAGTTTCCATCAAACATTTGCTTTGTTTTATTTTGTAAACTATTTATCTCCTCTTCAAGTTTCTCCTGTGTCTTATTTATTGATGTTTAAAAATTCTCAAGCAGTACTTGTTGTTCATAATAGTGTCATTCATTAACCAATCCATCAATACCCTTTCAGAAAATTCTCTTTCTCCATCCGTATGTATTTTAGAGGTATTGGACCATTCTTTTTTGAACAGGTACACAGTTTTCATCCCATGTCTCTAACATCCTTCATCAGTGTTTTCATTAGATGGAATGGTGAAAATCATCAAACTTCCCAGCACTTGCATCAGCCCTGCATGAACACAGCACTAGAGAAATGTAGCTTTTCCCCTTTTTGTGGCTTATGCCTCAAGACCTTTTCCAGTTTATCTTATTGTATTGTTAAATTTAGAACAACATTGGAATGTATTATGTATTGATCTAAACTCCTAGCTTTATGTGAAGCCTCAGTAAATAATTATAATGCTCCATGCTGCATTATTGCACTGGGTTCTGTCACCATCTTGAATTACTCAAGTACTCCTCATACATTATGATAACTCCTACAAGTTTCCTCATGTAACTGCAGTCTGGGAAGATGCCATAACTCAAAAGAGGTTAGGCTTTGAGTGAGTCATGATGCCCCTCACCTTCCTCAAAATTGAAAATAAATAGCCTATTATACTCTGCATATATGGTTTATCCAACAATAATTTTCATGTCTACTTGTTTTAACAAAATATATTTACCAAAAAACAAGGATGAAAGAGGTTACATTTGTTCAGTATAGTAAAATCACGTTGAAAAGCACCTGTGAACATTAAGAGAATTGTTTCTCTGTGTAAAATAACTGTTACACGCAATCTGATAGGAAGTAAAAATTGTTTTTCTCATGTCTGTTTTGCAGTACTGTGGTAATAAACTCAGATTTGGTCATTGCACTTTAGTAATAAATGTGTGAATGTGTGTTTGTTTGTACAGTTGACCTAAATAACATGATATTGGACCACCTTTATTTTATTTTCACTGTAATGGCTCCTATCATTTCAGACAGTTGGTAAAGAAATTAAGGAAAATGGTATTGTTAGTGTGGAAGAAGGCAGATTACAGCTGGATGGTCCTCCAGGGTGGCAGAGCTGTCCCTTTTGGATTTCGCAAATCAGATGTAAGTGTCAAAATAAGACCCTAATTTTGTCACAAATGATAATAAATATTGGCTTTACAAATGCACTTTGGAGTAAGGACCCTTTTTTTCATGCAACTGCTTCAACCAAGTCTTTATAGTTTCAACATTACATTACATGGTTTTCAACAGGCAAAACTGTATGAAGAATTAGAATTATTTTCAACAGTGTGTAGAAAATTCCATGACAGAAACTGAACACCACTACAGGAGAATCATTTCAGATGTATTTTTTCATTTAAGGTGAACCTTTGTGAGCAAAAATGGTGTATATGTGTAGAACTTAAGTGCATTTAACTTAAAGGGGAGTAGGGTGGCAGGTTACATCACTTAGGGACAGATGTACGTAAAAAGTGGTTTGCGATTCCCTAATAGTAAATATTTGCAATTTGCTATTAGGAAATTGCAAACTGGGATGTAGTGCAGCGTGTTTGACACTGATTGTGAGTCCTAAATGGATCGCAAGAGACCTATCTCTTTAATATTCATGAAGCAAGTTGCAATTTGAGACCCAGTTGGGAATTGTTAGAAATTGGTAAACACCCTTGTCCAAGTAGGGACCACAATCCTAGTTAGGGCAAGTCACAACACAATCCAAATTAGTCTGTGCTCACTCTCTGGTGGTTTGGCACTGAGCAGTCTGGCTTAACATAAAATGCAATGTATAAAGTATTTGTGCAATAACTCATACAGAAACACAGGGAAAACACAGTGAAAACATCACAAACATACACCACACAGGATTAGAAAAATAGGTCATATTTATCTGAATAAAATAAGGTCAAAATGATGAAAATCCAATGTACACAAGCAAAGCTATATATTTTTAAAGATTAAGGGCCGTATTTATACTTTTTGGCGCACAACTGCACCAACGCAGTTGTGCGTCAAAAAATGTAACGCCGGCTAACGCCATTCTAAAGCGCCATGCGGGCGCCTTATTTATGGAATGACGTTAGCAGGTGGAGCTGCCTGGTGTGCGTAAAAAAAAATGACTTACACCAGGCAGCGCCGGTGTATGGGAAAATGGAGCTTGTGCGCCAAAAAATGGGGCAAGTCAGGCTGAGGCAAAATTTTCACCTCAACCCGATTAGTGCCATTTTATTTTACTCCCAACCCCCATTGAAATGACTCCTGTCTTAGCAAAGACAGGAGTCATGCCCCCTTGCCCAATGGCCATGCCCAGGGGACTTATGTCCCCTGGGTATGGTCATTGGGCATAGTGGCATGTAGGGGGGCACAAATCAGGCCCCCCTATGCCACCCAAAAAAAAAAAAAATAATACTTACCTGAACTTACCTTAAGTTCCCTGGGATGGGTCCCTCCATCCTTGAGCGTCCTCCTGGGGTGGGCAAGGGTGACAGGGGGTGTCCCTGGGGGCATGGGAGGGCACCTCTGGGCTCCTTCCGAGCCCACAGGTCCCTTAACGCCTGCCCTGACCAGGCATTAAAAAATGACCCTAAAGCGGCTGGATGGACATAATTTTTTTTGACCCGCCCACTCCCGGGCGTAATTTTTGCCCGGGAGTGCAAATACGGCGCACATGCCTCTGAGTCATTTTTTAGACGGGAACGCCTACCTTGCATATCATTAACGCAAGGAAGGTGTCCATGCTAAAAAATGACGCAAACTCCAAGATCTTTGGCGCTAGACAGGTCTAACGCCAAAGTATAATTATGGAGTTAGTTTTGCGTCGGATTTGCGTAAAAAAAAACGATGCAAATCTGGCGCAAACAGAGTATAAATATGCCCCTAAATACCACTAAAGTGCTTAGAAACACAATAGCCTCCACTACTGCTATAGCACCATCATTGACGGAGTTGTTCCCAATAGTACGACGACAAAGGCGCTGGTCACGGGGTCGCACGGACCCCTCATGCACACTACCTTTGAAAATGAAGCAACAAAGATGTTGCATGGAGTCGTGGAGATGAGGTGTCACTGAAGCTAGTGGGGCGTCAGTCCCTTATGGTATCCGGGGAGGTGAGGCATCAGTTCCGTACTGCGAGGCAGGGAAGGAGAGGTGTCAGTCCCTTCCGGTTGGAGGGGAAGCTGCTGCGGCCTCGGTGGCGAGGTGTTAGTTACTTGTGACCCAGTGGGGTCAAAGGATCCAGTCGCCAAAGACGTGATGTGTTAACTTCACAGTGTCGTGATCACACTGCAGGATGTCAGCAGTGTCATCACAACGTCAGACTTGCATTGCAGGCCGTGGTCATTACATGCAGTGAGGACCATTGAGCAGGTAACGGTGTGGCGTTAGGCAGAGGCGTTGTTGCTGGAGTCACTGAAGTCTGTACTGGTGTCGCTAAAGTTGGTGGACTAGCTTGAAGCTAGTAGGTGAAGTATTTATTGTTGGGCTGAGACTTCAGAACAGGAGGCAAACTCAATCCAAGCCCTTGGAGAGCACTTCTGGGGAAGGCAGAGTCCTTCTAGCAAAGTCAGAGGCCAACAGGCAGCAGGGCAACAATCAGGGTGGCAGTCCTTCTCAGCAAAGCAGTCCAGATGAGTCCTTTGGCTAGCCATGTAGTTCCTCTGACAGACTTCAGGTGTAGATCTAGAAGTGTCTGATTTGGTGGGGTCAGAGACCCAGTTTATGTACCCAAAAGGCCTTTAAAGTAGGGGAAGCTTCAAACAGTGGTTTTGAAATTCCCCTTTCAGCCCTGTCCCGTCTGCCAAGATCCCTGTGGGGGATTATCAGGTGAGGGCATGTCACTGGCCTCTGAAGTGTAAGAGAGAGCCCCTCCACCCTTCCTACCCAGGGAGACCCATTAAATATTCAGATGAATGCAGATGTGACCGAGTGTCCATTGTTTATGGCTATTTGGATGGAATGCACCATGGGAGCTGTCAACTAGCATAGACTAAATGTGGATTAGAGACAGGCTGTAAGGCACAGATAGCAGTAAATGGAGAGAAACGCTCACTTTCTAAAAGTGGCATTTCTAAAATAGTAATATTAAATCCTACTTCACTCAGTTGGGTCCCTCTCTCTGTACTCTCTGGGGCCACTGAACTGACCATCAACTGTGGACCCCATCTGTGAAGCATCTAACCTTAATTTGCTCACAGATGCATCCCAGTAGGCTAACAGTACCACCATGGCCAACAAAGTGAAGTGGCCCTGCTACTCATTGGGTCTGACTTCTACCTCCAACTCAGGGAAAACACTGTCCACAAGGACAGCAGCCAACAAAGGCAGTTGTCAATGTCAAGAGCCAGGCCCCAGTGGGGCCTCTGGGTAAGTGTATCCTCCCGCCTTGAGGCTGGCAGGGAGTTCCCTATGGGCTCTTGAGGTTTCTCTGACCTCTGAGGCGTCTCAGAGTACGTGGCAGTAGCCCCAGGTGATTTATACCCTTTCTCCACTCTACCCTTCACCAGATCAGGGGTGGTATCCTGACACTGGCCAATCAACCCAGGGTCTGTACCCTGAGGCATTACAGGAGACAGGGATGAGTCATTCCTCACCTTGCCCCTACATCTGGCCTCCCTACCTTCCTCTGGGGAGTGGTACTTCCAGACAACTGAACTGTCAAGGTGCCCTTAGGGGCCACCCCTCTTAGTTCTCCTGTCTCCAGGGGTAACTCATTCCCTAGAATGCAATCTATGGGCATCTCAGGACTAGCTATGACCCTCATCAGATTCATCTCCCCACCCCACTCCAGGGACCCAGGGCCATAGGACAAAAAGAATTCTCCCCATGAGCTGGAGTCACCCTACATACCTGGTCGGTTTATTGCTCTTGGGAAACTAGTCTCTCCCCCATTATGGTATGACTAGCCTCAGTGTCCATCAGAGCAGTGACTTGGACCGCATTCACTCCCACCTGGTGGAAGTGATGACTCCCACCCTCAGAGATCACCAGCTCACCCTCTGAGTCTATCTCCCAACTGAGGGAGACTATGGTATGGTCTATAACCTGCCCCTGGGGACTATTTTCCCCTAAGGCCACATTCGTCACCCCTGTAGATGTCCCACCAGTGGGTGGTATCTATGGACAGAAAGAGTCCCCCTGCTTGTGTCCTAGCTTGGAGCACTCAACGCATTGGGGTTAGAAATGGGGTTGTCCTGGGCCACCGCCCACCAGAACCACCACCCTGTTTCTCAGATGGGGAATGGGAACCCTTTTCTTCCTCCTTATACTGGTACTTGTCTAGGTCATCTTTAACCCCCCCCTTACTCCGCTGGGGGGAACCTGAACCACCCTTCTTGTGGTCACTCCCAGGAACCTTCTTGGACACTCTGGTGCTAGCCCAGAGGTCCGCCTCCTCATCAAGCTTCCTGGGATCAGTCAGCTTACTGTCAACTAGGTCCTGGAGCAACTCTGTAAAACAGATACCTAGCAGAGGCTCTCTCGTGATTAAATTGTACAACCTTACATAATCACAGACTTTGGTGCCGTATACACAGCTAATCAGTGCGTCCTTGGAGTAATCAATGAAATCTACCCAGGATTGGTTGGTGACCTTGTTACTGTCCCCGAATCTTTGGTCATACTTCTCAGGGGTCAGTCCAAAAATTTGGCAATCAAAATGGTTTTCATGGGAGTGTACCTGTTCTGGTCCCCAACCTCTAATGTCAGAAGAGTGTTCCTCCCAAGAGTAGGCATGTGTTTCCACAGACCCACTCCCAGTGCTCTTCAGGAACCCCATGTGCTCTCAGTGCAACTTCATAAGCAGAAAACTACTTGTCACTGTCACCTCCCACCACAGGTTGGTTTACGGGGAGAAAAAATAGATCACCTCATGTTCTAATTTTGAAGGTAGCTTGGTCGAGCAGTTAGGCCAATCTTGGAGAAGTGCAAAGCATTTGTTGTACCCAGGCATCAATCTTGCAACTCAGATACGCAAGGGAATAACTCAGGACCAATTTATCAAAATATGTCAGATTTGTATGTAGTTTTAAGACCGAGATAATCAAAATTGGTTAAGTACTTTTTGAGATATTAATTTTTGAATTTTAACCCGTTCGCTGCCAGGCCTTTTCCCCCTCAGGTGCCAAGCCTTTTTGTTGGCTGCTTGGTGCAGTTCATGCTTAGGCCTTCATTACTTTTGGTCCACATAAGCTACCCACGCCAAATTTGCGTCCTTTTATTCCAACATCCTAGGGATTCTCGAGGTACCCAGACTTTGTGGATTTCCCTTGAAGGAGACCAAGAAATTAGCCAAAATACAGCAAACATTTAGTTTTTTTCAAAAAAGGGGGAAAAAGGGCTGCAGAAGAATTCTTGTGTTTTTTTTCCCTGAAAATGGCATTAGCAAAGGGTTTATGGTGCTAAAATCACCATCTTCACAGCTTTCAGGCACACTTGAATCAGAAAACCCAATTTTTCATCACAATTTTGGCATTTTACTGGGACATACCCTATTTTTACAATTTTTTGTGCTTTCAGCCTCCTTCCACTTAGTGACAGAAATGGGTGTGAAACCAATGCTGGATCCCAGAAAGCTAAACATTTATGAAAAGTAAACAAACTTATGAATTCACCAAGGGGTCATTTGTGTACACCCTACAAGGGTTCCCTACAGAAAATAACAGCTGAAATAGAAAAATATTGAAATTGAGGTAAAAAAAACAGCAATTTTCCTTCACGTTTTACTCTGTAACGATTTCCTGGGATGTCAGATTTTTAAAAGTTTTATACCGTTACCTCTGATGGACTCTTCTGGTTGCAGGGATATACATGGCTTGTAGGTTCATCAAGAACCCTAGGTACCTAGAGCCAATAAATGAGCTTCACCTTGCAATGGGTTTTCATTCTATACCGGGTACACAGCAATTCATTTGCTGAAATAAAAAGAGTGAAAAATAGGTATCAAGGAAACCTTTGTATTTCCAAAATGGGCATAAGAAAAGATGTTGAGAAGCAGTGGTTATTTGCACATCTTTAAAATCCGGGGTTCCCATACTAACATGTGAATTACAGGGCATTTCTCAAAAAGACATCTTTTTTACACACTGTCCTATATTTGGAAGGAGAAAATGTACAGAAAGACAAGGGGCAATACCATTTGTTTTTATATATGCTGTGTTCCTCCAAGTGTCCGGATAAAAATGATACCTCACTTGCGTGGGTAGGCCTAATGCTCGTGATAGGAAACGCAACATGGACACATCACATTTTTACATTGAAATCTGACGTGTTTTTTGCAAAGTGCCTAGCTGTAGATTTTGGCCTCTAGCTCATCCGGCACCTCGGGAAACCTACTGAACCTGTACATTTTTTTAAACTAGACACCTAGAGGAATCCAAGATGGGGTGACTTGTGGGGATCTCACCAGGTTCTGTTACCCATAATTGTTTGCAAACCTCAAAATTGGGCTAAAAAAAAATTATCTTTTTCCTCACATTTTGGAGACAGAAAGTTCTGGAATCTGAGATGAGCAACAAATGTCCTTCCAACCCAGCGTTCCCCAAAGTCTCCCGATAAAAATGGTACCCCACTTGTGTGGGTAGGCCTAGCGCCCGTGACAGGAAATGCCCCAAAACACAACATGGACACATCACATTTAACCAAAGAAAACAGACCTGTTTTTTGCAAAGTGCATAGCTGTGGAATTTAGCCTTTAGCTCAGCCGGTACCTAGGGAAAACTACCAAACCTGTGCATTTTCAATTCAATTTTCCATTTATATTTCAATTCATATTCCAAAAATAGGCCAATTTGTTCTCAAGGGGGGCAGATATGCCCAACAGTAATGTGCCCACATGGGTAGTGACCCTTGCCCAAGGGGGTGCCCCCAAAACAAAACACACATATACACACACATCAATCCATGGTGCCTAAGTGGTTTCTGCCCCCCGGGGGCAGATTGGCCTAATAGAAATAGGCTGATCTGCCCCAACAGGGAGCAGAAATGGCCTAAAATAAATTCCCCAAGGGAGCGACCTTTGCCTAAGGGGTCGCTCCCTTTGGTTGAAATTGGTGCCAAAAAAAATCTCCGGTGCCTAGTGGTTTCTACCTCCCTTGGGGCAGATAGGCCTACTAAAAATTGGCCTATCTGCCCCCAAGGGAATCAGAAATGGCCTAAATACAATTTCCACCCCAGGGACCCGACCCTTGCCTAAGGGGTTGCTCCCCATACATAAAAACATAAAGTAAACCACAAAAATATATATCCCTGGTGTATAGGGGTTCCTGCCCCACCGGGGGAGATCAGCCTAATTATATTATGCCGATCTGTCCCCAAGGGGGCAAAAAAGGCCTACAAATATTTTGCACCATTGGGGAGCGGCCCTTGCCCAAGGGGCCGCTCCCCTTATGAGTAAGTATCAAAAAAATAATTCCCTGGTGTCTAGTGGACATTTCTGCTGCCCGATTGCATTGCGATCGGGCAGCAGAAATACTTACAGAGACATGAAAGGAAAGGAAAGGCCTTTCCTGTCCTTTCATGCCTGTACCTGCCCCCTCCTCCTGAGCATAAGAAAAATGCTGAGCATTTCTCTTCCGCATCGCCGTGGAAGCATGCTTCCAGCGTGATGGGAGGTAACCTCTGATGAGGTCAGCACACGATCGCGTGCTGATGTCATCAGACGTCACTGGGGGCATCGGGCGTGGAAGGGGAAGTGATTCCCCTTCCAGCCCTGCCATGTGGAGGGGTGGGGGCGTGGCCCTTGGGAGGAGCTCCAGCGCTTCCCCCAGGGCCAGTGCTAGGATGTAATGGTTACGTCCGTGGCGCCTCCACGCCGCAGCCACAGACGTAACCATTACGTCCTTGGTGCCCAAGGGGTTAGTAAAAATAGCCTTTCTGTGCATAATTACGCAGCATAGGAATCAATTATTGATAACATTTAGAAATATATATAAAATCACACTGTAGATTTACCAATTTCCTCTTTTGTAGGTTGGTCGAGGTCATCGACGGGCACACTGTGCCAGCTGGAGAAGTTCAGGTGGCTCTTGGTGCTGGCAGGAGCAGCAGAAGCAGTGGGAGAAAGTCTCTATAGTTGGTGCAGGGCCCCTGAGAGGGACCACTTGGAAAATCACTGCAGAGGTAAGTTTAAAGGTGAATCCTGGGGATCCTCCTGGTCCTTTTCTTAAGCCCCAGGCAGGCTGTCATTCCTGGTATCATTGTGGGCTGACCAATAACCTGGGTTCTGGCACTGTTTGGATGCTAGGGGTTGCAGTGCCACCAAACTTGGCACACTGGCCGGGTTTGTCCTTACAGTTGTTGGGGTACAGCTTGGTCCAGTTGTAGCATCTGGTTTTAGAGTTAGTGGCTGGTCAGTAAAGTGACCCTCACTGGCTGGTTGGTTTCTTGTCGTTTTAGAGTAGTACCTCCACTCTGGAGGAAGTTCTCTAGCAATTTGCAAAGCCTGGAGGTCCTCTAGGGTTTTTGTAGAGTTGTCCAGTTTTCCAGCTGCTCCTCAGCAGCGATTGTCGGGTCCTGGATGCAGCAGACAGGGTTTGGCACAGCAGATCCACAGTTCTCATGCTTCAGATTTTCTTGGTGCTGATTTCCTGGTCTGGGGATACCCACTAAATATTGTATTTAGTGGGCATTTTAGGGGGAACCTAGTAGTGAACAATGGATCACCTACCTTAGGCTGGCTACACTCATTAAGTGACCCCTTCCAGTGGGCAGGGGTCACTTCCCTACACCTGATTGGCTATTTTCCTTCCATTCAAGATGGAAGAAAATGAACTGGAAGGTCCCCCTCGCTACCACCTCCTTAGGGGTGGTGCATGCCAGATGGGGCCACTCTTCCTACTCTTTGTTTGAATTCCCACTGTTGTTCCAGCCAAAAGTGGGGGTTTGCAATGGGGGCGGCCATCCGCTGCTATCAGCAGGGCCGGACATCAGGTTTCAAAGGCAGCAAGCACCTCTAAAGTGACCCCTGGGAACATTTTGTCATAAATCCAATACTGGTAGCAGTTTGGATTTATAATTCTGAGTTGTTTGATACCAAACAACCCAGGGTTCAGAGTGGCCATTATGTAGCTGTGAAACCAGTGTGCAGCACATGCATTTAAAATGGTTGCTCTGTTCAATCACTATGCCCTAAGTTTGGCAAGGACACATTGGGGGAATTTTGCTCATGCCCTTTCATACAGTATACTGCACCCTCCCTTAGGGCTGGAAGTCCTGGCAAACGGGTGACTTATCTATAATGCATGCAGTGGGTAGTGGACAGGACACATAGGCAGTGTGCCATGTCTAGTTTGTAATTTTAGGTTGGCATCAGGACACTCAGCCTATAATGGCAGTGATGGGTGCATCTGAATGCATGGCCCTAAAGGGTGGCACAATCAGTGCTGCTGCCCTCAGGTACATGCCCTTAGCCCCTCCTCTCCTGGGTAGCTATGTGCCATTTACTAGGGATTTGTGGGGAAAGCTAAAGGTGTCTCCAGTTGTCCCAATGCATCACAACAGTTTATGGAAAGAGATCTGGCCCAGGAAACCTGCTGGTTAGCAGGGGCCCTGAGCACTAACATCTTCTGGGCTACATCACATAACAGAAAAAATGTGGGGGCTAACCATGTCGAAAACGACACCTTTTCTCACATGTATAAAAATGTTCTTGTCCCCAGCAGGTCCTGCTTGTATGCTGCCACTAATACTACTGGATTCAGACTGGCTAGCTTTGAGGTCCAGCTCTTTTTGACTCAGCTCATGAGCCAGAGGTAATTTATTTTCTGCCAGGGCTCTCTCAGCCTTTCCCTCCTCTACCTCCATTTTTAATTTTGCCAACTGCAGCCTGAATTCTCTCTCCTCTCTCCTTTTCTCTGTGGTCAGGCTGTGACTTGAGAAACTGCTCCCTGGTCACCCAGGGGGGACAAATCCAGAAGGGTGTCTTCCCCCACTGCTTGGCCACACCTCGGAAGAGTCATTCTCTTGCTCCCGCAACTCATCATGCTCTTGGGAGTGGGATTCTGCCCAGGCCCTCAGTGCCTTTTGGTACTCATCCTTCTTGAAGGCCTCACGGGTAGGTACCTCTTTCCCCTTGCAAAAGCCCTTCAGCTGGGTAACTGTGTACTCCTCTAGTTTATCCAGGCCAAACTCCCGAGCTCCACCTGTGGACCCAGCCAGACATATGATGTGTAGGATTTAAAAGATGCAAAGCAGGGAAAATAGCAGAAAAAGAAAACAAATCAAATCAACCTTTGACTGTGGGTGGGTAGTGTACAGGTAGGTATTGTATGGCACTGCACAGACACAAGTCCTATCCTCACCACTGACCATCAATGTTAAAAATTGGGTCTCTAATTGGCAGAGGTAAACACCCTTGTCCAAGTAGGGACCACAATCCTAGTCACGGCAAGTCACAACACAATCCAAATTGTCCTGTGCCCACCCTCTGGAGCTTGGCACTGAGCAGTCAGGCTTAACTTAGCAGGCAATATGTAAAGTAATTGTGCAATAACTCATACAATAACAGAGTGAAAACATCATAACAATACAGCACACAGGATTAGAAAATATATAATATTTATTTGAAGAACGTAAATCTACTAAAGCACTTGGAAACATAATAGCTCCAACTGGGACTACCACGGCATCATTTACGGAGTCATTACCAATAGTCCGACGCCCCAGTGCCGGTCACAGATTCGCACGGACCCCTAGGCACAGTACCTTTAAAAGTGAAGAAACAAATAATTTGTTGTGGAGGTGAGGTGTCACTGGTGTGGTGTCAGTCCCTTACGGCGTCTGGGGAGGTGAGGCGTCTGTTTGGTAGTTGCGTGCAGAAAGGGCCACGGTGCCAGAGCAGGCAACGGTGAGGCATCGGGCAGCGGCGTCGGTGCAAGAGTCGCTGAAGTTAGTACTGGCATTGCTAAAGTCGCTGAACTAGCTAGAAGCTAGTAGCAAACGTTTTTGCTGGCTATGAGATTTCAGACCAGGAGGCAAGCTCAATCCAAGCCCTTGGAGAGCACTTTTGGGGAAGGCAAAGTCAGAGGCCAGCAGGCAGCAGGGCAACAAGCAGGGCAGAATTCCTTCTCGGCAAAGTAGTCCAGATGAGTCCTTTGGACAGCCAGTCAGTTCCTCTGGCAGACTTCAGGTATAGATCCAGAAGTGTCTGATTTAGTGGGGTCAGAGATCCCGTTTATATACCTAAAATGCCTTTGAAGTAGGGGAAGCTTCAAAGAATGTTTTTGAAATTCCCCATTCAGCCGAGTCCTGTCTGCCAGGATCTCTGTGGGGGGTTATCAGTCCTTTGGGTGAGGGCAGGCTACTGGCCTCTGAAATGTAAAAGAGAGCACTTCCACCTTTCCTACCCAGGAAGACTCATTCAGTATGCAGATGAATGCAAATGTGACCGAGTGGCCTGTGTTTATGGCAGTCTGGGTGGAATGCACAAGGTGAGTTGTCATTCAGCACAGAACAGACATGGTTTGGAGACAGGCTATAAGGCTATAAGGCACAGATGACAGTAAATGCAAAGACATGCCCACTTTCTAGAAGTGGCAGTTCTGAAATAGTAAGATTAAATCCAACTTCACCAGTAAGTGAGATTTTCTAATACCATTCTGGGCATACTAAACCTGACATGGCTACTCCTTCCAGATCAGAATCTACCACTTAAAAGTATACGAGGGCAGTTCTTATGATAATCTATGAGAGGAGCAGGCCTCACAGTAGTGGAAAAATAATTTGTGAGTTTTTCACTACCAGGACATGTAAAACACATTAGTACATTTCCTGCCTTTTACTCACATAGCACCCTGTGGGTTACCAAGGGCCTACCTTAGTGATTACTTATATCTAGAAAAAGGAGAGTTTAAGGCTTGGCATGAAGTTGTAAATCCAAGAGGTGGCTGTGAAACTGTGCACACAGGTCTTACAATGGCAAGCCTGAGACATGGTTAAGGGGCTACCTATGTGGGTGACACAATTAGTGGTGCAGGCCCACTAGTAGCATTTAATTTACAGGCCCTGGGCACATGTAGTGAACTTTACTAGAGACTTACAAGTAAATTAAATATTTCAATTTGGTATGAGCCAATGTTACCATGTTTTAAGGAGAGAGCACACACATGCACTTTTGCACTCGTAAGCAGTGGTACATTTTCCAGAGTCCTAAAGCCGGCAAAAATGAGATCAGAAAAAGAGAAGGAGGAAGGCAAAAAGTTTGGGGTGACCTTTCAGAGAGTGCCATTTTACAACAGGTATGGCCATAATCACAGGGATAGTGGCCTGTTGGAGGCAGCAGACCACCATGTCTGTGATTGCTTTCAAATAAAGCAGACTTTTTTGTATTGCAGCCCGTTTTCTTTAAAGGAAAATGCAATGTATTACAACAAGAAAACTGATGGCAGTGGCCCGCCCATTCGCAAAGTGGAAGGGGTCCCTTGGGGACCCAATCACTTTCGCGAATGGGTTACCACCAGCTTGAAGTTGGTGGTAATTGAAAATATTTTGCAACCGCATTCCCGGTGGTAAAACATTCTTACATAAGCCTGCGACTCACTATTAGGAAGGGACACCCTTGTCATGTCCCTTGCTAACAGCAGCTCGCAATCCCTATTTTGAAAGTCAGTAACAAGTCACCAACTCACAAATAGCAATGGTACATGGCCTTTTAACGGTCATACATCTGGCCCTTAGTGATATACAAATACACAATGACAGACCAAAAGAGTCCTGACAGGCATAAATCTGCAACTGGAAATAACCCACCGAAAATTGATGCTTTTCTGTGACATAAATTAACAACAACAATCAGAAATCCACAAATCAATGGACTAATGAGAACTGAAATTTAAAGTCACAGAAACAAAGATTGAAACATAAACGGGTAGCAGTAGTGTGAATGAAAATACAGAGCTGGGAAATGTGTGGTGAGGGCCAGGTTACAAACATTGTAACACTGGACCACATGTACAAAGCATTTTTCTAGTCGCAAGCGGGCCGATTTTCAGAATCAGCCCGTTTGCACCTAGAAAAATGCTTTTTTTGGATATACAAAGCCCAAATTGCAAATCAGTCATTTGTTACTAAATCACAATTTGGGTTTTGCAATTTAGTAATAGGAAGGGGCTTGTTCAGGTCGTCCCTTCCTAATACCGAATCTGAATGCTATGTATGATTGTTTTGTGACAGTGAATGCGGTTGCCATACAATCGCAGTTAACACCAATTACAAATTGGTGTTAAACCATTCGCAAATGGGAACGGGTCCCCATGGCATCCCTTCCCCTTTGTGAATGGAAGCTAAAGTATTTTTTCAGTGCAACCAGTTGTCCCACAGACCACTGCCTACCCTGAAAAAATAAAAATAAAACTTTTAATTTTTCTTTTTGAAATGCATCCCATTTTCCTTTAAAGGAAAACGGGCTGCATTTAAAGAAAAACACTGCTTTATTTAAAAAGCAGTTACAGAGATGGTGGTATGCTGTCCCCAGCAGGCCACCATCCCTGTGAGTGTAGCCATTCCCAATGGGGTCGCAATTGCAACCTACCTTATGAATATTAATGAGGTAGGTCATTTGCGACCCCATTGGGAATCGCTAAGTGTGTCTCAGGCACTTTTGTACATTTCATTTTGCGGGTCTCTTATTGCGATTCGCAATAAATCACAATTAGGGACTCGCTAAATAAAATGGTTGTACATTGGGCCCACTGTTTCTTTGTGCTGTACCACATAAACAAAGAACTGGAGGTTGATGTAAGATGGATCTCATCCACAGTATTGGACTGACTGATGTCTTTAGTAGACGAGGAACCAGGAAAGCTTAAACCATGGTAAATGATTGTGTGTCTTTGGAACTTTAAAGAGATGTGCTGTTTTGGGCTAGAAATGCATCTGCATTTTTCACATCTTTAATATAGGTAACAGAATATAACACAATAACATAACAATGAAACAACACATCACCACTCTTGTAATATAAAAGAGCATAATGAATCAGCCAAAGCAGAAAATAATAAATCATCCACAATAAAACACAACATCACGATGTACCGATGTAGCACAAAAATATAGAATAAATAAGCAAAAATCATATTATCAGGACAACAAAATTAAACACAACTAAAATGCACAAGCATTCTTAACACGTGTTACTATTTGCAGAAATTAGGTTTTATAATGTGGTATGAATAGGTGTTTGCACCAAACACTGCCGTAAATACCAAGCACATGTAATAGTGCAAGTCAAAAATGTTTATGGCCTGGCACTATATTTCTATATGCCAATAATAGATTCCTCCCTGATTTCCAATAATGGCCCCCAATTGAGTTGTTCATAAAAATGACTGCACTGTGAAAGTTATAGTTCATGTTGGAAACTTGTAAAATAGGATATCTCTTCAAAGTCTATTCCAAGTAAGTGACTTGTATAAAAACTTAGGATGTATTTATGATTGAAGCTGCACGTTTTCACATAGGCCCTTATATATGTATTTGATTGAATACTATATACCTTCATATTTGGCTCCTCTCCCTTTCCAATACTGCAAAGAAAACAATACTGTATCAAGGGTATGGGGGTTTCTGTAGAAAATATAGCTCATAGCAGTATTACATTTCCATCACATTCATCCTTGTCGCTGTTTTAAATTCGATTTTAAATATTTACAAGCTCATATATCTTTTGGGCCCGAAATTACTGGCGAGCAGTTAGAATCAGCCGAATGTACTGGATGAGTGATGGGCAAGGGTTGAGAAACGGAACATCAGTGTTATATTTCTACAATATATAGTAATCTGAAAATACTTCACATACTCATTATATTGATCTCCTGTTCCATGGCATGGCACTGCGTGCACTTATCAAAATCAGACTGGCCTCAAGTGTCCATTGTATTCCATTAAATATTTAGAAAATGTCAAGAACTTAAATTAGCGAGGAAAATAATCTGTTAATTGAAAGAAGCATCTTCAACACAATATTTTGTTTTATTGGAAACATATGTAGGTCTTTTCACTACAGCATTTTTGCATCTGTAGTACTACTTCACATACTCCCACCTGGAAGTTATTAAGGTATGAGAATGGGGATATCTGCCTACACTATCCTACCTCTTTTATGCAGAGTTTTCTGCCTCAAATGTGAAGTACCCTGCTTTGAAAGAACTACATCTCTGGAGCAAATGTGAGAGTGGTAACAGGGAGTGGCAGAAACAGGGTAACAATGTGGAATGGCAGCTTCGAAAGGGTAAGTAATGTGTTATTCAGTAAATATAACCACACGGGTACTCCAGTAGTATTTACAAGCAAAACAGGCTCAAATCTCAAACCTGCCTGCCTTCAATTGTATGTGATTTTCTTACAGCTCCAGTAACAACTCGTGTGAGATGTGTGATTTACTTTAAGGCTTCGAAGGAAATATCATCGAATGAGTAGCTGCAAAGGCAACAGGGCTGCATTGAGTGTGTGACAGGAAACATGTATGTATAGTTACCATTCAAGTAGCAAAAAGTAAAGATGTATGTAGTGCACTAAAAGCATAGGCTTCAAATGTATAAGCATAACCTGATACACATGTTGGCGAGACTTGTTGAAAATGGGGACATTAATTTTGTATAAAATCACCAGAGTTGGCAGTGTGTAAACTATTAGTAAGTACCAATGCTGCAGACTTCAGATTCATTCATATATTCGGAGTCTGAGACCGGATGTGAGAAGGTGGTTCTGACCATCTTACTGCCCAGTTTTTTTGCTTTTTGATCACCTGTGTTTTGTCCTTTTACTATGGGGGAGCCTCATAACCTGTAATGCACCCACAGTAAACTCATGGTAAAGTGGACTGTATGTGATTCTGCCAGTGTAAAGATAAGGCCACTGCGCTGCAGCAATGGTAAGAGGCACTTGGCTGATTACACATTAACATGTGCACACACTCATGTGCATATGGGTGAGGATTGCACATTGGAGACTCCTGTTGTGCACAGCCAAGGAACTGTGAACAGGTAGCCTGGTGCAGAAGGGATTATGCAGAGTTGGGCAGTGACCTGGGATAGGTCTTATAATGCAGGTGCACACATGTAGGGACGTTCAGTGTGCTTTACTGTCTTGACTCTAGTGACACTACATCATACTCCTACGGGAAAGATTGCCTTAGGGTGCCACACCGGTTTCCCTTGGTCTGTGGACTCTAAAGTCGCACCAATGTACACTGCAACCTCTGTGAAAAGAACAATTCTTTAAAGTCCAAAAACATATCTGTACATCTTATGGGTCATCTAGGAATGTCATATTTCTTTCACTCAGCTCAGGATCAGAGCTTAGGCCTTTTGTGACCCTGTTGGACTGCGTTAATTACTTTTCTCTCCAGCTGCCAGAACAAAGGCTTCTCCCATTAAAGGGTGTAATGAACAGTGCTTAAGGCAGCCCCAAAGGGGAAAGGGAGTGGGTGAATTGCTCTGCATCATTCAGCCAGCTGTTATCTAGTGCCAGGAATTGGGCCTGCCCCAGACCACTCAACAAAGGAGGAAATCCAGACCTCTGGAGCCAAGCCAGGAGGAGGGCTCCTTTGAAGATTTGCTGAAGAAGGCCCTGGCAGTGATTTCATCAAGGGGTGGAGCTGAGACCCACAGAGCACATGTGGCAAATTACTCCTGGGGAATGCCATTTTTAACTATGCCCGGTGACTGTGTAAGGAGGTTGGGATGGGGGAGACAATGTGGCACATCAGGATAGGCCAGAGGCGTGGCCCTGCTAGACACTCCTGCCCAAACTTAAAAGGTCCTGCACAGTAGAGAGAGGTCTCTCTTGGTTGTGCTTTTCTGCAGAACATTGGAATTGGAGGCTGCTGCCATGGACAGTTGTAAGGGCCAACCTCCTGATTGCCCTCTTGTCCCAGGACTCTGATTCTTGGGAAACAGACATTACTATGCTGCTGTTTCCATGACTAGCCTTTACTATGTATATCATTACAATGATTGTAATGGTATGCATGGTAAGAGCTATGTGTTGTAATGATGATGAAGGCTATTGGCGTCATTCCAGGAAATAGAAAGATCATTCAATTTCCTCACAACGAGCTGCGACGAGCGTTAGGAGTAAGGTAAGGAGTATTGGGTCTGGGGGTGGGGATACTGTTTTCAGGAGGGGGTTCTGATTTAGGGTGGGGCCGTTTTCAGGGTAAGTGCAGAAGGGGGATTGGGCTTGGGGACTGTTTTAGGGAAGGGGCGGTGGGTGTGGGTTAGGTTTTATGGTGGGGTGGTTTTTGGGCTTGAAGGGTATGAGGACTGGGGGGTACTTTTTTAAGGAGGAAGTGGAGTTGGGGAGTTATTTTTTAGTGTGGCGGTGGTTTTCAGGTTAAGTGCAGAGGGGTGTTGAGTTTAGGGGTGAGGGGACTGTTTTAGGGAGGGGGTGGGTGTTGGAAAATGGGTAATTGGTAAGGGCAGGTAGGTACCTACACTTAGCAATAGGCCACTAACCTCCACTAAGGTCCAGTTAGGTCTCAGTAAATTAAACCCAGCTCAACCCTTGGTAGCTTGGCAACGAGCGTCAAGGCTTAACTTAGGAGACAGAGTGTAAAGCATTCAAATATCACAAAACAGTAATTAAATAAAACACAGGAAACAGTTTAAAAATCCAAAACCAATTTATAAAAATAGACTATGGGGGTCATTCCGACCCTGGCAGTCCATGACCGCCGGGGTCCGGGGACCACGGAAGCATCGCCAACAGGCTGGCGGTGCTTCCTGGGCTATTCTGACCGCGGCGGTAAAGCCGCGGTCAGAAAAGGGGAACTGGCGGTTTCCCGCCGGTTTTCCGCTGGCCCTCGCCGCCATGGGGATTCCGACCCCCTTCCCGCCAGCCTGTTTCTGGCGGTTTTCACCGCCAGAACCAGGATGGCGGGAACGGGTGTCGTGGGGCCTCTGGGGGCCCCTGCACTGCCCATGCCACTGGCATGGGCAGTGCAGGGGCCCCCTCACAGGGCCCCATACAGATTTTCACTGTCTGCTTTGCAGACAGTGAAAATCGCGACGGGTGCCACTGCACCCGTCGCACCCCTGCAACTCCGCCGGCTCCATTCGGAGCTGGCTTCCTCGTTGCAGGGGCTTTCCCGCTGGGCTGGCGGGCGGCCTTTTGGCGGTCGCCCGCCGGCCCAGCGGGAAAGTTTGAATGGCCGCCGCGGTCTTTTGATCGCGGGGCGGTCATTCGGCGGTAACCGCATGGCGGGCGGCGACCGCCGCCCGCCGCGGTCAGAATGACCGCCTATATTTTTATCTTTAAAATGACACAAAAACGAATAAAATCAGATAAGGGGAACCGGAGATATTAATTTTTAAAGAATTATTATTTTTTTAGCACCTAGAAACAAAAAGCGCCAATCAGGTCATCTGGTTGCACCTCGACCGGGGCAAAGTCAAAGTTTAAGGCCGACCGCGATGGAGCCCTGCTCGGCTACAGGCCGCGGGAGGCCTTGGTTAAAAGTTTACCTTCACACTTAGTCTTTTTTTAGAAGATTTTCTTCAGTGGGACGAACCTGCCAGTCCAATCCGACCTCCTGGAGCCCTTCTCTGGATGCGCGATGCTGGAATCCTCGGTGGAGATTTTTACCTTCGGACATAGTCGTTTTTTCGAGGTGAAAATCCTTCGAACGGGGTAAACCTGGATCTTGATGCGACGTCCATGGAGCCCTCCTCGGATACGCTAGCTGGGAGGTCCTGGTCAACATTTTACCTTCGAACTAAGGGCCAGATGTAGGCAAGGTTTAGAGACTCGCAAACGGCGGAAAACGCGGTTTGCGAGTCGCTAAACCCCATCTGGTATGTAGAAATGCATTTTGCGAGTCGGAACCAACTCCCAAAATGCATTTCCGAGTCGCAAATAGGAAGGGGTGTTCCCTTCCTATTTGCGAGTTGCAGTGGTATGCAATTCCATTTGCAAATGGACTCGCAGTTACCACCCCCTTTGTGACTGGACCTAATAATAATTTTTCAATGGACCACTACCTGCCCTGAAAAATACAGAAACAAAAGGTTTTGGTTTATTTTTCAAAGTGCAGCTCGTTTTCCTTTAAGGAAAACGGGTTGCACTTTGAAAAAAAAAACTGCTTTATTTAAAAGCAGTCACGGACATGGAGGTCTGCTGTTCCCAGCAGGCCTCCATCCCCGTGAGTGCCCTGAGTCGCTATGGGGTCGCAAATTGCGACCCACCTCATTAATATTAATGAGGTGGGTCTTTGCGATCCCATAGCGACTCGCAGAAGGTGTCTGAGACACCTTTCTGCATCCCAAATTGCGACTTGCAATTTGCGAGTCGCAGGGACTCGCAAATTGCAAGTCGCAATTTGGGAGTTTCCTACATCTGGCCCTTAGTCTCTTTTTCTGAGATTTTCTTTACCGGGACAAACCAGCAAATCAGGCCGGGTCGCGGTTGAGGCAAGCCGGCTAGATATGCCGCGGCGGGTCGGTCCCTCTATGGAGCTTTTTTTCAAAAGTTGTCCAAACTTCTCCAAACTTCAGGGGCTTCTCCCAGATGTCCTTTTAAGGTTCTTTTGAGGTCCACAGCTCACCCTAAGGGTCCAGAAGTTCTGAGATGGTCCTTGGGGGGTGGGGACTACAACTCCCACAACGCACCTGGCACAAACTCCTTTTTGGCCACTGGACAGTGGTCAGCTGGTCGCTTTCTTCAGGAGTTGGTGCAGGGGACTCTGGATAGCAATTTTTCACCTGTAGCAAACAGGGAGTCCCTCCTTGAACCAGTTGAAGCCAGGCAAAGTCCTTCTTGTGGTGAAGCCCAAGTGTGCAGCTGGTGCAGTCCTTCTGAGTGCAGGTTCCAGGTGCAGGCCAGGGGTCCAGCAGGGCAGTCCTTCTTCTTCTGTTGTTCTTCCTTGTTGGATGGGGTAGGGAACTGAGGTGTGGGTGCAGGTCTGCCAGTTTTACCCTTGCTCCTGAGTGAAAAGCAGGGAGGGTCCTGGTTCTCAAATCAGGTGCAGGGTCCTTGCCCCTGTGATGACCACTTCCTGGGAAGTGTGGCAAAAATCAATCCCAGGAGGCAATATTCTCTAAAAATCCATCATGGCTGAATCTGATTTTTGGAGGTTACATCTGGCTGAGCCCACTCACTGGTGTGGGTAAAAATTATAAACACACCCCTCTCCTGCCCACTCCTAATCTAATCACGGGGGCACGTAGTTGTCTGGGGTTGCAGGATGTGGGGGTGTTGCTGGTTGCTCCAAATGTCCTTCTCTGCCTTTGAAGACCAGGCACATCCCTTTGTGTGAAGCCAGGCCAATTCACATCTCATCAAGGAGGCTTGGCCAAGCTGCTAAAGGCTGGCCAATCAGAGCACAGCAGCAAAAACAATGCAGGGCTGAAATTGGCAACTTTTTAGGTAAAGTTTAAAACTCTTTACCTGAACAAGTTATATTAAATCCCACAACTGGAAGTTGTGGGATTTAATACAACAATTAATTTGATACCAAACTCTTGGTATGCATCATTTAAGGAGACTTTAAAAATTAAAATAAAGTCTCCCCATTTTAGCCTATGAAGGCCATTTACTACAATGAGGGAAAAACAAATTTGGCTGTTTTTACCTCACCAGGTATATAAAAATATTTTTATAAGGTCCCTGCTTATAGTTACATGGCACCCAGCCCCAGGGGCACATAGGGCACACCTTAGGGGTGACTTATATGTAAAAATAAGGTAGTTTAAGACTTTGGAACTACTTTTAATTCCAAAGTCGAATTTGCATATAACTTTAATTTAAAAACAGCCAGCAAGGCAGGCCTGCCTTTAAAATGACACTAGGCACCTCAGCAGTGCACCTATGGGTGCACCACCTATGCTGTGGTCCCTAAACCTACATCCCCTACCATATACTAGGGACTTATAGGTAGGTTAACTTAGCCAATTATAATTAGCCTAATTTGCATATCCATTTGACACAGAGCACAGGCCCTGGGACTGGTTAGCAGTACCCAGGGCACCATCAGAGTCAGGAAAACACCAACAAAAAGTGGAAAATGGGGGCAAAAAGTTAGGGGGCCTCTGCAATCAGCCCTGTTTTCCCACAGTGGGGGATAGGGGATTAGGTTTAGAGTGGGGTGTTGGTTTTCTGGATTAGGGCGGGGGATTAGGTCTGTTAGGTTTTAGGGCAGGGGTGATTTTCAGGCTGGGGGTATTGGACCTGGAGGGGTACTGTTTTAGGGAGGGGTTGAGGGGCTAGGATTTAGGACAGATAAGATGTTTTTTGGTTTTAGGGTAGGGGGATTGGGCTTGGGATGGGGGTACTGTTTAGGGAGGGGCAGGGGGCTGGGTGGGGGTTAGGGTTTAGGGCAGGGTGGTTTTCAAGCTTGGAGGGGGTATTGGGCCTACTGTTTTAGGGAGGGGGAGAGGGTTAGGATTTAGGGTGGGAAAGACGGTTTATGGGCTTAGGGTGGGGGGGTTGGGCTTGAGGTTGGGGAGGTACTGTTTTAGGGAGGGGCCTGGGTTGGGGTTATGTTTTAGGGCAGGGGGTTTGGTTTCCAGGAATAGAATGGGAAAATGATTTTAGGGCTCAGCGCTGGGGATACAGTTGGACATATTTAGGGTTCAGGGTGAGGGAGGAGCATTTTTTAGAATGATTGGGGAGGGAGTTGCGCTAGTACCTTTACCACACATATGCCTTTAACACCTCGGGTGCCTGGGGTGAGCTGGTCTCGTCCTCGGCCATGACTGCCATGTGCCGAGGATGAGACCAGCTCGTCCTGCACCCGGCTCACACCCCCCATCAAGGGAGGAAAGGGAACTGCTTCCCCTTCCAACCCCGCACCCCACCCCCACGCCCCAGTGAGGTCTGATGACATCAGCCCACAATTGGGCACTGACCTCATCAGACGTCACCGCCCATTGCGCTGGATGCTCAGCTTCCAGCACGATTGGAAGAGAAATGCTTTGCATTTCTCTTCCGACTGGGATGTAGGGGCGGGCAGAGACATAAAAGGAAAGGAAAGGCAGAAATCACTAGGCACCAGGGCTTTTTTTTTTTTGTTTGTTTTTTTGTTTTTTACAGATGCGGACCGACCCTTTAGGCAAGGGGTGCTACCCTGGGGGACAATTTTATTTTAGGCCATTTCTACCCACCTTAGGGGCAAATCGGCCTATTTTTCTTAGGACATTCTACCCCGGGGGCAGAAACCACTAGACACCTGGGATTTGTTTTATGCCTATTTCATGCAAGGGGAGCATCCCCTTAGGCAAGGCACACGCCCCTGAGGGGCACATTTATTTTAGGCCATTTATTAGGCCGGTCTGCTCCCAGGAAGGGCAGAAACCACTAGACACTAGGGAGTTTTATGTTTTAAATTTTTTACAGGTGGGGAGCGACCCCTTAGGCAAGGGTCGCTCCCCTGGGGGGCAAATTTATTTTAGGCCATTTCTGCCCCCCTAAAGGGGCAAAAAACTCTTAGGCACCACGGAATGGGGTGTGTGTGTTTTGTTTGGGGGTCTCCCCTTGGGCAAGGGTCGCTCCCCATGGCGGCACATTACTGTTGGCCATTTCTGCCTACCTTGGGGTCAGATCGGCTATTTTTGTAAGGCCCATATGCCCCCAAGGGGGGCAGAAAGCCCACCAGAGACCAGGGAAGATTTGTTTTTCAAAAATAGAGGGTGGGGGTATGGTCATACCCCCACCCCAAATAAATGGGGACAAAGTTGTTCTGCCCACTGGTGGGCAGATGGGACAATTACCCCCGATCCACTCCCCAGCAGGGCAGAAAGCCTACTAGATGCCAAACAATATAATAAAAATAGTGGGGTGGTGGCTACCGACCAGTATGGGCATGGTTATGCCCCCAACCCAACTGAAAAGGATAACAGTCTTTCAGATAACTAAAACTAAAACTAAAAACACTAAAACATCTTATCCGACAGCAAGCAAGAGGACATTTGATTATTTTGGGTTCTGGTTTTGCATTTGGGCCATGAGAACTCGTCTAACGCTCAAAATCGTTCCACTTGGAATGGTGAGGGCTGCACTTCTTAGACTTTGGGACGCTGCCATGTAGAAAAATCTATGAGATCTAGACACATCTGAAAACTAAACATCTGGGTGAGTCCAGGGTAATGTGCTTCACATGCACCTCGCACCATTTTCTTACCCATAATGCCCTGCAAACCTCCAACTTTGCTTGAAATCACACATTTTTCCAACATTTTTGTAATGGAACCTTCCGGAATCTGCAGGAATTCACAAAAGTCCTACCACCCAGCATTGTGGCATCTATACCGATAAAAATTATACCCCACTTGTCAGACTAAGGGGGTCATTCATCCGCCGCCCGCCAAAGTAACCCCGTCCAAAAACCGATCCGCGGTCAAAAGACCGCGGGGTCATTTCGACTTTCCCGCTGGGCCGGCGGGCGACCGCCAAAAGGGCGCCCGCCGGCCCAGCGGGAAAGACCCTGCAACAATGAAGCCGGCTCCGAATGGAGCCGGCGGAGTTGCAGGGGTGCGACGGGTGCAGTTGCACCCGTTGCGATTTTCACTGTCTGCAAAGCAAACAGTGAAAATCATTATGGGGCCCTGTTAGGGGGCCCCACGACACCCGTTCCCGCCATCCTGTTTCGGGCGGTGTAAACCGCCAGAAACAGGCTGGCGGGAAGGGGGTCGGAATCCCCATGGCGGCGCTGCAAGCAGCGCCGCCATGGAGGATTCTCCGGGCCAGGGGAAATCCGGCGGAAAACCGCCGGATCCCCTTTTCTGACCGCGGCTTTACCGGCGAGGTCAGAATGGCCCTGGAAGCACCGCCAGCCTGTTGGCGGTGCTTCCGTGTCCCTCCACCCTGGCGGTCTATGACCGCCAGGGTTGGAATGAGGGCCTAAATGTTCTTTTTTCAAACTGCCTTTTTGGACCCGCATTGATTCCCCCTCATTTTCAACATGTTTTTGGCTCTTGCCTGACACAGGCACTTGGCCCACCTACACAAGTAAGGTATTATTTTTACAGGTAGATTGAGGGAAATGTTGAATGGTAGGACATTTGTGCTGGTACGCTGATCCCACACAGAAATGTGGGAAAAATGTGATTTTTTCAGCTAAATTTGAGGTTTGCTGAAGATTCTGGGTTGGAAACACTGGGAAATATACCCAAGTCACACCTCCCTGGACTCCCTCTGGTGTCTAGGTTTCAGAAATGTCTGGGTTTGGTAGGCTTCCCCTAGATGGCTGCTGAGCCCAGGACCAACAATTCAGGTGCCACCGCAAAAACAGGTAGTTTTGTATTTGATCATTTTGATGTGTCCACATAGTGTTTTGGGGCATTTTCTGTCACAGGCTCTAGGCCTACCCACACAAGTGAAGTACCATTTTTATCGAGAGACCTGGGGGAACGCTGGGTAAATGGAAGTTTGAGGCTCTCCTCAGATTGCAGCACCAAAATGTGAGGAAAAAGTGTTTTTTTTAGCAAGATTATGAGGTTTGCTGAGGATTCTGAGTAACAGAACCTGGGGAGAGCACCACAAGTCACCCCATCCTGGGTTCCCCTAGGTGTCTAGTTTTCAGAAATGTCCAGGTTTGCTAGGTGTTAATAGGTGCTGGATGAGCTAGAGGCCAAAATCCACAGCTAGGCACTTTGCAAAAAACAGGTCAGTTTTCTTTGGGAAAATGTGATGTGTTCATGTTGTGTTTTGGGGCATTTCCTGTCGCAGGCAGTAGGCCTACCCACACAAGTGAGGCACTATTTGTATTGGGAGACTTGGGGAAATGCTGTGTGGAAGGAAATGTGTGGCTCCTCTCAGATTCCAGAACGTTCTGTCACTGAAATGTGAGGAATAATAGTTTTTTTGCCAAATTTTTAAGTTTACAAAGGTTTCTGGGTAACAGGTCCCTCCATTCTAAATTCTCCTAGGTGTGTAGTCTTCAAAAATGTATAGGTTTGGTGGGTTTCCCTAGGTGCCAGCTGAGCTACAGACCAAAATCCACAGCGAGGCCCCTTCCAAAAAACACATCAGATTTCAATGTAAAAATGCGATGTGTCCATGTTGTGTTTCCTGTCACGGGCATTAGGTCTACCCATGCAAGTGAGGTACCATTTTTATCGGGAGACTTGGGGGAATACAGAATAAAAGAACAAGTGTTATTGCCCTTTGTTTTTCTCTACATTTTTTCCTTCCAAATATAAGACAGTGTGTAAAAAAGACCACTATTTGAGAAATGCCCTGCAAATCATATGCTAGTATGGGGTCCTCGAAATTCAGAGATGTGCAAATAACTAGTGCTTCTCAACACCTTATCTTGTGCCCATTTTGAAAATACAAATGTTTCCTTGATACCTATTTTTCACTCTTTATATTTCACCAAATGAATTGCTGTATACCTGGTATGCAATGAAAATCCATTGTACAGTGCAGCTACTTTATTGGCTCTGGGTACCTATGATCTTGATGAACCTATAAGCTCTATATATGCCCACAACTAGAAGAGTCCAGCAGATGTAACAGTATAGTGCTTTTGAACATCTGACATCACAGGAAAAAGTTACAGAGTAAAACGTGGAGAGAAATGGCTGTTTATTTCACCTCAATTTCAATATTTTTTTATTGCAGCTGTCATTTTCTATAGGAAAGCCTTGTAGGATCTACACAAATGACCCCTTGCTGAATTCATAATTTTGTCTACTTTTCAGAAATGTTTAGTTGTTGGTGATCCATTTCACACCCATTTCTGTCACTAACTGGAAGTAGGCTAAAAGCACAAAAAATAGTAAAAATGGGGTATGTTCCAGTAAAATGCCAACATTGTGTTGAAAAATGTGGTTTTCTGATTCAAGTGTGCCTGTTCTTGAATCCTGGGAATATGGTGATTTTAGCACTGCAAACCCTTTATTGATGCCATTTTCAGGGGAAAAAAGCACAAGCTTTCTTATGCAGTCCCTTTTTCCAATGTTTTAAAAAATATAAATGTTGCCTAGATTTTGGCTAATTTCTTGCTGTCCTCCAGGGGACCCCACAAACTCTGGACCTCTAGAATCCCTAGGATGTTGGAAAAAAATGACGCAGAGTTGGCATGGTTAGCTTATGAAGACAAAAAGTTATGAGGGCCTAAGTGCAAACTGCCACAAATAGCCAGAAAAGGCCTGCCAGGTCTGGCAGCGAAGGGGTTAAAACACATGCTTTTTCAACATAATTTGTTGTAAAGCCATGTGTAATGAGGGATATGCGTAGTAATGGCCTTCTCGTTGTAACTCACTCATCGTAATGACGTGAGTTGCAATGGAATGCGTGGTTCTGACATACAACCCTAATTCTGATTGACCCCAGGAACGATGGGGCACTCCTCAGGACAAGGAAAGCTTGTCCCCTTACACCTCCTGAGGGCCAGTTGGGTGGAAGACCGGGCTTCTGTGCAAAAAGGAAGCAAAGCCCAGAGAGATAAGAAAGTGAAAGGCTGAAGCAGGGAGCCAGTCAAACCAGCCCTCTGCCTTGTCATCTTTGAGGCTAGGAGGCCTGGAAAAAGTGCTCCAGTTTGATAGGGCTTGCCACCTGGAGCAAACTGAGTCCAAGATCATATAAATCAGCCCAATGGGGCCCAAGTTATGGCTGTTTAAAAGTATGGTATCCCTTGACCTTTTCCGGCACCAGTGACGAAGCACTTGCGGCTCTGTCGCCATTTTGCAACTCACCCCTGCAGGGGACTAGGGCCAGGAGGCTGCATCCAGAGAAGGAAAAATGTGGGAAAGAATTGTCAAGCCTTCCCCGTGAGGAGGAAGAATCCGGGGGGTGCGTCCCACCCCTGTGATATGAGGCAGGGGCCCATGACCCCATTCCTGTGCAACATGAGGAAGAGGTGAGCGAGGTAGCGCCTTTGCACCTTTGCAATACCATGAAGGAGACCCCGGACTCCATCCTTGAGCCCAGAGAAGTTCCATTACTGTGGGAGCAAAGCTGGAGAGATGGCTCAGGATCCCATTCCTGCGCCCCGATGCCATCACTGAGAGGTGGAATGCTGCCACATTCCTCTGAAAAACCAGACTTCCCCGCTCCCTACACTCAGGTTTGGGGAAGAGTGGGAAGGCCAGCCAGCATCTAAGCATCTGCCCGCAGGAGCGGGCAGACCAGAATGTCACTGCTGGCTCCTGCTCAAGACAGTGCTAGCCAAACAGAGATCCTGCAGCAGCCAGGGGTGAGCTCCCCGAGCTGCTCTCCAACAAAGGATGCATGCAGGGTGCCTGGGTGGGACTGGGCACCCTTAGGAAGCAGAGACTGCAGGGCAAGGCTGCAGATCAAACCAGAAGGCATGTAGAAAAACTATGTATCGGCTCTCCCCGGTGCAGTGGGAGAGTCGCTTCTCTAATACGCAAGTCCAAGCATGAGTAGCACCCCATAATGCCCTGGTGGTCAAATGGATTTACAACCCATTTTTGCCTATTCCTCCTTTTGTGCTGTCCCCAGGATGACATGGTCACCACCGTCAAAATCAGGAGGATGCAGCCTTTCCTCCTAAAAGGATTCCTAGAGTCCCCACACTAGGTTGTGGGGACACTAAAAAGATAACCCCTCAGGGATGCAGTCTTTGTGGTCTGCAGTGGTTTATGTCTACGGACACCCTCTAGGGATGTTGATTGGTAATTGCATGTTGTTGTTATTATGAATGTTTAGGGACCGTGTTTAAGGTGCAGTACTTAATGGTGAATGTTATTAACAATGTCTGCTGTAAGCACCCTCTAGGAGTGAAAGGTTATATTTGAATTGTGTCATTCATACTAAAAGTTAGGTTGAGTTCACCAATCACCCTGACACGCTGAGACCCTTTCTCTTGTAAGTGTTTTAATAAAGTAATGGCACTGACAATCATTCAGATTCAAAGTAGGTATATTTATTGTCATGGTTAAGTGGTTGACTTCAAATTGATGTTCCATTATGATGTTTTCAATACAAATAAAGGTTTTGGCATGTGGTTGTTGAACTAGACCTTCCTTTTGGAAGGGTCAAGAGTGATTACACAATATCACCAGGAGGCATTCCCATCCACTTATATGTATCTGTAAATTGCTGCATAGTATTGAGCAGTGTGTGTGTAATAAATGTACTTTTTCATTTAAAAAATGATCATGCCTTGGACTGCTCTGCTTCACAACCCAGTGAGAGTCAAGCACTACAATGGAGTGTTTGATTCCCAGTGGAAGACAAATGTGGACCCATTACTTGTGCAAACCAAACTAATGACCCATTTTCTTGTACCAGGCCACATGGTTGCACAGTGAGTACATCCCCAATGGAGTTGGTGGCTTTCGAGGGACTGGGAAAACAGGGCCTTCATTGAAGAAAATTACATGACGGAGGTTGAGCATGTTAAAACCCTAATAATTTACAATATAATTATGTGATGAGGACATTGTTTTGACATAAGTAGTCAAGATAGTTTTGACAGTCTTGAGCTATGATAATTAAAGATGGACATTTCTCAAAGTGTGAGGTGACAGTGATACCTGTGATGGTTACATGTCTGTGTGCTGGGGACCAGCAAAAGTCACCAGCAGGAACTAAATCATGTCCAGTTGGTACCACTCAGCTGGTAACCTCAGGAGAAGTCCTCTTGCAGCTTTGTGTTGCCCTGCAGCCACAAAGGAGGACACCAATTAACCCTTAAAGCCTACTTTTTTGTCTCAGACACAAGAGTGAGCAGGTCACAGATAGCAGGTCCAGTCTTCTTACATTCCTCCACTGGTCCAGAAAGTGTTCAGAAGAGGCTGCCAGGGGGTAAAACATTTATGCCTGGCACTATCATCTGGGTGGGGTTGACTCCAGCAGTTACCCCACCCACATTTATGGCTGTTCTTATTGGAGCTATTGCAAAAAAACACAGTGCCACTTACTTCTAAATCCAAGATGAAGATCTCTTTGGCAGAGCCTACATGCCAACCCAGAGGTCTGGCCTGGGTAATGAGCAGTCCCCTCCTCTGTAGTCACTTCAAAACACATCAGCTGTTCTGACACTGTGTTTGATGCCTGCTTGACTGGGTAAGACAAAAGCTGGGTCCTTTCCAGGAATGAACTAAGAATAGCTTATAACAACGAAGGCTCATTTGAAATTCATAAGTTCCTTTGTCCAACCCAACTAGTCTTCCTGCTGGGGAGAAGAAAATACCTCCCCACACCCAAGTTATTATCTTGGCTGTGGGAGCAGTTTTCATACCTTAGTGCTAATCACCCACTGGGCTACTTCTGGAGAGCTGTCTAGAATAGACTACAATAGAAAAAGTAACTTTCTAAAAGCTGTTTTTGTAATATTTCTGAAAAATATGGTGTCACCATTAAGTTGGGCTTTTAAAAAATATTAAAAAGAGGTTTAATCATATTTCTATCTATTTCCAATCCTGAGCCAGAGATAGCAGAATTAATATTTCACCCTGCTTCCTTTTATTGTCCATGCATCAGCCAGAGACTTCTTACCATGAATATATCTTTTGGGTGCCACTCACTGTAAGGGTATGGCAACTTTATAGATTTTTACATATCCTAATTTTAAATACCATCAAGCACCCTCTTCCTCCTATGTGGGCTGCAAGACCTACATGGGGTGACTTATAATTATTTAAAAGGAAGGTTTTCTCTTGTCAAAAAAGGCTATTGTGTCAGCTCGTATTGCTGGCTTTCACAATGCAGGAGTCAGATTACACAGGGTAGGTCTGAAGTCATGTTTACCCTCCCAACGTAGTAGATAGCACAAAATGTGCTGTAGTCCATAAGTGGCATTTTTTAACCTCCAGGCTCTTTGTGCAGTTTCTATTCCTTATAATAGGGACGTATAGCTAATGAATGTGCCAATAGGGAATACACCAATTCAACCATGTTCAAGTGAGGAGCATTGACAACTTACTACTGGTTATCACTGTTACAATGAATAGAGTTCTAAAGCCAGCAAAGCAGATACTGCAAACATCTTGGGGTCATCTTGTTAAATGTGGCAATTTCCTACAGAAATATTGATGAAAACAAATATATGAAAATAGATTTTGGAGCACTGTCAATGTCAATTGATTATATTATTAGAGAAAGCTATTGGGAATGATTATAAAAGGCCATCTAATTGTTTAGACATAGGTAAAGAAAGATTCATGATTCCAGACTGTTTACTTTGCCAAGAAATATTTAGGGCCTCATTCCGACCCTGGCGGTACAAGACCGCCAGGGCCGGGGGCAACGGAAGCACCACCAACAGGCTGGCAGGGATTCATTGCCCATTCTGACCGCGGCGTTAAAGCCGCGGTCAGAAAAGGGAATCCGGCGGTTTCCCGCCGGATTTCCCCTGCTTGGGCAGAACCTCCATGGCGGCGCTGCAAGCAGCGCCGCCATGGAGATTCCGAACCCCTTCCCGCCATCCTGTTCCTGGCGGTTTTTACCGCCAGGAACAGGATGGCGGGAACGGGTGTCGTGGGGCCCCTGGGGGCCCCTGCACTGCCCATGCCACTGGCATGGGCAGTGCAGGGGCCCCCTAACAGGGCCCCAGAGAGATTTTCACTGTCTGCATTGCAGACAGTGAAAATCGCGACGGGTGCAACTGCACCCGTCGCACCCCTGCAACACCGACGGCTCCATTTGGAGCCGGCTTCAATGTTGCAGGGGCTTTGCCGCTGGGCCGGCGGGCGCTCCTTTGGCGGGCGCCCGCCGACCCAGCAGGAAAGCCAGAATGGCCTCCGCGGTCTTTTGACCGCGGAGTGGGCAAGTGGCGGTTCCCGTTTGGCTGGCGGCAACCGCCGCCAGCCAAACTCAGAATGAGCCCCTTAGTGTCTAATGGGAATTAATTCAAAAGGGTGTGGAGAAAGAGGATATTGATTGCAGATTTGCTCATCGTTACTCGTATGGGTCCAGGTTTACAGTAGGCACAATGCAAGCAACATGTAGGTGGTCATTATAATCATGGCGGTGTGGCCCGCCATGCCACCGGTGGCAGGAAAACCTGCCAGCCGGCATGATGGGCCACACCAGCACATAATGAACCCTATGAGGGCCGCCATAGGTGGCCCTCACTCAACGCCTGGCTGCCTCCGTCAGGCAGCCTGGCGGCAATCGGAATCATTATCCGACAGGGCAGCGGTGTTGCCCCTCAGATAATGATCCCTAAGCCTCCAGCCTTTCCCTGGCTAGTTTCCCCGCCAGGGAAAGGCTGGTGGAAGGGGTGCACCGAGACACCTCTGGGGGCCTCTGCACTGCCCATGCACTTGGCATGGGCAGTGCAGGGGACCCTGTGCAGTGCCCCTTCGCGCAGGTCACTGCCCGATTTTCAGGCAGGGAACTGCATGACGGGTGCAGCTGCACCTGCCGCACAGAGGCATTGGCGGCAGCTCCATGTGGAGCCGTCATCAATGTACAGGCCAGCCATTCCTGTGGGCCTGCAGGCGGAAACAATGTTTCCGTCTTCCGGCCCTCCGGAATGTTCTTTATACGGCTGGGATCCGCGGAAGCTGGCAGTCAGTAGTTTGACTGCCAGCATGAACACAGCGGTTTCGACCGCTGTGTTCATAATGTGGGCCATAGTTTTTCAATCCCCCTTTATTGAAATATCATTTCAAGATGACCATTAGATATAAGCACTATTTTAATACTCCGATATGGTCACCAGAACTTGACACTATTAAAAGATGACCTCCAAACTCAAACACCATTCAGAAATCAACATCAAACCTAAATACCAAGCCAAGATGCATAGTTATGCTACCTCCAATGGTAGGACTACTACGTTTTGCTCAGATAACATAATTCGCCCTACCTCACTCATTCTCAGAGATATGGAACTCAGCAGGTGGGCCCACCGAACTCCTTGCATTTCAATAAGGAACAATCTGACACATTCACGAGGGACCAGTACCAGTATCAAAAGTACTTATTGTTATTCTCTTTACTGAGCATTTAGCAATGCATATGTCGCTAATGGGAATGGCTAACAGATAAGTAACATTTGCTGCCTATTGCTGCAGGATGATGCTTGCTCCTAACACTTATCCTGCCATATGCACCTGGCATATCAGGGAGGTCCTTTTGTGAGAAAATGGTTTATAAATTTTGGGGTTCTAAGTAGTAGATAATTTTGAAGTTACTAATTTGATCTAGGTATTTAACATTATGACAAATAGACTTTGACAAGACTCTTTACATCAATTATGGTGACCTACACTTACTAACTTTTTGCACAATGTACTTTTTAACCCTAATGGCCATATTTATGAGCCCAGTTGTGTCACTATTGCTCCACACAATGTGGTGCATGCACAATGTGTCTCAAAAGTGCAATTTATGAAGCCACACAAGGCTATCTTGCGTGGCCTGAGTGGTTTCATGAATCTTGAGTATAGCAGCACAGCACAATTCTCTGTGTTGCATTTCTCTGCCCCTGGGACGCATTCCATGGGTGCTGAGAGGGTGTTTCCATGCAGCATCAATGGATATTAATGCATTCCCAGATTTACAAAAATAGAAGACCTGGGAATGTGTCCAAATGCTACACCTTCTCAGGTGAGTCATAACGAGAAGAAATATATTTATTTCTCCTTGTTTTTTCCTCTTTCTATGTGTGCTGCAGAATGCAGCACACATAGAAAGAGGAAAATACCTGAAGGGATGAAGGGCATGGGCTTCAGGCACATGTGTGGCTCTGCCCTTATCTGCCCCCCCCAGTACCACAGCATTTCCTCACACAAGACCCCTTCCCCACATGTCATCCAACACCCTGAATGTAAATCATTCCTGATATCACCTGTTCAGGCCAAATATCTGTGGCATAGACCTCACTACCTGTGAAATCATATGATTTTTTTTCTGAGAGTTCCAGATCCAAATGAATAGCTCCTTTTACCAGAACTAAAACACATAGGCCCATATTTATACTTTTTGATGCAAAATTGTGCAAACGCAGTTTTGCGTCAAAAAGTATAGTGCCGGGTTTTGTCATTCCTGAGCACAGCTGGGCACCAAATTTATGGAATCCTGCAAGCCACCGCAAGGGGTGGGCTAACATCTGGAAAAATTACATGGCCAGGTGGGGGTGGCGGTACGGGGGAAGGGGGTTTTGCCTCAAAAAATTACGCTAGGCTTGTTAGAGGCAAAAAAATGCAGTTACCCAGACTAGCGTTATTTCCTAACGCAAAACCATCCATTTCACATGACTCCCCTCTTCTAAACAAAACAGAAGTCATGCCCACCACCCCAATCGCCAGCACAGGGGACAAGGGACCGCTGGGCATGGCCATTGCAACCAGTGCCATGTAGAGGGACCCATTTCACGGCCCCTAATGGCACTAAAACATTTTTTTTTAAATACTTACCTCTACTTATACTACTTACCTGGGATGGGGTCCCTCCATCCTCTGGTGTATCTCTGGTGTGGGTGGGAGTGTTCTTGGGGCTTGGTGTGGGCAACTGTGGGCTCTTTCCATGGTGTTTGACCATGGAAATGGGTCCACAGGTCCCCTAACGCCTGCTCTGATCCAGGCGTTAAATAATGGCACTAACAAGGCCTAGTGCTATTATTTATGTCCACCTTCCTCTGTGTACCATTTTTACAGGGGAGGATAACTAAGGTGCAAGGGGCTTTGAGTCATTTTTTTGGACAGAAACGCCTACCTTACATCTTATTGATGCAAGGAAGTTTTACGCATCCAAACAATGACGTTAACCCCAGTATTTTGACGCTGGTGTCAAAATATAAATATGGAGTTTAGTTTGCACTGAATTTGTGTAAACATTTTTTTACAAATTCAACGCAAACAGAGTATAAATATGCCCCATAGTGGCCAATTCTGGACAGAACTTTCCCATCACCTCCGTATCCTCACTGCTAATCTGGCTAACTCTTAATAAAGACCTCAGTTTACAGTTAAACATAAGATGTTCATTCCTCTGCTTATTCGAATTCCACCTGACTATAGGCATCTCCACTGTGATAGATTGGAGAGAGGAAGAAGAGGCATCACATCAAATTTTCCACTGCTAAGTCTCAGTCACACATTACTTGTTTCATATGCCTTGCAGCCTTATTTCATTTGAAACCTTCACAATCCAGTAAATGTTTACTGATTCATAAGTCACATATTAAACCTTTGACTCTTAGTCAAAGTCAGTTGAACACCTGGCTATATGAAAATATGTTATTAGTTAGGGAGGATGTGTGCCTTCACAGGTAATAACTCCAAACTCTTGACAGTTCCAACTCACAGGTTCAATAAAATAAATTTGGATTCAAGCCTTGGTAGCCATGGAAAAGAAAAGATAGGATAACTAAAGGACAATGTGTTGAGTATTTAGCAGTATCAAAAAATCAAAAAGTCAAAATGAATACAATAAAAATCCTACAACTAATTTTTAAAACTCCAGGAAAATATAAAAGGTAAAATGAAACTAAATTGCTAAAAATCCAAAAGGAGAAGATATGACTTTTTCAATGTTAAAGACAAAAAGTGCCAGGAAACATGAACGCTGACCGAGACCTAATCGTAATTTCAGGCAGGCCACTATGGAGTGGAGGTTGACTAAACGCAGTGGGGCATTTTGGATTTAGTCTTCTTTTTGGAGCTTGAAATCCTTTCATGGTGCAATGCTGTATTCATTGTAGTCCACTCAAAGATGGATACCCATTGGCTGAAGTCCCTGCTGAAGCCTTTGTTTTGGAGAGAAACGCTGTGAGCAGGAAAATTCCTGTTTGGTGCCCGGCGAACTCCTTGACAGCTGGATGCTTTTTATACCTTTCCCCAGTCAAGACTCCTACCTTCAGACTAAGGAACTTAATAAGAGTTTGGCGTATTGTAAGTGCATTATAGCATACAGCATTTATAATATGGTGGATGTGATATCTGTGTTATTTCAGTTATTTGTGGCTATAACTTGTGAAATTTGCTGTAACATAATTATGCACAATTGCAGCAAAATTATGAGATATTGCACAGAATTACCCAAGGAGTGTAACCTTGCAGTTGGCACTTTTGTCTTAGCTCAAAGTGCAACCTGGATGAAAATAGAGCAAATTGCACAAGAATACAAACAGCAGGCACACTCACATAATTGTTGGTAATTTCACATCACAAGACTACAGCAAAATTACTGAAATAATTCTCATTTCTCTGGTGCAATTAAAATATCAGCCAGAACTAGTTCCCATGTTGACAGTCCTTAAATGACCGCCATGCTGGTGGTCTTTCAGATGGCCTTATTATGAGTTGTACAAGTAGAACCACCAACTGCCAACCAAAAAAGGTAGACCGGCAGCAGCAAGGAGGCCTGGAAATAGGCGGTCTGACCCCCAGTGCCAACTCCACAATGACCAACCACTGACGGTATTAAAACACACAGTCGCCATGGTGGACCCCCACGGCGATCAGCCGATGGTGGTCCAAACCACAGTGGTCTGTAGTCAGCAAAGTATTACACAACTGCAGATTCAATTAATTTGAAAGCAACACAGCTGGCATACATTGCCACACAGAACACACCTGGAAAGGACACTATAAAACACACCGTTTCACAGACGACAATCCTTCACAATTACAAAGCTATACACTGACACCACAACACCTTATTTTGTTGCATACACAGATTAAGCACCCCTTTTCTTCACCGTCCCATTGTACACCCTGCAATCAATCAATCAATCAAGAAATTTATAAAGCGCGCTATGTACCCGTTAGGGTTTCAAGGAGCTGGGGGGGGGGTAGCTGCTATCGGTCGAAGAGCCATGTCTTGAGGAGTGTCCTGAAGGTGAGGAGATCCTGGGTCTGGCGAAGGGAGGTCGGGAGTGAGTTCCAGGTCTTGGCGGCGTGGTAAGAGAAGGATCTGCCGCCGGAGGTCTTGCGCTGGATTCGGGGGACGATGGCGAGGGAAAGGTTGGCAGAGCGGAGTTGGCGGGAGGGGACGTAGAAGTTGAGTCTGATGTTCAGGTAGGCGGGTCCGGCGTCGTGTAGTGCTTTGTGCGCGTGGGTGAGAAGTTTGAAGGTGATCCTCTTGTCCACGGGGAGCCAGTGGAGGTCCTTCAGGTGGTGAGAGATGTGGCATCGGCGGGGTATGTCGAGGATCAAGCAGGCAGATGCGTTCTGGATGCGTTGGATGTCTTTTGTTGGGATGCCTGTGTAGAGTGCGTTGCCGTAGTCAAGTCAGCTACTGACGAGGGCTTGGGTCACCGTCTTTCTGGTTTCCGTAGGGATCCACTTGAAGATTCTGCAGAGCATGCGGAGGGTGTTGAAACAGGAGGAGGAGACTGCATTGACCTGTTTGGACATGGTGAGAGCGGAGTCGAGGATGAAGCCGAGGTTGCATGCGTGGTGGGCTGGAGTGGGTGGGGGGCCCAGTGCGGTGGGCCACCAGGAGTCGTCCCAGTCCGAGGGGGAACGACCGAGGATGAGGACTTCTGTCTTGTCGGAGTTTAATTTCAGGCGGCTGTTTCTCATCCATTCGGCGATGGATTTCAGTCCCTCGTGTAGGTTGGCTTTGGCGGTGTGTGGATCTTTAGTGAGGGAGAGGACGAGCTGGGTGTCGTCGGCGTAGGAGAGGATGCTGAGGTTGTGCTGATGGGCCAGTTGTGTGAGCGGTGCCATGTAGACGTTGAACAGCGTCGGGCTGAGCGAGGAGCCTTGGGGGACGCCGCAGATGAGGTTGGTGGCTTCGGAGCCGAAGGGTGAGAGTCGGACTCTCTGGGTTCTACTGGAGAGAAAAGAGGAGATCCAGTGGAGGGCATTGTCTTGAATTCCGGCTTCGTGGAGTCGGGTTAGTAAGGTGCGGTGGCAGACCGTATTGAAGGCGGCGGATAGGTCTAGGAGGATCAGGGCTGAGGTTTCGCCGTTGTCCATTTGTTGTCTGATGTCATCTGTGGCAGCGAGGAGTGCAGTCTCGGTGCTGTGGTTGTGTCTGAATCCGGATTGGGAGGGGTCTAGGATGGAGTTGTCTTCGAGGTAGTGGGAGAGCTGTGCGTTGACGATCTTCTCGATGACCTTCGCTGGGAAGGGGAGGAGGGAGATCGGTCGGAAGTTTTTGAGGTCGTTAAGGTCAGCCTTGGGTTTCTTGAGGAGGGGTTGGATGTCGGCGTGCTTCCAGCTGTCCGGGAAGGTTGCGGTGTTGAAGGAAAGGTTGATGATCTTGCGGAGTTGGGGGGCGATGGTGGCGTTGGCTTTGTTGAAGACGTGATGTGGGCAGGGGTCAGAGGGAGATCCTGAGTGGATGGATTTCATGGTCTTTAGGGTTTCGGCGTCGTCTATGTGGGTCCAGGTGGTGAGGCGGTCAGCGTGGGAGGGGTTGTTGGGGGTGGGGTCTGGCGGAGGTGTGGTGTTGAAGCTGTCGTGGATGGCGGCAATTTTTTGGTAGAAAAAGGTGGAGAGAGAGTCGCATAGTTTCTGGGATGGTGGGACGTCGTTGACGTTGGGGTTGGAGAGCTCCTTCATGATGCAGAAGAGTTCCTTGCTGTCGTGTGCATTGTTGTTTAGGCGTTCTGTGAAGTGGGAGCGTTTGGCGAGTCGGATAAGTTGGTGGTGTTTGCGGTTGGCTTCCTTGTGGGTTGCTAGGCGGTCGGGTGTGTGCTCGAGGATCCATTTTTTCTTGAGTTTCTGGCAGTTGCGTTTGGAGGTGATCAGTTCGTCTGTGAACCAGGCTGCTTTTTTCTTTTCTTGGTTGACGGTGGGTCTCTTGAGTGGTGCTAGGATGTTGGCGCAGTTGAGGATCCACTGTTGGAGGTTGATGGCGGCGGATTCTGGGTCGGTGGGGTCGGACGGTGGGTTTTTGGCTAGGGTGCTGGTTAGTTGGTCTTCGGTGACTTTTCTCCAGCGGCAGTGAGACGGTAGTGGGGTGCGGTGGTGTTCGGTGTTTTTCTTGAAAGTGAAATGGACGCAGTGGTGGTCGGTCCAGTGGAGTTCGGAGGTGTGGCTGAATGAGATGTGGTTGCTTGCAGTGAAGAGTGGGTCAAGGGTGTGACCAGCGATGTGGGTGGGTGTGTTGACCAGTTGTCTGAGTCCGAGGTTGGAGAGGTTGGTGGTCAGAGATGCGGTGTTGGCGTCGTTGTTGTTCTCCAGGTGGAAGTTGAGGTCTCCCAGGAGGATGTAGTCCGTAGAGGCGAGGGCGTGGGTGCTTGCGAGGTCGGAGATGGTGTCACTGAAGGGGGGTCTTGGTCCTGGAAGTCGGTATATGAGGGTTCCTCTGAGGGTAGTGTTGGGGTCTGTGTGGATCTGGAAGTGGAGGTGTTCGGCTGTCTTGAGGGTGTCGTCCATGTGGGTGTGGATCTTGAGGGTGGATTTGTGGGCGATGGCTATCCCTCCACCGATTCCGTTGGTGCGGTCTCTTCTGGTGATCTTGTAACCGTCAGGGATGGCGATGGCGATGTCTGGGTCCGAGGAGTCGTTCCATCAGGTTTCGGTTAGGAAGGCTACGTCTGGGGCGGTGGTGTCGAGCAGGTCCCAGAGCTGGATGGTGTGCTTTTGTGCGGAGCGTGTGTTGAGGAGGATGCAGTGCAGGTGGTTGGTGTTGGTTATTGTAGGCTTCGTTGTTCTGTTGCAGGTGAACTTGCAGGTGCGGCAGGAGAAGGGTCCTTTGGTGTGCTTCGGGGTGGCCTGGAAGCAGGCTGTGGAGGGGCCAGGGTTGAGGGCGAGGAGTTCGCTGGCCGAGTAGCGAAAGCTGGGGATGCGGGGGCTGAGGACCAGGGGGGGGTGGCGCTGGGCGCGGTCCAGGCGCGGATGGGCGCAGACAGGCTTGCCTCTGGCGCGCCAGCGGCGCGGACGCGCAGCGCCAGCCATTAAGAAGGGAGGGGGAGGGGGAGTGGGGAAGGGAGGGAGGTGCAGCTGGGAGGCGGGAGGGATCGGCGAATGGGGGCGCGAGGGGGGTGGGGCCTCAGGGAGGCAGCGGCAAGGGTAGATCGGCAAGGGGGAGCGCCCAAGGGGCGAAAAAAACAGGGAAAAAGCAAGGCACAAACAGTAAGGAAAAGTTCAAAAACAGTCACAAAATACAATTATGGCACAAATTACAATCGGGGTACAGTAATCAGAAGGGGCACAACGGGGGCAGAAGCGCAAGGAGGCAAGGCGCTGAAAAATAGGAAAAACACTTACAGGACGGCGAAAAGCAGCACACGGGTCAAGTGAAGCTTAAACAGAGCCCACTAGACACCAGGGATGAGGCGCAGGAGGATGCCTGCGGGTGGAGGAGGGCCTCGAACACGCTAGCAGCAGCGTGGGCGGGGGTCAGGGGCACTAGACAGCTGGGTGGTGCTGCAGACGTGGGGGGCGAGCTCTAGACCTGCACACATTGTTTTTCCAAACACACCCTTTTACACTTCCCCTGTTAAGTAAGTAACTGTCACTGATCCCCCCCCCATGGCACGTTTAAAGAATTACCCTATTTGTGAAGATGAGCTAAGAGTCATAGCGGATGAAATCTTAAGAGCAGAGTCACAATTGTTTGGAGGACAAGTCCAGCATACTTCTCTCATTTGGAAAATGAAAATGTGCAACAGGATTATTGGCAAAGTCAATGCTGTAGGCACCACCCTGAACACAAGGGAAGACATTAGGAAGAGGTGGAATGACCTCAGGGACAAGATGTGTTCCCTGGTCTCCAGGCACCAGCTACATGCCAAGAAGACGGGTGGTGGCCCTCCCAGTGCCCCATTATATCTCTTTCCCTGGTAGGAGACGTTCTTGGCCATCCTGTATCCTGAGAGCTTAACAGGAATACCTGTGGGGGTGGAGTCTAGTAAGTCACAACTTTAAAAATGATACCAAAATGTTATGTCATGCATGCCCACAACTGACTATTTGCCGCTTTTACTGTCACTCCACTCCCCAGCTCAGTGTTCACCAGTCCAAACACCTCTATTTGGCAACTCACATTTGAAGTGTTCTCAGTGGGGGAGATGACATTTGTATAGTGTGTGTAGTACAGGGACTGACATGACTACAACTCCTAGCAGGCATTAGTTATGTAACTATAAACATTAGAACAATGGTCACATGCCACAATACATCTGTTAGTGAACTCTCAATTGAAGTGTACTCACCTGTGGAAGAGCATCGGTCAAGTGTGTGTACCAGAGAGAGTGACCTGATTGCAACTCCCAGTAGGCCCTGTTTCAGCAACCTCAAATACCAGGCCAGTGAACTCTTGTCCAAGGACCCCTGTGTCAGAACTCTCAATTGAAGTGTACTCACCTGGGAGGGTACCATTCATCTAGTGCATGTGTTACAGGGAGTTACATGATTGCAATGTATAGGAGGCTCTCTTACTGTCACTCCAATCACCAGCCCAGGGTCCTCTTCTCCAATGACTCCTGTTTGGTAACTCGCACATGAAATGTACTCACCTGGGGGATAACATTTATATAGTGTGTAGTACCGGGACTGACACAACCGCTAAGGCCAGGTGGCCGTGTTTCTGGGACTCCAAACACTAACAAAGTGTTCTCTTCTTCAAAGACCCCTCTTTGGCAACTCAATCCCAAATGAATTTCATTCACCTGGGGGATAATGTGTCAAATATTGGAGAGTAGTGAGAGTGACCTGTTTGCAACTCCCAGGAAGCCCTGTTTCTGTAAATCTAAACACCAGCACAGTAGTCTCTTCTCCAAACACCCCTGTGTCTTTACTCTCAATTGAATTGTACTCACCTGGAAAGATCATATTTGTATAGTGTTTGTAATACAGGGAGTTACATGACTTCTAAGGTCAGGAGGCACTGGTTCACTACCTCTAAACACCAGCACAGTGTTCTCTTCCCCAAAGATACCTGTATGTCAACTCAATTCCAAATGATTTTTTACTCACCTGGGGGGGTACCATTTGTCAACTAGTGGGGAGTAGTGAGAGTGATCTGACTGCAACTCCCAGGATGCCATGTTTCTGTAACTCCAAACACCAGCACAATGTTTTGGTCTCCAAAGACCCCTGTGCCTTAGCCCTCTATTGAAGTGTACTCACCTGGGAGGATATTTGTATAGTGTGTGTAGCAGAGGGACTGACATGACTGCTAAAGCAAGGAAGCTCTGCTTCACTGACTCAAAATAGCAGTCCAGTGTTAGGTTCTCCAAATACCCTTCTTTAGAAACTCACAAATGAAGTGTCCTCACCTGTGGGGGTGACATTTATCAAGTATATGGAGTTGAGGGAGTGGCATGACTGCTAAGGCCAGGTGGCTCATTCTCTCTAACGCCAAACACAAGTGCAGTGTTCTCATGCCCAAAAACCCCTGTGTCTTAACTCTCAAATGAAGTTCATTCTTCTAATAGGATAATATATGTATGGTGGTAGGAAGCAGAGGGAGTGACCAGAATGCTACCTCCAATAGTCTGTGTGCCTCTAACTCAAACCACAAAAACAATGTTCACTTTCTGAAATTCATCTATTTATGAACTTTCAATTGATGTCTACTCACCTGGGAGGATAACATTTGCCAAGTGTGTGTAGTATTGAGAGTGACAGTACTGCAACTCCCAGGAGTCACTGCTTCAGTAACTCCAAACACCAGAACAGCGGTCACTGCTCCAAATACCCTTGCCTGCTGACTCTCTATTGAAGTTTACGCGCATGGGAGGGACCAAGCTACAGATCATGCTCAACTCAGAAATGTGTTGGCCACCTTGCTCCATCTTGATCACATGATAACTCCAGTCACATATACAACAAACTCCTGGGTCTGACAAAATTACAATCAACTAAACCTTAAAGTGTCCAAATTCATATCTTGCCTAGATATTATTTTGCCTGCACTAGTGGCCAGGTGGCATTCTTAGCCCATCCCCCCAAGGTCTAATGATCTGCACATCCTAGCAGTTGCTTGACTCAGATGGCATGCTTCACAAATGTCAGGTCAATACAACCAACAACATAGCTACTTGCCACAACAAGATTAACTGCAAAATAACTATGTATAAGGTCTATGCTTTATGTTACATTACATTTTTGGAGGTAGATGTCATAATACAACCAGTAATATTGTATCTTTCACATTAACAAGTTGAGCTGTCACTGGGCACACAGAGGCTACAGAAGAGACTGACACTATTGCCCCCTCAGTGAATAAGACACTCTGGCCCATCTGGGCAACCTGGTTAGACACCAACAGTGGGTTTCACTGTGACCACATCAATACCTCCCAGTCCAGTTGCCTCTACATCACAGGCAGCCATTCGCCCCTCAACCTATGTTGCAAGCACAGTGTCTACCATCTCATGACTTCTAGTCCTGGATCCTGAGTTGCAGGGCAACGCTTCCTATAATAATGATCCAGGAACCAGTGACAGGGGCACCCTGCAGCAAGGGCACATGACTGGGGGTATGGTGTGGGGGAGGAGTGCTGTGAACCAACAGGTTGAGGCCACTGGGGCTGCTCCTGGCCAGGGCACCATCAGCCATGTCCTGGGGGTCTATCAGGAGTCCCAAGGTGTGATGGGCCAGGTCCTGACCAAACTCTGGGAAATCAAGCAGCTGCAGAGGGACATCCATAGAGATATCTGTGAACAGTGGGAGGCTCACAATATCAACATGGCCTCCCTACCAGGGGTGATGAGTGACATTAGCACCACCCTGAACTGGGGTCTATAAAACTACTCTACCCCGTTCCTTTGGCGCATCAACACTAGGCCCTTTTTTATTGGTACAAGTGACTGGAAGGGAGACCCTGCCAGAGGAACAATCCCCAGACACCTCTATCTCTGTAGCAGCAGATCCCCCACCACGCAAGCAGGGATGTCTGGCGAAGAATCCAGGAGGTGCGGAGGGCAAGACAACCACCACTGCCAGCAAGTGACCTCTTCCTAAAGGAACTCCTTTGTGTGACACACATTTACTCTGTGGACTGATCGTGAACTTCCCACCAGTTCCAATGGGAAGAATACTCTGGTCTTCGGACTCCCAATGGTGTGGCATCTACTCCAATGATTTCATTCATCATGACTGACATCTTCACTTCATTATTTTTCTTCTTTTCTGTCAAATTGTATTTACTCCATCAGCACTGTAATAAATTCACCCATCACAAACTCATTGCCTGCTTGCTTAATTTCAACATTTTGCTATGCAGAGATTTAAGACCATGTGAACCATATGAAGAAGATATAACTTACTTGTGCAAGGAGGGATATGTTACAGGTACACAGTGTACTGCTCAGGATTACAACCATTACACACAAACACATGCATTCAAGTGTCTGATCACACCAATTATTTTATTCAAGTGTACAGCACATAGACTGTCTATGTGTCTGGACCTTTGTGACCAAAGATTGTGTGACTCATACTGAGCCAAAGTACATATTCTAGAGTGCAGCCCCCCAGACCACGGAAAGGAGGGATTTGTCAGACATTGCTTTGTTAAACATTAAAGTGGTTTATGTCACCAGCTTGAGCCTTATCACATACCACACCAAAGTAATCCCACATCACATAATCCAAGTTACAGACAGATGGCAGTACAACAGCCCCTGATCACAGGCTACTCACAATCTAATGACCATTCTTCTGATGGTATGACCTAAACATGTCAGTATTGTGGCACAGGCACTGTGGCCTACAATGTTGAAACACATCAACAGCTACATACTGGTTATACATGAAGAGTGTTTAGTCAATGTGAAGGGTGAATGACTTATTAGCAATCAACAACAACATATTTCAAGCCCACATGATGACATACATAATGCAATTGGCCCAACACAGCACACTAAGCAAGTCCAACCTGCACTTCAGACCTTCCGCCCAAACACTGTGCAAGTTGGCTTGGCACAGGTCTCATACACCCCAAAACTGTGACCTACATTACCTGGAACAATTAAATTTCCACTTTGTATGTCAGAACAGCACCAGATACCTTCCATTGTCACAACTCTGAAATGTCTACATGAGGATTTCATGGTGATGGTACCTGTACAAAGACAAAACAAGGAGTATAGGCTTGTAAACATACCTGTTACACAAATCAAATAGCAAGCATCCGAAAATGTAATCATATTGCAATGAAACTGACACAAACATAGCAACATCATTATGATGGGATATGTCAAAAGGTAACACATCAAGAAGCCTTTGTTTGTATATTGCGAAGTGTCAGCTCCCTAGTTGTTGCTAAAATGCTCAACTGACGCATTCTCACAAACAGCAGTTCATTGTACACTCGCAGTCATTACATCACATGACATATTTACACTCATGAAAAGTAGCTGTTGATAAGATCTTCCCGCTTGTCTGCTTCTTTCTCTTCACCACCATCATCCTCACTTCGCATGTGGCTCACCCGGTGGCACTGCAGGCTATCCCTCATCTGGAATGTATGGGATATTCCTACGTTGGGCAATGTTTTGGAACATGCAGCATGCCACATTGATATGACACATTCTTCTGGGTGAGTAGAGGAGGGCTCTATTATTCTGGTACAGACACCTAAATTTGACCTTCATGAGACCTAAAGCTTGCTCCACTAACTGCCTTGTTCTTCCATGGGTCTCATTGAAGCAGACTTCCCCTGGCGTAGTTGGATTATTTATTTGCATCAACAACCAAGGATGACTTGGATAGGTGGAATCTCCTGTTAAGGAATGGGGCATATGTGCAACAATGAGTCACCCACTACATGTTTGTAGAAACAGACATTGCACACAGAAACAGGATAGGTGTTACTTACCAACCAGCCAGGCCCTCTCTGGGTACAGCTGTGACATCAGCTGAGGTATGGTGCTGTTCTACATTATGAAGGAATCATGGACTGAACACAGATAACAGTCAGAGACCTGTGAAATATAGGGATCTGCCAAAAAGACGAGTTGCTCATTGATGGAATGAAAGTCCTTTCTTTTGCTGTATACTTGTTCATTGGCCTGCAGTGGGACCAAGCCATCATGTGTGCCATCAATGGCCCGGCCACATTAGGGACACGTGCAAAACCATAAACGTTAGCCTTCACATGGGCTAAATCCTCACGTCAGGGAAACTGGATATAGCTATCCAAGTGTTTCAACATTGCTGAGAGGACATCCTTCAACACCAGAGTGAACATATCTTGGGAAAACCAGCAGCTAGGGCCACTGCATGTTGGGAGGACCCTGTGACCAGGAAGTGCAATACTGATATGCCTTGTACAATGGGTTGTATACTGGTTGGATAACTAATAGCTGGCATCAGATCTGGCTCTAACAGGCAGGATAAGTCCACTATAATTTGCCTATTTAGATGGTACAGTAGGATGATGTGCTATTCTTCTATTGTCTGAAGGTCTGGCAGTGAACTGTAGACAGGAGGTTCTCACATTCTCCCTTTTCCTACGTACCTATGTATGACAAGACATGATTTCTAACATTTGTCATTGTGTCCACAGCAACATGCAAGATGCATGTCAATGATATAATGTGGCATTTCTGAATGGATATGCATGACAACCAGTACACATCACAGCGGCAAAGAACACAAGGGTCATATGTGGCCATCATGGTTTTCTACATATGTGGTCACAATATTTATAAGGGGCAAGCTCAAAGATGTGCAACACCATTGCCCCTTGAAATGTGACTGGATACTACTACCACCAAAATGACCTTCGCAGTAGTAGACTGTGCCCCACTGTTCATAGCCATATGTGCCCTGCAACATATTACAATGGTGTTTGAGTAGTAGGCCCTACATGATAAGACAGGATAAACATGTTTGTGAATCCATTTACACAGGTGTGACGCAATTCATATAGCTCAATACAGCATCTCAGTTCACTAAATGGTGGCTGCTTGACCTACTCCACTGGACATTAGGAACCACCCGCGACTACTGGCAGAAGACATCATGGCGGTAGGCAGTTGCAACTGAATCTGACACAGCCTTAGGCTAACATTATTGGCAGTGGCAGTCACGGGCCAATGGCTGTGTCTGTCATCAGTGAAAACCGTGCATATGGAGGATGTGATTAACTCACTTGACTCCTGATACTGCTGCCAACAAGCCCTCCATGACCTGAGCTGCTGTGTGCCACCCCTGGGAGCAATCATACCACGTCCAGCAGGTGATAGAACCCCTGCCTTCCCTCCAGAGGAGCTGGATAGCCTAGTTACTGAGGTCCTACCCCTTTATGATCAGTTCTATTGCTCGCCAGAGGAGCAAGTCAGTTCCTCAAGCGCACATTTTTCTCTGTACTTCTCCATCCTTTCCCTCCTCATTGGGTAGAATGCGCCTGTGTGTGCCAGTTTGACTACTCATGTGCCTGTTCCTGCAGTCTGTGTCGCATCAATGGGGCAGACAATGGGCAGGTATTGGTGGGCAGTGCCAAATGTTAAGTTCAGTCACATTATGTTGTGTTAGGTTTTTTGGGGTCCTGAGTCCTCCTCCTTGTGTTGGATGCACATTACTAGGCAAGGGGACATTACAGCCATCCATTGACATCTCTTTCATCAAGATTGTTGTAAATTTCAGACAACATGTATGTGCATGACAGTATGAGCTGTGGATGAATGTTGTATGAGTAAGTTGAGAGTCATGTGAGCAATGTGTATAGTGCCACAGATCTTTCAAGCCACATCTGACCCTGGCTAAACTGTTGTGGGGGAGGCATATCATGAGTCACTGTGCCCTTCAGGATGCCACACACACCACATGCCAGATTGCTGTTGGCTACATGATGCACTATCATACATGGAAGCAATGGGAATGGGGTGGTATGTAGGTTCTGTCAGATCAGCCTGCAGAGACCAGAATCTGTCACATGTATCTCCCAGTATAGGACCTAGTCTAGGCTTTGGGAGAGTCACTGTGTCTATGCAACTGTGGCACTGTGCCAAATCCCTGTACATCAGCAGATCCGGACATGTGATCAATATGATACTCTGGTGTCAATACATGCCCTGGATGGCTCATTCCTTTGTCTAGACTAGTAATGGGTGTAGAGGTAAATCATTAATCTTGTCCATATGCACACTTACATCATTGTCAATGTTTGTTTACACTCAAAACAGGTCCATTACTCACACAGCTCTGTTGTCACCTTACCACCCACAGGTCATATTTGCTAGTACAGGCTTATGGAATGGCTGACAGTCCCACAGTGCAGGCAGTGTGTTGATTACTGGGAGTCCATGACATGTGACTCAGTAGCGTGGTCACATAGCAGAAACTGTATAATGCATGTTTTTTTCTGCTAGATGCCATCTCTGTAGGATGTCCAAAGGAGTGCTTTGAGGTTCAGGAACATAGTGCATAACAGCAACCCCTGAAATTAGTCCACATGTTCACAGAATGTGAACGTGTTGGTCCATTCATGCCTAAGTAGTTTACCCTTCAGAAGCCACGTGTGTGTAGTGTTTCATTGTGGCTCACATCACAGTACAGGTTGCTAGAGCATGAGATACCTGATGTCAGTAAGCTTGCTTAGTCATTGCAGGCCATGAGCAGGATAATGGGTTAGTCTGCATATTGAAATATATATGTCTGTAATCATGTCCAACAAACGTATTGGCTTGTGTGTGTCACACTTGGGGAGTATTGACAAATAGAAAAGTCCTAGCTTGATGTTGCTGACATATATGTGGTCACCAATTTGTGATGAACTTTGTGATTATAATCTCTTGATTTGTCTTTTGAATCCATGCTCGTCAACACCCATCAAAAGAAGGCCCTTTGAAGCGTCATCGCCTGAAAGGTGCGGACCCTTTAGGTCCACAGCCAATAGAGCACCCACTGAAGAAAAATGTGGGAAGATTTGATACACTGGGCTAGGAAAATTGCTGAGGTCTAGCTGTGGACGTCCTGCCAATGTGGGTTGGGTGCCCATCGGACCATGACACCCCTAATGGTTCACATTCTGCTGGTGGCCTACCCAGAGCTTGATGGGCATTTGAGGACAGCACAATAGCCACAAAGGGGTGAGTAGAGGGCATATTCCTGCCTGTCATATTGCCAAGTGAATGCATTAGGTCCTGACAGCTCCCCCTGACAGTTAGGGATGAGCCATGTGTGACACAGTAGATGAGTGATTGTTTGTGTAGACATATATTGTGTTGTATACTGATGTGCCTTGCCTATTGGCCTCAGAGACCTATGACACAACTGTGTACATTCCACTAACCCACTTGCTCCCCAGGGATTACACATCGCTGTGTACAGTGATCAGTCAAGTACTTTTTGTTGTGATGTGTGTGTATTCTGTGCAACAGAACAACACTCTTCAATGTCACAGGCCAAAGGTAAGTAAGTGATATATCACTGTCTCTAGCCATGTGTCTGGACAAATGAGTATATTGGCATCTGCCACTGAGAGGCTTGTTGGCTTCAGCGTATGATGGGTACTGGTGCCTCATTGCAGTCTGTAATGTGAAGAGGGACACCATACATGTGACAGAGCCTATATTATACTTTGGGAGCAGCTATAGATCAATACTTTTCCTTGGTAATTGGGGAATGTCCATTGACATGATTTATGTGCCATCACTGTTGCCAACATTCCTTGTGCCTACATGTCAACATGTGTCCCATCTCATTAGCAAAACATTTGTAAGCTGCTGTTTAATTTATCGTCTACCTGTGTTGATGGAATGATGTCTGTATTCCCTCACATATATGTGCATGACAACCTGTGTGTGGAATAAACCATTTACTATGAGGGTACATTTCATGTTGTGCCACATTCAGGAGTGTGTCACCATTGTTTATTGGCTGACACATTCCCTCATGTGTCATAGCATGTCATTTGGCCTGTTCAACTGCAGTAGCAAAGAGGGACATGACAGGTAGGCCTAGAGTTTTCAGACAGAATGTGCATTTCTATGCCATTGATGTGGCAGCATGCAACAAAGTGAACTGCACATGTGTAATGTGTAAGGTTTGTGACCTGACTGTTGACATGCATCATGGAGTGACTTGCATTTATGTTGAAATCACCTGTGTTTGGGTTCAAACATTCACTGACAGACAGACATCTGGGTCTGTATTACCATAATGCAGACAGTAATGTTGCTTCCAATTAAGGCAACATGTTGAGGGCCTTCAACAAGTACATGCAATTCTATGGGCCTCTTCAACATCCAAGGGACTAATGTCGTCTACTGACACATTGTAAGTGGTGCAAGACATTAGTGGTGATTACACCAGGACTTACTGATTCATTGTCTTGTGGATTTTGGGGACATCTCTCCCTGAAATATTGCACATGATGTCTACAGTGTCCATTACCATGCCACATGTGTGGCCTATCTGAGCCACATTAGTACTACATCCATGACTCTATTGGGACAAATATCACTTAGTGAACTGTACATAGTTGAATTGATTCCAGTGTACCATGAGTATTGCCATGTCACCTTCTCTAGGATATTGTATTTTTGTCATCAATATGGCAGGGTTTTGGAGTGTCATTTCTTATTGTTGGGCCATTATGTATGTGACAAATAGATGTGCACGTGATCATGTTTGGGATCTATGGGAATGCAATTGGCATTGGCCTACTATTGTATGCCAAAAGGTAATTGAGGTATGCTCCATGGGGCAAACCTTTGAGGGTGATGAGGTCTCCTACTTGTTGAATGGTTACTGTGACTGGCCAACTTCAGCCATGCAACTGTAGTTGTGCGAGATACTGATTCTCCTATGGGCAACTGTTGGCAGTTCATATGACATTCATGCCTATGCTATGGCCCATGTATGGACCACTTAGGTGGAGTTTTTTGCTGGGGCCTACTTAACATCATGGTAATGTTTGCTAATCAGAGCTGTGTCCAAGTATGATCATGGACATGTCATGACCCAATTTCTCAAGACAGAGCACAGCAGAGTGGGGCAGCATTGGAACACAGGACCATGGGTCAAGACACCATAGACACAGAGGGACCCAGTGGCCTAGAGGGGAGTGCCACGGGAAAGGTTGGAACATCCTCATCATCTGATTCTTCCTCCAGTGGACACTCCCTAGTGGTGGCGGACCCATCAGGCATCCCCCTGTATCATCTTTGCCTGCCACCCGCATTCTATTACTGCCCTCCCCATTGCTCCCCACCCGGTTGGCTGTGCATTCTCACCCAAGAGGGTGGGCATCTCCTTTGCTGCAGGCACCTCTGCTCCTGTTACCCATGCTGCCCTCAGTTAGGAGGCTATTGACCTCCTGAGAAGTATCTCTGTGGGTCAGACAACCATTGTTAATGTCATCCAGGGATTGGCAACCCACCTCCAGCAGACAAATGCATTCCTGGAAGGCATTCATGGTGCAATGTCTGGCCTACAGGGATCTTTTCAGGCTCTGGTCTCCACACTCACATCAGCCAGTCACACCCCAACCTTCCGTCCCCCTCCACCTCCCTCTTCCCAATTCAAATCCCCCTTCCCTTACCTACCCAAAGCACACAGACCTATCTGCACCCACCTACCTCAAAACACAAGGGTTCCACACGCAGATACAAGCACCACAAAACACACTGACATACAAGCAAACAACAGACACCAACAGACACATCAGTCACCACTTCCCCAGACACCCTCACCACCCCCGGCATAACACACACGACATCCAGAATACCCACATGCACCACCACAATGATCAGTGACACACCCACCACATCCACCATACCTGCAGACACCACCTCAACAGACACACTCACACACATCCACCACTCCATCCCCAGGACATCCACCTCCCAGCCCCCAAGACACACAAACACACTCACTCACCCATGCAAAAGATAGCACTCAAACACAAGCATACCTCCCACACGGATGGAGCCTTGACATTCACACTGTCACAACAGACAACCACTCCCTTGACCTCCAAACACATACGCCTTCTGCTGGCCATCCCCGTGTCTCTAAGAAAGTGTTTTTGCGTGACCTTCACATTTACCTTTTTCCCTCCACCCCGTTCCAAACCCGAGAGGCCCCGATGCACCTCCCAACCCCTCCCTTCCACCTCCAAGTCCTCCCCTGTCACACCTGCCCCCCTGCAAGCACCCATACCCGTCCACCAAAGAAGAAGCCCACCCCTCCCAAAATGTAGTCCACTCCTCCCAAACCCAAGACCAAATCCACCCCTCCTAAACCCAAACCCTAAATATGATCCCTGATGTACCTTTTGCCCACTTCATGCCCCTTCCTGTAAAGGTTCCCTGGCAGTTAGTAGTCAAGTGAGAGCACAGTGATGTGCATTGCCCATTGTCCATGGACTGGCCAATGGCCTGGGACATTTTGGCCTTGAAGTTAATAATCCCAAACAGTTGTTGGTTTGGGCATACATTTGTCGTGCAATTCCTTTTCTACCTCAATGTTGTTCCTGAGTAACTTGTTTTGTCTGCCTACACTTGTATGTGTTTCGGCCTGCTGGCTGATCCATTTGCTGTTGTTTGCAGTATCTGACCTTGTGGGCAGTATTTGAGTCCCTACCATTAGCAATAGGCTTTTTCTCTTCAAAGATGTTGAATGACCCTCCACAGCAAGCTAATTTCGAGTTGACATCGTCGGATTGCCGTTCCAGGAGCCCCCTGTGAAATCCTAGAAGTTTGGCTGCTCTCCCCAATTCTGTTTTACCATCTGCTGAGGCAGATCTCCTCCCCTAGGCACATCCTTTGTGTTCAGCCCAGGCCGCTTTATACCTCAGCAGGCTGTCAGAGGCTGACCAATCAGAGAAGGGCACTTCAGAGCTGAAATTGGCAACTTTCTGGTAGTTTTTAAATGCTTTACCTGAACTAGTTATCTTAAATCCAACAATGCCAAGTTGTGGGATTTATTATAACAATTAATTTTATACCAAACCTATTGGTATCTGTCTCTCATGTGAAATGTGTTAATTATAATACATTCTCCCCGTTTTAGCCTGAGGAGGCAGTTCACTACAGTGAGGGAAAAAACTATTTGGCTATTTTACCTTCCCAGGACTTATAAAACAATGTTATAAGGTACCTGCTTGATATTACATGGCACCTAACCCTAGGGACATGTAGGGCACACCTTAGGGGTGACTTATATGTACAAATAAGGCAACTTAAGACTTTAGAAGTACTTTTAATTCCAAAGTCGAATTTGCATATATCTTTAGTTTAAAAGCAGCCAACAAGGCAGGCCTACCTTTAAAATGACACTGGGCACCTCCGTTTTGCACCTATGGGGGCACTACCAATGCTGGGATCCCTAAACCTATATGCCCTACCATATACTAATGACTTATCGGTAGGTTGATACTGCCAATTATAAATAGCCTAATTTGCATATCCACCTTATGCAGAGCACTGGCCCTGGTACTGGTAAGCAGTACCCAGGGCACAGCCAAGAGTCAGTAACTACCAGTATCTGTCCAAAAAGTTTGGGGGTGACCAAATCCAAAAGGAAGACTTTCCTACAAAGGGTATATGTTGACTGTATGGATATGTGGGTGTAAATGCAACAGTGGTGTCATAGCATTGTATACTGGTTGTTATGGTAAGTATTTCATCTTGTGTTGTCTAATGTGATCATGTGTGGTGCTAGACTTGTCCCCCTGATATGGATTATGGATCCGTCTGATTTGTGGCAGCTCAAAGTTTTGTTTGTGAAGACATGGAGTGTGTTCAGTTGTGCTACCTTTGTTTGAATTTGACTGTTCATGTGTCCATTTAGCTGTATTTACTTTACAGCTAGTTAATGAAGATGTGTGTCCCATGCAGTTGGAGTTGTAAGTCCTTTGTTGATTTGCATTTCCATATTGTGCAGATATTCATGTCACTTGGGTCTAGTATTGTTTGTCCCAAGATACATGCACACATGTTGTTTAAGGGGGGGTATGCAAAGTGATATGAGTCCCAGTGCAGCCTCCTTACCTGAGTGTTCCAGATGGCCCCACACCTATTGTGCAAGTATTCCTTGCATAGCAAGCTTTCTATATATGTCTCTGCACCTATTGTGCATTGCATTGACCTTACATTGTGTTGCAATGTGGGTGATGTGTGTGTCCATTGCAGGGCTGTTTGATGGGAGCGGTGTTTGGGTTCCATGCCACATCCATGTATATGTATATTGAATGTGACAGTCCATGGCATGTGTGCAATGTGAGTGTGTGAATTGTATTTATAGAAGTGATATTGGTGTGTTGCTGGTGTTGTGTGAGAGTATGTTGTGTACACTTCACTGTCCACGTGGCTGACAGGAGCAAATGTGTATTTTTTGTCTAGTATTGCTGTGCAGCGTAAGTGATCTGCCCAAAGGGGGCATATTGTGACTGCGATTGTGTCCTTTTGTGTCTGATTCCAACTGTATACACAATGATGTATACTTGGTGCTCGTATCATGACCCTCACAAGATCTAGTTGACGATTGAATGATTTGTTGTTAAGGTTAATAAAATATGTAGGTGTGTCTGCTTAAGGTCGGTTGCATCCACAGCGGCATGGATTTTGTGCTCCATCAATGATCAGCAGCAGCTACAGGACATGTGAGATGGGCTCTATTGTGGCACCGGATGTTTGTGGCTGCCTGCAGGTGAGTGCCCCCCTGTTTCCATCTTCTGAGACGTGGTAGTTGGACCACCATGGTCACATTGGTGGAGTGCAACCTCATAATGTGTTTGCCAGAAACACAGGCTCCAATAGCTAATTTGTGCAGCTTCGTGCCCACGCTGGTCTGTGTTGCCTGGCCCCAGTGACTTGTAATACGGTGGTCTGACTGCCATCCCGACAGTGGTCAGGCCATCAATGCTGCCCTGGCAGTCCACAAACCTCCAAGCTTGTACTGAGGCTCTTAGTTTCTTTTTTGGAGACGAAAACTGTCCCTCAGGACAAGTCTGTAGGATGTATCTGGGGAATTTGGGCCAAAGTTGGATACCTTTGTTGTGAGGTCCTGCTAGGTTTACCAGAAATCTACTACCACTTTGCAGTTCATTTTACAGAACTGGAGATACACTGTGTATCCAAAGACACTCCCTATCCTAGTAGTGATTGTAATGAAAAGAATCATGAGGAAACTACACCTTCATGTAGCTAAGGGTTGACTAACCAATTATGGTACATACAAGCCTTTCATTGTATGGAAATGGCTTCCCATGACACATGAAACCTTCAGAAATTGAATTGTAAAATCTTGGGACACCATTTTTAGGACAGTACTCATGAGTTGAGATATTGATCTGTAAAACCCTGCCCATCACAATTGTCAAATCCTGGTCTGATTCAACTGGTAGACATCCCTTTGCAAAACTGAAGGTAGGGAACAGCTTGCTTTGCACTGGTTTTGTACATGCACCCACGGACACCAGATGATCTTTTCTCCTCCAACTCAACCACCTCATTAAGAGCCTCTTGATATTTAATCAGGAGCAACTGGAATCTCACCTGGAATGCAGTTTTTGACAGGACAATCCCCATGGATGCCAGCAACAACCAGGACAGAGCCCTACTGGGGGCAAACTCTCAGACCAAGGCCTGGTGTACCACTAGAGACTCGCTCATCTGGCAGACAGGGAGTATACCTTTCTTTTATCAGTGCATGAAATCGTGGGTAGACTATTTCTTCATCTTGCAGAGACTGGTGGCCCAAGTCTGGGACTCTCGGATCCGTGCCTCTGCCCTTTCCGTCCATGCTCCCATCCAACTGTTGGTAGAGCAAGGTTTATCACCCTGGGTTGTAAACCTTGGCGCCTATCAGTGCAGCAATACCGTATGCCCCAGGGCAAATCCCAGTTGAGAACGCACATGTCCCCTTATCTAGCATACAATAACGGCTTGATTGCATCCCAAAGGATGCTGTGGGCAGATGCAAAGCCAACCATACGGGGGCTGCGATGCAAAGGATTGTCTACCAAATGGAGTTAGAAGCTGACATCACATCCTTCACCCACCAATACACAACCCATCCCACACTGCCTGTCCATCGTTATCCAGAGCAGGCCCAAGTAGCTCGCAAAGATCTATTCACATCTAAAGCAGAATTCACACTACTGCACCTGGAAGGCTACCACCATGAACCGGGAAGAAGGCTGGATGTTTGCAGCAGGCCCAATTGTGCCAAATGGAAGCAGCGCTGGCTATCCCTGCCATCCATTCATCGAGAGGTGTGAGCTTGACCCACTCATGGGGCATCATTAATGAGTTTGCAGCCCTTTATCAAACATTTTACAACCCAGAAATGGTGGCCGACATCGACTGGGTAGAGGACTTTCTGGAGAGCACACAGTTACCTCGTATTTCAGGAAGGCAGGGCCCTACTAGAAGGTGAGATCAGCAAAACAGAGATCACACAAGCCATATCCAAGCTCCCATACCACAAGGCACCTGGGGACAATGGCTTCACCAACGAATCCTGTAAGTAGGCTAATGAGGAAGTCATTGATTCTCTCCATGATGCCTTTTGGGAGGCTGTTCATGCGGGCACTTTGGGCCCTATTTCCAACAGGGCAGCAATCAGCCTGGTGTACCACTGGAGACTTGTTCATCTAGTGGACAGGGAGTACCTTTGTTTTGTCGGTGCCGGGTATGCAATCGTGGGTAGACTATTTCTTCATCTTGCAGAGACTGGTGGCCCAAGTCTGGGACCCTCGGATCCATGCCACTGCCCTCTCCGACCATGCTCCTGTCCTACTGTCGGTAGACCTAGGTCTTATCACCCTGGGTCATAAACCTTGGCACCTATCAGTGCAGCGATACTGTATCCCCCAGGGCAAATCCCAGTTGAAAACACACATCTCCACTTATCCAGCAGAGAATAAGGGCTCAATCTCATCCCAAAGGATGCTGTGGGCAGATGCAAAGCCAACCATACAGGGGCTGCAATGCATCTCTGGCTAACAGAGTTAGAAGCTGACATCACATCCCTCACCCACAAATACACAACCCACCCTACACTGCCTGTCCGCAGTCATCTAGAACAGACCCGAGTAGCTCTCAATGATCTATTCACATGTAAAGCAGAATTCACAATACCTCACCTGGAAGGCAACCACCACGAATGGGGAAGAAGGCTGGACGCTTGCAGCTGGCCTAATCGCGGTAAATGGCAGCAGCGCAGGCTATCCCCGCCATCCACTCATCGAGAGGTGCAATCTTCACCGACTCACAGGACATCATTACTGAGTTTGCAACCTTTTATCAAACACTTTACACCCCAGAAATGGTGTCCAAAATCGACTGGGTAGAGGCCTTTCTGGAGAGCACACAGTTACCTCGTCTTTCAGGAGGAGGGCAGGGCCCCACTAGAAGGTGAGATGTGAAAAACAGAGATCACGTAAGCCATACCCAAGCTCCCATACCACAAGGCAACTGGGAACAATGGCTTCCCCATGGAATCTTATAAGTAGGCCAATGAGGAAGTCGACGATTCCCTCCATGATGCCTTTTGGGAGGCTGTTCAGGTGGGCTCTTTGGGTCCTATTTCCAACAGGTAAGTCATAGCAGTCCTACCAAACAGGAGAAGGACCCCCTCTTGTGCAGCAGCTACAGGACCATCTCTCTTCTGAATGGAGATATTAAAATCCTCGGCAGCGTACTGGTCACCTTCCTCTGCAAGATCATCCCGTCCCTGATACACCACACCTAAGTGGGATTCGTGCGGGGTGCACCTCTAGGAACCATTTCTGCACCTTATCTCATGCCCTTTGGGAGGCCAGGACCTACTGAATTAAGCCCTGGCACTATCCCTCGATGCCAAAAAGGTGTTTGACCACATAGATTGGGGATACTTATTTGCTACTCTGCAGAGATTCTGACTATGAGATCAATTTATAACCAAAACTTTGTTTACTATATGATCATCCCACAGCCCAGGTCAATTGTGGCGGCTTCCTGTTTGACCCCCTTCCCAATCCAGAGGGAAACGAGGCAAGGCTGCCCACTCTCACCCCTTTTGCTTCTGCTGGCCTTGGAACCCCTGGTAGCAACCATTCGCCAATTGCCCATCCTCACCAGCATACCTCTCCAGGGAGGGACATCTACACTATACCTGAATGCAGATGATATCTTCCTGACTGTACAGGACTTACGCAGCTCCCTGCCAGCACTCCTGAGGATCATAGATGACTTTGCGACCATGTCCAGTTACCGGGTGAACTGGGACCAAAGTGAAGTTCTGCCCCTCTCAATCGTCCCTACAAGGCTGGCCATTCATGGCTATCCTTTTCAATGGACACCATCTTATCTTAAGAACTTGGGTATCCTTGTTAATAGAGGGTTAAATTTCATGGTTTCAGATGATCTAGTCCCCCTGATTACTCGCATGAAACAAGATTTTGGGAGATGGTCTCACTTGGGATTCTCCATGTGGGGCAGGGCACAGGCCATGAGGATGGTCACCCTACCACGATTTACTTATGTGCTGGGCATGCTCCCTCTATCAGTGCCTCTGAAGACCCTATGACTTATAGATGCAGAAATCCAATCCTTCGCGTGGGGGTCCTCCTGCATGCCCTTAGCGTCAGCTAAGCTCATGGCATGCCGCTCACATGGGGGCATGGGACTCCCATCATAGAACAATATATCCTGGCCCTCCACCTTTTGCAAATGGTGTACATCTCCCTGAAGTGTGGGATCTGCCACAATGGGTCTCCACTGAACAAGTGTTACTTTCTAGTTACAGTGGCCTTGATCCCCTATACAAAGATACTCTCCCCCCAACCACACCGAACCAACCTAATGCTCCGGGCCATGCACAAAGCATGGCTCAGGGCACATCGTCTTCTCGATTTACACCATTACTTACACTTGTGTGCCCCCATCTGGGGCAATGATCGCCTACGTATTGTGGGAAAGACCCTTAACTGGGCCCAGTAAAGCACAGCAGGCATCCACAGCCTGGACCAGATCCTTGTTGCTGACGACCTAAAGCTGTTCGGATGACCCCAAGAGGAATTTGGCCTTCCTCCACACCAGGCATGGCAGCATCTTCAACTGTTGAACTGTCTGCGCTGCTCTATGGGACTCCGCCCTTGGGTCCTCCCCTTCTCACCTGCGAATATCATACCTGCTTCAGGGGGATAATGTCAGGCCTAAACGAGGACCTCACATGCTTTCTCTTCTCGCTACCCCTCCTCGATGCTCTCTGTATTAAATGGCAATCTTGCCTCTGGATAGATATTGAGGAGGAGGATTGGTCAGATATCATGGAAGCTCAGGACAGAGGCACCCGGGAAGCCCGCCTGAAGTTTTGCCTCTTTAAAACTCTCAATGAGTGGCACTGAACACCAGTGAAACTACACAGGGGTGGCTTGCTTCCTCATGCAAATTGCTGGTAATGCCCAACTAACCATTCCGACTTTGCCTACATCATCTGTAAATGCCCCTGGATCGAGCCCTTCTGGACGGCAATTAGCAAAACCCTGTGAACCTCTATGATGCTCAGAGAGCCCTACTGCTCCTCACTAATCCTCCTACATGACACACGGGTTGCCCCCGATTTATCCCACTCACAATGCCGCCTCTTCCACATGGCCCTTGCGCCCCCTAAAATTTGCATCCTCTGACATTAGCGCTACTCTATACTACCTTTGCCGGAAGAATGGACAGTAGCAATGGTTCAGACGGCAGCCCACAAATGCGACACTTGTCATTTACAGTACCAATCAGTGTTATTCCAACAGACATGGGCACCATACCTCCGGGGCAACCCAATGATCACTTGAAAGCCTGTAACGTCACATGGGCCAGCCCTACAGATGGCATCTTACTCTCCTGACCACCCCCAACACCCTCTCTCAAACCACTCCCCTCCCCCTTCCTCCTATACCTCTATCCCTTTCCACATCACTCCACTCCTTTCCCTTTTCTCCCTTCCACCTTCACCTCCACTTTCCCTATCCATCTTCCTTCCCCTCCCTTTCCATTTATCTACCTTCTCACCCCTGTCCCCTCCTCCTTTCCCACCCCATCCCACTAGACCCTGCCAGAGGCCCTGCCTTTCTTCTATTTACCTTTGCTCTGTTGTCTTCATTGAGGTTGCAGGGCCTGCAGACCCTCAAACATCATCATGTTACCAATATACCATGCGCCCCGCAACCACTACCCAGGACCATTGCGGGCCCCCCAACAGCCCCATTTGGCACAAGCCCCCAGATGACAAGGTATATAAGACCCTCTTAGCCACTTAGTTTATGTTAATATATGACCCACCCCAGGTCGATTCGAGACAAGGGACTCCCCATCTTCTTACTCCCCCTCCATTCTCTCCCACTTTACTTTTTACCCCCAAATCTTTTAACCCCGAGAATTGTGCTGACCTCCCTCACCACTACTTCCCTTCCTAGCCAGTGAATTATGTTCAATACTCGTTCTGGTTATTGCCTTGTGCTGAACCATGTGCTTGACTCAATGTACCTTTTATTTTTCCAATAAAAGAATTACAATACAAAAAAAGACAGCAGTCCTGCGTGACTGTTGACCTTATAAAAAATCTTAATCACAAAATCAGCCCTGTAATTGAAAGATGAATCAGTTAGATGCAAAAATTGTTGCTAATAAAGCTGATCACTTGCGATTATATCATAATAATAATGGAATTTGTAACTTTATTGGGCCCTCAGATACAGAAAAAGGTGAATAGATAAAGAGATTAAAGGCCAGATTTAGAAGTCGGAGGGGAGGAATTCTCCGTCACAAATGTGACAATATCCCGTCCACAGTATTAGGAGCCTATTCTATCTTATAGGGATAGTAATACAACAGATGGGATATCCCTCACATTTGTAATGGAGTATAATGTGTATACAGATCAAACCTTCAGTAACCTAAAGCTTCATATCAATAAAATTAGTCAACTATATGTCATTGTTGTCTAAACATTTAATTGAACAGTGCATCACAGCTAAGGTTCTGGATTTGTCCAGAGTTGATCACACCATCTCATGGTGTAGGTATGATTTAAAAGTAATAAAATGAGAAAACTAGTTGAAAAACTATGTAGTAACAATGGACTTTATTCTCAAAAGTAAGCTTACAAGTATATCTTTACTTGTGCATTAATTTACTCTCACACTTTTAAGAACTTTACTACTTTGGGATATTCACCATCTCTTAGTGCAATGTATTCAAGGTGTAGATTAAACGTCCTTACCCCTGAAACCAAGAAGCAGAGACAAATTTACAAATGTAAAGTTGTTACTAATATATTTGCACAAATAGGTGGAGGTCCCCGCAATGTGGGGGGGCGAGGATATCCCTAAGGTGAAGTATAGGGAAAAGTAAAAATATTAAACTTAAAAAATATTTAGTAAAAATATTTAAATATTAAACACCAAAACAATGTTACAGCACTGTGGGCCAGATGTATTAATAATGCATTGGGGGGAAAGGAGTTACAACTTTTACTGAATGCATTTGTATGTACTAATAGGTAAGTTCTAAAAAAAAAAAAAATGGTAGTAGATTTTAATTGGACCTACCTCTAGAAAATGAATGATGTAAGTTGAAAATTGTGATCCAGTACGATTCACTGCCATCACAAGAATGGTGGCCTACTGAGGTCAGCAGACCACCATGCCTGTGATTGCTTTTAAATAAAAAAATATTTTTTATTTGTAATTTGTTTTCTTTAAAAGAAAATGGGTTACTTTAAAAACTTTAAAACCAGAAAAATCTCACAAACTGTTTTTAGACATAAGCGGTAGTCCCATGTACCTCTGCCTACTTCTTTTTTAACAGTCACATAAGGAAAGGAAAGCCAAATACTAAAGCCCTTTATACATGGGGCCCTATTATCATAAAAGTGTATTAATAAAGTATGTCATTTAAAATATATTAAAAAATTATACAACTATAATTATGATCAAATAATAGTCATACAGTTTGTCAACATTAATTATTTGTTTATATATTCTTTAGAAGTCAAAAAAGTTAATGTATGTTAACATTATTTCAGTGGTGTTTCATTTTAAGTCCCTGCCTACATTACTTTATAGCAATGTATTGCAGTTCCATTTGTTGGCCATATAAAGTGCTGGACTTACTACGGTTTGCAATAGAGTACATTTATAACTATTTTAGGACCTGTTTGGCAGTAGTAATTTTTGAAGTGTTGTTTGTGAAAAGCAATGGGTTTACTTTTTTGTGGATGGGTGCCTGTGCCTCACTAAACCTCGCCTTAGCCCTCCCTAAACCACTACCTACTCTTCCCTAATCATCTCCCCTTTAGTCATGAGTATTTCCCATTTTCTATCTACTTGTCTTTGTACCTCCCACATTTTCTACTAAAATGTATACTTACATGTGGGGAGACTCCACTTTCAGGGTGGAGACATCCTCACGGAAGACAATAGGAGAGGCAGAACCTTCGCACTTAAGTTCTTCAATAGCATTTTGTAGTAGGTTTGTAGTACTATTGTAGCTTTATAAAAGTGCACTCTCCTCTTTTTCAAGCTCACCTTGTGATAATACTGACATGGATAGGCACATAATGGGAAAGGAAGGTTTCAGAAAGCCTTTCAAGCTAGGACGATGATGAACCAGTGATTGTTGGTGTGGAGAGTTGCACAGAGGAAGAAACCATCCCCTCAATTCAACCTGCTCTTAATCATGTAGTCCCTGCTTCCATCTTTTCAAGAAGTGAAAAACCTGCAGCATCTACCGCTACCCCTACCACAGTCATCTTCCTCACTAGACAAAAGCACACTCAACCGACTAGCTACAACACAGGTTCTTCAGGCACATCCCACAATTCTCACTTTACCACAAAACACTATATCATGGTAAGCTAGTTGGACATTACAGTCCCAGGGAACAACTGGCACAGCTGAAAAATCGATAAGCAATCATGTTTGAAGAACATCTCTAATGATAATTGCTTGTGAGAGGAGAAGGTGAATGTTAGACCTGACAGCCTTAGGGTGGTCACCCCTAACTTTTTGCCTGCCTCCCTCCACTTTTTGGACACTGTTTTTGCTGGCTTTTAGACTCTGCGCACTTTACCACTGCTAACCAGTGCTAAAGTGCATATGCTCTCTCCCTTTAAACATGGTAACCTTGGATCATACCCAATTGGACTATTTAATTTACTTATAAAGTCCCTAGTAATGTGCACTGTTTGTGTCTAGGGCCTGTAGATTAAATGCTACTAGTGGGCCTGCAGCACTGGTTGTGCCACCCACTCAAGTAGCCCCTTTTACCTTGTCTCAGTCCTGCCATTGCAAGGCCTGTGTGTGCAGTTTCACTGTCACTTTGACTTGGCATTTAAAAGTACTTGCCAAGCCTAAACCTCCCCTTTCCTTACATATAAGTCACTCCTAATGTGTGCCCTAGGTAACCCCTATAGCAGGGTGCTGTGGGGTAAAAGGCAGGACATGTGCCTGTGTAGTTTACATGTCCTTGTAGTGTAAAACTCCTAAACTAGTTTTTACACTACTGTGAGGCCTGCTCCCTTCATAGGCTAACATTGGGGCCGCCCTCATACATTGTTGAAGTGGTAGCTGCTGATCTGAAGGGAGTAGGAAGGTCATATTTAGTATGGCCAGAATGGTAATACAAAATCCTGCTGACTGGTGAAGTTGGATTTAATATTACTATTTTAGAAAAGCCACTTTTAGAAAGTGAGCATTTCTCTGCACTTTAATCTTTCTGTGCCTTACAATTCACGTCTGGCTAGGTTTAGTTGACAGCTCCTTGTGCATTCACTCAGACACACCCCAAACAGAGGGTACTCAGCCTCACTTGCATACATCTGCATTTTGAATGGGTCTTCGTAGGCTGGGAGGGTGGAGGGCCTGCTCTGACACAAAGGACTGCCACACCCCCTACTGGGACCCTGCCAGACAGGATTTAACTGAAAGGGGATCTGTTGCACTTCTAAGCCACTCTTTGAAGTCTCCCCCACTTCAAAGGCACATTTGGGTATAAAACAGAGCCTCTGCCCTACCACCTCAGACTTGCTGGAGAAGAAACCTGAACCAGAACCTGCATCCTGCCAAGAAGAATTGCCTGTCTGCCCAAAGGACTCACCTGACTGCTTTCTACAGAGGACTGCTGCCTTGCTGTTGCCCTGCTGCTTTGCTGATCTCTTGCCTTGCTGCAGAAGTGCTCTCCAAGGCCTTGAATAGAGCTTGCCTTCTTGTGCGGCGAAAAATTCGACCCACAGCGTGCTCCGCAGTGAAAAATTCACCGCACGCCGACCCGGGACGCCGCCGCTCGACTTCGCAAGGAAAAGATCGACGCAGCACTTGCTGTGCAACCGGAACTTCGACGCACTGCCCGCCTGGACAACGCCACCCGACTTCCAGAGAGGAAATCGACGCAGCGCCTGCCGTGAGGGAGAAAATTCCACACACAGCCCACCGGAACGACGCGCAGCCGGACTACAAGCCCAGGATTCCACGCACAGACCCTGGGGCGTCTGAAACCCCTGCAACCCACAGAGGAGACTGTCCGCACACCGGAAATCAACGCAACATCTTCCCCACATGAAAAATAACGACGCAAGTCCGTTTGTGAAGGGGCGAAACCGACGCACACACCATTTTCCACGCAACTCCTCCTCTGCGGTCCTTTGCGGAGATTTTTCACTCCAAACCAGGTACTTTGTGCTTGAAAGAGACTTTGTTTGCTTTTTAAAGACTTAAAACAGTTCATATCACTTTTCAGTGATATGTTTACAATTTCTTATTGCATCTTTTAACGTTTTGACCTGCAAATATCCAGATAAATATTATCTATTTTTCTAAACACTGTGTGGTGTATTTTTGTGGTGCTATATTGTGTTATTGTATGATTTATTGCACAAATACTTTACACATTGCCTTCTAAGTTAAGCCTCACTGCTCCGTGCCAAGCTACCAGAGGGTGGGCACAGGATAATTTGGATTGTGTGTGACTTACCCTGACTAGAGTGAGGGTCCTTGCTTGGACAGGGGGTAACCTGACTGCCAACTAAAGACCCCATTTCTAACAGTGAACTAATAGTGAACTGAAGTGGCTTTGTGACTGTTGCCCGTACTGTGCAGTCATAACGTGTAGCCACCTTGCTATGGCACAAATGAAAAGAGGGATTCAGTCATCCCAACCCAGCAATGCAGCCTGCCAGCTACCCCTGGATCACTCAGAAAGGGGTTGCTGTAACACCAAAGCCACAAAATTGTCCATTTACACAATGAGAAGCTGGCCAGAATGTCAGTAAATTATCTCCTGCAAATCCTTTTGGGCAGAAGAAAGGGGTTTCCTCAATTTGTGGAGATCCTCTGTTAAAAACAGATGTTTCCACAAGAGCTGCACCAAGTACTGCAATTGGTTGGCAATTGGTTTGTAAAGCATGAAAGAAAGCACTGTTCAGTGCAGTCACTTCATGAAAGATATGTGGGTCAGTTGTCAAGCAACAGGATAGATGGGTGCCCCTGCACAGTGGGACTCCTTCAAGGGGGGTAGCAAAGACTAGCCACTGGTCTCAGTGTTGTGGATGCTTTTCTAGGAACTCAGCAGCATCCAACAGTTGCAATGCTCTCCCTGGAGAAGTCATATACAACTGCCAACATCTCTCAGGGAAAGGAGACCAACATTGAGAGGAATGAACAGGAATAGGATGGAGTTAATAGGATTGAAAAGGGAAGCTAGGCAAGATGAGGCAGACAGAATCATGCTAGAATCACAACCTAATCAAACCGGCTGCTCACATGCATAGTTCGTTGTACTTTTTGCACCATTTATGTGTGTGAGACAGTTTGTCTCATTATGGGGAAATCGTGCATAACTATACTATATCAATTATGCAAGTTGTGCGCACCCATTTACAACCTAAAGATTCAAAATTGACATCACAAAATGGACTATGTCTGTTAGCCAGAACAACAGACTTAGGACCAGATGTAGCAAAGGGTTTGCGCATCGCCGAAAAACGCCGTTTGCGAGGCACAAAAGCCTCTCTGCTATGCAGAAATGTATTTTGCGAGTCGGATCCGACTCGCAAAATGCATTTCCGACTCGCAAATAGGAAGGTGTGTTCACTTCCTATTTGCGAGTCGCAATGCTATTCAATTTCATTTCCGACCGCAAAAGCGGTTGCAAATGAAATCACAGTTACCATCCACTTGACGTGGATGGTAACCCAGTCGCAAACGGGAAGGGGTCCCCATGAGACCCCTTCCCCTTTGTGAATGGAAAAAAAATAAAAAATTCAGAGCAGGCACTGCCTGCCCTGAAAAAACCCGAAACTAACGTTTTTTTTTTTTTTTTTCCAAGTGCAGCTCGTTTTCCTTTAAGGAAAACGGGCTGCAGATGGAAAAAAAAAACTGCTTTATTAAAAAGCAGTCACGGACATGGTAGTCTGCTGACTCCAGAAGGCCACCATCCCCGTGAGTGCCCATACTCGCAATGGGGTCTCAAACTGTGACCCACCTCATTAATATTAATGAGGTGGGTCTTTGCAACCCCATTGCGAGTTGCAGAAGGTGTCTGAGACACCTTTCTGCATAGCAAATTACGACTTGCAATTTGCGAGTCGCACGGACTCACAAATTGCAAGTCGCAATTTGCAAGCTACCTACATATGGCCCTTATTCTCCACATCAACAGTGATGACAGATGGACACATTTTTCAATAGATTCAGCCATTCATTTAGTCTCCTTGGAGGCATTCCCATTGCAAACCACTTTGTCATTGGACACGTTACTCACTATACCTGAAGAAGTAAAAGAGAGACACACTGTATTAAACTGAACTACCCTACTATACCTGTTAATTTTGCAACCCGTAACAGGGTGATGAAAGCTATAACCTAAATAATACTTTGATTTACATCTATAAAAGATGTGTTTTTCATATAACCATGTCTCCTTTTTGAGTTATCCTTCCTATACTTAGGGGGTCATTCTGACCTCGGCGGTAAAAGCCGCTTACCGCCGGACAGAAGACCGCCACAATACCGCCGCGGCCGTGGTCAGCCGCCACGGTCATTCTGACCCACAACTGCCAAACCTCCAAAAATCCGACCGCCACTGCAGTCCGCCACATCAGCGGCCCGCGATAAACTGGAGATGACCAAACCTCCACCGCCACGCCAACAGAAATACGCCCATGCCATTACGATCCACAAATCCACGCGGCGGTCTTTCAAACGCGGTAGTCTATTGGCGGTACACACCGCCGCGGTCAAAATACCCACACTTTTACAAAACACTACCACATTGGACAATTTGAAATACACACACCTGATACACATACAAACAACACTCCCACACATCCAATACAATATAAAACACACACCCACATCACCCACAAACCCCTACTACCAAAAATCAGAGACGAAGGAGAGAGAGACACATCAGAGAATAGAGAGCCAGACACACAAAGGCACACTACAACATCACACACACCACATAGTAGCACAAAGCACCACACACCAACACACTCATCACCACATACACCACCCCACACCTCATCCACACCACCCCATGGCACCACAAAGACACCCACGCTTCACGGACCAAGAACTCAGGGTGATGGTGGAGGAAATCCTAAGAGTGGAACCCCAGATCTTCGGCTCGCAGGTGCAGCACACCACCATAGCAAGGAAGGCGGAGCTATGGCAGCGGATCGTGGACAGGGTCAACGCGGTGGGACAGCATCCCAGAAATAGGGACGACATCCGCAAACGATGGAACGACCTACGGGGGAAGGTGCGCTCGATGGTGTTGCGACACAACATCGCGGTGCAGAAGACTGGCGGAGGACCCCCACCCACCCCACCAGAATTCACAGCATGGGAGCAAGAAGTATTAAACATCCTGCATCCTGAGGGCCTCGCTGGAGTACCCGGAGGAATGGACTCTGGTAAGTCCTATCTCATATACTTCATCCCTCCCACCCCACCAGCATGCCAACCCTCACCCCCACCCTCACCCCAACCCACCATCACACATCATCCCTGAGAATGTATCCCTAGCACAACCCACCCAACCCCTCACCAACCCTTGCATGCCACCACAAACATTGGACACCCATTACCTAAGCATGACCACTGCACATACCCATCCCCCCCACAAACCACCCTCACAACACCACCCACAAGGGAATGCCTGCACTGGGGGACAAGGGCACCCATAATTCGCACGCTTTGCCACACACAGAAACAATAACCATACTCTCTCACCCCATGCAGGACCCGAACGCCAACACACCGGTCAGGAGGGTCCTCAAATGTCCATCCCACCCCCGGAACAGGCCCCCAGTGAGGACAGCAGCTCTGGCGACCCTGAACCTGATGACCAGCCCGGACCATCGGGGACCTCTGGGCAGTGGGTTCCCCAAACACAGACACAGGCCACAGCAGACCCAAACCCCCCTGGGAACAACAGCACAGCTCCCACCCAGCGGGCCCATGCCTCTGTCTCTAGGACAGGTCAAGCAGTGGTGTGTCTGCCACTACAGGGCACCCAGGCTAACCCAACACCCCAACAACAACAGGGACCTGGGGGCAGTGGTAGTGGGCACACCGTCCAGGGGACAGAGGCCCAGGCAAACAGGGCAACTCGGAGGGCTGCCGTGCGACAGGGGGGGGAGGAGAGGCCCAGGGAACCCACTCTCCAAGAGGCCCTCACTACCATCATGGGAGCATACCACCACTCCCAAGAGACGATAGCGACGGTACTGGCCAGGTTCACGAGATACAGGCACAGCAGGAAGAACGCTACATGGGGTTCAGCAACCAACTCACCACCATCGCTACCGCCATGGGGAGCATGGTCCAGGCCCTCAACAGGATAGAAGACACGTTGCGGGACCATGTGGCACCACACAGGGCCTCTGTCACAAGCCAGGAACAGCCTACCACCTCCGCCGGCGCTAGTGGACAGGAGGCCCACACACAACAACAGGCCACAAGAACCCCACCTCCTGCTGAAGAACAACCACCCCGCAAGAGGAGCCTAAGACCCAAAAAAAAACCAGAGTAGCATGCCAAGACCACCGCCAGCATGAAATACCCCCAGAAGTCATCCCACTGTCCCACATTGCCACCCTGTCCAAACTCAAACAGCCCCTGCTCCGTTCTTCCACAGGCATATGGACAATAGACCTGTCAGACTGAGAACTGGACTCTGCCATGGACATCACTCCACCCCCACCCATCACCGTCATCATATAATGTACCATTATCTGAGCACACAAAATAAAACAATTATTGCACAGAAAACCGTTTGGAGTCATGCTGTATTCTCAAAAAATCATACAACACATAACAGTTCACAATATGTGATGTCAGTTAGTGATGACAACATACCAATGTCAATACGCTGTAGTACATGGCCAAACCAAGCAGAAGTCAGGCTATGAGTCATTAAGCACTGAGAAGGGAAGGGAAAAATAATATGTTATTTAAAAGAGCTGGGGGGAAATACATAAAGTTGAGATGCATGAGGCTCTAAGTAACTGGGAAATGGCGTGGCTGAATCTTACCTGTGTGCTACTGAAAATACTGTTGTATGACAGCTTCCCTGTTGTCTGTTTCGTCACCGTCGTCTTCCTCCTCTTCACTCTCCACAGGCTCCACGGCTTCTACGACACCACCATCTGGACCATACTCCTGTAGGAAAGGCACCTGGCGTCGCAAAGCCAGGTTGTGAAGCATACAGCAGGCCACGATGATGTGGCACACCTTCTTTGGTGAGTACATTAGGGATCCACCTGTCATATGCAGGCACCTAAACCTGGCCTTCAGGAGGCCGAAGGTCCTTTCAATGACCCTCCTAGTACGCCCATGGGCCTCATTGTACCGTTCCTCTGCCCTGGTCCTGGGATTCCTCACTGGGGTCAATAGCCACGGCAGGTTGGGGTAACCAGAGTCACCGATTAGCCACACACGCTGTCTCTGTAGCTGTTCCATCACATAGGGGACGCTGCTATTACGCATAACATACGCGTCATGCACTGACCCAGGGAACTTGGCATTTACATGGGAGATGTACTGTTCTGCCAAACAGACAACCTGCACATTCATAGAATGGTAATTTTTCCGATTTCTGTACACCTGTTCATCGTCATTTGGGGGTACTAATGCCACATGGGTCCCATCAATGGCACCAATGATGTTGGGGATATGTCCAAGGGCATAGAAATCACCCTTCACTGTGGCCAAATCAGCCTCTTCTGGGAATATGATGTAGCTCCTCATGAGTTTCATCAGGGCAGACAACACTCTGGACAGAATCTTTGAAAACATAGGCTGAGACATTCCAGATGACATGGCCACTGTTGTCTGGAATGAGCCACTTGCAAAGAAATGGAGGACTGATAGAACCTGCACTAGAGGGGGAATTCCTGTGGGTTGGCGGATGGGTGACATCAGGTCTGGCTCCAGCTGGGCACACAGTTCATGTATAGTGGCTCTGTCAAGTCGGTAACGGAGTATTATATGGCGTTCTTCCATTGTCGACAGGTCAACCAGCGGCCGGTACACGGGAGGATTCCTCCTTCTCCTCGCAAGTCCCTGCGGACGGTGCCTAGGAAGGACAACATGGAGCACTGAGTCAATCAACTCACAGGTACGTACAACACAGCTTGCACAGTACACGCAAATGTTTTGACTGCTATGTTTGTATGTGTGCAAATGCAAGGCCTAGGCCTGTGTGACGCAGTAGAATTTAAGCCATGTGGGCCCTTGAAATGGCGGCTGCCTGACCACTAAACTGGGACAATGGGATGTGAGGTCAATGCGCTGGCGTGTCACACCGTGGCGGTAGGCGGTCGAAGACCGCTGTACGAAGTCGCATTGGTTAACATTGAACCCTATGGGATTCAGGAGCCAATGACGATGTGCGCCGGCGGTCGCGGTATGCACCGCCGCGGTACGCACCGCCACGGGCGTGACCGCCATTTTCTATCTGATTAATCACTCGAGACCTGATCATCCACAGGAGAGGACCTATACTGCAAGTGCTGCTGTGAACTCGGTCTGGAAGTGACAATGGCTGCTGCGACTGGGGAAAGGGCCCCTGCCTTCACTACAGAAGAGTTGGAGAAACTCGTGGACGGGGTCCTCCCCCAGTATGCGCTACTCTACGGTCCTCCAGTCCAACAGGTGAGTACACTGAGTGCACATTGAATGGGTAATGCCTGTGTGGAGTGGGGTGGCTGTCAGTTGGTGGGGTGGGGAGAAAATGAGGAATGCAACGCACAACTGATGAGAGTATGGGCCACATGGCAAGGGTGGGGAGGGGGGGCATGTACTCCAAACATGCAGAAATGTGACGTTTTCTCTTTCCCACCCTGTACATGTCAAACAGGTGAGCGCCCATCAGAAAATCGATATTTGGTGTGCCATCGCCAAGGAAGTCCGGGCCCTGGGGGTCTACACCAGACGGGGCACCCACTGTCGGAAGAGGTGGGAGGACATCCGCCGCGGAACCCGAAAGACCGCCGAGTCACTGCTGGGGATGGCCTCCCGACCTAGGAGGGGTGCCAGTCGTACCCTGACTCCCCTGATGTCCCGGATCCTGGCGGTGGCCTACCTTGATTTGGATGGGCGCTTGAGGACATCACAGCAGACACAAGGGGGTGAGTATCAGCACATTCTCCTATCTATACGCGCAGTGGAGGCGTCTGGGTGGGGGAGGAGGGCTGTGGGTGACAGTAGGCCAGGGCGCTTTCTGTAGTGTAGTCCCCTCCCTTAGACATGGCCCTGTGCCCCCGCCCACCACCTCTGTAGGGTGCCAAGTGCAGCTATCCATGGTCCAACATCACCCATGAGCGCGTCTGTTGTCCCTAGACCTGTTGGCCTAGTCAGAAGTACAGAGTAGTGTACCCCAAGTTCGCGGCTTAGTGCATGAGGCACCTGTGTCTGTCCTCTCCGCCAAGGCTATTGACAAGGCATGCACTCAACTTTGTTTTCTTTCTCCCCCCACCCCTATTCTTTGTTTCTTGTGCATTAGCATCATCAGGCGGAGGAGAATTGGCGTCGGAGCACGAGGGAGCTGCAGGTCACCAGGCCCCGGTGGGCACTGACACAGATACCGAGGGCACCCGTGATCCGGAGGGCGAGGGGAGCACCACAACGGGGGCCGGTGGAGACACCAGCGACACGGACACGTCCTCGTTTGGGAGCTCCCTAGCGGGGGCGGCAACATCTGTACCCCCAGCAACAACAGGTACAGCCGCCACCCAGCGCACCAGCACCGCCCTCTCAGCAGCCCCTCAGTCTTCGCTCCATGCCCGTTCGCCCAGGAAGGCGCGCGTCTCCTTCGCCCCAGGCACCTCAGCCCCTGCCTCTGTTACCCCTGCTGCCCTCAGTGCGGAGCTCATTGACCTCGTGAGGACGCTCATTGTTGGGCAGACTACCCTTTTGAATGCCATCCAGGGGGTGCAAAGGGAGGTGCAACAGAGCAATGCCTACCTGGAGGGCATTCATTCGGGTCAGGCTGCCCATCAACGAGCTTTCACTTCTCTGGCCTCAGCACTGACGGCAGCCATTGTCCCTGTCTCCAGTCTCCCTCTTCTAACTGCCTCCAGCCTTTCTCTGTCTCCTGTTCCTCAGCCTATCCCATCCACACCATCTGACCAGCCTGCACACACCTCAACACCCAAGGCCAGCTCATCCAAACATAAGCACCACAGAACACACAAGCATTCACCCAAGCAACACCCAGTTGCAGACATACCAACAGTCACTACCACCTCTGTGTCCCCCTCCTCCTCGTCTCCCTCCTCCCTCCCTGTGACGTCTACACTCACACCTGCATGCACACCAACATCAGCCAGTTCTTCCATCACCAGCACACCCTCCACTACAGTCCTCACACGTGCAGTCACCACCCCCACTGCCATGTACACGTCCCCTGTGTGCTCTCCCACTGTGTCTGTCACCCCCTCTTCCAAGACACATAAACGCAGGCAGACACCCAAACAACAGCCAACCACCTCACGACAGCCTACGTCTCAGTCACCTGCACCCAAGGACAGCACACCTGACTCTCCTACAACCACATCCTCTTCCTCCACTTCTATCTCCACTACTCCTACCCTTTACCCTGGTCCAAAGAAATATTACCTCACAAATGTTGACCTCTTTCCCTCCCCTGACCCACCCCCTCCATCTGGGAAAAGTCCCAAAGGCACCTCAGCCACCACCAGCCCAGCTTCCAAGGTACAAGTGGTGCATGGAATATGGAGTCCACCCTTTGGCAGCAGTGACACTTCACTGAGCAGCAAGGGGACTGGCAGCCCCCCCCCAGGCAAGAGGACCCGGAAAGTGAAGGGCCGCCGTGAGCGGACTGAGACGGCTGCCCCCAAGGAGGTGACTCAGGCCACTTCACCTGCCACAACAGCCAGGGGAGGCAAGGGCCCGAGAGCCCCATCTAAGGAGCGGAAGGGCAGCAGGGCGGAGAGGCCAGCCAGCAGGAGCGCGGAGCAGGAGGGCCCCACACGCCCCATCCCGGCTGCAAGGGACGACACCAAAGGGCCCAGGACTCCGTCTCCGAAGGGGCCTGACACTGCACGTTCGGAGGGCAAGTGAGCAGGTTGTCCAGGCCAGGTCTGACTCCCTACACTGACTGGAAGAGCACCGCTGAACAGGGCCCGCCGTGCAGAAGTGCACCGCTGAAGAGGGCCCCGCCGTGCAGAAGAGCACCGCTGAAGAGGGCCCCGCCGTGCAGAAGAGCACCGCTGAAGAGGGCCCCGCCGTGAAGACAAACACCGCTGAACAGGGCCCCGCTGTGCAGAAGAGCACTGCTCAACAGGGCCCCACCGTGAAGACAAGCACCGCTGAAGAGGGCCCCGCCGTGCAGAAGAGCACCGCTGAAGAGGGCCCCGCCGTGCAGAAGAGCACCGCTGAACAGGGCCCCGCCGTCTCAAGCACCGCTCCGCTGGGCCCCGCCGTCTCAAGCACTGCTCCGCTGGGCCCCGCCGTCTCAAGCACCGCTCCGCTGGGCCCCGCCGTCTCAAGCACCGCTCCGCTGGGCCCTTCCTGTCAAGCACCGCTCCGCTGGGCCCTTCCTGTCAAGCACCGCTCCGCTGGGCCCCGCCGTCTCAAGCACCGCTCCGCTGGGCCCCGCCGTCTCAAGCACCGCTCCGCTGGGCCCTTCCTGTCAAGCACCGCTCCGCTGGGCCCCGCCGTCTCAAGCACCGCTCCGCTGGGCCCTTCCTGTCAAGCACCGCTCCGCTGGGCCCCGCCGTCTCAAGCACCGCTCCGCTGGGCCCCGCCGTCTCAAGCACCGCTCCGCTGGGCCACCCACCATGCATCCTCCTTGTCCAGTGGGGACATTTATCCACCTGATGGACTGTGGCTTTGCACTCCCCAGGATGGCACAGTGGGCAAGCCACCCACTGTATAGACTTGAGAGACTGTGGCTTTGCACTCCCCAGGATGGCACAGTGGGCAACCCACCCACTGTAGAGACTTGAGAGACTGTGGCTTTGCACTCTCCAGGATGGCACAGTGGGCAAGCCACCCACTGTAGAGACTTGAGAGACTGTGGCTTTGCACTCCCCAGGATGGCACAGTGGGCAAGCCACCAACTGTAGAGACTTGAGAGACTGTGGCTTTGCACTCCCCAGGATGGCACAGTGGGCAACCCACCCACTGTAGAGACTTGAGAGACTGTGGCTTTGCACTCCCCAGGATGGCACAGTGGGCATGGTGGGCCCATTGTGGATCTGGCGTCGTGGACTCATGTGGCTGTGGTGCCCCCCCTTCCCTTCCCTTCCCCCTGAGGTGCCTGTAGTTTTGTCACCAGATGCCCCTGCAGTGTTCTCTCCAAAGGACTCAGGTCTCCTGTGTGGGCTTTGCCCTTGTTTCGCTACACTTTGGCCCACGGACATGATGGATTCGTAAGATGTGCAGGACTACTTGCTTCAGTTATCCACTGCTGTGTAAATAATTTGTTTATCAGAAGAACGTTTTGATGGTTGATAATACTTTTCTGAGACTATTTTGTTCATAAATATTTATTCTCAATTTGGTTATGTGATTGTATTTTTTACGGGTGTTTGGGTGGTGTCACTGTGACTTGTTGCTCTGCATTGGTGTGTACATCTTGGGGGGGGTGGGGGTCGCATATGTGTGTGCCCATAACCTTTCCTCCTCCCCCCCTCCCATGTGTCGTAGGTGCAGTACTCACCGTTGACGTTTGCGGCGGAGTTCATACTCGTGGTAGATGAGCAGGTAGACGAGAGCAGGTATGATGTTCAATTCGGGTTCCATGCTGTCCTCCGTCCTCGTGGAGTGCGTAGAGGTGAGCGTTTTCCCGTTCGTAGTCTGTTTCCGCGTGTTTTTATCGGCGGTGCTCCCGCCCCGGAAAAGGTGGCGGATTGGTGAGTTGTGATAGGGTGGGCGGTACATTGTCTGCCGCCTGCCTGTTGGCGGTGACCGCCGCGCTGTTTGTTTGTCCCGCCGTGGCGGTCGGAGTGTTAAGTTGGCGGTCTCTGTTGGCGGTTCCCGCCAGGGTCAGAATTCCATTTTTCAGACCGCCAGCCTGTTGGCGGGTTGGCCGCCGCATTATCACCGACCGCCAGGGTCAGAATCACCCCCTTAGTCTCTTTCATATCACACTAACAGAAGCTCACAATGAAGACTCACTTGCAAACGAGCACATGAGCAGATGCAGCATAACTTACACTACCTTTACAATCTTGATAGATTCCTTTAGGGAGGGATTTTTGAAACACAATAATGACTCGTGCTTTCTTAAAATAACTGTTTAGTGACAATTTGATCCGATTATACTGATCTACACTATTTTCACAATTGATAATAGATAATATACGAAGCAACACAACATACTCACCAACAGACTCATCACTGATTGTTTCCTATATTAAAAATGACAGGGCACATTTAAGAAAAGTGGCGCTGCACCCAATGTATTACCACTTTCCTTGCGCCCCTTAGTGCTCCCTTACCGCCACCATGTGTTTGCAGTATTTAAAATACGGTGCACCATAGCACATTGTAGGGGGCAACAGTGTCAGATTTTTTTACGCTACTGATGTACTGTTCATGGTTAGTGCCAAAATTGTGTAGCTAAACCTGAGAAGTACATAGGAGCCCATTGTAACCAATAGTGTGCCCCCTTTTTAATGTCCTAGACCTGTCTGTGGACTATTTCCACAGCCTCCTAAGTGCTTCAGTACCCTCGTCCCAGTGTTCAAAGTTATTATCTACTGTAAGTTTTACTTCAGAATGATGATCAAATATTTTTGAGTTTCTCTACCGAAGCAATTGACAAGTAATGCCAGTTTTCTTTCTGTTCACATTTTTCTAATCAATTATAATCAAATAATGTTCTGATATGTGTTAACATTGTTTCCATTTTGTAGACACTTTTCCTGGCAATTACGCATGGTAAAGTGATTTCTGAAGGTTTCCTGCAATTGGCATATTTTTTAAAGTTTATATTTTCATGGTGGCACAGAAAATTTGTTGTGGGCACTTTAATTTCGACCAACAGAATGTCAAGCACCAGATATTACTAGCCCTATAGTTTAAATATTTTCAGTCTTTAAATAGAATGTATTTTCAAATCAATAAACCATTTTGCTAATCCACAATGAGAAATCTAAATTCTTAGGGCCAGATTTAAGGAAAGTGGCGCTGCACCCAGTGCAGCACCAGTTTTCTTGTACCCCTTAGTGCCCCCCTAGCGCCCCCATGTATGCACCATATTTAAGATACGGCACACCATGGCGGTAGTTAGGGAACTAACATCAACATTTTTTACACTAGTTCAGAACTTTGCAGGACTAAAGTAAAACAATTTGATGCTAATGCTGCAAAACCCCATTCCAGCCCATTGTAAACAATGGTGTGCCTCTTTTTAACACCTGTTTTGAGGAGGCATTAAAAGTGCTGAATAAAATGACACAAATACATCTCTTAGATTTCTTTGCACCATTTTTTCAGCCCCCCCGTCCCAACGGGGGAACGTACCCTATGCAAACATTATGCCTGTCACAGGCATAATGTAATGCAAAGGGCCACAAAGTGGGGGGATGCATGCATTGCACTACTTTGTAAATATTGAATGAGGATAAGGCCACCTTAGTGTTGACTAAGCATAAAAAAATTACACTTAAGCTGCGCTAATGTGGTGCTAGGCCCTCTTAAATCAGGGCCTTAGTACCTTAATTTTTTGCTTCTCTTTTCTATTCTTTTGCTTTGTCCACTGATTGAGCAGAAAACAAAGTGCACTCTACTTTTGAATAGGATAGCAGAAATCTAGTTACACATACACCTCATTATGCATTTGTCAAGCTCCACTTCCCAATTGGAGAGGTGCCGCATGATCATATTGTTAAAAGTGTTCCACTGTAATGACCTGCTGATTGTCTCAAGCATCATGATACATGTCACCAGGTATCCAGAAGGAAAATACTCAATTACTATTTGCAAAAAAAGCTCATCAAAGACAGTATAATCACCTGCACTGGGCTGTAATCCAAGGAGCAGGGGTCAAAATGTTTGCCAAATATGTTGTATTTAACCCCTTGGTTGCTAAGCCTTTCCCCTAGAATGCTAAGCCATTTATTGAGGTAGTAAGTGCTTAGGCATCCATATTTGTTTTCCCACATATGTTATCCACTCCAAATTAGTGTTCTTTTTATCCACAATCCCAGGGATTCTAAACACACCCAGGGTTTGTGGATTCCCCTGGAGAGTACTGAGAAAATTGGCAAACTAAAGCTACATTTTAATTTTTGGGGGCAAATAGGGAAAAAGTACTGCAAAAAAAGTGTCTGTTTTTGTCCTAAACATTGCATCACCAAAAGGATTGCTGTACTAAAGACACCAATTTCCCGGCTTTCAGGAACATGCAGAGCTGAATCAAAAAACCTATTTTCTACCACAGTTTTGGCATTTTTCAAAGAGGTAGCCCATTTTTGCTATTTTTTGTGGTTTCATCCTACTTCAGTACCTATGGGTGATCCTAGCAAACTATAGATTTATGAAAAGTAGACAACATTCTGAATTCAGCAAGTAGACATTTGTTTAGATGCCTCAATGTTTTCCAAAATAAACTGTTGAAATAAAAATATATTTAAAAATTGTGGAAAAATTTGTGACAACATTTTCATTTGTCACTTCTAGTTACAAAGGCTGATTTACAAAAGCCATATACCATTACATCTGATATACCCTTCTGGTTGTAGGAATATATAGGGTTTGTGGGCTTCCTAAGAACTCGAGGCACGCAGGGCCAATAACTGAGCTTCATCTAGCAAGGATTTTTTGTTCTTCACTCGGTATAGAGAAATTTTGTAAGGTAAAATAGAAAGAGTGAAATATAAATATCAAGGACACCTATGTATTTCTGAAATGGACACAAGACATGGGGTTTAGATGTGCTAGTTATTTGCCCATTTCAGAGTTTGTGGGTACCCATACTAGCATGTTGAGTAGAAGGAATTTCTCAAAATGTCTTCTTTCTTACACACTGGCTCACATTTGGAAGGCACAGATACAGAGAAATACGATTGGTAATAACACTTGTTCTACTATTCTGTGTACCCATAACTCTCCTAATAGAAATGGTACCAGACTTTTGTGGGGAGGCCTAGTTCCCACAATAAGAAAGGGCCCAAAATGCAACATGGACACATCACATATAGCCATTTGCAATGTAGCTAGCTGTGGATTGTGGGCCCCAGATCAGCAGGTGCCTTACGGAACCTAGCAAACCTGCACATTGTTTAAAACTAGACATCCTTTGGAAATCCATGATGGGTTTGCTCGTATGGCTGTCACCAGGTTTTGTTACCCAGAAGCCCTTGGATACCTCAAACGTTGATGAACAAACACATTTCCTCACATTTCTGTGATGGAAAGTTCTGTATTATGCACAGAGCAGCAATTTCGTACCATCTACCATTTGTCCAAGTCTCCGGATAACCTCACTTGTGTGCTTAGAGCTAGTGTCCGTGACAGGAAAGGCACAAAACGTAACATGAACATATCGTATTTTTTCACTGATAAGTGACCCTTTTTTGTAATAACTCTAGCTGTGGGTTTTGAGCCCTCAGTAGGAACATAGCAAACCGTAGCAAATGTGCAAATTCTTTCAAATTAGATACTTCAGGGAATCCAGGGTGGGGTGACTAGCATGGCTCTCATCAGCCTTTCTTAACCAGAAGCCCTTGAAAAATTCAAACTTTGACCCAAAAAAAAACATTTTCCTCATATTTCTGTGATGGAAAGTTTTGAAATCTACAAGGTCAACACATTTCCTACCTCCTACTATTTCTCCAAGACTCTCAAGAACAACTGACAACACAAAAGGCGCCAACACATATCATGGACACATCACATTTTCCACTGAATATGTACCCTTTTTCTGCAATGTGGCTGGTGGTAAATTTTGGGCCCTAACTCATCAGGCACCTAGAGAAACCTAGCAAACCTACTTATTTTCAAAACTAGACACCCGGGGGTAGCCTGGGTGGGGTCATCTGCTTGGCTCTTACCAGCTTTTCTTACCCAGGAGCCCTTGCAAACCTCAAACTTTGACAAAAAAACCACATGTTTGTCACATTTCTGTGATGAAAAGTTAATGAACATACAGGGAACAACAAATTTCATACTACGTATTATTCTCCCAAGTGTCTTGATAAAAATGGTACCTCACTCGTGTGGGTATAGGTAGTGGGCCCGGCAGGTATGGCACTAAACGCCGCATTGACTGATCACATTTTTCCACTGAAAATGTACCCTTTTTTTGTGCAATGTGGCTAGTTGTGGATTTTGAGCCCTAACTCAGCAGGCACTTAGGGAAACCAAGCAAACCTGCAAATTTTTTAAACCTAGATACCCCAGGGAATCCAGGTTGGGGTGTCTTGCATGGCTCTCACACAGTTTCTTAGCCAGAAGCCCTTGAAAACTTCCAACATTTACTAAATGAAAGTCTCCAGGGAGTAACACATTTCCACCACCTACCATTACCCCAAGTCCCCCAGTACAAAAGGTACCTCATTTGTGTGGGTAGGGCTATTACCCATGAAAGGAAAATCTCCAAAACACAACATGGACAAATTACATTTTTCCACTGAAAATTGACCCTCTTTTTTTGCTATGTACCTAGCTGTGGGTTTTGAACCCTAGGTCGGCCATCACTTAGGGAAACCTAGCAAACCTGCATTTTTATGAAATCTAGATACGTAGAAAAATGCAGGGTGGGGTGACCTTTTGGCCCCCAACACGTTTTCTTACACAGAAACCCCCGTAAACCTCAAACTTTGAATTCACATTTCAGTGATGGAACATTCTAGAATCTGCAAGGAGCAACTAAGTTCCTAACATCTACCATTCTTCCAAGTCATCCGATAAGAATGGTACCTCATGTGTGTGGGTAATCCTAACACCCACAACAGTATAGACCCCAAATGTCAAGGTTTCGGGCGGCTCTGATCAGGACTCTGGTTGGGACACCCCTTGAGGTCACCGAATATCCCAAAGAGGTAGTGTACTGGGGCAGAAGAGCAGCTAAAGGCATACACGGAAAGGACAGCTATGGACAGACACAGGAAACAGGAATGTAAAAGCAGAGCAACCCTTGTGTGAACAAATAGGAAACGGATTACTAGTGGACAAACACGCTGGGGTTGTACACAGAGTAAGGCGCAGAACATCCCACAGTGACAGGGCATCTCAATGCCTCTGTGCAGCTTGCTCTTACAGATAGTCACCCTGCCAGCCCCATAGAAGGGAGGCAGCAGAAGTGATTCTGTCTCTGGACCCTAGAGCACAAACAAGAATAGTACTTACATACACAGGACACGCTCTTGTGGGTCCAGCTGGAAACACAGTGGCGATTTCTGAGAAAACAGCAATAGCACACTGTCACTGTTAGGCACAAAAGACAACGTATAACACTAGACAAGGATGGGGGCTGGAATTGCCTCCTGGAAACCAGGAGCCAACCCTAGTACAAAGGAGGACACTTATACACTGGTGAAGACTGATAGAACACTTACCAGACACAAAGAACCAAGAAGAAACAGAAACAGAAGGGAACAAACAAAGAGGCAGAGGCAAGAACTGGGAACAGGCTCAGGCTGAAGTAAAGGCGGGACTAGGACTTGAAAACAAGGCGCAAACTTCTGGCTGGGACAAACAGAGCCAGGACTGGGAAACTGAGAGCAGGCTCTGGCTGGAACAGACAAGGACAGGGCTGGAATACAGGGAGTAGGAAATGAGAAGTAAACAGGACTGGGAAACAGAGAGAAGGTTCAGGCTGAAACAAGGCAGGAGCAGGACAGAGAAATAGGGAGCAGGCTCTGGAAGAAACAAACAGGTACAAGGCTAAGAGATAGGGAGCAGACTCTGGCTGGAACAATCAGGAGCAGGGCAGAGAAACAGGAAACAGGATCAAGTTGGAACAGAACAGGAACAGGAACAAAACTGGAACACCATCCGACAAAGGGTCTGTAACACAAAGGAATCGAAGTCCAATGCACGACGGGGATCTTGAGGAAATGGCTGCTTATAAGCAGTTCCAAGCTGGGCTGCACAGGAGAGGTTGCAGGTGTGTGTAGTTTCAGACACTTGCAAGTCCTGGAGGAGAGGATCCAGTGAAAAGGACCAACAGGACTTCTCTCATAGAAAACAATGGGAAACAGAATCCGGTCTTTCCTGACTACCAGGCTGGGCATTATGGGATTTGCAGTCCCAGGAAGCAAATGTAGTACTACACAAGTGTACCATAGAGAAAAGAGAAACAAACAGGAGTCAGCAAGGGACTCTAGATAAGTGTTTAAGGTGATTTCCAGGCTTCTGACAGTCCCCTTACAGCGCCCCCTAGAAATGGGATGACAGAGTCGTAACAGTATACCCCCTCCCAGCAGTCTGCTCAAGAAGAGAAGGCGATCCTTTGGCTGAAAAAAGTTGAAGAGGAAAAGCCACAGCAAGAAAATCCAACACCAACCTTGGTTGATAAGTTTACAGTCCTGCCATAAGTGAATCTTCCAATGACCAAAGCATGTATTAATACCCATATGGGCTCCGATGTCTTTCCTTTCTATTGTTCGATTGATATGGGAGGAGTGCATGGAGTTGGTTTCTGGTGAAGTAGATTCAAGAGCAAAGAGATCTGGAATGGCATTATGGGTGGTATTCTTTATGACATTAGTTTCCTGTTCAATACTTTCTTCTTTGGAGGAGCTGATTGGTGTATTAGCAACTGTCAGGTCTGTAACACCTTCTGACAAGCAGGATTTGTCTGTTTCTGCAGCAGTATTTACATTGATTGTGGTCTGAGGCTTGCACAGCATAGAGACTTGGGAGAAATGGGTAACTGGTGTTCCCCACGTAAACATGAAAAAGTCAGAATTTTCTTTCGTCTTGGATGACTTTGGAGTATCAAATTCAGGAACAACAATAGTTTTCAAGTCTTTAGAAACTAGATTAACATCTGAAAATGTAGAAGTTCCACAAGCTAATTCTTTAGGGTGATCTTCAGACAAAACTGAGATTTCTTCATTGCAAGTGCCCTGTGGTGTATTCGTGGTATCAGAAATGGTTTCTTTGCAAGGCGTTTCTACTACAGGTAGTTGATCTTCAACTCTGTTAACATTGAAAGGTTATTCTTTGGAAAGAAATAGAACTGGAGACTTCATAAATCATCTTTACACTGTTACCTACATTTTCAGCTCTAGCCTTTGAATTGATGATGGTTTCTTGCAATAAAACATTAAGAACAGTACTTATCATCAGATCTTGAAATACAAGATTCAAATTCAAGTCTTTAGTTTTAGTGGGAAATATTACTTCTTTCAGTACTTGAGCTTCAGTTTCAGATTGCTGGTTTTCAGGAGTCTTTAATTTCAGGGACACAGCAGGTGACATTGGTGTGGCTGGTTTTACATCAAGATCAGATACCGGTAGATCAAAGATCTGTTCTTCAGTAACCATTGAGCTGGAAACAGGATACACAGTGGCAAGGGACAGTAAGTCAGGATCAGTGGTTGAGGCTGCAACTGTGTCCAGTTCTAGGAGAAGGCTCTCATTTCTTATGTCAGGCTGTTTAGTTTCAGATTGCTGGCTTTCCTCCTTGTCTGAAATCTCCACTGTTTGCTTTGACACAGAAGAGATTTTTTAACTTTCTGAGAAGTCCATTACATTCTTAGTAATTGCAGGTATTTCTTCACAGTCAGAAAAATCCATTAGTTCACTTGAAACAGGAATTGTCTCTTCATTATCTGAAAATTCTATGATATTTTTTGAAAGGGTAGGAGTATCCCCACAATCTGAAAATTCTGGTGTGTGCACCATTTGAACAGCACTATCTGCAGGTTTGTTCACGGCAAGGCAGGAACCACTGTCATCACTAGATTCAGATTCTTCAACACTGTTGCACAACTTGCCATTAATCTCCAGTAAAGTCATATCTTCGTTTCTTAAGGTGCAGCTATTGGAGTCTGCATCAGAACTCTCTTCTTCCTTTGGCTTTATTGATCCAACCTTTGAATCAAGAGGTGTCAAATCTCTCAGAGATGTCAGAGATTCAGTCAACTGTACAGGAATTTTCACTGGAGAACTGCAGGCTGAGAGAGGGTCTGAAGAAGAGGCTGATATATTTATAACTGGAGATGTCTTTTGACTGTCATTAATAGAAGGGTCGATCTGCTCTATAGAAGTCTTTGGAGAGGCACACAAAGTAGCATACTGTTCTTTAAGCCAAAGCTGGTGATCATTTTCTTTTTTCAGGTTTTCAAATTGCCTTGCAGTAGTTTCCATCAGCTGCTCTGTTACTTCTTCTACCTTACAGATAAACAGAATGTCTGGTTCTGGCAACAGTGAAATATGCATTGATGAAAAGAGCCCACGTGCACGATTTATGTGTCTGTTACAACATATTCATCATAGAAGTCCAATATCTGCCTTTTAATCTGCCAAAACTGCTCTTTTAGTGTGTGTATGTCTATATTGTTATCAAACCCACTCAGAATAGAAAAGGGTTTAGCAGAGCTTTTAGGGATTGAGACTGGTGTATTATCATCCAGTTTGGGAAGAGCACAAGCCTTTTGAGTTGAACTAAGGAATCCCACAGTCTTTACTGATCCCTTTGATACAGGTTCTATCCTGCTGACTTGAAAGCACTGAGGGACTGGTAGATCCTTACACAAGTCAGCACAACACTTAGGAATTGAGACTGATGCACTGTCATCCAATTTGGGAGGAGCACAAACCATTTGAGTTGAACTAAGGAATCCCACAGTTTTTACTGATCCCTTAGATACAGGGTCTAGCCTGCTGACTTGAAAGCTCTGAGGGACTGATAGGTCTTTATAAGAGTCAGCACTGCACTTTGAATTCTGAGAAACTGGCCTAGATGGGCTGAAGCACTCAACAGAAAACAAGGGAATCCCTAGTGTGGCTTCTTGAACAGTGTCAGGGTTCTTTGTTTTGACAGAGTCCTGGAAGTGAATTTGGGATGCACTAGCAGGAGGCAAGGAATTAACCAGGTTTTCTTGAGTGTAAGTGTCTTGTGCAGAGGTAGCAAGACCTCTTTCACTGTTAGGAACATTCTCCCCTGTTTGAAGCAATAGAATCTCCAAAAACATATTATTTCTTTGTAATTCTTCTACAGACAGGGATTGGGGGTCATAATCACAGATTTTATAATAGTTGAACATTGATGGATCAGCAAGCCACGCAATGTTCTACTGCATTTGCAATCGTTGATTTTCTTTAACAAGTCTATCCTTTAAACTAAGCCCTTTTTTAGAGGTCTTCAGAAAATGTCTAGGTTTAGAAAGGGGTGTCTTAACATGACAGGAAAGCATTTTAGGTCTGTGTGTGCCCTTGCTGCCTGGGGAGCTTGAAATTCTTGGTTTGTGCATTCTGTCACAGTTTCGGGGGGGGCTGATCAGGACTCTGGTTGGGACACCCCTTGAGGTCACCAAATATCCTAAAGAGGTAGTGTACTGGGGCAGAAGAGCAGCTAAAGGCATACACGGAAAGGACAGCTATGGACAGACACAGGAAACAGGAAAGTAAAAGCAGAGCAACCCTTGTGTGAACAAATAGGAAACGGATTACTAGTGGACAAACACGCTGGGGTTGTACACAGAGTAAGGCGCAGAACATCCCACAGTGACAGGGAATCTCAATGCCGCTGTGCAGTTTGCTCTTACAGATAGTCACCCTGCCAGCCCCATAGAAGGGAGGCAGCAGAAGTGATTCTGTCTCTGGACCCTAGAGCACAAACAAGAATAGTACTTACATACACAGGACACGCTCTTGTGGGTCCAGCTGGAAACACAGTGGCGATTTCTGAGAAAACAGCAATAGCACACTGTCACTGTTAGGCACAAAAGACAACGTATAACACTAGACAAGGATGGGAGCTGGAATTGCCTCCTGGAAACCAGGAGCCAACCCCAGTACAAAGGAGGACACTTATACACTGGTGAAGACTGATGGAACACTTACCAGACACAAAGAACCAAGAAGAAACAGAAACAGAAGGGAACAAACAAAGAGACAGAGGCAAGAACTGGGAACAGGCTCAGGCTGAAGTAAAGGCGGGACTAGGACTTGAAAACAAGGCGCAAACTTCTGGCTGGGACAAACAGAGACAGGACTGGGAAACTGAGAGCAGGCTCTGGCTGGAACAGACAAGGACAGGGCTGGAATACAGGCAGTAGGAAATGAGCAGTAAACAGGACTGGGAAACAGAGAGAAGGTTCAGGCTGAAACAAGGCAGGAGCAGTACAGAGAAACAGGGAGCAGGCTCTGGAAGAAACAAACAGGTACAAGGCTAAGAGATAGGGAGCAGACTCTGGCTGGAACAATCAGGAGCAGGGCAGAGAAACAGGAAACAGGATCAAGCTGGAACAGAACAGGAACAGGAACAAAACTGGAACACCATCCGACAAAGGGTCTGTAACACAAAGGAATCGAAGTCCAATGCACAACGGGGATCTTGAGGAAATGGCTGCTTATAACCAGTTCCAAGCTGGGCTGCACAGGAGAGGTTTCAGGTGTGTATAGTTTCAGACACTTGCAAGTCCTGGAGGAGATGATCCAGTGAAAAGGAGCAACTGGACTTCTCCCATAGAAAACAATGGGAAACAGAATCCGGGCTTTCCTGACTACCGGGCTGTGCATTATGGGATTTGCAGTCCCAGGAAGCAAATGTAGTACTACACAAGTGTACCATAGAGAAAAGAGAAACAAATAGGAGTCAGCAAGGGACTCTAGATAAGTGTTTAAGGTGATTCCCAGGCTTCCGACAGTCCCCTTACAGCGCCCCCTAGAAATGGGACGACAGAGTCGTATCATCAAAATGCATTGTAAAGACATCTATATTACCTATCACAAAAGTATGATTTAGCAATCAGGATAGCAGCTTTTATTTTTTGCTGGGGATCAATCGTCACCTAGGGAAACCTTCCAAACCCAGACATTTCTAGAAACTAGACACCACAGAGAGATAAGTTGCATGCCTAGCGTGGGTCCGCAACATTTTTTTTACCCACTCTGCCCTGCAGACCTCAAACTTTGTCGAATGTTGCACATTTTCCTTGTATTTCTGTGATATAAAGTTCTGAAAACAGCAGGAAACCACTACATTCCTTCAATCCAGCATTCTACAACTTATCCTTCTGTGGCTGGGCCTAGTGTCCATGACCGGAACATATGAAACCAAAGTCAATAAATGTCCTTTTTTGAGGAGTCCCATAGAGCCGTTCCTGATGCGGGCACTAGTTCTAGCCACACTAGTGGAGCAGCATTTATATCTGCACAAGTGGTGGAATGCCATGTGATAGGAATTTTGTAGATTCCTTATGATTCTGGAAAAATAAGACACAGAAATGCAAGGAAAATATGAGATTTTAGTCAACAAGATTTGCAGGGAATTGTTGGTCAGAAAACATTTTGGGATCCATGAGAGGCATACGACTCTGTACTCCTCTGGGAGTCTTGTTTCCAGACATGTCTGGGTTTTGTAGGTTTTCCTGTTTGGCCACCGAACCCAGGGCCAAAAACTGTAGCTACCCCTTCTGTTGATGTTGCCAAAATGTGTTTTGGACTCCGCCCTTTTGCGAGCGCTAGCCTACTCACTCTGGTGAGGTACCATTTTTACCAGGAGATGTGAGAACTCTGGGAGGCAGGAAATGTATGGTTCCTTATGGACTTCAGTACTTTGAGTCACAGAAATATGAAGTAAAGATGTAACTTTAGCCTATGTTTGAGGATTGCCAGGGCTTCTGGGTAGGAAAACCTTTTGGGATCCACTCAAGCCTCCCTGGAGTCCTCCTGGTGTCTACTTTACAAAAATATTTAGAGTTGAAAGATTTTCCCTAGAGACAATATACATCCTTCCAGAGAAACACAGAAAAGACAAATATTACTGCACAACCATCTACTACTCAAGTACACACCCATAATGGTTGGATTTGGCACAAACATAAAAAGTTCAGAATGTAAATTTTATTAATAAAAGATTTCATGAAAGTCACTGTTAATAAGATAATTTAAGGTTCAGAATATTGAACTAATTACTCACAGTTCATGAGCTTTAAAGCCACGACAACAGACCAACTGCTTCACATTTCATTCACATATCTTTAATGCATGAAAAACAAAACAAATCACACCGCCATCTGCAAGCCCAGCACTTTACAACAAACAGTACCATTAAGGGCCAATCACTTTCATACTCCCACAGGACTGACACAGCAATCACACTGCCTGACAGGTGACAGAGTGTGTGTGTTGGCATTTGGCTGGCAATGTATGTGTAGTGACCAGCAGAAAGTCACTACACACACACAGCAAGGCAAATGCAAGCTCACACACACTGCCAGTCAGAGGCCAACCACACACACTGCCAGCCACACACACCACCAACTCGATACCAGTTCAGAAACAACAATGATACTGCCTGGAAGCTGGTGTAAATGTGGACTTGTGTTTCAGTGGTGGTGTGTGTTTAGTGACTTGCCAATGGTCACAACACACACACAATGTGAACCAAATGTCAGTCCACACACACCACCAGCCAATGCCACTCAGACATCATTATGAAGCTCCACACAACTTTCATTTCTAAAACAATTCCACAGTGAACATATTACATGTGCACACAAAGCACAGATAAGAGAAAATAAAGCAATCAACTAAAAACAGCAATTTTTTTCAAAAATAAAGAACCAAGCAGGTATCTTAACAGAAAATATAGCCATACTGAACTGAGTTAGTTTCCTCTTACCGTCAGGGGGCCTGATTCACAAGGACAAACTTAGAAGTTTGGTTTAAACCAAAACCAAACTTCTATATTTGCAGCTTTGGGAATTTACAAAGGGCATTTATGATTAGAATCTTTACATCCGCACTTGGGTGGATCCCCACCCTGAGTGCGGATGTAAATATATTACTCGTAAATGCCCTTTGTGAATTCCCAAAGTGGTAAATGTAGACGTTTGGTCCAAGTTTAGACCAAACATGTACATTTACCTTTGTGAATTGGGCTCATGGTTGTTCCCAATACTTGAGTTGTGTATGGTACAATTTACAACATGTGGGCACACATAGGCCAGGATAAAAGGTCACTCGGGGAAGTACTTATGATTCTCCATTCGTAATATTCTTCAGACACAGACTCTACATTTCCAACAAGAAAAGTATTTTTAGGGTGTTGAAGGAAAGTGTGAATTTTTCAAGTTAGCTACATCATCCACCATTCCAAATCTAGGGACACCTGCCTGCTCAACTACAAAAGTCTGCCTATTACAGAATGTACAAAGATCAGCTTGTAATCTTGTAATGTGGAACACGATCTTTAAAAACAACGCGAGCATTGAAGGTCAGAAAATGAAACAAATGAACAGCCAACTTCTTATACCAGGTGCAAAGCTTTTGAGTAGCATTCTAAGGCTCCAACCTTTGATCTAGCCTAGCTATACCTTCCATGTGCTTGTTGTAGCCTAAAACGGGAACAGGTTTGCATACTTCTGCTACCTGATCCAAACACTCACAGGTAAATAGCTTTCATCATAAATAGTTGTGAGCATGGGAACATCTTTTATATCTGAAAATTTCAAAGCAAGACGTTCATTACTACACAGGGCACTGTTTTGCCCCCTTTGAAGTTTTATACACACAAGCTCTTTTTGGCAACCATTACAGTTAGAGTGGATTGTGTCAAATGCCATGGTGTCCATCTTGAGCAATTCCTTAAAAAATTGCATACCTGTATACATATTGTCTATGTATAAATAGCCTTCATTAAACAGTCGTCTGGTAAGTTCCCACACATTTTTTTCAATGACTTCAAAAGTAGAAGGGTAACCAGTGGGGCAATCGAAAAATTCCTGCTAGTGTTCACTCTGAAATTATACACATATGCAGTTTCACTTTTAATCAACATATAGGGGGTCATTCTGACCCTGGCGGTAATTACCGCCATGGCGGAGGTCGGCGGTAGCACCGCCAACAGGCTGGCGGTGCACCGCTGGGCATTCTGACTGCGGCGGTTCAGCCGCGGCCAGAAACGGAAAGTCGGCGGTGTACCGCCGACTTCCCGCTGCCCTTGAGAATCCTCCATGGCGGCGGAGCGCGCTCCGCCGCCATGGGGATTCTGACATCCCCTACCGCCCTCCTGTTCCTGGCGGGTCTCCCGCCAGGAACAGGATGGCGGTAGGGGGTGCCGCGGGGCCCCCGTAAGAGGGCCCCCACGAAGAATTTCAGTGTCTGCATTGATAGGCAAAAAACTCTCTGTATTGACTCTGCACACTGCAGCATCACTATAGACAGGCAAAACAGGTTGCACCATATTAGGAGCAACCCATGATTCAGTACTTCCAATCGGAAAACTACCAGTCGCTGTCTTCAAACCAGCTTGCTCTTTCTGTACTACTAGCATATCAGTGTCCTCCTCTAAAAGTGGCACTTCATCAGCATTGTTAGTGGGTCATCATCAGAGAATTACTCTCAGAAAAAAACTTCACTACAAGACTCTTCAACTTGATCCTCTGCCTCAGATGCAGAGATAGTCTCAGAGCAATGTTCAGTAGCAGATTCAATAAGCAAACCAACAACCTGCTGGACAGTCAGCCTATGCGCAGCCATAATGCTTACTAATGAAGCACAACAACAAAGCAACAATAAGCAACACTGTTAAATTCTAACTCAACAAACTGTGGCTGTATTATACAGTAAATATAGCTAGTGACATGCAATGATCCAGAAGAAACTATTAATACAATCCCCACAAATGAACTTTATGCTCTGAAAAGAAGCTCTCACATTCTACCAACATCTAGACTGAGGATCACCTGGACCTACTCTGCATGGACACAAAAATCACAAACAGTATCCTGCTATAAATAAAAAAGAGAAGAAAATTATACACAAGACAACACGATATACATCTTGCAAAAATTCAAAGAGAATTTGACTGCAGATCTATCAATGCTGCAACTGCAAGTAGGAGTCACCACCAAGGGAAAAAAAAAAACTTTAAACTTCAATAAAAGGAAAAATACAACAAGGGCATGATTTAGATCTTGACGGATGGGTTACTCTATCGCACTGGTGACATTTATCCCTTCCGCTGAAATATAAATGGCATAGGATTTAATGGGATTTATATTTCAGGTGGCAGGATATCTGTTACCGTTGTGACAGAATAACTCATCTGCCAAGATGTAAATCAGGCCCTAAGTCAACAAATTCAAATGATGAGAAGAAAGAAAACATCATAAATAAAAATGAAGTCTGCCCCTGGGGGCAGATCAGCATCACAACCATCCGATCTGCTCCCAAGAGGGGCAAGGAAAAAAGGTAAAAAATTGGTACCCCAATGCTAAGTTACCCTTTCTCCATCTGCCAGCCAAATGCAAGCCAAATACCAGTTCACATACACCAACAGCCATATGCTAGTTAAAGAGCCAGACACATGCCAGTCCACACATACCATCAGTCAAACGCCAGTTCAGTACACAGACGTGTGTTCCCTGGTGTCTTACCTGAATACAGGTCCTACTCCCTGGATGTGCTGGAAGCAAATGAAGGCTGAAAACCAAACTAAATATGATATTAAGTTTATAAGACATCCAATGGAAGATTTTTTTAAGTCCCCACTGAGAATGGACTTTGTCCTTTTTTGAAGAAAAAAGTTGAAATTTGACTTTTTTACTTTTTAGATGAAAAAAGTTGAAATGTTTTCTAAGTACCTACTCAGAATCGGACATTGTCACTTTTTTAGGAAAAGAAAAGTTGCATTAATACTTTTTCACTTTTTGGATGATATAGGTTGAAATTTGTTATCATTTCGCACTCAGAATGGGACTTTGTCACTTTTTTAAGAAAATTATGAATTTGAACATTTTCACTTTTTGGAATGAAAAAATTGATTTTTTCATCCAAAAAGTCAAACTGTCCCATTCTGATATGGAGCCGGCAAACATGCCAAATTTGAAAAAAATGGAAATCTCTTTTCATAATGAGATGGGACTTAGAAAGAAGTTAAACTTTTTAAAAAAGTCAAACGTTTTTTGAGTCCCCACTCAGAATGGGACTTTGTCCTCTTTTGAAGAAAAAAGTGAAAACTGACTTTTTCACTCCTTACATGAAAAAAGTTGAAATTTTTTCTAAGTCCCACTTCAGAATGGGACTTTTTTGAAGTCCCCCCTCAAGAACTCATTATGAGTACTCGTCCTTCACGGACCCAGCAGTAAAGACCGCCGAAATACGAGTTGTGTGGTTTGGCTGAAGCCAAACCTCTACAACTATGCCTGGCTCACCGGTGCAGTTGCACCGCCGCAGCTGGGGGTGACCTCCTTAACTCCAGCGGAAAGTCTCAGACCACTGTCAGGATTACGAGGTTGCACACCGCCAGGCTTTCTGTGGCAGTCACCCCGTCATGAAAAGCCTGACAGTCATGCACCCGGCAACAGGAATCTTAATTCCTGTCACAGGCCCACACACACACGTCACCACACAACCCCCCACCCGTTCATACACTGACAGGTACCCCCACCCCTTCATGCATGCATGCATTCAAATACACACCCATTCAGCATACGCATACATGCACTAAAATACACCCACTCAATTGCATTCATCCGTACAGACATCCCCATACATGCACACATACACGCACACACACATACATATACTCGCAGACACTCGCGTATTCACCCCCTCCACAAACACACGCACACCCAAAAACACCACAATCCCCCTCCCCCTTCCCGGATGCCCATTTACCTCTTCCGTTGAGGAGGATGTCCGGGAGGGGATGGGTCCTGGCGGACTTCCCTCTCAAACACCACCACCCCAGCAGGACACCGCTGAGCCATATTACGGCTCATAATATAGAGGGCGGAGTCATGCTGGCGTGGCGGTGCCGGCGAGGGAGCAGCCTCTGCACCGATGACCACCAGAACAAATGATGACTGCTCTCTGCCTCAAACATGGCATTAAACAGACACCACTAGTAATATGGCAATCTGCTGGCGGGTTCGGCTTTGGCGGTCAATGGAATTGACCACCAAACATGTAATGAAGGCCTCAGAAAGGGACTTTGTCATTTTTTTGAAGAAAACTTTGAATTAGGATGTTTTCACTTTTTGGATGAAAAAGTCGACATTTTCTTCAAGTCCGCACTCAGAATGGGACTTTGTCAATATTTTGAAGAAAAAATATGAAATTGGATTTCTTCAGTTCTTGGGTTAAAAAAAGCTGAAATTTGTTTTAGGCCCCCACTCAGAATGGGAATTTGTCACTCTTTTGAAGAAAAAACGTGAATTTAGATTTTTTCACTTTTGGTTGAAAAGGTTGAATTTTTTTCTAAGTCCCCACTCAGAATGAGACTTTGTCACTTTTTGGAAGAAAACTGTGAATTTGAACTTTTTCACTTTTTTGATGAAAAAAGTTAAATTTTCTTTATGCACTCTCTCAGAATGGGACTTTATCACTTTTTTTGAGAAAAAAGTTTAAATCGGACTATGTCACTTTTTTGGAGAAAAAAGTTGATTTTTTTTCTATTCCCCACTCAGAATGGGACTTTCTCACTTTACTGAAGAGAACAATGCATTTGCACCTTTTCACTTTTTGGATAAAAAGTTGATCTTTTCAACCAAAAAATCAAAATGTCCCATTCTGACATGGCAGCCGGCAAACATGTCAACTTTGACAAAGTTGAATTCTCTAGTGAGATGAGACTTAGAAAAAAATTCAACATTTGAAAAATCCACAACCAGAATGTAACTTTGTTACTTTTTTCACGAAAATAATTAATTTGCACTTAAACTTTTTGGATCAGAAAAGGGTTTTTTCGAAGTCACTACTCAGATTGGACTTCGTCACTTTTACGGAGAAAAACATAGAATTTGGATTTTTTTTAACTTTTTGAAGGAAAAAAATATGAATTTTTTTCTACCTCCCCATTCAGAATGGGATTTTGCTACTTTTTTTGAGAAAACCTTTTTTTTTTCTAAGTCACTAATCAGAATGGGACTTTGTCACTTTATTGATTAAAACAATTAATTTGTACTTTTTGGATCAAAAAAGTTGTTCTTTTCATCCAAAAAGTCAAAATGTCCCATTCTGACACTGGAGCCGGAAAACATGTCAACCTTGACAAAAGTTGAATTATTTTCCAAGTCCCACCTCACAATGCGTTTGGACTTAGACTCAGAATGGGACTTTGTCACTTTTTTGAAGAAAAAAGTTGAAATTGGATCTATGAACTTCTTAAGTGAAAAAAGTACAAATTTGCTTTAAGTCCCCACTCAGAATGGGACTTTGTCATTCTTTCAAAGAAAAAATGTGAATTTGGATTTTTTTCACTTTTTTGGATGAAAAAAGTTGAATTTTTTTCCAAGTCCCCACTCAGAATGGCAATTTGTCACTTTTTTGAAGAAAACAATGCATTTGCATTTTTTCACTTTTTGGATCACAAAAGTTGATCTTTTCATCCAAAAAGTCAAAATGTCCAATTCTGTCACTGGAGCTGGCAAAAATGTAAACTTTGAAAAAAGTCTAATTCTTTTCCAAGTCCCCTCTCAGAATGAGATGGAACTTAGAAAAAACTTGAACTTTTGAAAAAAGTCGAAAACTCTTGTAAGTCCCCACTCATAATGGGACTTTGTGACTTTTGTGAAGAAAAAAATTGAATTTGGATTTTTTTACTTTTGGATAAAAAATATGATTTGTTTTAAAATCCCCACTCAGAATGGGACTTTGTCACTTTTTTTTCAGAAAAAGAGGAATTTTCACTTTTTTGCTTTTTGGATGAAAAAAATTGATCTTTTTTTTAAGTCGCCACTCAGAAGGGACTTTGTCACGTTTTTGAAGAAAAAAATTAAATTTGGATGTTTTACACTTTTGGATGAAAAGAGTTTTTTTTTTTTTTCTAAGTCCGCACTCTGAATGGGTCTTTGTTACTTTTATGAAGAAAACAGTGAATTTGAACTTTTTCACTTTTTGGATCAAAAATGTATTCTTTTCATCCAAAAAGTCAGAATGTACCATTCTGACATTGGAGCCGGCAAACATGTCAACCTTGACAAAAGTTGATTTATTTTCTAAGTCCCATCTCACAATGCGTTTGGACTTAGGAAAAAAGTCAAAAGTTCTTCTAAGTCCCCACTCAGAATGGGACTTTGTGACTTTTGTGAAGAAAACATTTGAATTTATATTTTTTCACTTTTTGGGTGAAATAAGTTGATTTTTTTTTCAAAGTCCCCACTGAGAATGGGAGTTTGACACTTTTTTGAAGAAAAAAAAGTTGAAATTGGATCTGTTCACTTCTTGGCTGAAAAAGGTAGAAATTTGTTTAGAATCCCCCATCAGAATGGGACTTTGTCACTCTTTTGAAGAAAAATTGTGAATTTGGATTTTTTCCCTTTTTGTATGAAAAAAGTTGAATCTTTTTGCATGGTCTACACTCAGAATGTTACTTTTTTGAAGAAAACAATGGATTTGCACTTTTACACTTTTTGGATCAAAAAATGTATATTTTCATCTAAAAGTCAAACTGTCCCATTCTTACATGAATGATATGGGACGTAAAAAAATGTAACTTTTGAAAAAAGTCAAAAGTTCTTGTAAATCCGCACTTAGAATGGGACTTTTTCACTTTTTTGAAGAAAACATTTGAATTTGGATTTTTTCACTTTTTGGGTGAAAAAAGTTGACATTTTTTCTATGTGCCCACTCGGAATGGGACTATTTCAGTTTTTTGAAGAATAAAGTTGAAATCAGACTTTGTCACTTTTTTGTAGAGAAAAGTTGATATTTTTTGTAAGTCCCCACTCAGAATGAGACTTTGTCAATTTATTGATAAAAACAATGAATTTGCACTTTTTCAATTTTGGATCAAAAAGGTTGATTCTTTCTACCAAAAAATCAAAATGTCCCATTCTGACATGGGGGTTGCAAACATGTCAACTTTGACAAAGCAGTTTCCTAAGTCCCCACTCAGAATGGGATTGTCACTTAATTGAAACAAACAATGAAGTTGCACCTTTTCAGTTTTTGGATCAAAAAAGTTGTTCTTTTCATCCAGAAAGTCCCATTCTGATATGGGAGCCGGCAAACATGTCAACTTTGGCAAAAGTTGAATTCCTTTCTATGTCCCATCTCCCAATTAGATTGGACTTAGAAAAAAAATTAACTTTTGAAAAAAGTCAGAAGTTCTTCTAAGTCCCCACTCAGAATGGGACTTTTTCATTTTTTCCAAAAAATAGAGTTTTGATTTTATTAACTTTTTGGGTGAAAAAAGTTGATTTTTTTTCAAAGTCCCCACTGAGAATGGGAGTTTGTCACTTTTTTGAAGAAAAAAAAGTTTAAATTGGAAATATTCACTTCTTGGGTGAAAAAAATAGAAATTTGTTTTAAGTCCTCACTCAGACTGGGACTGTGTCACTCTTTCGAAAAAACAATATACATTTGTATTTTTTCACTTTTTGGGTGAAAAAAGTTGACATTCTTTTTCAGTCCCACTCAGAATGGGACTTGTCACCTTTTTGAAGAAAACTATGAGCTAGCACTTTCTCACTTTTTCAATGAAAAAAAGTAAAAACATTTCTATGCCCCCACTCAGAATGCAACTTTTTCACTTTTTTGAAGAATGACATTTTTTGTAGGTCCCCACTCAGAATGGGACTTTGTCACTTTATTGATAAAAACAATGAATTTGCACTTTTTCAATTTTGGATCAAAAAGGTTGATTCTTTCTACCAAAAAATCAAAATGTCCCATTCTGACATGGTAGCTTGCAAACATGTCAACTTTGACAAAGCAGTTTCCTAAGTCCCCACTCAGAATGGGATTGTCACTTAATTGAAACAAACAATGAAGTTGCACCTTTTCAGTTTTTGGATCAAAAAAGTTGTTCTTTTCATCCAGAAAGTCCCATTCTGATATGGGAGCCGGCAAACATGTCAACTTGAGCAAAAGTTGAATTCCTTTCTATGTCCCATCTCCCAATTAGATTGGACTTAGAAAAAAAAATAACTTTTGAAAAAAGTCAGAAGTTCTTCTAAGTCCCCACTCAGAATGGGACTTTTTCATTTTTTCCAAAAAATCGAGTTTTGATTTTATTAACTTTTTGGGTGAAAAAAGTTGATTTTTTTTCAAAGTCCCCACTGAGAATGGGAGTTTGTCACTTTTTTGAAGAAAACAAAGTTTAAATTGGAAATATTCACTTCTTGGGTGAAAAAAATAGAAATTTGTTTTAAGTCCTCACTCAGACTGGGACTGTGTCACTCTTTCGAAAAAACAATATAAATTTGTATTTTTTCACTTTTTGGGTGAAAAAAGTTGACATTCTTTTTCAGTCCCACTCAGAATGGGACTTGTCACCTTTTTGAAGAAAACTATGAGCTTGCACTTTCTCACTTTTTCAATGAAAAAAAGTAAAAACATTTCTATGCCCCCTCTCAGAATGCAACTTTTTCACTTTTTTGAAGAATGACATTTTTTGTAGGTCCCCACTCACAATGGGACTTTGTCACTTTATTGATGAAAATGATGAATTTGTACTTTTTCACTTTTGGATCAAAAATCTTTTTCTATGCCCCCACTCAGAATGGGACTTATTCACTTTTTTGAAGAATAAAGTTGAAATCAGACTTTGCCACTTTTTTGAAGAAAAAAGTTGACATTTTTTTGTAAGTCCTCACTCAGAATGGGCCTTTGTCACTTTATTGATGAAACTAATGAAAGTGCACTTTTTTACTTTTGAATTAAAAAAGTTGATCTTTTCAATCAAAAAATCAAAATGGCCCATTCTGACATGGTAGATGGCAAACATGTCAACTTTGACGTAGTTGAATTCTTTTCTAAGTCGCATCTCAAAATGAGATGGGACTTTTAAAAAATAAACACTTGACAAAGTTATTTTTTTTTATTTTGTGCAATAAACTATGAATTTGAACTTTTTCACTACTTGGATGAAAAAAGTAGTCATTTTTTATAAGTTTTTATAAGTTCGCACCTAGAATGGTACTTTGTCTCATTTTTTAAGACAATAGTGAATTCGCATTTTTTACTTTTTGGATCAAAAAAGTTGATCTGTTCATTTAAATTTCAAATATTCTCCATTCTGACATGGGAGATGACAAACATGTAAACTTTGACAAAAGTTGAAGTATTTTCCAAGTCCCATCTCAGAATAAGATGGGACTTAGAAAAAAATGCAACTTTTAAAAGAAGTCAAAAGATCTTCTAAACCCCTATTTAGGTTGGGACTTTGTCACTTTTTTGAAGAAAAAGTTCAATTTAGATTTGATCACTTTTTGGATGAAAAAAGTTACAGTTTTTTAAATTCCCCCACTCAGAATGGAACTTTGTCACTTTTTTGAAGAAAAAAGTTATATTTGGGTTTTATCACTTTTTCAATGAAAAAAGTTATAATTTTTGTAAGTCTCCACTCCGAATGGCACGTTGTCACTTTTGTGAAGAAAAAAGTTGAAATCGGATGTTGTCACTTTTTTGAAGAAAAAAGTTGCCATTTTTTGTAAGTCCCCACTCAGAATGGGACTTTTTCATTTTATTGAAAAAAACAATGAAATTGCACTTTTTCACTATTGGAACAAAAAAGTTGATCTTTTCACCCAAAAAAATCCAAATGTCCCATTCTGACATTGTAGGTGGCAAACATGTCAACTGTGGCATAGTTGAATTCTTTTCTAAGTCCCATCTCAGAATATGATGGGACTTAGAAAAAAAATCAACTTTTCAAAAAAGTCAAAAGATCTTCTAAGCCCCAACTTAGGTTTGGACGTTGTCACTTTTTTAAATAAATAATCTGAATTTGGATTTTTTCACATTCTGGATGAAAAAAGTGGAAATTGTTTCCAAGTCCCCACTCAGAATGGACTTTGTCACTTTTGGGGGGAAAAAAGTTCACTTTAGATTTGTTCACTTTTTTACTGAAAAAAGTTATAATTTTTCAAAGTCTCGAACTCAGAAAGGGACATTGTCACTTTTTAGAAGAAAAAAGTTGAAATCAGACGTTTTCACTTTTTTGAAGAAAAAAGTTGATATTGAAGAAAACAATGAATTTGCACTTTTTCACTTTTGGATCAAAAAAGTTGATCTTTTCAAACACAAAATCTAAATGTCCCATTCTGACATTGTAGTCGGCAAACATGTCAACTTTCAAATAGTTGAATTATTTTCTAAGTCGCATCGCAGAATGAGATGGGACTTAAAAAAATCAACACTTGAAAAAGTTCAAAAGATCTTCTAAGCACCACTTAGGTTCGGACTTTGACACTTTTTGGAGAAAAAAATGGAATTTGTATTATTTCACTGTTTGGATTTAAAAAGTTAAATTGGTTTTGAAGTCCCCACTCAGAATGTGACTTTGTCACTTTTCTTGCAGAAAAAATTTAATTTTCACTTTTTCACTTTCTGTGTGAAGAATATAGAAATTTTCTTCAAGACCCCATTCAGAATGGGACTTTGTCACCTTTTTGAAGAAAAAATTTCAATTGTGAGTTTTTCACTTTTTGGATGAAAAAAGTTGACATTTTTCCAAGTCCCCACTCAGAATGGGACTTTGTCATTTTGTGCAGGAAACTATGAATTTATACTTTTTCACTATTTGGATTAAAAAAAGTTGAGTTTTTTTATAAGTTCAACTTAGAATGGTACCTTGTCACATTTTTTAAGATAATGGTGAATTTACACTTTTTCACTTTTTGCATGAAAAATATTGGTGTTTTTTTAAATCCCCATGGAGAATGTCACTTTGTCACTTTTTTGAAGAAACATTTTCAATTGTGATTTTTTCACTTTTTGGATTAAAAAAGTTGACATTTGTTTAAGTCCCCACTTAGAATGGTACTTTGTCACATTTTTAAGATAATGGTGACTTTGCACTTTTACACTTTTTGGATCAAGAAAGTTGATGTTTTCATCTAAAAATTTCCCATTCTAGCATAGGAGTCGACAAACATATAAACTTTGATAAAATTTGAATTATTTTCCAAGTCCCATCTCAGAATAAGATGGGACTTAGAAAAAAGTTAAACTTTTAAAAAAACTCAAAAGATCTCCTAACCCCCTACTTAGATTGTGACTTTGACACTTTATTTTAATAAAGAATCTGAATTTGGATTTTTTCACATTTTGGATGAAAAAAGTTGATCTTTTCAACCAAAAAATCTAAATGCCCCATTCTGACATTGTAGTCGGCACACATGTCAACTTTGACATAGTTGAATTATTTTCTAAGTCGCATCTCAGAATGAGATGGGACTTTAAAAAAAATCAACACTGGAAATTTTTCAAAAGATCTTCTAAGGCCCACTGAGTTTGGGACTTTGACACTTTTTGGAGAAAAAAATGGAATTTGAATTGTTTCACTGTTTGGATTTAAAAAGTTGAATTATTTTTTTACGTCCCCACTCAGAATGGGACTTTGTTACTTTTCTTGAAGAAAATGATGAACTCGCACTTTTTCACTTTTTCTATGAAAAATGTTGACATTTTTTTCAAGTCCCCACTCAGAATGGGACTTTGTTATTTTGTGCAGGAAAGTATGAATTTGCACTTTTTCACTATTTGGATCAAAAAAGTTGTCATTTTTTATAAGTTACCACTTAGAATGGTACGTTGTCACATTTTTGAAGATAACAGTGAATTTGCACTTTTTCACTTTTTGAATCAAAAAACTTGATCTTTTCATCTAAAAATTCAAAATTTCCCCCTCTGACATGGGAGCCGACAAACATGTAAACTTTTTTGAAAAGTTGAATTCTTTTCCTTCTAAGATGGGACTTTGAAAAAAATTCAACTTTTCAAAAAAGTCTAAAGATCTTCTCAGCCCCCACTCAGGTTGGGACTTTGTCCCTTTTTTAATAAAAAAAATCTGAATTTGATTTTTTTAGCATTTTGGATTAAAAAAGTTGGAATTGTTTCCAAGTCCCCACTGAGAATGGGACTTTGTCACTTTTTTGAAGAAAAAAGTTCAATTTAGATTTGTTCACTTTTTGGATGAAAAAAGTTACACTTTTTAAAGTTACCCACACAGAATGGAACTTTGTCACTTTTTTGAAGAAAAAAAGTTAAATTTAGATTTCATCACTTTTTGGATGAAAAAAGTTATAATTTTCCTAAATCTTCACTGAGAATGGAACGTTGTTACTTTTCTTGCAGAAAATGGTGAATTTGACCTTTTTCACTTTTTGTATGAAAAATGTTGACTTTTTTTCCAAGTCCCCACTCAGAATGGGACTTTGTTATTTTGTGCAGGAAACTATGAATCTGACCTTTTTCACTATTTGGATGAAAAGAGTAAAAAAAAATTATAAGTTCCCACTTAGAATGGTACTTTGTCACCTGTTTGAAGATAATAGTGAATTTGCACTTTTTCACTTTTTGGCTTAAGAAAGTTGATGTTTTCATCCAAAAATTCTAAATTTCCCATTCTGCCATGGGAGCAGACAACCACGTAAACTTTGACAAAAATTGAATTATTTTCCAAGTCCCATCTCAGAATAAAAATGGGACTTAGAAAAAGATTTAACTTTTCCAAAAAGTAAAAAGATCTTCTAAGCCCCAACTTATGATGGACTTTGTCCCCTTTTTAAATAAACAGTCTGAATTTGAATTGTTTCACATTTTGGATGAAAAAAGTTGAAATTGTTTCCAAGTCCCCACTCAGAATGGACTTTCTCACTTTTTTGAAAAAAAAAGTTCAATTTAGATTCATTCATTTTTTGGATGAAAAATGCTGCACTTTTTTTAGGTCCTCCACTCAGAATGAAACTTTGTCATTTTTTTGAAGAAGAAAAGTTAAATTTGGATTTTATCACTTTTTGGATGAAAAAAGTTATAGTTTTTCTAAGTCTTCACTCAGAATGGGCTGTTGTCACTTTTTAGAAGAAAAAAAGTTGAAATTGGACGTTTTCATTTTTTTGAAGAAAAAAGTTGACATTTTTTGTAAGTCCCTACCCAGAATGGGACTTTTTCACTTTATTGATGAAAACAACAAATTTGCACTTTTTCACTTTTGGATCAAAAAAGTTGATCTAAGTTCCCATTTAGAATGGTACTTTGTCACATGTAAGATAATGGTGAATTTTCACTTTTTCACTTTTTTGGATCAAGAAAGTTGATGTTTTCATCCAAAAATTCAAAATTTCCCATTCTTGCTTGGGAGCTAACAAACATGTAAACTTTGAAAAAAGTTGAATTATTTTCCAAGTCCTATCTCAAAATAAAATGGGACTTGGAAAAAAATGCAACTTTTCAGAAAAGTCAAAAGATCTTCTAAGCCTCAACTTAGGTTTGGACTTTGTCCTTTTTTTTAATAAAGAATCTGAATTTGGATTTTTTCACATTTTGGATGAAAAAAGTTGAAATTATTTGCAAGTCCCCACTCAGAATGGACTTTGTCACTTTTTTGAAGAAATAAGTTCAATTTAGATTTGTTGACAATTTTTATAAGTCCCCACTTTGAATGGTGCCTTGTCACATTTTTGAAGATAATAGTGAATTTGCACTTTTTCACTTTTTGGATCAAGAATGTTGATCTTTTCATCCAAAAATTCAAAATTTCCCATCCTGGCATGAGAGCCGACAAACATGTAAACTTCGAAAAAAGTTGAATTATTTTCCAAGTCCTATCTCAGAATAAAATGGGACTTGGAAAAAAATGCAACTTTTCAGAAAAGTCAAAAGATCTTCTAAGCCCCAACTTAGGATGGACTTTGTCCCTTTTTTTAATAAAGAGTCTGAATTTGGATTTTTTCACATTTTGGATGAAAAAAGTTGAAATTATTTGCAAGTCCCCACTCAGAATGGACTTTGTCACTTTTTTGAATAAAAAAGTTCAATTTAGATGTGTTGACATTTTTTATAAGTCCCCACTTTGAATTTACACTTTTTAAAGTCCCCCACTCAGAATGGAACTTTGTCACTTTTTTGAAGAAAAAAAATTAAATTTGGATTTTATCACTATTTGGATGAAAAAAGTTATAATTTTTCAAAGTCTGAACTCAGAATGGGACGTTGTTACTTTTTAGAAGAAAAAAGTTGAAATCGGACGTTTTCATGTTTTTGAAGAAAAAAGTTAGATTTTTTTGTAAGTCCCCACTCAGAATGGGAATTTTTCACTTTATTGAGCAAAACAACAAATTTGCACTTTCTCACTTTTGGATCAAAAAAGTTGATCTTTTCAACCAAAAAATCTAAATGTCCCATTCTGACAATGTAGTCAGCAAACATGTCAACTTTGACGTAGTTGAATTATTTTCTAAGTCCCATCTCAAAATGAGATGGGACTTAAAAAAATCAACACTTGAAAAAATTCAAAAGATCTTCTATACCCCACTTAGGTTGGGACTTTGACACTTTTAGGTTAAAAAAATTGAATTTGTATTGTTTCACTGTTTGGATTAACAAAGTTGACATTTTTTATAAGTCCCCACTTTGAATGGTGCTTTGTCACATTTTTGAAGACAATACTGAATTTTCACTTTTTCACTTTTTGGATGAAGAATGTTGATCTTTTCATCCAAAAATTCAAAATTTCCCATCCTGGCATGGGAGCCGACAAACATGTAAGCTTTGACAAAAGTTGAATTCATTTCCAAGTCCCATCTCAGAATAAGATGGGACTCAGAAAAAAAATTTAACTTTTCAAAAAAGTCAAAAGATCTTCTAAGCCCCAACTTAGGTTTGGACTTTGTCTTTTTTTTTAATAAAGAATCTGAATTTGGATTTTTTCACATTTTGGATGAAAAAAGTTGAAATTATTTGCAAGTCTCCACTCAGAATGGACTTTGTCACTTTTTTGAATAAAAAAGTTCAATTTAGATGTGTTGACATTTTTTATAAGTCCCCACTTTGAATGGTGCCTTGTCACATTTTTGAAGATAATAGTGAATTTGCACTTTTTCACTTTTTGGATCAAGAATGTTGATCTTTTCATCCAAAAATTCAAAATGTCCCATCCTGGCATGGGAGCCGACAAACATGTAAACTTTGACAAAAGTTGAATTCATTTCCAAGTCCCATCTCAGAATAAGATGGGACTCAGAATTTTTTTTTAACTTTTCAAAAAAGTCAAAAGATCTTCTAAGCCCCAACTTAGGATGGACTTTGTCCCTTTTTTTAATAAAGAGTCTGAATTTGGATTTCTTCACATTTTGGATGAAAACAGTTGAAATTATTTGCAAGTCCCCACTCAGAATGGACTTTGTCACTTTTTTGAAGAAAAAAGTTCAATTTAGATTTGTTTATTTTTTGGATGAAAAAAGTTACACTTTTTAAAGTCCCCCACTCAGAATGGAACTTTGTCACTTTTTTGAAGAAAAAAAGTTAAATTTGGATTTTATCACTATTTGGATGAAAAAAGTTATAATTTTTCTAAGTCTGAACTCAGAATGGGACGTTGTCACTTTTTAGAAGAAAAAAGTTGAAATCAGACGTTTTCATGTTTTTGAAGAAAAAAGTTAGATTTTTTTGTAAGTCCCCACTCAAAATGGGACTTTTTCACTTTATTGAGCAAAACAACAAATTGGCACTTTTTCACTTTTGGATCAAAAAAGTTGATCTTTTCACCAAAAAAAATCTAAATGTCCCATTCTGACAATGTAGTCAGCAAACATGTCAACTTTGACGTAGTTGATTTCTTTTCTAAGTCCCATCTCAAAAATCAACACTTGAAAAAATTCAAAAGATCTTCTATACCCCACTTAGGTTGGGACTTTGACACTTTTAGGTTAAAAAAATTGAATTTGTATTGTTTCACTGTTTGGATTAAAAAAGTTGACATTTTTTATAAGTCCCCACTTTGAATGGTGCTTTGTCACATTTTTGAAGATAATAGTGAATTTGCACTTTTTCACTTTTTGGATCAAGAATGTTGATCTTTTCATCCAAAAATTCAAAATTTCCCATCCTGGCATGGGAGCCGACAAACATGTAAACTTTGACAAAAGTTGAATTCATTTCCAAGTCCCATCTCAGAATAAGATGGGACTCAGAAAAAAAATTAAACTTTTGAAAAAAGTCAAAAGATCTTCTAAGCCCCAACTTAGGATGGACTTTGTCCCTTTTTTTAATAAAGAGTCTGAATTTGGATTTTTTCAAATTTTGGATGAAAAAAGTTGAAATTATTTGCAAGTCCCCACTCAGAATGGACTTTGTCACTTTTTTGAAGAAAAAAGTTCAATTTAGATTTGTTGACAATTTTTATAGGTCCCCACTTTGAATGGTGCCTTGTCACATTTTTGAAGATAATAGTGAATTTGCACTTTTTCACTTTTTGGATCAAGAATGTTGATCTTTTCATCCAAAAATTCAAAATTTCCCATCCTGGCATGGGAGCCGACAAACATGTAAACTTTGACAAAAGTTGAATTCATTTCCAAGTCCCATCTCAGAATAAGATGGGACTAAGAAAAAAAATTTAACTTTTGAAAAAAGTCAAAAGATCTTCTAAGCCCCAACTTAGGATGGACTTTGTCCCTTTTTTTTAATAAAGAGTCTGAATTTGGATTTATTTCACATTTTGGATGAAAAAAAGTTGAAATTGTTTCCAAGTTACCACTCAGAATAGACTTTGTCACGTTTTTGAAGAAAAAAGTTCAATTTAGATTTGTTTATTTTTTGGATGAAAAAAGTTACACTTTTTAAAGTCCCCCACTCATAATGGAACTTTGTCACTTTATGAAGAAATAAAGTTACATTTGCATTTTTTCACTTTTTGGATCAAGAAAGTTGATCTTTTAATCTAAAAATTCAAGATTTCCCATTCTGGCATGGGAGCCGACAAACATGTAAACTTTGACAAAAGTTGAATTTATCTCCAAGTTCCATCTCAGAATAAGATGGGACTTAGAAAAAAAATAAACTTTTCAAAACAGTCAAAAGATCTTCTAAGCACCAATTAGGTTGGGACTTTGTCCCTTTTTTTAATAAAATATCTGAATTTTGATTTTTCCACATTTTGAATTAAAAAAGTTGATCTTTTCAACCAAAAAAACGAAATGTCCCATTCTGACATTGTAGTCGCCAAAAGGTCAACTTTGGCATAGTTGAATTATTTTCTAAGTTGCATTTTAGAATGAGATGGGACTTAAAAAATTCAACACTGGAAAAATTTCAAAGATCTTCTAAGCCCCCACTTAGGTTGGGACTTTGACACTTTTTGGAGAAAAAAATTTAATTTGTATTGTTTCACAGTTTTGATTAAAAAAGTTGATTTTTCTGAAGCCCCCACTCAGAACGGGACTTTGTAACTTTTCTTGCAGAAAATGATGACTTTGCAATGTTTCTCAGACTAAGATGGGACTTAGCAAAAAAAATCAACTTTTCAATAAAGTCAAAAGATCTTCTCAGCCCCCATTCAGGTTGGGACTTTGTCCCTTTTTCTAATAAAAAAATCTGAATTTTGATTTTTTCACAGTTTGGATTAAAAAAGTTGAAATTGTTTCCAAATCCCCACTAAGAATGGGACTTTGTCACTTTTTTAAAGAAAAAAGTTCGATTTAGATTTGTTCACTTTTTGGATGAAAAAAGTTACACTTTTTTAAAGTACCCCACTCAGAATGGATCTTTTAAAAAGTTGACATTTGTTTAAGTCCCCACTTAGAATGGGACTTTGTCGCATTTTTTAAGATAATAGTGAATTTGCACGTTTTCACTTTTTGGATCAAGAAAGTTGATCTTTGAATCTACAAAATCTAAATGTCCCATTCTAACACTATAGTCGGCAAACATGTAAACTTTGACAAAATTTGAATTATTTTCTAAGTCGCATCTCAGAATGAGATGGGCCAAAAAAAAAATCAACACTGGAAACAATTTAAAAGATCTTCTAAGGCCCACTTAGGTTGGGACTTTGACACTTTTTGGAGAAAAAAATGGAATTTGAATTGTTTCACTGTTTGGATTTAAAAGTTGAATTTTTATGTTATGTCCCAACACAGAATGGGACTTTGTCACTTTTCTTGAAGAAAATGATGAATTTGTACTTTTTCATTTTTTATATGAAAAATGTTGACACTTTTTTTTAACTCCCCACTCAGAATGAGACTTTGTCACTTTTATGAAGAAAAATTTTCAATTGTGACTTTTTCACTTTTTGGATGAATTTTTTTTACATTTTTTCCAAGTCCCCACTCAGAATGGGACTTTGTTATTTTGTGCAGGAAAGTATGAATTTGCACTTTTTCACTTTTTGGATCAAAAAACGTGATCTTTTTATCTAAAAATAAAAAAATTCCCACTCTGACATGGGAGCCGACAAACAAGTAAACTTTTTTGAAAAGTTGAATTATTTTCCAAGTCCCATCGTAGAATATGATGGGACTTTGAAAAAAATTCAACTTTTCAAAAAACTCAAAAGAACTTCTCAGCCTCCACTCAGGTTGGGACTTTGTCCCTTATTTAATAAAAAATCAGAATTTGGACACATTTTGGATGTAAAAAGTTGGTGTTTTCAACCAAAAAATCTAAATGTCCCATTCGGACATTGTAGTCGGCAAACATGTCAACTTTGACATAATTGAATCATTTTCTAAGTCCCATCTCAGAACGAGATGGGAGTTAAAAAAAAGTCAACACCGGAAAACATTCAAAAGATCTTCTAAGGCCCACTTAGGTTGGGACTTTGATACTTTTTGGAGAAAATAATGGAATTTGAATTGTTTCACTGTTTGGATTAAGAACGTTTTTTTTTTTTCAGTCCCCACTCAAAATGGGACTTTGTCACTTTTCTTGCACAAAATGATGACTTTTCACTTTTTCACTTTTTGTGTGAAAAATGATGACATTGTTTTAAGACCCCAGTCAGAATGTGACTGTGTCACTTTTTGGGAGAATTTTTTTTTTTTATTGTGATTTTTTCACTTTTTGGATGAAAAAAGTTGTCATTTTTTTCCAAGTCCCCACTCAGAATGGGACTTTGTCATTTTGTGAAGGAAACTATGAATTTGCACTTTTTCACTTTTTGGATGAAAAAAGTTGACATTTTTTATAAGTTCCTACTGGTACTTTGTCACATTTTTGAAGATAATGGTGAATTTGCACTTTTTCACTTTTTTGGATCAAAAAACTTGATCTTTTCATCTAAGAATTCCATTCTGACATGGGAGGCGAGAAACATGTAAACTTTGACAAAAGTTGAATTCTTTCCAAGTCCCGTCTCAGAAAAAGAGGGGACTTAGAAAAAAATTCAACTTTTCCAAAAAGTCAAAAGATCTTCTCAGCCCCCACTTAGGTTGGGACAAAATTGTTTCCATGTTCCCACTCAGAATGGGACTTTGTCACTTTTTTGGAGAAAAAAAATCAATTTAGATTTGTTCACGTTTTAAATGAAAAAAGTTACAATTTTCTTTCAGTCATCCACTCAGAATGGGACTTTGTCACTTTTTTGAAGAAAAAAGTTAAATTTGGATTTTATTACTTTTTGGATGAAAAAAGTTAATTTTTTTCAAAGTCCCCACTCAGAATGGGACTTTTTCACTTTTTTGAAGAAAAAAGCTGAAATCAAACTTTGTCACTTTTTAGTTGAAAAATGTGACATCGAACTTTGTCATGTTTTGGATGAAAAAAGTTGACATTTTTTCTAAGTCCCCACTCATAATGGGCTTTGTCACTTTTTTGAAGAAAAGAATCAATTTACACTTTTTCACTTTTTAGAAAAGTTTATCTTTTTATCCAAACAGTCAAAATGACCCATTCTGACATGGGAGCTGCCAAACATGTCAACTTTGACAAAAGTTTAATTAATTTCTAGGACTTAGAAAAAAAAATCAAATTATGTAAAAATCTTCTTAGTCCCCGCTCATAATAGGACTTTTTCACTATTTTGAAGAAAAAAATTAAATTAGAATTTTATCACTTTTTGGGGTGAAAGAAATTGTCATTTTTTATAAGACCCCACTCATACTGGGACTTTGTCACTTTTTTAAAGAAAACAATGAATTTGCACTTTTTGACTTTTTGGATCAAAAAAGTAGATATTTTTATCTAAAAAGTCAAAATCTTCCATTCTGACATGGTACTTTGTCAATTAATTTAGATTTGTTCATGTTTTAAAAGAAAAAAGTTGCAATTTTCTTTCAGTCATCCACACAGAATGGGACTGTGTCACTTTGTTGAAGAAAACAATAAGTTTGCTCTTTATCACTTTTTTGATCAAAAAAAGTTGATCTTCTCATCCAAAAGCTCTAAATGTCCGATTCTGACATGGGAACGGGTGCACATTTCAACTTAGACAAAAGTTGATTTATTTTCTAAGTCCCATCTCTGAATGAAATGGGACTTAAAAAAAAATCAATTTTGAAAAAAGTCAAAAGTTCTTTTAAGTCCCCACTTACAATGGGACTCTGTCACTTTTTTGAAGAAAACATTTGAATTTGTTTTTTTTCACTTTATGTATTTAAAAAGCTTGACTTTTTTTAAGTCCCCTCTCAGAATTGGACTTTGTCTTTTTTTGAAGAAAAAAATGAATTTGCACTTTTTTACTTTTTGAAGAAAAAAGCTGAAATTTCTTTTAAGTTCCCACTCAGAATGGGACTTTGTCATTTTTTTTCTCAGAAAAAAACGTTTAATTTGGAATTTTCACTATTTAAATGAAGAAAGTTGATCTTTTCAAGTCCCCATTCAGGTTTTGACTTTGTCACATTTTTGAAGAAAACATTTTGATTTTTTCACTTTTTTGGAAGAAAAAAGTTGACATTTTTGATGACTTCCCACTCAGAACGGTACTTTGTCACTTTTTTGAAGATAATGATGAATTAGCACTTTTTCACTTTTTAGATGAAAAAACTTGATCTTTTCATCTAAAAATGGAAAATTTTCCAATTAGACATGGGAGAAGGGAAACATGTCACCGTTGAAAAAAGTTGAACCGTTTTCTACGTCCCATCTCAGCATAAGATGGAAAAAAATCTACTTTTGAAAAAGTCAAAAGATCTTCTAAGTCCCCACTCAGAATGGGACTTTGTCACTTCTTTTTAAGAAAAAAGTTGAATTTTGATTTTTTTCTCTTTTTGGATGAAAAAGTTACAATTTTCGATAAGTCCCCCACCCAGAATGGGATTTCTTCACTATTTTGAAGAAAAACAAATACAATTGGATTTTTTTCACTTTTTGGATGAAAAAAGTTGAACTTGTTTCCAAGTCTCCACTCAGAATGGGACTTTGTCACTTTTTTGAAGAAAAAAACTTGAATTTAGATTTTTTCACTTTTTGGATAAAAAAGTTACAATTATTTTTTAAGTCCCCCACTCAGAATGGGTCTTTGATACTTTTTTGAAGACAAACGTTAAATATAGATTTTTTTACTTTTTGGATGAAAAAAGTTAAATTTTTTCTAAGTATCTACTCAGTATGGGACTTTGTCACTTTTTGAAGAAAAAAAATAATTTAGATTTGTTCATGTTTTAAATGAAAAAAGTTGCAATTTTCTTTCAGTCATCCACACAGAATGGGACTTTGTCACTTTTTTTAAGAAAACAATACGTTTGCTCTTTATTACTTTTTTGATCAAAAAAAGTTGATCTTTTAATCCAAAAGCTCTAAATGTCCGATTCTGACATGGGAACGGGTGAACATTTCAACTTTGACAAAAGTTGATTTATTTTCTAAGTCCCATCTCTGAATGAAATGGGACTTAAAAAAAAATCAATTTTGAAAAAAGTCAAAAGTTCTTTTAAGTCCCAACTTACAATGGGACTCTGTCACTTTTTTTGAAGAAAACATTTGAATTTGTTTTTTTTCACTTTTTTGTATTTAAAAAGCTTGACTTTTTTAAGTCCCCTCTCAGAATTGGACTTTGTCTTTTTTTGTAGAAAAAAATTAATTTGCACTTTTTTACTTTTTGAAGAAAAAAGCTGAAATTTCTTTTAAGTTCCAACTCAGAATGGGACTTTGTCATTTTTTTTTCAGAAAAAAAACGTTTAATTTGGAATTTTCACTATTTAAATGAAGAAAGTTGATCTTTCAAGTCCCCATTCAGGTTGTGACTTTGTCACATTTTTGAAGAAAACATTTTGATTTTTTCACTTTTTTGGAAGAAAAAAGTTGACATTTTTGATGACTTTCCACTCAGAACGGTACTTTGTCACTTTTTTGAAGATAATGATGAATTAGCACTTTTTCACTTTTTAGATGAAAAAACTTGATCTTTTCATCTAAAAATGCAAAATTTTCCAATTAGACATGGGAGAAGGGAAACATGTCACCGTTGAAAAAAGTTGAACCGTTTTCTACGTCCCATCTCAGCATAAGATGGAAAAAATCTACTTTTGAAAAAGTCAAAAGATCTTCTAAGTCCCCACTCAGAATGGGACTTTGTCACTTCTTTTTAAGAAACAAGTTGAATTTTGATTTTTTTTCACTTTTTGGATGAAAAAGTTACAATTTTCGATAAGTCCCCCACCCAGAATGGGATTTCTTCACTATTTTGAAGAAAAACAAATACAATTGGATTTTTTTCACTTTTTGGATGAAAAAAAGTTGAACTTGTTTCCAAGTCTCCACTCAGAATGGGACTTTGACTTTTTTGAAGAACAAAACTTGAATTTAGATTTTTTCACTTTTTGGATAAAAAAGTTACAATTATTTTTTAAGTCCCCCACTCAGAATGGGTCTTTGATACTTTTTTGAAGAAAAACGTTAAATATAGATTTTTTTACTTTTTGGATGAAAAAAGTTAATTTTTTCTAAGTATCTACTCAGTATGGGACTTTGTCACTTTTTGAAGAAAAAAATGAATTTAGATTTGTTCATGTTTTAAATGAAAAAAGTTGCAATTTTCTTTCAGTCATCCACACAGAATGGGACTGTGTCACTTTTTTGAAGAAAACAATAAGTTTGCTCTTTATCACTTTTTTGATCAAAAAAAGTTGATCTTTTCATCCAAAAGCTCTAAATGTCCGATTCTGACATGGGGAACGGGTGCACATTTCAACTTAGACAAAAGTTGATTTATTTTCTAAGTCCCATCTCTGAATGAAATGGGACTTTAAAAAAATCCATTTTGAAAAAAGTCAAAAGTTCTTTTAAGTCCCCACTTACAATGGGACTCTGTCACTTTTTTGAAGAAAACATTTGAATTTGGATTTTTAATACTTTTTGTATTTAAAAAGCTTGACTTTTTTTAAGTCCCCTCTCAGAATTGGACTTTGTCTTTTTTTGAAGAAAAAAATGAATTTGCACTTTTTTTACTTTTTGAAGAAAAAAGCTGAAATTTCTTTTAAGTTCCCACTCAGAATGGGACTTTGTCATTTTTTTTTCAGAAAAAAACGTTTCATTTGGAATTTTCACTATTTAAATGAAGAAAGTTGATCTTTCAAGTCCCCATTCAGGTTGTGACTTTGTCACATTTTTGAAGAAAACATTTTGATTTTTTCACTTTTTTGAAAGAAAAAAGTGACATTTTTGATGACTTCCCACTCAGAACGGTACTTTGTCACTTTTTTTAAGATAATGATGAATTAGCACTTTTTCACTTTTTAGATGGAAAAACTTGATCTTTTCATCTAAAAATGCAAAATTTTCCAATTAGACATGGGAGAGAGGGAAACATGTCACCGTTGAAAAAAGTTGAACCGTTTTTCTATGTCCCATCTCAGCATAAGATGGAAAAAATCTACTTTTGAAAAAGTCAAAAGATCTTCTAAGTCCCCACTCAGAATGGGACTTTGTCACTTCTTTTTAAGAAAAAAAGTTGAATTTTGATTTTTTTTCACTTTTTGGATGAAAAAGTTACAATTTTCGATAAGTCCCCCACCCAGAATGGGATTTCTTCACTATTTTGAAGAAAAACAAATACAATTGGATTTTTTTCACTTTTTGGATGAAAAAAGTTGAACTTGTTTCCAAGTCTCCACTCAGAATGGGACTTTGTCACTTTTTTGAAGAAAAAAACTTGAATTTAGATTTTTTCACTTTTTGGATAAAAAAGTTACAATTATTTTTTAAGTCCCCCACTCAGAATGGGTCTTGATACTTTTTTGAAGACAAACGTTAAATATAGATTTTTTTACTTTTTGGATGAAAAAAGTTAAATTTTTTCTAAGTATCTACTCAGTATGGGACTTTGTCACTTTTTGAAGAAAAAAAATAATTTAGATTTGTTCATGTTTTTAAATGAAAAAAGTTGCAATTTTCTTTCAGTCATCCACACAGAATGGGACTTTGTCACTTTTTTTAAGAAAACAATACGTTTGCTCTTTATTACTTTTTTGATCAAAAAAGTTGATCTTTTAATCCAAAAGCTCTAAATGTCCGATTCTGACATGGGAACGGGTGAACATTTCAACTTTGACAAAAGTTGATTTATTTTCTAAGTCCCATCTCTGAATGAAATGGGACTTAAAAAAAAAATCAATTTTGAAAAAAGTCAAAAGTTCTTTTAAGTCCCCCACTTACAATGGGACTCTGTCACTTTTTTTGAAGAAAACATTTGAATTTGTTTTTTTTCACTTTTTGTATTTAAAAAGCTTGACTTTTTTTAAGTCCCCTCTCAGAATTGGACTTTGTCTTTTTTTGTAGAAAAAAATGAATTTGCACTTTTTTTACTTTTTGAAGAAAAAAGCTGAAATTTCTTTTAAGTTCCAACTCAGAATGGGACTTTGTCATTTTTTTTTCAGAAAAAAACGTTTAATTTGGAATTTTCACTATTTAAATGAAGAAAGTTGATCTTTCAAGTCCCCATTCAGGTTGTGACTTTGTCACATTTTTGAAGAAAACATTTTGATTTTTTCACTTTTTTGGAAGAAAAAAGTTGACATTTTTGATGACTTTTCCACTCAGAACGGTACTTTGTCACTTTTTTGAAGATAATGATGAATTAGCACTTTTTCACTTTTTAGATGAAAAAACTTGATCTTTTCATCTAAAAATGCAAAATTTTCCAATTAGACATGGGAGAAGGGAAACATGTCACCGTTGAAAAAAGTTGAACCGTTTTCTACGTCCCATCTCAGCATAAGATGGAAAAAATCTACTTTTGAAAAAGTCAAAAGATCTTCTAAGTCCCCACTCAGAATGGGACTTTGTCACTTCTTTTTAAGAAACAAGTTGAATTTTGATTTTTTTCACTTTTTGGATGAAAAAGTTACAATTTTCGATAAGTCCCCCACCCAGAATGGGATTTCTTCACTATTTTGAAGAAAAAACAAATACAATTGGATTTTTTTCACTTTTTGGATGAAAAAAGTTGAACTTGTTTCCAAGTCTCCACTCAGAATGGGACTTTGTCACTTTTTTGAAGAAAAAAAACTTGAATTTAGATTTTTTCACTTTTTGGATAAAAAAGTTACAATTATTTTTTAAGTCCCCCACTCAGAATGGGTCTTTGATAACTTTTTTGAAGAAAAACGTTAAATATAGATTTTTTTACTTTTTGGATGAAAAAAGTAAAACATTTTCTAAGTATCTACTCAGTATGGGACTTTGTCACTTTTTGAAGAAAAAAAGTAATTTAGATTTGTTCATGTTTTAAAAGAAAAAAGTTGCAATTTTCTTTCAGTCATCCACACAGAATGGGACTGTGTCACTTTGTTGAAGAAAATAATAAGTTTGCTCTTTATCACTTTTTTGATCAAAAAAAGTTGATCTTTTCATCCAAAAGCTCTAAATGTCCGATTCTGACATGGGAAAGGGTGTACATTTCAAATTAGACAAAAGTTGATTTATTTTCTAAGTCCCATCTCTGAATGAAATGGACTTAAAAAAATCCATTTTGAAAAAGTCAAAAGTTCTTTTAAGTCCCCACTTACAATGGGACTCTGTCACTTTTTTGAAGAAAACATTTGAATTTGTTTTTTTTTCACTTTTTGTATTTAAAAAGCTTGACTTTTTTTAAGTCCCCTCTCAGAATTGGACTTTGTCTTTTTTTTGAAGAAAAAAATGAATTTGCACTTTTTTACTTTTTGAAGAAAAAAGCTGAAATTTCTTTTAAGTTCCCACTCAGAATGGGACTTTGTCATTTTTTTTTCAGAAAAAAACGTTTCATTTGGAATTTTCACTATTTAAATGAAGAAAGTTGATCTTTCAAGTCCCCATTCAGGTTGTGACTTTGTCACATTTTTGAAGAAAACATTTTGAATTTTTTCACTTTTTGAAAGAAAAAAGTTGACATTTTTGATGACTTCCCCACTCACGGTACTTTGTCACTTTTTTTTAAGATAATGATGAATTAGCACTTTTTCACTTTTTAGATGGAAAAACTTGATCTTTTCATCTAAAAATGCAAAATTTTCCAATTAGACATGGGAGAAGGGAAACATGTCACCGTTTGAAAAAAGTTGAACCGTTTTCTATGTCCCATCTCAGCATAAGATGGAAAAAATCTACTTTTGAAAAAGTCAAAAGATCTTCTAAGTCCCCACTCAGAATGGGACTTTGTCACTTCTTTTTAAGAAAAAAGTTGAATTTTGATTTTTTTCACTTTTTGGATGAAAAAGTTACAATTTTCGATAAGTCCCCCACCCAGAATGGGATTTCTTCACTATTTTGAAGAAAAACAAATACAATTGGATTTTTTTCACTTTTTGGATGAAAAAAGTTGAACTTGTTTCCAAGTCTCCACTCAGAATGGGACTTTGTCACTTTTTTGAAGAAAAAAAACCTTGAATTTAGATTTTTTCACTTTTTGGATAAAAAAGTTACAATTATTTTTTAAGTCCCCCACTCAGAATGGGTCTTTGATACTTTTTTGAAGACAAACGTTAATATAGATTTTTTTACTTTTTGGATGAAAAAAGTTAAATTTTTTCTAAGTATCTACTCAGTATGGGACTGTGTCACTTTTTGAAGAAAAAAAATAATTTAGATTTGTTCATGTTTTAAATGAAAAAAGTTGCAATTTTCTTTCAGTCATCCACACAGAATGGGACTTTGTCACTTTTTTTAAGAAAACAATACGTTTGCTCTTTATTACTTTTTTGATCAAAAAAAGTTGATCTTTTAATCCAAAAGCTCTAAATGTCCGATTCTGACATGGGAACGGGTGTGAACATTTCAACTTTGACAAAAGTTGATTTATTTTCTAAGTCCCATCTCTGAATGAAATGGGACTTAAAAAAAAATCAATTTTGAAAAAAGTCAAAAAGTTCTTTTAAGTCCCACTTACAATGGGACTCTGTCACTTTTTTGAAGAAAACATTTGAATTTGTTTTTTTTCACTTTTTGTATTTAAAAAGCTTGACTTTTTTTAAGTCCCCTCTCAGAATTGGACTTTGTCTTTTTTTGTAGAAAAAATGAATTTGCACTTTTTTACTTTTTGAAGAAAAAAGCTGAAATTTCTTTTAAGTTCCAACTCAGAATGGGACTTTGTCATTTTTTTTTCAGAAAAAAACGTTTAATTTGGAATTTTCACTATTTAAATGAAGAAAGTTGATCTTTCAAGTCCCCATTCAGGTTGTGACTTTGTCACATTTTTGAAGAAAACATTTTTGATTTTTTCACTGTTTTGGAAGAAAAAAGTTGACATTTTTGATGACTTTCCACTCAGAACGGTACTTTGTCACTTTTTTGAAGATAATGATGAATTAGCACTTTTTCACTTTTTAGATGAAAAAACTTGATCTTTTCATCTAAAAATGCAAAATTTTCCAATTAGACATGGGAGAAGGGGAAACATGTCACCGTTGAAAAAAGTTGAACCGTTTTCTACGTCCCATCTCAGCATAAGATGGAAAAATCTACTTTTGAAAAAGTCAAAAGATCTTTTAAGTCCCCACTCAGAATGGGACTTTGTCACTTCTTTTTAAGAAACAAGCTGAATTTTGATTTTTTTTCACTTTTTTGGATGAAAAGTTACAATTTTCGATAAGTCCCCCACCCAGAATGGGATTTCTTCACTATTTTGAAGAAAAACAATACAATTGGATTTTTTTCACTTTTTGGATGAAAAAAGTTGAACTTGTTTCCAAGTCTCCACTCAGAATGGGACTTTGTCACTTTTTTGAGAAGAAAAAAACTTGAATTTAGATTTTTTCACTTTTTGGATAAAAAAGTTACAATTATTTTTTAAGTCCCCCACTCAGAATGGGTCTTTGATACTTTTTTGAAGAAAAACGTTAAATATAGATTTTTTTACTTTTTGGATGAAAAAAAGTTAATTTTTTTCTAAGTATCTACTCAGAATGGGACTTTGTCACTTTTTGAAGAAAAAAATGAATTTAGATTTGTTCATGTTTTAAATGAAAAAAGTTGCAATTTTCTTTCAGTCATCCACACAGAATGGGACTGTGTCACTTTTTTGAAGAAAACAATAAGTTTGCTCTTTATCACTTTTTTGATCAAAAAAGTTGATCTTTTCATCCAAAAGCTCTAAATGTCCGATTCTGACATGGGAACGGGTGCACATTTCAACTTAGACAAAAGTTGATTTATTTTCTAAGTCCCATCTCTGAATGAAATGGGACTTAAAAAAAATCCATTTTGAAAAAAGTCAAAAGTTCTTTTAAGTCCCCACTTACAATGGGACTCTGTCACTTTTTTGAAGAAAACATTTGAATTTGGATTTTTAACACTTTTTGTATTTAAAAAGCTTGACTTTTTTTAAGTCCCCTCTCAGAATTGGACTTTGTCTTTTTTTGAAGAAAAAAATGAATTTGCACTTTTTTACTTTTTGAAGAAAAAAAGCCTGAAATTTCTTTTAAGTTCCCACTCAGAATGGGACTTTGTCATTTTTTTTTCAGAAAAAAACGTTTCATTTGGAATTTTCACTATTTAAATGAAGAAAGTTGATCTTTCAAGTCCCCATTCAGGTTGTGACTTTGTCACATTTTTGAAGAAAAACATTTTGATTTTTTCACTTTTTTGAAAGAAAAAAAGTTGACATTTTTGATGACTTCCCCACTCAGAACGGTACTTTGTCACTTTTTTGAAGATAATGATGAATTAGCACTTTTTCACTTTTTAGATGGAAAAACTTGATCTTTTCATCTAAAAATGCAAAATTTTCCAATAAGACATGGGAGAAGGGAAACATGTCACCGTTGAAAAAAGTTGAACCGTTTTCTATGTCCCATCTCAGCATAAGATGGAAAAAATCTACTTTTGAAAAAGTCAAAAGATCTTCTAAGTCCCCACTCAGAATGGGACTTTGTCACTTCTTTTTAAGAAAAAAGTTGAATTTTGATTTTTTTTCACTTTTGGATGAAAAAGTTACAATTTTCGATAAGTCCCCCACCCAGAATGGGATTTCTTCACTATTTTGAAGAAAAACAAATACAATTGGATTTTTTTCACTTTTTTGGATGAAAAAAGTTGAACTTGTTTCCAAGTCCCCACTCAGAATGGGACTTTGTCACTTCTTTTTAAGAAAAAAGTTGAATTTTGATTTTTTTCACTTTTTGGATGAAAAAGTTACAATTTTCGATAAGTCCCCCACCCAGAATGGGATTTCTTCACTATTTTGAAGAAAAACAAATACAATTGGATTTTTTTCACTTTTTGGATGAAAAAAGTTGAACTTGTTTCCAAGTCTCCACTCAGAATGGGACTTTGTCACTTTTTTGAAGAAAAAAACTTGAATTTAGATTTTTTCACTTTTTGGATAAAAAAGTTACAATTATTTTTTAAGTCCCCCACTCAGAATGGGTCTTTGATACTTTTTTGAGAAAAACGTTAAATATAGATTTTTTTACTTTTTGGATGAAAAAAGTTCATTTTTTTTCTAAGTATCTACTCAGTATGGGACTTTGTCACTTTTGAAGAAAAAAATGAATTTAGATTTGTTCATGTTTTAAATGAAAAAAGTTGCAATTTTCTTTCAGTCATCCACACAGAATGGGACTGTGTCACTTTTTTGAAGAAAACAATAAGTTTGCTCTTTATCACTTTTTTGATCAAAAAAAGTTGATCTTTTCATCCAAAAGCTCTAAATGTCCGATTCTGACATGGAACGAAGTGCACATTTCAACTTAGACAAAAGTTGATTTATTTTCTAAGTCCCATCTCTGAATGAAATGGGACTTAAAAAAATCCATTTTGAAAAAAAGTCAAAAGTTCTTTTAAGTCCCCACTTACAATGGACTCTGTCACTTTTTTGAAGAAAACAATTTGAATTTGGATTTTTAACACTTTTTGTATTTAAAAAGCTTGACTTTTTTTAAGTCCCCTCTCAGAATTGGACTTTGTCTTTTTTTGAAGAAAAAAATAAATTTGCACTTTTTTACTTTTTGAAGAAAAAAGCTGAAATTTCTTTTAAGTTCCCACTCAGAATGGGACTTTGTCATTTTTTTTTCAGAAAAAAACGTTTCATTTGGAATTTTCACTATTTAAATGAAGAAAGTTGATCTTTCAAGTCCCCATTCAGGTTGTGACTTTGTCACATTTTTGAAGAAAACATTTTGATTTTTTCACTTTTTTGAAAGAAAAAAGTTGACATTTTTGATGACTTCCCACTCAGAACGGTACTTTGTCACTTTTATTGAAGATAATGATGAATTAGCACTTTTTCACTTTTTAGATGGAAAAACTTGATCTTTTCATCTAAAAATGCAAAATTTTCCAATAAGACATGGGAGAAGGGAAACATGTCACCGTTGAAAAAAGTTGAACCGTTTTCTATGTCCCATCTCAGCATAAGATGGAAAAAATCTACTTTTGAAAAAGTCAAAAGATCTTCTAAGTCCCCACTCAGAATGGGACTTTGTCACTTCTTTTTAAGAAAAAAGTTGAATTTTGATTTTTTTCACTTTTTGGATGAAAAAGTTACAATTTTCGATAAGTCCCCACCCAGAATGGGATTTCTTCACTATTTTGAAGAAAAACAAATACAATTGGATTTTTTTCACTTTTTGATGAAAAAAGTTGAACTTGTTTCCAAGTCTCCACTCAGAATGGGACTTTGTCACTTTTTTGAAGAAAAAAACTTGAATTTAGATTTTTTTCACTTTTTGGATAAAAAAGTTACAATTATTTTTTAAGTCCCCCACTCAGAATGGGTCTTTGATACTTTTTTGAAGACAAACGTTAAATATAGATTTTTTTTACTTTTTGGATGATAAAAGTTAAATTTTTTCTAAGTATCTACTCAGTATGGGACTGTGTCACTTTTTGAAGAAAAAAAATAATTTAGATTTGTTCATGTTTTTAAATGAAAAAAAGTTGCAATTTTCTTTCAGTCATCCACACAGAATGGGACTTTGTCACTTTTTTAAAGAAAACAATACGTTTGCTCTTTATTACTTTTTTGATCAAAAAAAGTTGATCTTTTAATCCAAAAGCTCTAAATGTCCGATTCTGACATGGGAACGGAGTGAACATTTCAACTTTGACAAAAGTTGATTTATTTTCTAAGTCCCATCTCTGAATGAAATGGGACTTAAAAAAAATCAATTTTGAAAAAAGTCAAAGTTCTTTTAAGTCCCCACTTACAATGGGACTCTGTCACTTTTTTTGAAGAAAACATTTGAATTTGTTTTTTTTTCACTTTTTGTATTTAAAAAGCTTGACTTTTTTTAAGTCCCCTCTCAGAATTGGACTTTGTCTTTTTTTGTAGAAAAAAATGAATTTGCACTTTTTTACTTTTTGAAGAAAAAAGCTGAAATTTCTTTTAGGTTCCAACTCAGAATGGGACTTTGTCATTTTTTTTTCAGAAAAAAACGTTTAATTTGGAATTTTCACTATTTAAATGAAGAAAGTTGATCTTTCAAGTCCCCATTCAGGTTGTGACTTTGTCACATTTTTGAAGAAAACATTTTGATTTTTTCACTGTTTTGGAAGAAAAAAGTTGACATTTTTGATGACCTTTCCACTCAGAACGGTACTTTGTCACTTTTTTGAAGATAATGATGAATTAGCACTTTTTCACTTTTTAGATGAAAAAACTTGATCTTTTCATCTAAAAATGCAAAATTTTCCAATTAGACATGGGAGAAGGGAAACATGTCACCGTTGAAAAAAGTTGAACCGTTTTCTACGTCCCATCTCAGCATAAGATGGAAAAAATCTACTTTTGAAAAAGTCAAAAGATCTTTTAAGTCCCCACTCAGAATGGGACTTTGTCACTTCTTTTTAAGAAACAAGTTGAATTTTGATTTTTTTTCACTTTTTGGATGAAAAAGTTACAATTTTCGATAAGTCCCCCCACCCAGAATGGGATTTCTTCACTATTTTGAAGAAAAACAAATACAATTGGATTTTTTTTCACTTTTTGGATGAAAAAAGTTGAACTTGTTTCCAAGTCTCCACTCAGAATGGGACCTTGTCACTTTTTTGAAGAAAAAAACTTGAATTTAGATTTTTTCACTTTTTGGATAAAAAAGTTACAATTATTTTTTAAGTCCCCCCACTCAGAATGGGTCTTTGATACTTTTTTGAAGAAAAACGTTAAATATAGATTTTTTTACTTTTTAGATGAAAAAGTTAATTTTTTTCTAAGTATCTACTCAGTATGGGACTTTGTCACTTTTTGAAGAAAAAAATGAATTTAGATTTGTTCATGTTTTAAATGAAAAAAGTTGCAATTTTCTTTCAGTCATCCACACAGAATGGGACTGTGTCACTTTTTTGAAGAAAACAATAAGTTTGCTCTTTATCACTTTTTTGATCAAAAAAAGTTGATCTTTTCATCCAAAAGCTCTAAATGTCCGATTCTGACATGGGAACGGGTGCACATTTCAACTTAGACAAAAGTTGATTTATTTTCTAAGTCCCATCTCTGAATGAAATGGGACTTAAAAAAAATCCATTTTGAAAAAAGTCAAAAGTTCTTTTAAGTCCCCACTTACAATGGGACTCTGTCACTTTTTTGAAGAAAACATTTGAATTTGGATTTTTAACACTTTTTGTATTTAAAAAGCTTGACTTTTTTTAAGTCCCCTCTCAGAATTGGACTTTGTCTTTTTTTGAAGAAAAAAATGAATTTGCACTTTTTTACTTTTTGAAGAAAAAAGCTGAAATTTCTTTTAAGTTCCCAACTCAGAATGGGACTTTGTCATTTTTTTTTCAGAAAAAAACGTTTCATTTGGAATTTTTCACTATTTAAATGAAGAAAGTTGATCTTTCAAGTCCCCATTCAGGTTGTGACTTTGTCACATTTTGAAGAAAACATTTTGATTTTTCACACTTTTTGAAAGAAAAAAGTTGACATTTTTGATGACTTCCCACTCAGAACGGTACTTGTCACTTTTTTGAAGATAATGATGAATTAGCACTTTTTCACTTTTTAGATGGAAAAACTTGATCTTTTCATCTAAAAATGCAAAATTTTCCAATTAGACATGGGAGAAGGGAAAACATGTCACCGTTGAAAAAAAGTTGAACCGTTTTCTATGTCCCATCTCAGCATAAGATGGAAAAAATCTACTTTTGAAAAAGTCAAAAGATCTTCTAAGTCCCCACTCAGAATGGGACTTTGTCACTTCTTTTTAAGAAAAAAGTTGAATTTTGATTTTTTTCACTTTTTGGATGAAAAAGTTACAATTTTCGATAAGTCCCCCACCAGAATGGGATTTCTTCACTATTTTGAAGAAAAACAAATACAATTGGATTTTTTTCACTTTTTGGATGAAAAAAGTTGAACTTGTTTCCAAGTCTCCACTCAGAATGGGACTTTGTCACTTTTTTGAAGAAAAAACTTGAATTTAGATTTTTTCACTTTTTGGATAAAAAAGTTACAATTATTTTTTAAGTCCCCCACTCAGACTGGGTCTTTGATACTTTTTGAAGACAAACGTTAAATATAGATTTTTTTACTTTTTGGATGAAAAAAGTTAAATTTTTTCTAAGTATCTACTCAGTATGGGACTGTGTCACTTTTTGAAGAAAAAAAATAATTTAGATTTGTTCATGTTTTAAATGAAAAAAAGTTGCAATTTTCTTTCAGTCATCCACACAGAATGGGACTTTGTCACTTTTTTTAAGAAAACAATACGTTTGCTCTTTATTACTTTTTTGATCAAAAAAAGTTGATCTTTTAATCCAAAAGCTCTAAATGTCCGATTCTGACATGGGAACGGGGTGAACATTTCAACTTTGACAAAAGTTGATTTATTTTCTAAGTCCCATCTCTGAATGAAATGGGACTTAAAAAAAAATCAATTTTGAAAAAAGTCAAAAGTTCTTTTAAGTCCCCACTTACAATGGGACTCTGTCACTTTTTTTGAAGAAAACATTTGATTTGTTTTTTTTCACTTTTTGTATTTAAAAAGCTTGACTTTTTTTAAGTCCCCTCTCAGAATTGGACTTTGTCTTTTTTTGTAGAAAAAAATGAATTTGCACTTTTTTACTTTTTGAAGAAAAAAAGCTGAAATTTCTTTTAAGTTCCAACTCAGAATGGGACTTTGTCATTTTTTTTTTCAGAAAAAAAACGTTTAATTTGGAATTTTCACTATTTAAATGAAGAAAGTTGATCTTTCAAGTCCCCATTCAGGTTGTGACTTTGTCACATTTTTGAAGAAAACATTTTGATTTTTTCACTGTTTTGGAAGAAAAAAGTTGACATTTTTGATGACTTTCCACTCAGAACGGTACTTTGTCACTTTTTTGAAGATAATGATGAATTAGCACTTTTTCACTTTTTAGATGAAAAAACTTGATCTTTTCATCTAAAAATGCAAAATTTTCCAATTAGACCATGGGAGAAGGGAAACATGTCACCGTTTGAAAAACAGTTGAACCCGTTTTCTACGTCCCATCTCAGCATAAGATGGAAAAAATCTACTTTTGAAAAAGTCAAAAGATCTTTTAAGTCCCCACTCAGAATGGGACTTTGTCACTTCTTTTTAAGAAACAAGCTGAATTTTGATTTTTTTCACTTTTTGGATGAAAAAGTTACAATTTTCGATAAGTCCCCCACCCAGAATGGGAATTTCTTCACTATTTTGAAGAAAAACAAATACAATAGGATTTTTTTCACTTTTTGGATGAAAAAAGTTGAACTTGTTTCCAAGTCTCCACTCAGAATGGGACTTTGTCACTTTTTTGAAGAAAAAAACTTGAATTTAGATTTTTTCACTTTTTGGATAAAAAAGTTACAAT